>NC_092195.1:19008773-19708773 GCF_043641665.1 Enoplosus armatus
TGCTGCACCGCCTGTCCATTACGCCTTGGCCCGCCTTGTACTTCTTAGCTGCAGTGAGTCTTGGCTTCTCTTCCAGCTTTAACAGGCAGGAGATTTGCTCAAATGAAAAAGTAAATCAATGTCTTAATTATTTAGCTTTAATTATTTATCTTTAATTGCTCCACAAAGGGTTTGAGGTGCATCTTTGTCCATTTCCAGCCAAGTTTTCTCATGTAATCAAACATCTCATTCATACCTGGAAGCTTCCCACGGCAACCACAACTTCCCTCCACTCAGCTGCAGAGGGTTGAGTGCTTTGCTCAAAGGTAATTTGATGGTGATTGTTGAGGGCAGTCTTTTGTCAGACTGCCAGCGCCTTTTAAGCGTTCTAGTCAATTAGGAGCGGCCACGAGGTGCATGGAGAGCCTCGGCTTTAGCCAGACTCGGAGACTGGAGCCTTTTAAAGCAAAGAAAAGCACTCTGCAGAGTTGACAACAGTGGTGTGCCAGCTGCCCCGTATTGTAGGATGACCAGTCATAACACACGGGAGGGAGTGTTTCAGGCAGTACAGGCAGCTGACATACGTACTGTACTGTAGCTGTTACTGCACCATCAAAAATCTGTTAAATGTTTCAACTCATTCTTTTACATATACTTTAGATTAGTGGTTGTTTTATTTGAATAATGTTTGGAGCTGGTATAAACAACAACAGTGCCTTTATGCTCTGCAGTTTTCATTAAGTTCATTCACACAGGGAACATTTAATACAAACAATTATAATTACACTATCACACTGTGGCTGTGTGGCCTGAATGTGTGTGAAAGTGTTGAATGTGTTTTGAGTCTTTATTAAAAAAAAAAAAACATTGACGCTCAATCAACCTTTTGTGGATACATAAAGGTCAAAATGTATTTTATATGATAATTTGTCCATTTAAAAGCCCAACACTTAATTACCACAGCACCTTCAGAGCTGCTGCAATTTGCACTTTAAATTTGGCTCCTGCTCTTGTATGAACAAATAAGCTTTTGTGTGACATTTCCGAGCAGTCGATAATTAGGTTTATTGTGATATTCTGGCTAGTATAAGCATGCTGCTGCATTCAAAAAGTGATAGGAATCTCTGCCTTAACACACAACCTTCAGCGCACTCGGAGCTCCGGCGGCCTTGTCTCGCCTCTATGGAAATCAATTGAGCATGGCCTGATACTATTTAGAAAAGCAGATGGCATGTCTAAATGCTAAGCAGGAACTAATTTGTTCATTTCATATCAACAATGTCAACAGCATATTACCCATTATGTCATTCATATTCATACACAGCCACTGCACCGGGCCTACAGCCTACATTGTGTCGCCATCCCAAAGCCAAGCACATCAGCAATTACACCTGTATTAGGAATAAAGACTGTGACAAATTGAAATGTGGGAAACAAGCTGCGGTATAAAGACCAGTTGTACTCAGTGGAGGCCCTGACGGCCAAAGCAGTACATGACCACTTCTACTGAGCACAGACGTTTGGGTTAAATCCAGACTTAATATGGTTGAAACGTTTTTAGACGTAGTTTCAACAGAAAATAAATTCTTATATTCAATGTAAAGCAGGTTTAAACGACATATTAAAATGTAGGCCCTGCGATAAACTGGCGACCTGCGCAGGGTGTACCCCGCCTCTCGCCCAACGTCAGCCCGCCGTGATCCTGCAAAGGACAATCGGTTGTAGAAAATGGATGGAAGGACACTTGACTCTTCCCAAATTTCTTGTTTGGGAGAGTTTATATATTTGCACATCACCAAATCAATGCTTACCGAGTTGTGAGTTTCAGGAGAGGCTGCTGCATCAAGGTACCGTTTAGCGCTATTAACAACGAGATGCATTTGTCACGATATGTTTTACCTTCGCAGAAAGCTTAAATTGGAGATTTGCTTTTACATTTTGAGCTTCATGAACAGTGCTGACACTTGCACTACTTGTTTGTCTAATCTGAAGAGGTCTGATGAGCACAGAGCTTCACCTACTGTGCAGTATAGCTCTAAATGAAAAGCAGTCACCTGGCAAAGCACTATAGCGTCTAGGAGCTTTTTGAGCAGCCAGTGGAGCTGGAAGCTCTCAACAAGTCAATTTCACTACGACTGCTCCAGTGCAGCTGCTAAAGCTGGGATGAACCACATGAACACCAATTGACTCCCACCAACATAGACAGTGTTGACAATCAGAGCGGTCACATACTGAAAGACTAAATAAATACAGTCAACAACACACTGAGCCAAAGGTAAGACTGTGATTAGGAGGTGTGTCGCTAGGCAACCCCCTGAAATGCTCAAAGAATACTAATTCTCATGTGGCCGTGCCAAAACAGAAATAGACATCATCAATAAACAATTTGCCTTGCTCTGTTATGCTGCAGTTTAAGGCAAAGAAACTGATGGGAAACTTCAGATGGGATCTTTCTCTACGATGAAACCTTAAACTACATTACAAAATAAAACTCTTACAGCACACACAGTTTTTCAGTTTGTTCGCCTTTTTTTTTTTTTCAACAAATTATTTCTCCATCTCACGGCTGTAACATCCGAAGTCACGATTCCTGACTTAACGTCACATGTTTAAAATAATCTAAACTGGGAAGAATTAACACCAATTTTCAAAACATTTTATCCTAAATGTCCCAACTCCAAGACTGGAGTGGACTTGGTCCAACTTTATCCAATCAAAGACGCCCAAATAAGAACATTAATAACTATAATAAAAAATAATGTCCCCATTCTCTGGATGATCAAAGGCTAAATTACATATCCTTGGCTATGCTAGCAAAAGCAAGCATTGCTTCAGTCCTTCGTCCTTCTTCCTCTTCTGTCTCCTGCTGATCTACGATTAAAGCCTTCCAGTGGAACAAACCACACTGATCTCTGTTTTTGATCCCATTCTAACAATTAAGACGCTCAGTTTTAAATATAGAACAAACGTAACAAAGAGTTACTCTCGTTTCACAACACAAGCAGACCTCCTATAGCAGTGGAATTAACTGCGAAGAGAAGGTGGAAGATTTAATAACTCTGATGCATTTCAGGAGTGCTGACTATGGACAACTGTGATGAAACAGAATCAGCAACTATGAGAGTGTAACCATGCAGACACGCTTATTATTGCAGCTCCTGTGGTGTTAAACACGCTGCAGAACGATGGCAAAACGCAGAAGTGAGCAAAAGTTCTCATTTGTTGGAACAAGTTTTTGATCAATGATTCTGTTTCTTGGACTTTGTTCTTCTTTGCATAACAGCTTCTCAGCAGACGTGAACGCGACTGATGGCGGGCCTTTCTTCACACATGCGAGTGTGTGTGTTTCAGCATGAGGACTCTTACTGTCAATTACACAAATAAATACATTAAGTTTAGTTCCTATTGGAATAGAAAAAATGTGACTTTTGTGTTGTATTTTGACCAAACTCCTACACAAAACAGACAAACATGGCCACATACATTTTTAAATTATGTACAGATTATTTGCTCACTTGAGATTATTCTGGTGTCCTACTATCATTTTACATAGTGTACATTAATGTGTACATTTCAGTGATTCTGCAACACACCAATCCCCCTAAAACTCATAACTCGTGCTCATGAAATGGCTTATTTTCATTGTCTTTTATTTCCTACAAAAGCAATGAAAACTCCCGCAGCACATTTGTGATAAATGTGGTGAAGTGTAATTCTTCGTGAGAAGTAATGTTGGCGTAAGACAATTATGAACAGCTGTACCCGTGAATTATAAGGTTTGGTGAATAATTGCTAATGTTTTATTCTCAAAAATACTAATTTTTTTATCTCATTTTGTGAATTAAACACTGCTCAAAACAAAACAGATGAATTAGAGTGTTTCAGTCTCTCCTTTGCCTCTTAATAATGAAGAGTGCTCATTATCCATTCACTGTTTGTACGGATGAAGCAATCTGCAAAACTGCCAAGAACGCAAAAGAATATAACTGTTTTGTTATGTTTTGTATAACTGTTTGTTTTAATTTTGTGTCATCTCTTGTTGTGGCTTTGTTCTACGTAAAGTGGCAAATCTAACCACTGGTTTGAGCTTCTTATATACTAATGAGGAACACACACAAATATATGTGGTGTTTGACAGCGTGAACCAAAGGCTTGGCGAAGGCAGCAGCAGGGGTTTGTGACTAAGCTGCTGCTTTGTTCATAAATCATCATACAACACTGTAATTAGTACACGCTGCGTTGGCCCTGATTGATAGCAGACAGGAATGCAATCATTCAACTACAACACACACACACACACCCAACATGCATATAGATTCATATACAGATAGAGGGGAAGAGGCCGTGTAATCTGTGCTCTTTATTTCAAATTGAGAGATATTATATCAATAACAGATGCATGCTGTGTGTGTGTGTGTGTGTGTGTGTGTGTGTGTGTGTGTGTGTGTGTGTGTGTGTGTCGTTGTATGTCTGCTAGTCCTGAGGTGTTGTCTCTTAATTGAAAAGTAAGAAAACAAACAGGACGAGCGCTGCGAAACAGACGAGCCTCATTAAAACAAATGGGAAGAGTTCTGCTCGTCTACGCAACATGTTTGTGATTAGCATGACAACAACCTGGCGAGCAGAGACACACACGTAGCTGCTTGTAACCGAGTTATCGACGCAAATCTATTCAAACACGCACACGCGCAGCAGGCTATTGATCACAGTCAGGGCTGAGCTAAAGAGAGACGAGGTCAGGAGAGATGCATTATCTTAATGTACTCCTCTCCCTTAATGGTGCACGTGTCACACACACAATTACGCACACACAGCATGTATTGATATTCTGTGCAGTGCATGCAGTCAGTGAATATACTGCATGGTAATCTGTACATTAATAGTTTTGTTCAGGCAACTGTTCAATTACAATTAGAGCTTCATTTCTTTCAGTTTTTGTTTCAAAATATCAATAAAAATCTAAAGGATTTCTATGTGTTTATTGGTGTGATTAATGAGCAGTTGAACATTGAAACCATGACCAGCGCAGACACCTAGTTTACCCATTTATTGTTACCTGGAGTGACTTTGGCACAAAATCAGCAGCTCATTTGAGCTTTCTCCCCATTTGTCTGGTCTCTTTCTGTTACTGGAAGCATTTTCTGAGCTCTTAACATCAAAAGAGGACCTTGTTTAAAGTAAACAACCATGATAAGTGTCCTCTAGTAACAGGAAACAGGACAGAAAATCCAGTTGGAAACCGGTTTAAAATGAGCTACTCCTTTTAGAGGAATTGTTCGACATTTTGGGAAACGCTTATTGGCCGTCTTGCCAAGAGTTAGGTGCGAAGATTGATACCACTGTCATGTCTGTGCACTGTATATGAAACTACAGCCAGCAGCCCATTAGCTTAGCTTAGCATAATGAGCGAAAACAGGGGGAAACAAAACCGCCTACCAGCACTTCTAAAGCTCACTGATTAACAAAGTTACATCTCATTTGTTTAATCCGTGAAGTGAAAAAACTTCTTCTGCTGGGAGCAGTGAGCGGGGGAAACCCACAGTTGTGTTAGCTGGGTGCTGACACGCCTGCTCCCACCCGGCTGGCACCCAGATGAGGAGGAGAGAGACGGGGCATGGAGGGGTGGAGGGGTTGGGGAGGAGTGTAGCTTGTCAGGGTGATAGATTATACGTCAACCCGTGTGACAGATCGTTGGGAGAAATGGCAGCAGGAGATTCGCCAGGGAACGGCATCTCATCTCAAATTCAACAATAATATTTACATAGCCAGCCTGAAATGAGGGCATCAGCAGGCCTGACAGGATGGTAAATCGAAGCAAATTGAGCGAGTGAGAAAGAAAAAGAGAGAGAGAGAAAGAGAGAGAGAAAGAGAGACAGAGAGAGGAAACAGATTGTCAAGCTATTCTCCCGTGTACGCATATCTGTGCGTAAATGTGTGAATAGGTGTCTGTTTTTCTGTGTGCTTGTGTGTCCGCTTCTTCAGTGCAGTTACGTGTACGTTCCAGTTACAGTGTGTGTGTGTGTGTGTGTGTGTGTGTGTGTGCCGTCATCTCTTTGCGTCCTGTGCATGCGTGTGTGTGTGGCAATAATATGTCTGTTTTTGTTTGCCATCTTGTCTGAGTTTTATTTTTTGTGAAACCGACTATTTTTCAGTATTTTGTTTTGCGCGGGACGTCGCGGCTCCTTGACGGAGGAGACAGAAGAGAAACTGAGGGGGGAGCACAAGACGGTGAGAGAGGAACAGAGATGAAATCAGAGAGACTTCAGGAGGAATGACAGCGAGAGAGCAGGAACTTAATCAAGCTAACAGAGAGAGAGAGAAGACAGACGGAGAAAGAGAGAGAGAGACGGGCAGATAAATAGCGAGAGAGGGAGCAAACAGCAGAAAGAAAGTCAGAAGAGTTAAAGTCAGTTGGGATGTTCTCTCATGAAACACATCACAGCACATTTCGCATATCAAAAAAACAAAGTGACTAAAAATCCCATTAAAAACTTCCAAACTTCCACACACACACACACATAAATGAACAAATATCTGCAGTGCAGGAAGCACCAACAGGCACCACTGACATTTACATACAAACACTCAACTTCCACCGAACACATTCAGGGTGTCTGCAGGTTTCAGACAACCACATTTGAGCCTGTAGGAGGTCTTTTTAAAGCTGGAACTGGATCTTAACTCACATTGTGACCCCTCTGAAACCAAAAAGGCCAATAAATAAAGTAGTGCTGAAACACTTTGTCAAACAAACATTTAATCGACAGAAAGATTAATCAGCAACTATTTTGATAACGATTAAAATCATTTATCAATACAAAATGTCAAACATTTTTCTAGTTCAAGCTTCTCAAATGTGAGGATTTGCTGCCTTTGTGTGTTTTATATCATTGTAAAGTGAATATCTTTGGGTCTGGGATTGTAAATTGGACAAAGAAAGCAATCACCTTGAGCTCGGAGATATTTTACTGACTAAACAATAAATCAATTCCACGGAAAAAAAAGAAATAGATAATGAAAAAAGCAAGATGAGAAAGCTGCGGGATCTAGCTTCCTGAAAGGGTTTTTGAATGCAGAACGGGAGAGAACAGCTAACATTACTCTACTGGTCGTGTCTACAGCATCTGAGGCTTCTTTAGGCAGCGTTTCATACCAAGAAAACGAATAATCTGTGATATTCCTCCATGCATTATTTCATTTTCAGAGGTCTTCATGAGCAGACTGAGACGGATTTTATTGTTTGGAAAATCCCAAAAATGAAATCCTGACACATCATCTTCAACAAAGAGGAAGTAAAACTATGAATAAAATGTGATGACCAAGGATTAGCATTAGAATTTTTTCTAAAATGTTTTTTTTTTATCCTGTCATAGAGGACAAGGTTATTTGCATAATGCAGTTCTGTCATGCTGTTTCCACATTTACATGTTAACCTATGAAGGCAGGCAACCCCTTCCACTCGAAGCTGCACATGGTGTGAGGGAAACTGGATTTCAGACCTCTCAATGCTAAAGCCTTTAGATTTAGACAGAATTAGTTTCAGAGTGAGCACGTGCCTTGACATCTTCATTGTGGCCCCACAGAGAGAGCAAGACTGAAGATTAACCAAAAGTGAGAAAGCAAAGAGAGCTATATTAGCGTCAAGCTAAAGGAGAAAAAGAGGCGGGGGGGGGGGGGGGGGCAGCAACGAGAGACCAGGAACCACATCAGAGGAAAAGAGGCTTAAGTGGAGGGAGGAAGGGGAATAAGGAGAGACAGAGGTGTGAGGTAAGAGGTGAAAGGTCTCGGTTAGTGAAAGAAACCTGAAGCAACCTGAACCACACTGCAGGTAGAAGGTCAGCAGGAGATGGAGTGAGTTCACAGAGAAATATAAAATAGAGAGAAGGGTAGGAGACATAGGACAGAGAGAGGGAGATCTGAAGCATAGCATTAGATTAATCTTGTGGAGCCTTTAAAGTGTGAGAGGGAGAGGAGAGGGAGCAAGAGAGCAAAAGAGAGGAAATGAACGAACAGCCACACTATCATTCTGGAAATGCTGGTCACATGTGAGAACGGCGTGCATCCACACGTTTTCAACTCATTTCTATGAAGATGTCTTTGACACTGAAATGCCTAAACAACAGGAAAACTCCGAAATATCTGTCAAGAGTAGGACCAACGCAGCCCGGTTGCTCTGCTGCTTTATTTGAAGGGGCACTCCACTGATTGTATCCTTGAAATTCAGTTCAATTCTAGAGGAGCTTGAGAAAACAATCCCAATGAGGTGATATCAGCTTGGGCTTGAGACTTCCCCTATTATTAAAACTCCGGGTCCAGTGGATCGCCTCGGCCAGCCACCGCGAAACAGGCTGCAACGTAATCCTCGGGGGCAACTGCGCCCGTCAAAGTACGTCCACCAAAAGTGCCTGTTTTGGCCAGCGACAGTCTCACTTTGAAATCTCGGGAGAGGTGAGTTGTTGCAGGGAGACGACGGTGGAAACAGAGTTGGAGAGAGGAGGTTCATAAACGCAGCCGTTAACCAGACAAACTGCTGAACTCACACGTCCATCAATAAACATACAGTAAACACAGGTTAATGAGAACACTTCAATTGTGTGATCGGCTATATTGACATTTACAGTGAGTGCTCACAAAATGTGTTAGAGGCAATATAAAGTTGAAAGTCTTCAGCCACCGACCAGGCTTTCATCATTGTTTGCTTGCTTTTTAATGCGGACGATTTATTCACCCTGAAGACCCCTTTTTGAAAAGCTGTGTTTTTTGGTGTGGAAAAACACCAAAATGGAGCTTAGTGTTGACGCACTGAGAGAAAAGACAACTGACGGAGCAAAAGAGGAAGAGCAGGGAGGCCAAGAGAGCAAGAGGAGGACGTGAAAGTGCGAAATAAAGATAAAAGAAACAAGACGAGAGACAGAGAGGAGGAGGGAGAAGTGGGAAGAAGAGAGAGAGAAGAAAGAAAGAGGGAAGCAGAGAGACAGAGTGATAGAGAGAGGTGCATCGAGACAGTGAGAGAAAGAGAGAGAGAGAGAGAAGTGACAGGAGAAAGAGGATTGGACACGAAAACCGGAGCCACAGAAAGACAAGAAAGGGCAGATTGCCAATTTAGCTTTCACCGATAATCATTCCCACTAAGCCTTTCTTACAGCAGAGCGGGAGAAACATTCTCCCTCCATTTATATTGCTCTCATTTTTCCTTTTCTTCTTTCAGCCTGGGTCATTCTCGCCCACCACCCCCCCCTCCCCAATAAGCTACAGCAACTACATCGAGGCTGCTGGCATGGTGGTGAATATCAACAAAGTGCACCGATCAATGGCAGCCAAACCCCTCCAGAGTAACAAGTGTGTGTGTGTGTCTCTTTGTGTACACACAGGTGTGCATTTCATACATGTTAAACCTCTGGTGAATGAAAACAAGGTCAATATTTACAATTTGAAGAGATTTGGGGATACTGGGATTCATACATTGTGTTGGTAAGACCACATTATATAAACCCTTTAGTTCAGAATGAAGCAGGACCTCAGCAAAAAGGCTCTGATAAACCCACCGTATGTTGCTCAGCAGCTAGCCGCTGAACACATGTGGCTCATTTTCAAGCTTAAGAGGCAGATACGTTCCTCAGGAGTTGGTGGAGGCCAAAACAGAAGTAGAACTCCAACAGAGTGAATATAATATAATATCCACTTCATCTGTCAATCTGTCTGTGTTTGCAGCTTCTTCTGATGCCCTTATACGACCAAAATCATTGCAGGTTTAAGGTTTTAGTGGTTTGAGTTCCGGCTCTGAAAGCACTGAAAGTTTCAGCTTGACAAATGAGTGCTGAAATAACTAAATTCTGTTGTTTTGACAGTGACGACACACAATAGCTGTCTATAACAAGTCTGTGACATGGAAAGGACACCACAGTGGGCTGTGTTGATGCTGTGTTTTTATTTTGTTTTGGTCAGTTTAAGTGACAAACGTGAAGTCTCTGAACAGAAGAGTAAACGTGTGTCGTTCCCTTCAACCCAGGCTGACATCAACAAAGTTTCTTTTTATATCTACTGCAAAAGGGACTTCTTTATTTGTTAGGGGAGGTTTTAGAGAAAAGGCAAGTGTCTCAAAAGACTGAAGAAGACGGGAAGAACAAAATAAGAGGGGAAATTCAAGAGAGCAGTGAGGAAAGCTGATGTGAGTGGAAGAGGAGAAGAGATGAGAGGACATGAACGGCTGTACGAGAGGAGAAACAGAGCGACGGGTGGAGGAAGGAGGATGATTGGCATACAGAAGAGGAGAATAACGGGAAGAGGAGAGCAGAGGTGATGAATGGTAAATAAAGGAGAGGAGGGCAATGATGAGGAGGAAAGGTGAGAGGGAAGTAGAAGAATAACAAAGAGAAGAAGGGGAGAGGGGACGCATGCCAAGTAGAGGAGAAGAAGAGAAGGGAACATGAATGATAAATAGTGGGGAGGAAGAGTTAAAGTGAGAGAGAAAAGGTGAGGAGTGACATGAAGAGGAGGACGGAGGTGATGAATGGCATATTGAAGAGAAAAAAACAGCAAAGTCAGAAGGGGGGGGGGGGAAAGAGGAAATGAAATGACAAAATGACGAGGAGAGGAGAGGGCGAGTCGGAGAGGAGGAAAGGGAAGAGTTCAGGAGGAGAGGAGTGATCGCACGAAACAAGCCTCCGGCCTCACAGTAATTTGCGTTGTGCTCTGATGCCCATATATGGAGATGGAATGTGTGAACGCAGCTACTGTGGTAACCTGCATTGATCTGAGATCAGACTACTGCAGTTGGCAGAGAACAACACACACACACACACACACACGCGCGCTGTCAGGCCTGCAGCGTCTGAGACTGGACTGCATGCGCAAAGACGCAAACAAGACAAAATGTGGTCAAAATCAAGGACAGACAGACAAACTAAAAGAAGCAAATGAGCTCACATGGTGAAATCAAGGACAGAGACACACAAACATGTAGCACTTATAACAAACACACACACACTGAGGCTTTGAGTTAGCTTGCGAGGCTAAATGTGAAAGCTTTTTTGATATTTTATTCAGGAGGTTTTAAATCAAACTGCAGAGAAAAACACAAAAATACATCCTCACATTCATACCCACACTAACTCATCCACGACCACACCTGCAAAAAGAGAAAGGAAAAGAGGCACGGGGGGGGGGGGGGGTTGGGCTGAGAGTAAACCTCAACATAAAGCCAACCAAGAAACATTTCAAATCTCACGTGGTGAACAGATTACCTCCTGTCGACACATCCAGAGATGACCCACTTTCACGCGACACAAGAGACAACAGCTATGGGTATCACACGCGTGCGTATACAAACATACAGGCACACATGTAGAGGAGGGATCTTGTGTGGCGATTTCAAATTAAGAAAATCAAACTATGTAATAACCCAAATGTGTGCGTGTTAGCGCGTGGGCACGCGCACACGCGTGTCCACATCTGTTCCTGTGTGCGTTTTGGAGACAGACTTGATTAATCACGCCTCTCATTAATCAAAACTGACTCGTAGCTGTGGCTTTAATCTCACTGCTGGTGTCATCTTTTTAAATAACACGCAGTCATTTATTGGATTAGTTACCAGCTGCTGTCTATCCCACTCTTGTTTAATTCTTCCTCTTTGTCCCGCCTCGTTCCAAATATGGCACCAGGCTAATTAATTCTGAATGCGAATGCCATCCTGAGTGTTACCTTTTCATTCCCGCCGACCTGTTTAGTGTCGCTCTGAGGCGAATGAAGCATCTCCTTCTCTTCAGTGCGTGTCGCATGAAACAGATGGAGGTTTACAGCATTTTGTAATGACAGTCCAGTTTGTATTATGACTGGCTGAGCGAGTCCTGACAGTCTCCTGGAGGTCAAACAATTCTGATGCCAAAAATTAGAAAACTGACATGTTCAATCTCATCTCATTTAATTAGCAAACCTGTGGCGACAAATGTCAGCAGCTATCACTTATGTGTGTGTATTAAAGTCTGGACAGCAGTGTGTCCACACTTCACGTCTGTATTGCGCTGGTGATAACGCTCTGATTAAAGCTCATAATGAATCCATCTGTGGTCCTAAATTGGAAAATGACGCCCTTCCTCATCATGTGTTACATTAAGCGGACGATACCAGAGGTGGGAGGGCTGACACATCTGTGCGACAATAATCCCTCCACTGGTGGCACTCCTGCCAATCAACTACTTAGCCAACCAGACAAATGAGACAAAGAGGAGGAGGAGGAGGAGGAGGAGGAATCCATGTCATTCACCCATCCTTTTGCCCAACAGCTGTGGCTGCATAGCTTGCAAAGTTTATTTTTATGGCATTTTTTTTACTTTATTGGAGAGTATGCAGCATGAAGAGCCAGAGACAGAGTACCGAGACATATAATGACATGGGATAAAGGTCAGAGTCACCGTGGCATCATAAAATCACTGTACCACCAGGACGTCATACCTGGAACCTGTTCATTTCTGTATGTAAGTGTACGTGCAGACATATTGCCATCTGCAAATACACACGCATTCTTATGTGTTTTATTATGCGCATGTTACCTTTTGAGCGGCACACGAAATGTACCTGCAGCACAGTGTCGAACATTTTCACGTACCAAAAGTGAGTTCACTGGTGCCCATTTCTAGTGCATGTGTGTATATTTGTGGACAAATGATAAGCATTCAGCTGTTACACCGACGATGATTTAGTCAACAATCGAGCGACTCTCTGTCTCACTCTATCATCCACAAATCTGCACAAACCTAAAGTGATGATCCCCAGCATGCATGCAAAGACACAAAGTGAGACACACACGTTCATGCAGACACTGAGACACACACACATCCTGCCAACGCCCACACCTCACTGCCAGCACAGAGAGAAAAAAAAAAGACAGGAGTTGAGAGAGATGACATGGGAAAAGACTTTAAAAAAAAAACAGCTTTTATCTGTTTTCTGCAAGAGACTGCGACTGGATAGCTGTCAGGGGGCTGCCATTGAGTGGTTCCACCAGTCTGAGAGTGACTGTGTTTGTGTATCTCTGCGTGTACAGCAATTACTTCATGTGTGTGGAGTAGAATCAGTGTGTTGAACGGAAAGCTCAGGGATCATCGCGATGTCTGTGCATGTGCACTTGAATGTGCGCAAGAGGCGACGTGTGTGAAGGAAAATCCACATGTATGACCGCTTTCCATCAGCCACTCTGAACGCGCTGGTGGTCACACTCTGGGAATAAAACATGAGAGCAAAAGCGAAGGAGAGCGGGAATAAGCCGAGGAGGGGAGGACAGAGTGGAGGGAAGGTTAGGGTCGTCACACTCGTCTCTTCAGCGCGTTCAAATCCTCCCGTCCTCGCTCGATCCCGTCATTTCGGGAAGAAAGGGGCCGTGCACTGACACTCAACACAGAGTGTGAGAGTTGTCACAGCGCACTAACCTCAGCATCCCAGTCAAACAGAAAGAAAAGAGAGAGACCCAGGAATAGCAGTAACGGGAAGACAGTTCATCCAGACCTGTCAAGTCAAACACAGAGTGAACCCAGAGCCCTGAACTGCTTCAGGTTACAGCGAGCAAATGGTTCTCCCTCTGCGCCGCCTGGCTGCATCCAGACCCACACACATACTGTGCTAATTGGCATTTAACCCATCATGCCCGTTGCACATTTAGTTCTAACAAGCAATTACATAATGCTCACTATCATCTCAAACCAACTGAGTTGTAATGGAGCAATGATAAGCTCCGCACTATGATTGCCTTCTGTGTAAGCCAGTTCAACCGGACTGAGGATCGAGTGGACAGTCTAAGTCCGATATATTTTAATTTTCAGAAGAAATGCTGACATTCATCACGGCAGTAGTTTATCACAGCATGAATGTTAATGTTTGGCGAGCAAAGGTATTACATGACTACCAATAAATTACATTATACTTTCAAAGTAGTCACTTTCTGTCAGGTAAGTATAGTTTAATGTGGTAAATGCTATGTGTTTTGCTTAAATACATATTGCTGCACAATGGCACAAATCCATAATGATCATCTTCATCCTCTTTGGAAGGACACGAAGAGGATCCCAGGGCTACGATTCTGGAGCAGAATCCAGGACTCGAGCCACATTACTCAGTCCTCTGTAAACCACATGGTGCCTGGTGGGAACGTGCCAGCGGTTACAACCATTCGAACAACTGAAGACAGAGAGGAAGAAAACGTATGTAAATTTAAAAAGGACCATACTTGTGGTTAAGCATACTTTAGTCCATTAAATTCAAATCTATCAAACGTTTTTCTAAAGCATAGAAAGCTCAACCTTCCTTGAGTATTGGATTCACCAGCTAAAAAAAACACAATCACACCCAAAGGACAAACACAGATGTGAAAATCATTTTGAATTCTCTGAGCAGTCCCTGCTTACTACTGCAGGTGACGGGTACAGAAAGCCAGTTTCAAGCATCTGCACATTGCTTTATGTACCGTGATAAAAAGTAATAAAGCTAATGGCTGCTTGAAAGATATGTAATTAATTTAAAAAATACATGGCAAGCTTTAATGCACAACAACCAGTATGGTCCTTTAAACTCATGAATTCTGTGAAAGACGACGTTTGGAGAGACGCGGTGATTCATTTGACTGCTGGATCGATTAATTACTTTGGCTGTTTGTGGATTTTGTTTACTTACGCACAGCTTTAGCTTTTAGCTCTGTGACTACCCACCTTCTCTCGCTTTCCCTCGTTCCATCCACCGTCCCTTTGGCCAGAGTTTCATGCTGTTGATGACTGTGAGGAACGAGTGATGTTCCAAACCAGCTCATTAACAGGCCTCCCCTTTACGCTGCCTTTCATCCCAAAAAATGCCTGATTCAATTCCAAATCCATTGAACTTTTCAGTTCAGACACGGTCCCTTTGTACATTAGCAGTTAGAAACCTAGATGCTTATAGCTTAGACCCCCACAGAGTCAAGAGAAACGGCATGCTGGGAAGAGGAGAGGATACACATGAAGGAGCAGCGCACAACTCATTAGCACTTTTTTCTCTCCGTCCAGCCAGGAAACTGGGCGGCCGGGCTGCCACCCATCAGGATGCTCGTGTGGCGGGAAACGAGAACAGTTGAAACATCCTCAGATGCATCCCTGGGGATTAAGAAATCATCCTCACAATTCGAAAAGCCCAATGCCTGGAAATAGAGTCTGGGATGAGGGGGCGGATAGGTCAGAGGCCCAGGCACATAAGTCATTTTCTATTTTCCAATCCTAGCTCCTTAGTTGATGGAGTTTTTTGAGGTAAGCACAAACACCAAAGGAAGGAGGGGGTGGGTGCTGCTGGCTCAGTGAAATCCACCTTCTTAGCTATGGACTATGGGGCCGTCTTAAAATGACATGCTGTGATATTAATGACTACAGGAGTAACTTTACAACAGTATTGCAACTTTACACAAGTATCTGGCAGCAATAGTGTTGTAGACAATGATGCCTCTTTCACTCACTTATTTTCTTTTATCAAATTCAAATTATATTTCTGTGGTTTTACTTATTTTGACCAACAAGGTTAAGTCAGTAGCTCAATAATTAACAACTCATTACTGATTCTGATTGGTTGGAGTGGGTGCATTTCATTCAGATGAAGCCCTGATGCAGCAGTTTCTTCACCATTTAACTGGAACGCTCCTCGTTTCAGCTGAACTACAGTCAGATGAGGAAAGTTTACTCGATGTAAGATTGACAAATAAAAAGTTAAAAACTTAAAAACGCATACATTTCCCCCATAATGAATAAACAATACATTACTTTTCATGTGATTTGGGCTAATCCACTCCGAGCCGTGCGATTACTGAAACCTCACAAGACCGGGAAGTTAAGAACCCCCTGACACAACTTCACGGCTCATTGTGGATTCAGCTATCCCTATAAAAAAGGTACTTTGTGGAGTTTTAGACCACTAGTAGCGCTGCGAAGCAATACTTTGACAAGGGGGTTCTTGTTTTGTTTGTATCGTGCACGAGGATGCACAGGGCATGAGTACGCGGGTGATGGGGAAAACATTATTGCCGCCTGTTTAACGCTAGTCTGTGTAGCAAAGCATTCACAAAGGGAGTGAAGCAAGCTAGCAAACATGGATGCTAACACTGCAAAATCTAAAATATATACTTTTTAAAATTAGCTTTGCAAAAGTTTATATTCATCGCGTTTGTTAGACCTCAAGGACACACACACACACACACACACACAATGCATTTTGGTGAGAAACATTGAATGCAAACATATCTCTTGTTTCTTTACAAGAAAACTCCACAGGTCACATTTAGTGAACACAGTTTGACTCAAGTGTCATCTTTGTTTTGAGCTGTGTTGCACGCTACACTGCTACTAAACTGTGCAGCATGTGAACTGCCAGCATCTGGAAATATTGATGCGCTTTTACTTTCGATTTGATATTCCAATTTCAAGACCTTTGACAGACACAAGGTGCACCCTCGGGACCTGTTTGGGGGGTGCGCTGCCTCTCACTCGGTGCATGCTGGGATAGGCACCAGCCCCCGCAGCACTGAACAGGATAAGCGGTTTAGAAAATGGATGGATGGATGGATATTCCAATTTCAATGTGGCAAAGCAGATTAGCAGATTATTGCCATAATTGCCTCGCTCATAATAACACAGTAACTCCTTTTGTTAGACAGCTACAGTGTCCTTCATTGTCTCCAACCTAATTTAATATTATTTGTCAACCATAGCTTCAGTTTTAGACAGTATTCTTCAGTTTAAGCCCTTTGGTTATTGTTCTTTTTCTCCAATGAGGTGGGTTACTGCACCAGTAAATGTGAAGTCCTTGATCAGGTAGAAGAAAACGTTCACATAGTGACAGTCGACTGACTTTTAACCAGACCATTTCTTGTCATTTTAAAGTGGGAAAAGCCTGTAAAATATAATAATTTCAAACATTTCCTCCCAAGGGTGGAGCAAGGGTGCAGTTTATAAGTGTGGTGGTATGACAGTTTGTTTCTGTAAATTAATTCTTGAACCACTGAAAAGAAAGTTATGCCGTTAATGATTTCTTGGGTTTTGACATGTGAGCTATTTAATCCCTGTGCCACTTGGCTTTGATCCATTTCCAATATTTCAGTTTGGGAAGAGAAGAGAAGCTTAAAAGGGAATAGATGTCATTGATACGAGAGGAAAAGATAGTTTGGTTTGGTCGGGTGTGTGTGTGTGTGTGTGTGTGTGTGTGTGTGTGTGTGCGTTTGTGTGTGTAGAACTTTTTCTGTCACAGCAACTCACATCCTCACCCATCACACAGTTCACAGTGGCTTTATCACTGCAGCTAACAGAGGGAGGGTGTCATGGGAACACACACACACACACACACCCACACGCACACGCACACACACACACACACACACACACACACACACCAGTGCAATACAATGACATGTGTATCAGTAATGCTGCATGCTGGACCTCCTTATTATTGCGAAATTACTCATGATTACACTACTGAGGCTCATTCCAAGAACCTGAATCATTTTAATCACTGAACACAAAGCACAATAAACACAGACTTTTGTTTTGGTAACATTTGTGCAGAGACATCTGACTGCCACATTTACCCTGAACCTCATGGTACCGACAATGACACACAGCGGGTGGATGACAGATGTTTGGCGGTAGCTATTTACAAGCAGTAGCCTCACTAATCTGTTTTGCACTTGCATTTGGTCTAATTGAGGATGACTTGGACTGGATCCTCTTTTACAAAAAACAGAAACAGCCAAAGACACTTCTGGCTGACTGACAGGTAAGCGTACGCATCAAAAGCAGCAGGGAGGAGAAATAATGAAATGAGCTGTGAGAGGAGAAAGCCCACAGGACCTATAGAAAAGCACCAGGCAATATCTCAAGTCATTTGACAATGATATACTATTAAAGAAGAAAATTGAAAATCCTGCCTTTGAAAGCGTTCCGTAATTCAAAATCATGCAAATGAAAACATCCATTGACGTTTGCCAAAAGGCCGGATGTCTGGATCCGTCTGGAATACTGAATAGTTTCATGTCAAAAGAAGATCAACCTTTTGTGTCAAGAAAAACATCAATTTGGGATTGACGGGACAAAATCTCCTCCATGAATGGTCTGAACAGAGAGGTGACCCCCAGCTTTAGGTTAGAGACGGGAAAGTCAGGAGTTAAGAGAGGGGTTTTTTAACGGGGGAGAAGTGTGGTGTCACGGGAAGAAAGAAGGAAGGAATACAAAGCATTGTGCTGCAGCTGTCACACTGAATCTCTCAATCAACAGCTGAATTAGTGAGGGATACGGAAGCAATTAATCAGGTTTAGCAGCGGCCGCCGGGAAAAAGCGAGGGAGGGGGGCAACCTGTCTGTACATCTGTGTTTGTGTACTGTTTGGGTGTGAGCTGACTTATAGGTAAACTATGGGTAAATGAGGACAGAGGGAGTAGTGCCAAACCTGGTGCCTACATCACCCACGATGCAACTCGACTGCCGACAGTTTGGTTGGAGATTTGGGTGTGTTATGCTGATAGCGCTACAATAGCCCCTCGAGCCACTAGCCTCAAGCAGAGACGAGGAGGGGGCTACAGAGGTCTGGTAAGCTCACTTCTATTGAAACTCCACACCCACAGATTTTGACTTGTAGTCTTCAGCTAAAAACAACGTTGATTTCACGCAGCTCCCTCTGGAGCCACAAAGCTCTTTATACACCTTTTTCACATATGCAGCAGTACTCCTCAAGACCTGTAAACAGACTTTGATGTGTAAAATCAGTTCCACTTGTTTTTCGCAAAAACATGAAAGCATGAAAATGAAAATGTTTCGCCAAAATACGAATATGACAATATTCTCACTCTGAGGTATCAAGCCATGCAAATAGTTTTGAGGTATCCATCTCTGGGACAACTTTCCACCAAAGACACAGTCCCAAGGATGTTCAAGACTTGGTCTGTGGATTATGGCAAGTAAAGTAATGGAAGTAACGCAGTAATACAGAGTTGAAAGAGTTCTATTTAACTTGTTTAAAGGGAACACATCTCTGAAAAATGAGGACTTATAGTTAAAGAAGTTAGGTTTGCGCCAAAGGTCTGGGTTGCTCTTTTCTATTCCATTTCTATGCTGTCATCTGCACACACAAGCATGCATTTGCTGTCATTCATTCTTCTACAATATAAAAACAAGTGTCACAGTAGGTTGTGTCAAAGTTTCTCTGTTTATGTGTAATTTAAGAGTCGACAGTGACCTCTCACTGGACCAGAGAACATATCGATGTCTTTGACTAAAGGCAGACAGGAACCCGTGTCTCATTGTTAATATAAAACAAGGCTTTCTCACCAGTCTGTTTCCTGTCACTCACCTGACACCCGCAGGAAGACATGGTTGTCTCCGCCAGGAAACAATCCCTGAAAAACATGCAGCCTGACAAACTTAATTGTCATATCCATGTCCTTTTTTACATGTGACTGCTTTGTTTGCCAGGACGGCCATTCATTCCAAGCCAGGTTTGAAATAACCGCAGAGCTTGTATATTAAAAAAAAAAAAAAGACAAAACATGATCTAATTACATGTGGCAAGCATTGAGAATGATTGGAGGAAACGTACACTAGACACAAGCAGCAGTAAATGGGCTGTAACTCTAAATGACGCCGGTATTCTCTTTTAATGTGCGTGTGACTCGCATAGAAATGCGCTGCTGTGTGAACAGTAGTCGCTTGTGAACAGGGTAAAGAGGAGAGACGCTAGCTTGCGTTATGCAAATGAGAAACAACACTGTCAGAGCGGGCGCAGTCGATCAAGGCGATCGCCATCAATCTACACGATCATATTGAAGCAGCCAAGGACGCTAACAGAGGTGAGAGAAGAGTCAGACTGTTAGACGCACACAAATCCTTGTCTTTAGCCCTGTTTCACTTTAACATTTCATCGATACAAACAGTCTCTCTCTCTCTCTCTGCTGACCTCCACAACTTGTTGCAAACAGTCTCCAGGCTACACAGAGCAGGACGGTTATTTATGGACGGGGGAGCGGAGATAAATCGATGCTCTCTCTATTCTTTCCCAATTCCATTTGCGTGACTTCAGTGAGGTGTTCAGTTTCTTCAGTCGCTCCAGAAAGACATTAAGTTTCCCCACCGTCCATGCTTTGTCACGAGGGATGGATATCGTTAAGATTGTAACGGTACTACTACTCTTACAGATACTGCTCATCCATCCGGTACTTTAACGGTACTCTTATCGGTTCCTATTGTTATGAATGCACCCGCTGTAGCCTACAATAAATATTTTCCTTGCATGGCTATGAGTATCGGTTACTAAAGGTTTGTAAAGAAAATAGGTCTAGGAACACAGACACATTTTGAACAATGGCCTGTCCTTTCTAGTGCTAGCTGTAGAACTACGGCAGGAAGTGACTTTTTTTATCCTACTGGTTTCAGTGACTTGATGACTCAGCACATCAACTGAAAAGGTGTTTTCACTTTCCAACGAATCACCTGAACCAGAACAGGATGTGACTGGTTCTGAAACTGACCTGACTGATTTCCACCAAACTGATGACAGTTAATGATGATATTTAGGAGTGATTACAAAGTGTGCAGTGTCTTGTATCTGCCATCAGATTTCACTGCTTAGGAACAAAAAACACCTTTAGGGCAGGGCTAATGTATTTTTGTGGCTCAAACTGCGGTAAAAGTGTTACCTCAACCAACCACCACCTACTGAGGCTTGATTTATTTTCTTAAATAGGAGAATATATTTAAACATATGCATCCTTTTGACAGCATGGTACTTCAAACGTACAGTTGGTCAAAGTCCAGCTCTAATGTCATTTCGGAGCATGTATATCGTGATGGTGTCGATTCTGTTAAACTGAAAGATGTGTCTTTTGTTTGTTATGGGTTAAGTATTACAAACACAAATATTAAAGGGTCGGTTGCAAGTGAATGGATGGACTAGTCCCAACTTCATGTCATCGTATGGATTATAAACAGGTGGCTGTAAGAGTTAAACACAGCCTAAACCGAGAAGTGGTTCGGTGACTACCTCTTGTTAGCAATGCTAATGACACTTTCAAAAGCCAGAGCTAAAGACCGTGTACATCATCCTGCTCTATTATCTTTTCACCAAGCGCCGATGTGATTTTCACTGTTAGCACCGACGCAGTTAAGGCTCTTTAAGTTTTATTACAGCCAACATGGTCAACTTTTGATAAAAGCGACATAAAGTTTAAGGCTGTCGCCTCAAAATCCCCGGCTCCATAATGATACAAGGGAAGCAAACAATGTTAGCGTGGTTATTAATTGTGGGAAATGTCACAAAGTCTCCCACACAGACGGTGAAAGCAATTTCCATTTTGTCACCAGCGGACTATATCTGGAAAGGAAACTGACTGAGCGGGAGGAGAGGATGGACGCCGCTCGCTGTGGTCTGTGGAACAGGCGAGCTCGGGACAGACTGCGAGACAGAGCAGGGGCGCTTGTCTAAACATTTTCACACTTTTGAATTCCCCCCTTCTCTCCCTCACCCCCTCTCGCTCCCTCTCTTTCTAAACAATGAGGCCAAGAAGAACTGAGAGTAGCGTCGAGGACGGAGGGAGGAAGAGAGAGGAGGAGGAGGGGGCGGGGGGGTTGTATTGGCACCCTTTTTAATTCCACCAAAAGCTGTTCCAACAAAAGGTCCCCCACTCGGGAGCCGCCACGGAGCGGCAGCCAGCCAGGCCGGCTGAAAATAGGGTCGTGAGCAAAAGAATGAGAGCAAAAGAGAGGGCTGGAGAATAAGACAGAGGGAGAAAGAATGGGAGAATAAAAGAATGGAAAAATGAAAGACTGAGCCGGGTATGAAAGGCTGGAAGTTTTCTTTACTCTGCATGGCAGTAAAAGTCAAACTAGGGAGGGTGGCCACATTGATCCTGTGTGTGTGTGTGTGTGTGTGTGTGCGTGTGAGGGAGTGAGAGCTTGTGTGTGCATTTGTGAGTGATCTGCAAAAGGCATTCATGACGCAGTGAAAGCTGACTGGACCCTGAAAGCTGAAAGCAAAAACCTTCCTCCGTCCATCCTTGGATCAGCTCCATTGTGATTCATGGCCCCGTTCCTGTTGCTACGCTCTGTAATCCCTCTTCCCACTGACACCTGTTTGCTGAAGAATCACTAAGGAATGCCAAGGTGTTAGCCATGATACGGTTTATTTCTAGAAATGTGATCTGTAATTTGCTTAGTAACCGGTTTCCTCAGAAGTGGAATGAAAAAAAGAAAAGAAAAAAACGCTGACCAAGTGCAGACACATGCTTGCTGGCTCTTGGCAGGCGGTGAGATGAATTAAAACCTGGTTCCTGGACT
Source organism: Enoplosus armatus (assembly GCF_043641665.1). NCBI lineage: Eukaryota > Metazoa > Chordata > Actinopteri > Centrarchiformes > Enoplosidae > Enoplosus > Enoplosus armatus. Next base: position 19,031,071 of record NC_092195.1, read on the forward strand.
CTCAGCAAGCCGGACTGATGGGGCTTCTTACAGCAACCCAGAGTCCAGCCTCTCCCCCCTAATTACAGCTAGCTTCTTTTTTTTAAAACACAAAAGACACACACACACACACACCACACATGGCTGCACAACAAAGGGATGCGAAATTGTCTCATCCACAAAAGCCGTATCCATGACAACCAGTTCCCAATATCTGAGAGTGACCAACCAAGCCGACCTCTACCTCTGGCCGTAAGAGCTGCAATGGAAATTTTGGGATAGAAGAGCATCAAAACTACTTCTTTGATTGTACCAAACAAGCAAACAGCATTATGCAACACCCTGCAACTCAAAGTTAGTCGTCCGTCATTCATCAGCACAACAAGACTTGTGAGAAGTCATTAACATTTTAATCCTTGATCAATTCAAAAAAACCCAGAGGCGAAAATACAAAAAAAAAAAAAGAGACAAACTTAAACACTGTGATGCAACACCAAAGTCTGTCGATGAATCTGTGGTAAGGCTGTAATTAAGAGGAAACGCTATTCTGTCACAGCAGCAGGACTCGACATTGTGCTTTTCTGGGTGAGAATCACCACCACACATGACAGCCCAGACAATGACAAACAAATTGGCCTAAACGCTAACAGCCCCCAGCATTACTAAGCAGTTTGTGTTGGTGTGAGTCATTAATAAGCTCTCAATGAGCATCAACGGTCTCCTCTCGAGGGGATGATTATCACCCCATGCCTCACCAGGAAGAGCTACTGGCATCCGAGTCCAACGCGCTTCAAACTGCGGGTCAGGACCCAAAACAGCTCATTTCTGGTCACATGACACTTGTTTGTTTGTTTTTAATATGGTGGGTCTCAGATTAAAAAGGATCATTATTTCATAATTTCATTAAATAAGCATCATCACATTCAGCACGGATGACTCATTTTACCTCTTTACCCTTTTTCTTATTGCCGTTTTGTTTTGATTATTGTGTCGCGTTTTCCAGAGACGTTTACTTCACGTCTTCACCTACACTTTAGGTGAAAATGTCTGATAAATACAGTTTGTAAAGTTCCTTAAGAAGCCCACAACCAAAAAATAAATAAAAACTCATCATTAAGCCCCTACAAATAGGCTCTTGCAAAGAATGCAGTCATTGACATTTCAACCCAGTGATGATACCTATGATCAACTCTCATGGCAACAATGACAACCCCTCCCTCAACCCTCTCCACACACACAAGATCACTTCTCCTGAGAGACACTCCTTGACATTTAGTCTATCTGCCAACAGCCACAATGGGGCTGGGACCTCTGCGCCACGGACTGGTTGTCAAAGACGGTGGAGGCTGCAAATCATTTTCAACCCCGGGGTCATGTGACGGCGCAGGGTTAAAATAGGATTTATGCAAAGTGAGAAAAATCTGTTCGTTAAACTGAGAAAATTACTGGCATTTTTATTCAAACTGCCCTTTGCTTTTGAAATAATGGGAGATTTTCAGCCTCTAGGCTTGTTCCAATAATTAATCAACTAAAACATCCTGCAAAGAGAACAATTTAAGTAAGTGTGCTCTTGCCCCAAAGGCCAAGAGAGCACCCCTGGCTGTACAGGGCAGCTCACAGATCTGTCTTCAGCTCTATGCTTGTTCAGAAGTTGTTTATGCTTCATAATTACAGCAGTAAAATTGTTTCTCTGGATTTCTAATTTGAAATGCAGCAGCTGCTACACCAGCGGATATTTCATTATAAAAGACTAAAGCGAGGTTATTTAAGGTTTCATGCTAAGGCAGGTGAATTGTTGTGTCCTAGGCTTCTTCATCACACCCTTCTTCTGCACTGCTTCCTAAATGGACGGAGATTCATACCGGAGCTGCAGCACTGCCTACACAAATATGCGAACAACAAACAGCAACATGGCGCAATGCACGGCAGACGATGAGTCATTAATAAGAGCTCTCGATAATCAGGCCGCGCCGCTCTGAGGGCGATAATCATCGGCCGCCTGCTCTCCAAGTGATAAGCTAATCAGCCCTTCGTCTCCACCGAGCCGTCGAGGGGACTCATCATCATTGACATTTCAGCACAGGATCGGGCCTATAGAGACACAGGAGGAGGGCGGAGGGTGGGACACCTGAAGTGACTTAATTATCATTGCTGTGGAATGATATCCTCTCCACTCTACTCTGCTGAAGGTTAACATGGTTCTTTTAGCATCATGGTTAAAGTTTCACAGCTGCCGTTGACCCCGTTTATTTTCTGGATGATTTAAAAACATCCAGAGGTCTCAATCAATCTACATGCACATCCCGTGCCTTGAACGGTTTCCTCAACAAAAATAAATGTTTTACATGCCAGGAGAATCAAGCTTCTGCTTTTGCATTCAGTGTCAGTAACTCACTGGCTAAGCATCTGAAATGTGAGTGTGGAGGTTTTTTCCTCCGGGAAGACAGTTGTGTTGCTGCACGTTCAAATTAATTCATAACCTGTGGGGATACTGCCGTGACAATCTGACAGCTTTTTAACAATACAGGCCTGATGTAGCAGAGTCTCGGCTGAGTATCTGTCATCCTCACACCAACCTGCGTTGCATGGCTTACAGCACTGGGGTGTCGAGCACCACGGTGCATTTTTCTTTTGCGCTCTTACGCTGGGGTTTTCCTGTTTGTGTGGCTCCACATATGCACGGAGAGAAAGAACGTCAATACAAAGCAAATTCCAATCATGGTGAAGTCTTTTCCTCCTGCCTTGTACGCTCTCTGTCAAAATCACAGTTCACATTGTCACCTATTATGCAACAGATGCTACAGCAAAAATGCAAAGCACAGGCTCTGTGGCTCACGGCCTTGAAATAACTTGCCCTCCCGTTTGCTTTGATCTCACGGGCATGTCTCCCAGGCGTGTCGACGCATGAGACGACATATCTCCCAGCTCCATAATGACCCATCTTCTTTTTCCTTGGTGGCAATTTGGGGACAGTTCTGACAGATGACACTAGTTACACCCAGGTGAAAACAATAGGCTGACACATCCATGCTGACAGAGCAGGTACTCAGATTTTTATACCGATCACTGTAGCCCGACTGCCTGCTGTTATGAATTTTGTAGCTGGTCCCAGTCTCTGAAAATAGTTTCAGTTGGGAGTTGGAGCACGCCTGCGTTACTCGGCGGTGCATTTTAGTGATGTTATCATAGCTTGAGGTTATCTCCATATCCATCACTGTAATGTTCTCATAGGGACATAAAGTGTTGCTGCGGCAATCAACAGCGAGTTTGTCGATACCTCTTTTTCTTTATGTTGTAATATTTCCAGAATATTCCCAGTAAGCGTCTGCAGAATCGAGTTCAGAGTAATCTTATTGATGGCATTTATTTAATCATCAGAAACCTTTTAAACTTTTGAGTTTAAAATCACAGTGGTGTCACTTTAGCTACCGACGCAACATGGACTTTGTGTACATTTTGCATTCTGTGTTGCTCAAAATAAGTAACCTGGCATAAATTCTGGTATTCGGATCTTTTAAGATATTACTATAACATTCATACAGTGTCTTGCATTGCGCTTGCATCACTTGACAGTACGTTTACAGTAGAGCTCGACTGATAACAGCAGGCCGATGCTATCAGCCAACAGGCTACTGGCTTATCACGGACACGTCTGTGCGTGGGAAGGGAAGGTATGTAAATAGAAAATGCTGTAAAAGTGATTTTGTGTGTTTTTACTGATAACATTTATTAATACTGCCTTTAATGTTAAGTAGTCCCGTCTTATCTTTGCCGTTGCTGTTGTCTTGACAGTATTTGTTTGACTTTACAATAACTTGTCTCAGCACATTCCTTTAATAACCAAGCACAGCTCTTTAACTGCTGAATTTAAAGCGATTTTTAAATCATATCAATGTCAATATTGGCAGTTCTGATATCGATCTTGCTCAACAAACTCATGCATGACTTCCCTCCTTAAACATACAGTATACGTATATATGCATAATGTTTCTTATTTCTATAGTGTCTGCACTTCATTATAGGATTACTGTGGTGGATATTCATAAAGGGCTCTCAACACTCGTTGCTGAAGGGCCACCTGAGGAGCAGGGGCCGAGACCGTGTTTCCCATCACCACCCTGTTGCTCTGCAGAATGAGGACCGATACCTGCCGTTACTCTAATGGTTAGTAATCAGACCTGCGGTGGTGATTGCCCCCCATTTCCCGACGACACTTTCCAACAGGTAAACACAGATTACAGGTCAGCCGTGTTGGAAGGGTTTGTAGAGGCTCAGAGGGATTAGGTTTCCTGGTCACCTGCCGTCTGAAGCCGCGGGGAATTAGGACAAAAACCACAGACCAGGAGAGCCACACCTCGCCTATCATGGCGAACCGAAACTCCACACACGCACATTTGGCTGTGTGCTTCGACAATAAACTTTAACAACACTTCTCTCAGGCCACCAAACCGCAGCCGGAGAGGAGACAGAGCCGTGACACGGTGAATCACGCAGCGCTCCCGGGGCGCGGGAGGCGCGACTGGAAGTGCTGAGAGTTGCCCACATTCACGCTTCGGCTTTGGAGGGTATGTGAACACAGCCCGGGTGGTTTAGTCTTACCTTGAGCTGCGAGGAGGATCGCTGCCGCCACCAGCCAAGCGTTTCTCACCGGAGAGACCGGGCAGCGTGCTGCGTAATCTCTCGCCATTCTTCTAAACCGGACTCAAGGTGGACGTAAATATCCACAACAGCGATGTGTGGGGCAGCCGGGCTCCGAAGTATTCCTTCTCCGATCGGCCAAGAAACTTCGAGTTCAGTTCAGACCGCCTGCGTTGAAATCAGCCAAGTTGCGGCGTCTCTGTCCCCCTGTCTCCGTGTCTCTGTGTCTCTGGAGCGCGTTTAGTTTCTCCCTCTCTCTTCCTTCGGATCTGTTAATGACAGGAAGAGTAAAAACCCCTCCCCGTTGTGGGCCGGCCGCAGTGCGCACAGGTAGCCCGCGGCTGCTTGTGTGTGATGGTGCGTCTCGGCCACCGCGAGTGGAGCGAAACGGAAACAAAGTGGTGTGGAGGAAGTGTGTGTGTGTGTGTGTGTGTGTGTGTGTGTGTGTGTGTGTGAGAGAGAGAGAGTCGCTGGAGCTCCGTGTGTGTGTGATGCGGAGAGCTGCGCGGGGAATATCAGAGTGATGTCAGCAGAGCGTCACCAAGAGGACTTCAGCCGTAATACTGAACCCGCACAGCTGCAGCTCCACAGTCCGGCTCAGAAAGACCGGAGGAATCACATACCTGCGCTGAAGACTCGGGGCGTGTCCTGCTGACACCTGCCGCCCGTGTGTGTGTGTGTGATCAAATGAGAACAACACACACATATATATTTTCATCGATCACTGATGATCGGTTGAAACAGATCAATGCCAGTGTAGAAATACTCTGTTACGAGTCCTGCATTCAGAATTTGACTTCAGTAAAACATCAAAATATGTAAAAGTAAAAGTATTCATTATGCAGAATGGCCTATTTCAGAATCATTCATATCTTAGGAACTAAAGCTGTCAGATAAACGTGGTGGATTAGAAATGAATTACTTCATTTAAGTAAGTAAGTACAGTAAGTACAGTAGTTGGGTAAATGCACTTAGTTACTGTCCAACACTGATATAGAATATAATGCAATGTTACAGATGAAACACTACAAATATAGCTTCCACCTCCAGCTACAACATTGAAATGCTGCTCAGACATTAATGCAACCGCGATAAATGATAGCAATTAAATAAGATGGTACATGATACTTACTTTTAATCCTTTAATACTTAAATGTAAGACTTTGAACACGAGACCTTTTACTTGGAATAGTATTAGCCGTCCTACAACACGGGGGCTGCGTAATGAAGTTAAAACTGTAGCTCCCTTCATGCTACACACTCAGAACATATATCCACCAATGGCAATGCATTACCATTAATCATTCAGTCAAAACTACAGCTACATCACTGGAAACAGTTGGAATCAAAAACAAAAGGCAAAGGGATGTCTTAAAATTGCTTACTTTGTCTGACCAGCAGCCAAAAAATCATTTATATCATCTATAAAAATCACAGAAATGCTGCGACGGCAACTTTTTTATTATCATTTATCAAAATAATAATTGATTTCTGTCAATTGAGTAAGTGATGAATCAAGTGAATATGTCAGAACCATAAATATAAAAAAACTATTGTGTTCCTGGGGTTTAGTGCGTCCCCGTGCGGGGGTCTACAGAGGCCATACCACACACACCACATGTAATGTCTCAGTCGGCTTTACAGGCACATAGCATTAAAGGTTTCCCAGCTCGAGCTTTCTAAGAAGAAAAAACTCCTTGAAAAACATGTAGCTCATTGGGGAAAATGGAGGAAACCTTGAGAGAGGCAATTCAAAGAGAGATACCCCTTCTGTGGTGGGAAAAAGACAATTAGCCTACTAAAAATAGGCTAACTGACTAAAAATGAACACATTGTTACACACAAATTCAAGTATAATCCAGGATAAATGTGATAAAATAAGTCCAATAAACAGAAGTTGCAATAATTATTCTCTATGTGAATTTAGATGACCTATAATTGTTCCCTTCAGTAGGATATCATGCAAATCTTACATGTATGAATCCTCGTGGTAACAGAAGGACAAAGAGAGGGGGGGGGAAACAAAGTCACCATAAACAGAAATGAAAACCTGGATCCAAACCCAACGGACCCACATGATCCAATAATCTCCAATAAACATAACGTATTTCTGTTGATAGAATCAAGATTAGTTCATATTGTTTTTGGAAATGTATAGAGGTAAATGGTTCGTGATGTAAAACACATTCAAATCAGATGAAGATGTTGATATTTCTGGGTAAATAAATGAATCTTTTTTTATAGTGTGGTTTCATTTACTTTGTTTTGGTGTTATCAAAAGCCCGACTAGCCTACTGCAGACTAACAGTGTGACCTCCACTATAACAGAAGCTCGACAACTGAAATCTGTGTACTTTCTGTCCGACTTTTAAATATCTTTTAATCCACATCCTGGCTCACCCATGCAATGATGTATTTCATCTATTACACCAAAAAACAAAAGTACAAGAGACTTGCACACAAGAAATTGCACACATATATTCAGGTTTGCAGCACGTAAGAAAAAGCCTTCAGGGACCGGGCCGGGGTAGGGGGGGTGGGAGGGTGAGGAGGGGGGGTTTAAGTCTCCCAAGATGGATGCTGTCATTTACTTTGTTGTCCCCTCCACAAAAACAGTGATGCTGAGAGGTTTTTTAAAGACAGAAATGTTTCAAATATGGATAAGTTGGAGGGAAATAAACAGACCCCACTCTGCTGTACACAGAGAGGACATTCGCCGTCTGTTTAGGATGATAAGAGAGCATCTTTGAAGTCGACTGCAGCAGAATTTAAGTTACTGTTGAAATGAGTAACATGAGGCAGATTGACTGAGAAAATACTTACTTTGTTCACACCAACACATTGAAAAGCGAAGGCTCAATTAACTGTGTGACTGACTGGTCGACTGTAAACATAATAAACAGTATAGGGGGAACTATTTCCTTCATTCGAACCAGACAAGGATGTTTATTTTTATTGTTTCGGGTTCAGTTCAGGTTTATTGTCATTACACAGTAAAGGATTGCACAATGTAATGCAGTTGTAGCCCCCTCCGTGCTGCACACAGAAAATGTGTAAACAGATATATCAAATATTCAAATTAGAGTATTAACTGTAACAGATAATAAAATAGAACAAACTATATAAATATAATACCAGCATAGCAGTCACAGTGATTCACCATCAGCCACAATCCAATATCATATTTTTCGTTCATACTAGTAAATAACGGAGACACTGAATGAGCTGTATGTTGCTGTTTGTTTTGTCGTTGGTTTCTCTTTGTGTGTATTTAATGTTCTTCTGTAGAGCGCTGTGGTCAGCTTAAGCTGTGTTTAAATGTGCTCTATAAATAAACATTACTTTGCTATATCCATAAAGTTGCGATAATGGCAACGTTAATTCAGCCGTTTGCTTCTGCTGGGACATTTTTAATGGGTCAGTTGAATCAAATCACGTATATTTTTTTACTTAACTTCTATGTAACATGTGCAGAAGTCCGCCTCTTGGATTTTTTCCACCACGCCAGCACAATGAGCTCAAAGCGTTGAACAATGACATTTTAAGAAATCTGCATTAGCCATTAAATGTGTTTGCGTTCTGTAATTACCTTTCCATATAGTAGTTTTCATTGTTAGTGGTGGAGTCCGCCATTCCCACCCAGGATTCAAATTGCCTACCTGTGCAAACCTACTACTACTACTGTTAACAGATACACCAGTTGCTCTTCTGTTTTCTGCTGCTCAAGGAGTGTTGGCTGCAGTATTAAACCGCACTTGTTGTTACCATGGTCACCAAGGGTGTCGCAAAAATCCGTGGGGCCTGAAATCTTAAGTATCACGACTGTAAGTAACTGGGTTACCCATAGAAACCAGGTTACGCAGGTAATCTGAGAACACAATCTGAGAAATCGGTGTTCACCAGAAGAAAGGTTTCTCTAATCCCCTTTCCTGATTATAGAAAACAGGTTTCTGGTTTACATGATCTTCACAGAATCTGAATCTTCGCAGTTACTTAAATGCATGTAATTGCTCTGCTTGTGTCTTTCCAGAACCAATGACCTGGTCACTCACAGGTATCTCAAAACCCGGGAAAATAAATGTTAAACAATCTGTTTGGCTAAAGAAGGTACATGGATTTTTTTTGTAATTCGGGCGAACTGAACCTTGAAACTGACCCCTCGTTCTGAAGAAGCGATATTTGGGAAACAAACTGTTTGTGTTGTTGGATGTGGACAAGAAGAGCTGGGGGTCAAACCATCAACCTCACAAATAATGGCCAACCAGCTCCAGCTGAGCTACAGCCTCCTTCAAGTGCAACCAAACAAAGAAAATAAAAGACACATTCTGATAACCTGTAAAACATCAGACCCTGCCAGTGGTGTCCGTCGTATCAGACATTCAATCAGTCATACTCAAATACTTCTTTCTCAATCTATGAGATCAACATGTTCAAAGATCATGTGCTGCAGCTTATAGTGATGCTTCCCCTCCAGCTCCAGTAGGTTAAAACGCTCTCTTATTCCAAACCCAGTAAGCACTGTCAAAACATCTCTTCATCACCCATAATGCTCTCACTGCTCGAGCACCATGATTTTTCATTTCCTGCCAACCAAACAACCACATATTCTACTGTGGAAATCGATGTAAGCAGCCCCACGCCTCCGTCCACCTTCACCATTCAAAACATTTCACTGAGAAATAACAGGCGGCCGCCCTCTGGAAAGCTGGCCTGCCTGCCTGCCTGTCTCTGAGACCTTCCCCGTGATGCTTCCACCATTTTGCAGGGTGGTGGACCCAGCCACCCATCTCTCCATTATCACCTCATTAGCGGGCTGCAAACTGGCCCACCCTCCATTTTGGCTCCAGCCTCAATCAGCCCATTAATCACAGAAGAGCAGGGAAACCTTCTGTCCTCTGAAGGCTCACGATGTATTCTGCTGGCCCCTGTTGTGTGTGTGTGTGTGTGTGTTTGTGTGTGTGTGTGTGTGTGTATGGGCATGTTGCTGCGTACAAATGATCCAGCTACATCCTGCCATCTGTTGACTGCTAAAAGTAACTGCCTCTTCACCGACACACACAGGTTCATGATGCTTTCTGTCGGTCTGTTCTTCTTCCGTATCCAAAAATATAATTATGTAACTCAAGGTTTATCTCAGTAAAAGAGCAGATGGGATCAAGCATGCAATCATCGCAACAAGTCCTCGTATTTAAACAACTAAAAAGGCTGTCATTGCTTTCCAAACTCGACTCAGATAAGGGTTTTCTCAGCTGTTACCCATATGGTTGAGGTGTGTTTCATTTCAAAGCAACTTAAACCAATTTGTTAAGGTTGGGGAAAGAACTTCTAATGTTGGTAGAAGAAAGGATGCACACACTGGTCTCCAGAGTCAAAGTCTTCATCCTGACCTGTTCTCTTAACACCTTTCATAGAAGTATAAAGATGCTGTCGTTTTTCTGCTCGTCAGGAAAACGTAAACACGGGTCATTTCAAGGTGCTGGACTGAAGCCTGTAATGTAATCTCCTGACTCCTCCAGCGCTGTGGCGTTCATGCAATGTCATTGCGAGCATGTTAGCATGCTGACATTAGCATTTAGCTCAAAGCATGGCTGTGCATGGCTGTAGACTCTTGTTCTGGAGAGTCTCAATCACACCTGTTTCATTAAAATCACAAGCCTGCTGAGGAGCAAACATAATTTGGTTTTGAACAAATTGTTTATTGGACAGTTCTGTAAATGTGTCATCATGTGAGATGAAACTCATTCCAGCCCCTGTAACTTTACCTTCTGTGGTGTTAATACCAGAAATCACGTGTTCATCATTCAGAGACTGACCTGGCTCGTTATGCTCGCCTGTCGAAGCATGACAAATATTGAGATTGGTCGTCCTTGTTCAGTGTCACCAGCAGATCAGGGCCTGTATGTAACCCAGTGGCTGACATGTTTTATTTTTTTCACGTTTTTAAATTGGGCTTGGCTTGGTTTAGTCAGATATTCACAGAACATCAGAGGCCAGCTATGTATCCAACCCATGCATTTACTGCAGCTGTATGCTGACATTAATGTTATACATGTTACACTCAACCTTTAAGAAAATACATTTAAAAAACACACTTTACATATTTGAAACCATCGCACGGCTGACAGATAATCTCTTTTGGCAATGAAATGCAGAAAGGCCACATAAATGTAATTTAGGGGGAATTTGTGTGACATAAATAATGAGTAAGCCCTGGCTCCAGGCCTGTTTGGCCCTGTAGAGGAAACTGAGTTAATTAATTCCTCCTGCTGTAATGATGTTGTAAACAAAATCAGAATCACTTTATATCACTTTATATGCCTTATACTGTATATGTAGAGGAATTCATCTTGGTTACATTGATGCAGAGATTCATCCTAGATGGTTATTTAAACATAAGTACTGATACGTACATATACAGTATACTGACATAGTCAACACAAAGAAGATTGGTTATTTCCAATTCAAGACAAACAGCAAAGACAACCAAGACCCACCATACTGGATCTCTCCATCTACTTAGAAGAAAATCTTATTTTCCTTTACATGTCCCTTAAAATCTCAAGTCAGCAGGCTTTGAAAAGGCTTTGAATAATTCAGCCAATAATTCATGTCTTACCACTCTGTGCCTCCTCGCTCCCGGGGGCCACAGTAGTTTAAACTGGCGGTTCACAACCTGGGGTCCTCCCCTCCAACGGGTTGCAAGATAAATCTGAGAGGGCACAAAATGATTAACAGCATAGAAAAGAACACAAAATGCAACACAAAATGATTTCAGACTTTTCTTTAATCTTTCTTTCTTCTGAAATCTCGAGCAGTTTCACCTTTCGAGGCTTCTGAAATGTATTCAAATGAAAACAATCACTGAAGGGAATTTCACTCTTTGGTTGAACTGCTCACAACTCAGACACGAGGGTCACACGTGCACATCTCTTTGCATGCTAAAATGGTTGGTAACTACTGGTTTGAACATTAGAGAAGTGGGCTTTTGACTGGAAAAATCACTGGAAGTAAATAGGTCACACTCTCTCCTCTCCATCATAAATTAGTGCTGATAAGCCTTGAGCGAAGTGGTGAACCCCCCCCCCCGATCATATTGTACTGAACTGCTCAATTCAGCTCAGACTGCAGCTGCACTGCAGGTGTGAATATGTTTAACTGTCCTTTAAGACGGACTTAAAGGAAACAGTTCTGTCAGCTGTCCACCAGCTATAGATATTTGGTTTACCGAGTTGCTTCCTTCCCGTCTCACGCACACAAATCATCTGTTCACCCTTCTCTCTATATTCATGCTTTTGCCTTGTATACAGATTGGACTGGGCCGTCTCTCTGGCCTTGGCTCTTCAATCACCTCTCCTCTCCTCCTGCCTTCACCTCTCCCCTTCCACCATCCATCCCTCCATCCATCAACTCTTACCTCAGTGACAGCCGGCCAGCCCGAACACCCACTGAGTTATTTACTTCAGTATGCCTCTGACCCACTGTTGGACCCAAACGAACCTGCATCAGCTCTTCATCTCTAACACAGTCAACTCTTCATATTCACACACATATCTGCCCAGGACACTTAAGAGCAAAGACACACACACACACATTATGTTTAGCTGCATTAGAAGAGCTGGAAGCAGGTCTGTAAGAGCTTTCTCCCGTATTATTTTCTCCCCAACCAGCCCATGAATTTTATATGCAGCACTCCCATTGCTCTCTTATCCTCACCTCATTCTAGAAGCTATAAGCCAATAAGGACTCGCGCACACACACACACACACACACACCGTACGTACACATGTGCTTGCGCCCACACACAGTTGGTTTGTTTGATTTGTGTGGATATAGATTGGTATGTTTTTATAGTGGAAGAGAAGGTGGTGGGGGAGGGGATGGGTGGATAAAGAGACTGAGCAGGGGGGGTTGTCTTTTGGTAGATAATCTTTCAGTCCCTAAACACAGTGGAACAGAGGGCGAGAGGTGGCTGTCAATCACTGTAAAGAGTCCCCACTGAGGTAACCCAGGTTATGGGTTTGTTGAGGGAGGGGGTAGTTACATGAGGTGGGTCAACGGAGACCAACACACTCTGAGAGAGTCCTTCTTTCTCAGAGGAATAGCTTACTTTTTTAGGGATGGGGCAATGAAAGAAAAAGGCACACCTCTACCACGCACAGTGTTAGGGTTACGTTACAACAAAGCAGACATCTGAGCTAGACCAGAAGACGTAGGCTTCTCGACTGTCCATCCGGCGAGAGATTAAGGAAAATAAAAGGCATAAAGGAGTCACAACACAAACATGACCTGGCTTAAAATCGTAAAGGGCTATTTGATATTCCAGGACTGTAGACTTGGAATTTGACCAGACACCAAATATTCTCTTAAAAAAAGTCCCCAAATATTTTTAGTTCTGGATTTTTTATATATATAATTTACACAGGTAACTGATCAATTTCATTTTCTGCCAAAATGTTATCACACTGCGAGGGATAAAACTTTGGTGGGAAATACAGAATCATTTATTTATTTATTTATTTATTTAATTGCTGGTCTAAAAGCTGTCAGATGTCAAATATTTTAAATTCTTTTATCAAATTGACACTGAAATTGTGGAATAGTGGAAAATATTTGTTTTTTTGAATTGTAGAGTGTAAACTTACCCCCCTGGTTGATAAAACACACAATTTCCCAGAAACAAGACGGCCACGCTAGCGGCTCTGTGAGGCTGAGAGATAAACCGAAGAATAGGACGAATAGGAAGGAAAGTCATGGGATCACGACTGTTCACTAAGACCATGAATGTCTCGACCAATTTCTGGCAATCCACACAACACTTTTCCTGCTGGTGGCGCTACAAGAAAAGTGAGGGCGGGGGGGGGGGTCATCAAAGTCATGAGGATTCACCCTCTGGACACCATGAATATCTGGACAAAATGTCACTGCAATCAATTCAATTGTAGCTGAGATATTTCCATCTGGACCAAAGTGGTTGCCCGTTCCGACAGACCAGCAGCCATGATCTCGGTGTTCTCCACGGTAGCTACACCCCTGCAAGCCACTTGAAACTCATGTTGAATCGCACAGAACCTTTCTACAAAACCCAAACGCAGCGGGAGCTTGGACCTGCAGGTGCATCTCAGCAGTTTTCCAAACTAGTTGTCTTTTTGCAGCTCCAAAAAGAAAAAAAACAAAAAAAAAACAAGCTGAACGTATCCATCGCAGCTCTCCAAACAGCTTGTACAGCATGTTGCCAGTGTTTTGTAGCCAAGTTGTAGTAAGGTAGCACTCAGACTTCTGACCACCAGAGAAACGAGGAGCAGTTTGATGGACATTTCTGTGTTTTCTGGAGCCGTGAAAAGGTGGAAGTGCCAACTCCAATATCTTGGCAGCAGGCTGACATGGAGCTACAGAGGCTTACTGCTGCGTGTTCGATGGTCCCTCAAACTTCAGGGGTTGCTTTAACTAAAACACGTGGGTGGACAGGGAAACCCAATCCTATATGATGAGTTTTGAGTCTTCTCAGTTTGAGAGGTCAGAATAAGAGAGGAGAACGGGGTGTTTGGTGTGGCAGATGGTATGTCTGAAATCCACAGCCCTGAGTAAGAGGAATGTGCTGTGCCAAGTTTTTGTGGTCGTTTTTGTAGCATCTTTTTTTTAGAGAGTTGATTTCTTTCATGTTGCCCGGTTTAATGCTGCCTTCAAGTCATCCTGGTAAGCTCCTAGTTGAGACTTCTGAAGTGGTAAATACGACGTGTCACACATTCAAGTGCATTTAGTTGGAAGGACAGCTTCCAAGCAACATTAGTAAACTGCAGCCTCTGAGTCTCTTATCAACAGCAAGAGGGTGACGTCTAAGCCCCGAAATGTGACAAGTGACGACTTAAGTGAAATTTAAATACATCAACGTACAAAATTGAGCTGAGATTCTAAATGCTACGAAAAATAAAACACACCTTTCTGAAAAGCATCTCTGCACCTTTGCTTTTGTTTGTTTTTTTGCATTTTCTATGACTGAACATTGATGACAGAATAATACTTTAACTAACCTTTTCATTGCCTGGAAATACACAGAGATAAGTAGAGCAATGACACCAGTTATTTATAGATAAGGATGACCAAACAGAATGCAATAAGAAAATAGTATACTAGTAGTGTAGGCAAATTTAAACCAGTTAGAACAACATACTATTGCGTATTTTTACTGACCACAGTTGTTTTTTATTCTACGTCGTTCCGGAGGGCATGGACACTGTATTTTGTACATGTAATTTAATTCATTAAGACATCCCAACCTACAATGCGCTCGACCAAACAGTGGAGAAAACCATTAAACGGTTAATGAGAATATAAAATCAGTGTGTGATGCAGTCTGTGTGCAAATAACTCTTTTGGTTCATTTTAACCTGGTTTGAGTGATAGCTGACACTTCCCACAAAGCACCACAGCGTCACAAAAGCTGCTACTTTGGCATCCAAGGGACACAATAATGGACTTTCAAATACCTTCCTGCAGTGGCCACATCCTTCTGTCTCTGTTAATGAACACAATGACCCATCAGCCATGCCCCTCACTACAGATGCTTAGTGAGAAGGGAAAAGAGTTGTCGTGTTAATGATTAAGACGATGAAAAGGAGAAAGGAGAGGAAGGGGGAGAAACAAATAGCGAAAAAAGAAGATCTGAATGTGGAAAATCTCTATTCTCTAAAGGAGAGTGGGCTCAGCTATGCGCCCGTCATCAGGGAACAACGCGGTGCAATGAAACTCGGCATCAGCCACCAGAGAGAGAGGACATATTGCCGGAGCCTGAAACAAACAAACCAGCAACATGTGAGCTGAGGTGGGGTTTCATTAAGACTGTAACAGCTGGCTTTAATGCCTACACATCTCTCAAATGAGCTTAAAGGGTACTTCGGAAAGCAAGATCCCAGTCACTCACGAGATGTGAGTGATGTCCTCCGAGTAAAGCCACATCAGATTGAACAGAACGAAGACTGTTTGCTTCCATCAGTCAAACTCAGCTGAGGGTCAGACGCATCTCGCCCGGTGGGACGAGGGTTAAAAGGAAACTCCTTCTAAAATGATGTTTTACCTTTGGGGTAAGGTCAAGCTGCTTAGATTAGGGTGAATGTGTGCAGCTCGTGTGTGATGGTGGTGGTGTGTGTCTGAAGGGGGGGGGGGGGGGGGGGGGTCCCTCAGAGAGCGAATGAGTGAAACAAGTGATTACCTACCTCCAGGCCCTGTTGTAAAATGTCACCCCTCTGAGAAATGGGTCTGTGTTGGGTGACCTGTAAACTCTGACATCATATGCTGTTATTGCAGTTGGGCAATGTTTTGGTTTTTTTTCTAAAATGAGGGATATTGAACTCCTTTCTCTATTTCATTCTTTAGTTTTTCTTCCTCCACACCCTCCTGTGTCTGGCTCCAGCCTCATAAACTCAACCAACCAAGCTCCGTTACTCCTGCGCTCTACCTGGTGAGCTACCAGGGCGCTCTATCCAGCTGTTTTCAATATATGCCTAACATTAAAACATAAAATGAGGTGAACATTTCAGTAGAGTTGTGGCTCCTGGGACATTTTGGGCTCTAAAATAGAGAAAGACAAGTATACTCCTCCTTTGTATACTCTCAAAAACACAAAATGATGTCATCTGGTCCAAGATGGGATCAAACTGAATACAAGTTTATGAACATAATCTCAGGACACAACCACCTCTCAAGAGAGTCTCACATGTTGCAAACATGCCTGAAATCTGCGACGCCAAGCTGTCGTCAACCTGTACAGCACAATCGGGTAAATTAGCCATGAAACGTCTCATTTAGGTGTCAAATGTTCAAAAGTAAGAGCTTCACAGGCCAAATGTGCATCACAGTGAAACAAACAATTTAAGTAACTACAGGAGAAACATACCAAGAGTGGGAGATCTTTGTTTCCTGACACCTAGCCAAGGCTTTCAAAGGCAGATATAGAGCCCTGATATTAAAGTGAAGTCCTGTGATTATTTCATAATCAGGCCAAAGTAATCAGAATAATATCTGACTGTGATTTTGAAGTGGCAAAAAAAAAATCACAGTTGGAAATATTGAACAAGCCACTCTGAAAATCACACAACCTCACTCACACACGTAAACAGTTTTGATTGACCGGCTCAAAAGCGCTGCTTGATTTTTAATCCCCGGAGGTAACATCTAATGTTGCTGCCCTCTGTGAGTAATTTGCTGATTAAACTGATGTGAACACACAATTCCACCGTTGAAGCCCGGGATCAGAGTCATTCTCTGATCTCAATACAGGGTCACCTCGTGAAAAAGGCTACAAGCCACCCTTGTAGCTGCTGAAACCTCTCACTGTTGCACTCCTTCAGCCTCAGCTTCCATCTTCCATCCCCTTTGCTCCCAGTCAAACAGTTCCTTCCCAAACCAATACTACCACAAGGATATCTGCTTCCTCTGATCTATTCGCCTCCCCATCCCCAGCCTGAGCTACACATGCACACGATGTGTTGTGGCCCTTTGACACCAAACACAAAGGGACCACAACCTAAACCCTGTTCTAGGCCTCTTCCTCAGGCTGTGGATTTACTCTGTCGAAGTCTGTCCCATCGGAGGTAAGCAAGAGCCTATCATGAATTTAAACTACTTCTTTCTTCTCACCTTAAGCTGCGATGACTCCTCAGTATGAGAGCTTACAATACTAACAGAGCTTTTGCAAGAATATTCCCTTAACTAACACACTCTTTGGACGGAGATCTCGCTGTTTGCTGGTGTGTTTCACTGCAGGCTCAGATATAGCAGCATTTCTGACATTATGTTTTGCACTAATGGCAGAGGTTGCCTCAGGCCAGCTTTTTAAAAGGTTGTGGTGTTATGTTCAATGCATTACTTCCTGGTATCTGAGATGACCTGGAACACCTCCAGCAGTTAACAGCTGATGGCTGGCTCCTGCTGGAGATCCTTATAAAACACACTCACTCAGCTGCAGCTGTGTTTTCAGCAACCAATTATTTTCACCTTCCACATTTCTCTCATAATAAAAACTGATTTGATTTTTCTCGTTACACATTCTTTGGGACTCCTTTACACTGTATCCCCCGAGCTTTGGTTGCAACACTTCCGCATCCTTACATCTCCCCGAGCAAACATTTTGATGGCGAACAGCTGTTGATACGACAGGTGTTTAAAAATAGCAAATATAGGCGTGTGAAGGCGCTCTGAGCCTGAAAAATATGACTGATTTAAAAATATTATTAAATGTTTATAACCTGATAAAAGCAACATGAGGTAAAAGGAAAATATAAGTCATGAGTCATCTCCACAGGACTGGTTTGTTTGAAATGCTTATGCTAAGTAATTACTAAGTAAAAAGTATTTTGCATCTTTTAGCACAATATGCTCCATATTATCTCCCATATTATCTCCTTTAGTTTATTTCACAAACTCTTGCCCTATGACGCCCTGAGGTGGTCTTAAGGTTAACAAGATGATTAACATGACAGAAGAGAAGAAGAAGAAAACAAAACATATTTCTGCTTCACAAAATTTGGATTATTTTTTCTTATTTTCTCTGACTCGCTTCTTGTGAAACACTGACAGTTCTACTTTCTTCAGGGCTCTGAAAATTATTCAGATGAAACAATCTAATCTGTGGTTCAGCTGCTTAAAGCTAATTTCCATCCACTTGTTTTTATGCATATTTTCGATTTCTGCCAAAAAAAGGACGAGCGGAAGCACTAAAGATCAGAAAAAGACGTGTAAATATTGTTGAAATGCTGTTACACTTGGCTGAGGTGAAAACGAGAAGGTGTCGTAAAGGATGATATAACATGTGCTTCAAATACACGTTAACGTTGCGGTATCTGCTTCAGCGTCTTCTTCTGTGCCACCCACCATCACATAGCTCCCAAGCACCAGGGAACACGTACAACATATTTTCAGGTCGAATAATGGATCGATCAACTGATTGTTTCAACTCTAACTGATTTATATTTTGCTGTGCTGAAATTTCACAAATCAAAGAAAGAAAAACTTCAGACATGTGCGACCTGTGAGAAGACATTGCTTCATCTTCAAATGTCACAAGACAATCACAGCCCTGTGGTCCCCCTGCCCCTGCTACGGTTGCCATGCCTCCCTCCCTCCCACCCTCCCTCCCTGTGACGCAGGGCCACGTGAGAGACCGTCCCTGTGGCCAGGGACCGGGGAAGTCAGATTGATTAAACAAGCTGCCGGCATAATGTGATCATGTATCAGTCAGCCCACACGTTTAGCTCCGTAATTCTTTCTTCACGGCAGCCTGTCTCCTCTCCAGCTTTGGCCTTTTGAAGTTGAGATCTCACAACCCCCCCCCCCTCCTTCCCTTCCCCTCCACCCCCCTCCCCCCCCTCCGCTTCTATCCTCCTCCTCATCCATCCGTCCATTCTTCCGGCTCCATCATCCTCATCCAATGTGTCCCTCTGTCCATCCCGTCCTCCAGCGCTCCTTCGCCCTTAATAACTCCTCTCACCCTGTCCGTCCTGACCTCCAGCGTTCCTTCGCCCTCGATAACTCCCCTCTCCCCATCCGTCTGTCCCTCTCACGCCGCTTCCTCCCATCATTAGGCGTTTTACCCCGCTCCCTTCCCCTCCTCTATCAGCTGGCTGTGAAGCTGAGTGTTGCTTTGCTAATGGCACTCCAAGGGAGCGCGGAGATATTACTGTTGGCTTTAATTAAAGACATTAAAGGGCTGGAAAGACACAGAGCCCCCGGGATGATGTGTTCTTTTCTCACACCTCCCGAAATACCTCTCTCGTCTCTTCTCTCTCCATCACTTTTCCTTCTCTTCCCTTTGCTGTTGCTCATTTGATTCCTTTCTTCTCGTGTTGAATCACCACCTCCCCTTTTCCCCCCCTACGCCTACTCTTACTCTCACTTCCTTCCTGTTTTCTGGCTTCCTCTGATGTGTATTTCTTTCTCTTACTCAACCCCCCTCCTTTCTATTTTTTATTTCTCTTGCGTTAAGTATTTTTTTCCCTCTTCGTCTTTACCTCCCTCTCTGTCATCATATCTTTCTTTGCCTCTCTACACAGAGCATGCCACCCCCCCCCCCCCCCTCCCCTGTCTCCTTCTTGTCACCTGATGACTTGTGAATATCTTCATTAGTTTTCAACTCTGTAACTTTGTTTACCAGAAACCCGTGTGGCAGAGGGCGAGCACTGATCATTTAAATTTAGATACTGAAGGAATCTGGCATAGATTTTAAAACTGATTTGAGTGCGTGTTTTTTGTGCATTTTCTCTAATTGCTTATAGACCAAACAGCCTCATTTACTTATTGCAGTGTGTGTGTGTGTGTGTGTGTGTGTGTGTGTGGCTTTTATTGTGTCTCAGACTGCTTTCAAACATGTGCTGCAAGCAAACAGGATTGGACATCATGTCGCAATGCATTCTGGGTGAGGTTATTTTCGGCAGGATTGAGGTGCATTAACATTATCATAATATATATAAGAGTGATGTTTTTTTATTTTATTTGATGCATTGCTTTTAATGCCGAATGTACAAGAACACACAATCTATTAAGAACTGGTTGTGGACTCTGTTTCACAAATTCCTTATTGCCCATATCAAGACAAAAATGCTGGCAGATGTTTTAACTTCACCAATATCTAAAGCTGATTGTTTACAGGTGTTAATATCGAGGAAATGTACCAAGCGATGTGCATTTATGCCTTCTTTCTAAATCACAGAAGTTGAACAATTTTAAAACAAAGGTTCACTGTCAGAAGACATTAAATCACTTTTGAAAGTATGTTAAGTAACACTAGAGAGGAATTCAGCATTATATCACTTGGAAAGAAGTCTCATTTCTGCCTACTCTACCTCTTTGTCTACTAACATATAACATTAACATACTGTAACGGTCGAAATTCTGAAATGTACCTTTAAGACATAATGTGTTGCCTAGATACAAGAGAACTCGCCTCATATTTCTTGTTTTTGGTTGTGCAGCTCACCTGCTAAGGATGAATATTGATGAGCTCCTGTTTACTTTTGCCTCTCAACTGAAGTGTAACGTTTGGTTTATGTGTGGCCTCTGTTGTGATCATGTATGATAAAACAGTAGCCGTACAACCGGGCTTGGTAAGGTCGATATGTGTGGTAGTAATAAACGAGGAAAATGTGAGAGTGGGAATTGGCTGACATTGTGACATTAACACATTGTGAAGGCCTATTTCTTGTTATTTCTTTAATTCTGGCCTGCTGGATTCAAACCGGGACACTGCAGTTAGCTGGTGCATGTCATAAACCACAGAACATTTGTGGAACACAATGCAAATAAAGCAGAATGTGTTGATAAGTTGCAGGCGACAGTGTATTGGTGGGTGGCAGCGAACAAGGCTGTGCAAAAAGTTCCACAAAGCAGCAATCAAAGCTAAATGTAACACTTCTTCTTTTCTTTTTTTTTCCTGCAAATCTGCCATTTTGTCTGTGGGAACACAGCAGATTTGATTTCATTTTGAGTGGATTGCCAGCTTTAGTGTGTAAATGAACCAAAAAATGGAGCCGAACAGATGTAAGTGTATTTCTTTTTGTGTGTGTGTGTGTGTGTGTGTGTGTGTGTGTGTGTGTGTGTGTGTGTGTGTGTGAGTTGGAGGAAGTTTGTGACTAAATGCACTCAACAAGCACACAAACACAAAAACTCTAAGGGGGTTGCGTTCAAGACTGGTGCACTGCTGGACACACACACACACACACACACACACACACACACACACACACACACACACACACACACACCCCTTTGCCAGGAAAGTTGTGCACTTCAAGGCGTTGATTAGTCTGGCTGGTGGAGCTTCCCTGCATCTCCATTTAGTCATTATTGAAGGCACATCTGCTCTCTATGAGCTGGCTCCTGTTTATATCCCCATTATAGCCCCACAATGCACAAGTACACACACACACAGGGATGCACACACACCTTGACAGACCTGAAAGCAGGCACGTATTCACGTCGACACACACGCAGACATTCCCGCGAGCTGATGTCTACACACACACACACACACACATGCATACATGCACTTCCAAACCCACACACCTCAAGGAGAATCACAATGGGAGAGAGGCACTTTCCGATCATCTCACATCAGCTCAACACCCCTCCATAAATAGAAAAACCGGCTCAGCACCGCAGGGAAGGAAACAACATTTGGAGAACAGATTAAAGTGGGGGTTTTTGGGGTGGAGGTGTGTGTGTGTGTGCGGTATTGTTTCATAGAGTGGCGTATTACCTTGTGTACGTTCATCAAAAGAGGTTCCTGGGTCAAAGAGTGATGAAACAATCCACTTTCATTTCCTGATACACTATATACCGTGTGTGGGTCTGCAGAGGTATGTCTGACTGTGTCAAAACTACTTATCAGTGTGTGTGTGTGTGTGTGTGTGTGTGTGCGTGTGTGTGTGTGCGTGAACGAATGAGAAAGACTGAGTCACCCTCTGGCTTGCCATCCTTATCCCTGGCATCCTGTTCCCTGTTTAGCCCCACGGCAGTGACAATGAGAAGTCCTCTCGATTCAATCAAACAGACAACATGAAGGGAAAACAGAAAAGAAACGCAGAAAACAATTAACTTTGACAGAGAAAGGAGCGACGGGGGGAGCCAGACAGTTTAGGTGGAATTGGAGAGGGGACTGAGGGAGTAAATAAGAAAGAAAAGGAGAGAGAGAGAGATGAGGGAGGTAGATTGAAAGGCAAGATGAGCGGTACTGATATATCCTGTAATGCTTACTTAAAGCTAATGTAATGTATTCTGACTACTTTCCTGTGGTCACAGATCCCTTTGCCATGTTTGAGGGATAAAGGTGCTCAAGAGAAAAAGTGACAAATTACAAAAAATGATTGTAACCATTTGCACACAAACACAAATGTTCCTCCGAGCTGCATTTTACAAAGAACAGCTGCAGCTCCTTAAATAGCCTTCAGAGTTAAGAACTCCTCTAATCCTCTTTTCCATAACGATCTGGACCCAGAATGCATGTTAGAGGTGACATGATGGAGGACAGTTTTGTATTTCATTGGCAAACATGTTTTTGTTTGGTGAGTTATGCAGTTTGTTCGTGTCAGTTGTATCTGAAAATCGTTCACCAAGGCCAACAGTTTTTCAAGTTCTTCAAGTTTTTCAAGTGGACGTTTTTCAATGTGAGTGTAAAAATAAGAAGCTAAAATCACTTGGCCAAAGCTCGACAGAAGATTTTGTACTCACGCGTTACATTTCCATCGGCCGCTTACAACATGGATGCTCACGCTGAAAGTAAACAATTGACAATATGAATAAAGCAGAATTACTTTGTGCAACTCTTTGAACAGAATTCAAGAAAAAGAAAAGCAGAAGAATATGGACCCGAATATGAGAAAGACTTTAAGGTCTGCCTGTTTTATTTCTATCGCAGCACAGTCTCAGTCCAGAGTACAGTTGGCCACAAGCTGTAAAATACTTTTACTGCATTAATATGAAAACAATCACTATAGTTTGTAATGTATAGTTTGACAGCAGCCATGTGTGCAATCAGATCTCAAACTGCAAGACAGCTGACCAACCTTTCAGACAAGCTAGAAATCCATCCGATCGCCCAACAAGAGCATCATTCCAGCGTTTAATGAACGTCAAACCACAGCTAATCTGGCGGAAACTTCCAACTTTTCTGATTTCAACTTAGGATGACACAATTATTAAAGTCTGAATTTAAAACTGAATTGCTGAAGCTCTCTCTGCATTAGTAATGCCAACATTTTGCCCATGCACACTGGTTATTTCAGTCAGTAAAATTATTCTCTAGGGGGGTTGATATAATCAAGGGACCTACCACAAGTAAAAACCACAGTCACACTCGCATTAAGTGCCTGTTGAGGCTGGTCTGAATCCCTAATTTTCAAAACACAAAAACTGTGCCTGAATGCATGAATCTACTTGTTTTGTTTATATTCTCTTATTAAATTTTTCCTCTTTTCCCTGTAGAATTCTTTCCCTCTTTGTGCGGCGATAACACAATGTCCCAACAGGGTTTCATCCAATCTAAAGAGTGACGCTGGCCTTCCCTGCCACGAGCTATATGGCTCTCATAAGAAAAATGTCAGAATTTGCACCAGACGCAGATATGGGCAGAATTTCTCTCTCTCTGAGCTTGGAGTTAAGGTAAATCCAACAGACGTTTGCTAGCATATTGAATAGAAAAAAGTCCCTGATATCTTCATTCTGCACTGGATCAAATTTTCAGGGTCCTGAGGTAAGAAAGACCAGACCAGCAGACGTCCTCTGATGATACTAATGCTGTCCTGAGAGGGATTAAGAAGAAAAAAGCAGGGCGGGAGAGATACGCGATGGAGGAGGGAGGACAAGCTGAAGGTACTTAATTTAACATGAGAGGCAGCATGTAATATTCATAAGTGATGTATTTTTCTGAATGTAGCTGGTAGTTTGACAGCAGTTCATCCGCACAGGAGAAGTAGGTATTCCTTCGCAATCTGTTAAATTGATGCCACCCGTCAGTGTATCCAGTTATACCGACTGATTTAGAGCTTTTTACCTACGACAAATTACCATCCAAGTGTGGCCGAGTCAATTTAAGAACGGCAGCAGCTTATATGTATATCAGAAATCACCACTGCGAGACTGCTTAATTGTTTCCAATCAGAAAAACAAGTTGACAACGGCGTCAGTTCTCAAGACAAACAGTCAGATTTACAAGTGCTGTGTCCATATGTGCGCAGCATCATGTCTCAGCAGCACTGGTGGAGAGCCATCTTGACAATTTACACATTTCCCGCAGCACACAGTCAAAGTGCAAGAGCAACAGGACCTCACATACTGTCCAGTGCACAGACAGGTGAACGCCTCAGTAGTGAAAATTGACCAGAGGAACGCAGAGGACAGCAAGAGTTCACTTTAGCTACAGTCTTCATTTTTCCCTTTTGAAAGTTACAGCCAACTTATAATACAAAGAGACTCTTTAGGCGGCGCTTCAGTGGCATCGCAGCTCCCGCTCTTTCATCTCTGAACACTCGGCTGCCTACTGACACAACCTTAGAGGAATACAGTGTAAGAGGGGTGCTGACGGGGTTCAGCTGCCGTTTGTTGTCTCATTAGGCTGCTTCTTGCGTCTCTGTCTCCCGACCAGCGCTTCGCCTTGGCACAACAGAAAGCAGACTCTCCCTATCAGTCTCCATCATCCGAGATCCAAGATATATGATATGTGAGTCATAGTTTTTTCTTTTACTTCGTTTCCCTTTCTTGTCAGAGTTGTTAGACGTGCATTAAGTTCACTGTTATAAGTGCTTCCCTGTAGACCGCAATATCACTGCATGGTGCTGATTGTTCATCATTTTCAACTCAACAATTACTTCACCAAACTGACATTTCTCACTTTCTAGAACTTTCTAGAACTTTGTAGATTACAGGATTTGCTTTGTTAAGGGACATTATTTAGGAGGAGTAGACTAGTAAATAAAGGCTGGTCAATTTCCATCCTCAACCAGCGGATTACTGCACAGGCACAATCATAAAATCATATGTTCTGCATATATGTCACCTTTAAAACCACCACTGCTATCATAGCGAAGCGGCAACGTCTTCTATAAATTAGCAAAAAGGTAGTCGATGGAAACATTCACTGATGTAACATTTTACTTTGCCAAAGTTTCACAATTTTGCTCGACGTTTTAATGACAGAGGGCCAGCGGTCCATTATACGTCATCTTACTTTTAAAGTGCTTGAGTGCCTTGAAAAGCAATGTAGAAGTGCAGAAATGTTTTAATCTTGTGGCTCCTTTATGTTGTGGATTAGATTCAAGGCTCAACAGACCAAAGCTGCTTCTGTGATGCCATTACCAGCTTTTACGATGTGCATTGATTATGAGGCATTGTGCTTCCTCCCTGCTTACCGTAAATTTCAAAAGATGGTTAACGGCTTACAGTATCTGCACTCCACCAACACCGCACTCTGCTACATATAATTACCAATCTTTCAAGTAAGCAGATCCGCACTGTGCTTCATAATGAGTTCTGCACTGTAAGGATGGGGGCTAATATAAACTTGTGGACGGCGGTGCGACAGAGAAATTGCACAGGAGCCGGGGTATTGATTTCATTTACCTCCGCCGGTGCTGGGACTTGTAAACAGGTGTCTGCTGATTCTGTTGTGGAGTTATTCCACGCTTTGCTGGTAATGCAGGGGAGGAGTAATGCGAGGAGACATATCAAGGTCATCCTCTCCCTCAGCAGCTACCACAGAGGTGCATCTTAACCGCCTCACTGTCCCGGCGGCCAGCTGTGCAGGACTGCTGGTATTGGCCAGGTGTGAATGAATGTGAAGTAGCTGCATGAATGTGAAACAGGCCGCGGCTGATAAAGAACATGTGCGCCTTGAAAAACTTCCCCCTGGTGGATAAAATGTTAAAGGTGCATTTTAAACATCAATATATCATTGTCAAGGTAATTTTAAACACTTGGTGCAATTACCATCAACAGACGAGACCTCGGTGGAGACACCCGACTGCAGAGAGACTGCAGAGATGTTTCCTGAGCCAGAAATGTTGTGTTTGATGTTAAATGTTTTCATTATCACTTCATTCATCAATTACGTCATTTCACTGTGATCGTACCTTATATGATCACATGTGACAAATAAACTTGATTGATATTTACAGCTGATCTGGGGGGGAAAGAGTGGAAAATGCCCATTATGAGTTCTCTGAGCCCAAATTTCGTTTGTCTGACTAACAAGTCCAAAATCCAAAAGGTATTGATTGATTGTAATGATGTAAAACAGAGAATAGCAGCAAATCCTCTCATTTGAGAAGCTTACAACTACAAATGTCATTAATTAGAGAATAGTGACATTAAAAGTGATTTTTCTGAAGCAAAACAGCTTCGGCTCCTCGTTTCCCTGAATAACAGAACCTTCCTCCACTTTGTGTTGCAAAAGCAAATCTTCACACTTCTAATGAAATCCGAGCCGACGGAAGAAGCTGTGGAGACTTCAAGTCTTGTCTGTTTAATTACACTCCTGTCTCAAAGTTTGTGTATTCAGTTTCTTTTTATTGCACTTCTTATATTTGTCTTTCGTCCATTTTGGATCCGTTTTTTTTTGTAATATGACTTGTTTTGTTCCTCATTCCTCTTTGTCACCTGCTCATATATGTTTCTCTCCCCTTTCCATCGACTCTGCAGAAGAAGATAACAGTATTACAGTAGTACTCTGCAGGCACAGAGCTATGTACTGTACATAAAAGCAGTATCCACAATTAATATTCCCTGAAGAAAAGTAGAGCAGCAGTGCACCTCATGATCTGTTCCACATTGTTAAGTCAAGAGTTAATAAAGACTAGTGGATGGCGTTGCTGCAGAGAAATTGCAAGAAAACCGAGGTATTGATTTCACTTCATCAGCAGCTGCTGTGAGTCACAAACAGGTGTTGGATAAAAATGTTTTTTATTTGGCCTGTTTAGTCTCCAGCGCGGGGGAAGAGAAATAGGAGGTGAGACATCAGTGTCATTGACTGTCATCTCCAACTGAGTCATAAACAAAAAAAATATTTTCATTGGTAGCACAGGATCTCGAGCAGGAGCCAGTAAATTTAAAATTAAATTTGTATTCATGTTCACATTCACATTTTTTCAACCAAACAAAAATAGTCTGTCAATTTACAGCCGGGACTCACGCAGATCCTGAGCAACAAGATTACAGCCTTTCATCATGAGAAGGATCAACGGAGCAAAAGGCTTATTTTGTAATAAAAATGTGATGTAATGATGAATAATAAGACATCAGAGCTGGTGCTTTATCTGTGAGAAAGTGTCCAGAGACGATGAAAGTTACAGTCAAGGCGATTTGCATTCTTGTGTTTCTTCTGTTACAAAACAGAGGGCAGAAAAATAAGATATGTTTAACTGCAGTAACTGATGACTTGGCCAACTAAAACAAATGAGAGAGTTTAGCTTCTGTAATGTATGAGTACAGCCAGGACTGTAGGTAAAATTAGCAGATGTGTGTGTGTGTGTGTGTGTGGGGGGGGGGGGGGGGGGGGGGGGGGGTTCGATGGTGGGATGCAAATTAAAACAGCAGCTTTGACAAGTTGAGAGCTTGGCAAAGGCGTTCTCTGTAAGGATACAAAAATTGTATTGATGTTTTCTGATTTGATAATCACCACTTTTCCCTGTTGAGAGCTTGAACTAAATCCATGGGAGACTGTTCACGATGGTTGTAGTTAAGGCGTCCCTGGGGAAGCTGCGCTGTGCAAAGCAGCGACCCGAGTTAAATGAGAAAGAAACCATGCTTAACAGGAACAAGGAGCTGACAGCGAGCCTGGGTGGGTGGGGGTGTATTTCAAGGAGTTAAAGCACCAACAACTATCTGTTCAGGTATTTCAATCCTGTCTTCTACTGCTGAAAAACAAAAATCTTAAAGTAACACTCCCTCTTCTGAATCAAACACTCACTCCCTGAAGATTTGAGAGGTGGCATTAAAAACCCTCTAGTTTGCTGCTGCACAGGAGGAGGCGGCTGCAGTCAACTTGCTTTCATGGTGGGTACAATGGATTCCAATGGTGCACCAGTTCACAATGTAAAAAATGTCCATAAAACCTTCTCCACTGCCCATCTGTGTGTTTAGTATTTTTGGCAAAATATGACTAAATGCACTGCTTTTATTTCAATCCTCATGTCAATCCACAGTCTGGAACTCGCAAGAGAGTTCGCCCACTTCCTGCGCTTCTATTGGTCAGAGCTGCTATAACCTAGCTCACTCATTGGCTGGCCTAACATACCTGCCAAAAGCTCATACATCTACATTCGTATCGCAGTTTGCTGATTGGCTCCAAGATAAATCAACAAAATAGTTATAAAACACACCACAGACAGCTTACTTGGCCAATGGGAGAGCAGGAGGTGGGGCACTAACATCAGAGAGTGCCAAACATACATTTTGAACATGTCATGGAGTTTCCCCCTGAACAGTCAGACCTGGGTTTGAAAAAGACCTGATCCAAAAGGCAGTAGACAGGAACAGACCTGTCAGAGAGAGAGCACCAATACCAGCAGCAGCACGATGTGCCACCAATTAATAAGCATTTTAATTAACAGTTCACGTTCGCCTTCGCGCCTTAAAACAACACATTTTGCTCTTGTGATGATTCTGACGCACCACGTGACCACGCAAACCCAGACGAAGGAGACCCAAACCTCAACGGACTGAAAATCATTTGGATCCAGTCCAACAGGGGGCCACGTCAAGATGAAACTGATCATGTTTATTTCATTTAATTCTTGGTCAGGCAGTTTTTTTTATTATTATTATTATTATTCCTTTAACGCAACAGAAATTACGTTTTTTGCTCTTTCCCTCTAAATGTCTTACTTGAGTTAATGTAACTGATTATTCAGATTCGGGGCTTTTTAAAGAATGTAATTTCTTATTTTTTCGGATGACAAAATCTGCCTTGCATTTAATCATAAAATGTTTCAAACTGTAGTTAATTTTAATTACCTTACAGATTATTTCCTTGACACTCGCCTATTTCTGTATAATACAGAACTTTTAACCTTTTGTAGTAGTGTTGTCGCTTTTGTTTGCAGTTGCGTCTCAACTTGTTGTGTCTCAGCCCGCAGACTGTAATGAAGAAAAGCAAGTTGAGTAATAAATGTGATCAGGCTTCATTATCATGTAATGATTTGTTATCAGCGTTGGCACTGACGTGGGAGGAACAGCAAGAACATATTTGTCTTTTATCGACAGCGTGGGAACAGACACACAAACACTGACGACGAAGATGAAGAGAAAGTGAGCTGTTGATTGTCAGCACACTTTCATGTATACTTGGAAAAGCAACCACACTCTCACCCACACAGTCCCATACAAAACCACTAAGAGGTAAAAATAGCCTTTGCAACAGTATTAGAGCACACAGCCAATTAACTGGTATTGTGTTTAGAGGCTTCCAGCACTCCAGAGGCTCCACAATCCACCAGTGAGAATACAGAGCCGTTAGCTAAAACAGACATCAGCTTTTGTTTCAGATGCAGAGAGGAGATAAAGGCGAAATCCTCCCTTGGATACTCAGAACTGTTATGTAGAGCATATAGTAATCAATCTGGAACATTCAGTGCAGTCCGGTAGACTCTCAGTGCTGTAATTTTTCCTTTTGGTCTACCCACTTGCCACCAAACCGTCTTATCTGCTGCTGCTTGTACCTACATTTGCCCAAAATGCCATTCGACAACCCCCCCCGAGGACAGACATGAACCTTTTATTCAGCTTTTCTTCTTCTTGTTCACAAAGACGGCGATAAAACTGACCTAACAGCAAAGAGAGGCCCTTTGTCAATACCTACACTTGTGCCTCTGTGCACTAAGCAGTGCTATCAATGTTTCGCATGTCTGACAAATGTTCATAGGACGCATTTTATCTGCTCAGAATTCAGAATTACTTTCAGACAAATAAACAGCACTGTGGTAAAAACGCACGGGGCTGCGTTGGTGTAGGCATGTTGCTTCAGGCTCCCGTGAGAAGAAGAAGGAACAGTTTGAGAAATAGATCCACGAGTTTGCTGTGAAGGCAAAAGCTTTAAGTGTATCTCACAATACATCCCAATTTATGCCAAGAGGGGAAAAGGGGAGGACAAGTCCATCAGGTTCTGTACGGGTCATCCTCCCCAGGTACTGAATCTGGTTCCTACAGTACATAGAGAGGTATTTATATAATAAAACAGAACAGTTGCCACCATTGAATGAGTACATCACATCATCGTCATCGTCATCAGTCCTAGTTCTACACAACACAATGACATTTAGGGGAGAAAGTACTTGATAACAAACTTGAAATGTTCAATTTTGCTGCCATTTCTTAACAAAAGGTTACTGCCGCACTCGGCTACCGTCGTGTTCACATGGAATGAAAGGTGTCGATGGGAAAGATATCGTATAGTCTTACTGTCAGCTGTTCTGTTGTTTTGGCCCCAAACAAAACCAAATATCAAGAATCAAAATCAGTTACAAAATATAAGTGCTGAAACGATCAGTTTGACCTCTTTCACTGTCACTGTCATCTTTATTGAGTTTTACCCCCAAGGAGAGCGTCTTAATGTTCCCAGGAACTGACCTCTGGTGTTAGTGTCATTATTATTGAGTTTTCAAGTTGTCGCTGAACGAAAAAAAAAAAAAAAAAACTCTTTTTCCTGGACTGTCGCAGGAAAGTCAATTGAGCTGCGTGAGGACAGTTTGCTCTGATATCGCGGTGGGAACAGCTGATTGTTTGGTTTACCACCTGCGGTCTGAAGCCTGGAGAAGATTGCCAGCCACCTGCTGCAGAGTACCGCTGAGTGAGTGATGGCTGTGTGTGTCAGAAAATATCCATGTGTGTGTCTGTGAGGAAGAGATTGTATGCAAGTCTGTGGACGGAAAGAGGATTTCTGTATGTATGAAAGAGTGTGCGGGACTTTCACTTTCACTCTTAAAGTTGAGCGTGTGTGCAGCTGTGCAAGCATAGTGTGTGTTTGTGAGAGCACTCGCAAAAAGACAAGTTTTCAAGTGTGTCTGATCTGTGCAGGTGTGTGTTGTCGCATGTGCGAGCGCCAGAAAATCTTTCATCACAGCGAGGTGGGCGAGGAGGAGATAGAGGGAGACCTCGAATTGGCAACAAAAGCAATAACAGCACAATCTTTGTAGTTTATGGGTCTGAAATTGAATTTGTGCATCAAACCTGTTCACCTGCCATGTCACAGCGGGTCACGTCATTTCAGCTCTGCCGGTGTTTTAATCTCCGAACCTCCGGCGAACTCCAGCTCACCCGTCTCACCGGCTGACCCCAAAATGGCTGCAGCGAAGCCATTAAACTGTCTCGTCCAATTACAGAGCCACTTTATCTGAACCACGCGGCCATATTCAGCAGCAGCCAGTCACTACCTGCTCGGTGACGTCTGTTAATACACTGCGGTTCTTCCTCAGCAGCAGCTATCATCAAGCTTTAATGCCTTTAATGGCTGCGTGCGTGTGTGTGTGTGTGTGTGTGTGTGTGTGTGTGTCGAGAGTGTGTGTGCACGCAATTTCTTGTTCTCTTGCTTGTTCGTCTCTCGGTTTAGAGTCGGGTCAATTCAGTTCAGGTCAGTTTCGTTTAGTTCAGTTCCATAGAATTCAATGTGAGTTGACTTGAAATAGCTGCACAGTTTGTACAGTAATGTATACTGATATTGTATATATATGATACATACATACTGTATCACAATATGCAAAATCATATGGACAAAAAACAAATAGATGTTCAATGGAATTAACTAAAGAACAACTTTTAGATTTTACTGGTTTATTGATTTAAACAACAGAACTTTATAAAAACAACAACATAATCATAATATCACATTCTGATGATCATTTATTTATGAACAATTTAATGAATTATCACCCGATACCAAAGCAATCGAGGGCTCACGAGTCCATTTTCAACAAGAATTAATTCATGTGTCATTTTATACAAAGAAACTGTGTTTTACAGTGTTGTAAAGTAGATTCCAAGCACGCGATTATGTTTTGATCCTGTGAAAACAGGTGCACAAACACACTAAGATGTAAAATATGGTAGAGTGTCAGATGTTAGTATTTACATGAATAATGGGATATTCACAGAGGAGACTATGTGGTTCTCAAACTGGGGGGCAGGCACTCCTGGGGGCATATAGGGGGGGGGAAACATGGTGGGGGGAAAGCGTGATCATGGAGGGAAAATGTGCAGTCGACTTAAAGTTGAGCGAATCTGATTCATGTCAGAACAACAAACAAACAAAGCTGCGCTGAGGCCGTCATAATTCAAGGTTAACGAGATCTACTCAGACAGCAAAACGCCAAAAACAAGATGGGCACGTTTTTGATGATAAAAAAAGAAAACAGGTTACAGTTAAAAACAAAATATGACAAAGTGCTTCGTGCTCAGTGTGTCAGAAAAGCCTTGACTTTTGTGGCTAATAAGAGTTTGGGCAGGTTGGACGCCAGGTTTAGCATTTTTTATTTGTGCAGAAGTATAAGTAGCCTAAACTATGAATTACCACATCACATTTTATTATATTGTATTAATGCAGTACATTAATCAAATAAAAGAAATAAAAAGGGTTATAAAAGCAGATAAAATCCTACCTGAAAGACACCTGATCACTCTTCAGGAGCTGCTTCAACATGGATTTAAAATAATGCCACTTATTGTAATCATAATCTTTATTTCCAGCACATTTACAGAATTAAGTGTGCGTCTGAAAGAATCTTTTGTGTCTCGCACTCACAAAGTCTTTATTGCTGCAGCATTTCTCTTTCTGTGTCTGAGTGGATTTATTTTTTTTCTGTTTTTATCTCTCATTTTCTCAATTCCTCTCTCCTCTCTCTCCCTCGTTCCTCTCCTGTGGCGATCTGTCCCCTCCAGCCTCCTCAGAGAAAATGGAAATTTGAATCCATTCAATTAATCCATCATCCGGCTCTCTTGTCTCCCCCTTCTCTCGGTTTCTTTCTTTCTTCCCCCTGCTTGACTTCGTCCCCCAGACTGTCCTTTAGCTATCGCCACATAAAAGGTAACGGTACAATATTATCATAATAGTTTAAATTGTGCTTTAAATGGTTTTGACAGTAATTGATGCCTTACCCATCTGCAGCCACACTAATGCACTTGGGAAACACCACTGTCTTTGTTTGCCAGATGCAATTGCACCATTAGGGAGAACTTCTTCTGTATTTAAACTTCCCTTGTGAATTGTTGAAAACTGACTAAATTTGAGGAAAACAACAAAGTATTGTTGGAAGGTCCCTATTTTCCTGATGCCTGAGTGGTCTCCAAGTGGCAGCTCACTTACTTGTTTGTTTGGCATCACGCTGCGCCGTCGGTGCTTCTCTCTTCCACGTTTCCATCCTGACTTAATGGGACACTGGAGGATAAAGGACAGCAGGCTGAGCGTCCACCAACCGGAAAGGACCTGATCACGCTCCTGTCTGGTTTGTTTATCTTAAAATAGCTTTACCTGCCTTTTCTCCCAGCCTCCTGCGCTGTTTACTTTGCTTTTATCTGTCAGACGTGAGCCCTTGAGGCACCGATCTCTAATACAAAAAAAAAGATTTGAGTGATGTTTAACGTTATGTCTCTCTAGAACTGAATCTTTTCCAATATGTCAGCCAGAAATAAGACACAGTCCTCATCGAAGATACTATCGCCTGGCTTTATTTTGCTTTATCAAACGGTGGCTCTGTGAATGACTCCAGCTTCCAGCTCTTCTTTTTGATGTTATTGTTATAAAAGACAGCTGACGCTGTCAGTCACCTGAAGGATATATTAAGACCACACTGCCAGGCTCAAACTGTCATAAATAGATGGGGATTAATGTATTGACTTGGCGTTAGATAAAACTCTGTCTATGTCTGAACAGTAAACATGTAGCTGGAGCCAGTTGGCTTAGCTTAGCGTAAAGACTGGAAACAGGGGGAAACAGCTAGCCTGGCTGTGTCCAAAGGTAACAAAAACCACATGCCAGCACTTCTAAAGCATCTTTAATCTGTACTAAACCAAAGTGTAGAAGGCCGCTGTTTTATGCTTCAGGAGCAGTGACTTCCCGGAGTCTCTGCTGGCTGCAGGGCAACTGCTCCTGGGTCAGAAAGACTCAATACTACGAATAATATTTATACTGTACAGCAATGCCCTGGATGCCTAGTTGTCTTACTGTCAAAAAAAGATTTATATATAATATATCTACTGTACATATACAAGGTATACATGAGAGTGTTTACTCTTAGCTCAATGTTTAAAACAAAAGCACAGATAAAACACGCAAAACAACACACATGAAGAGACTACTTACGTTGGTAGGTAAAGAGCAGCAGACTATGTAGATGTGAATGTAATGGAAAGTCCGTGTGTGTGAGTCTCATATGCGTGTACTTGCATTTTAAAAGGATTTCTGTTTGTGGCAAAAATATACAAAATGAGTAAAATCCAACCAGTGAAAGCTGTCTTTTTGGAGATGAAACGTCTTCATGATCTGTATGCTAATTGCCTCTTATGATAATTATCTGATGCTGTCGTCTTCCCACATAGAAAACATGTAACGTGCCAAGCTGCGAGCTGGAGCTGTCAGAAGTACATGACTGTCAGTGAAGTAACCCAACTTCTTTATCTTAATCTGTCCAAAGAAGACATTTTGGAGATGCATTGTTGCTGCCACTGTGCATACGAAATGCGTCTTGTCCCTCCAAGACGACTGAGCTGAGCTGTCTGCGCCTCCAAAACCACTTCGCCGCAAAAGTTCTGCAGCGGCTCCAGAGTCCGAGCTGCTCATCCTGCAGCAGACTGACGGATAATTGCCACAGAGACTCGTGTGTCCCCACAGCTATCAGGCTGCACCTTAACAGGCCCGAAACAGACACCGTTAACCAACCAGAGCTGGGCACACTGGACACAGACTGGGATTGTTCCATTATGTTCACTCTTTTTTTTTCACTCTCTCCATCTATCTCATCTCTCTGTCTGCTCGTCTCTCTCCAAGTCCAACTCTCGAAGTCATCCATCCATCCATCCATCTATCTATCAACATGCCATTATTATTATTAACAATTATTATTATTGTTGTTATTTGGTTAAATGTGTACAAAGAGGGAGACTTCACATGCTTGTGGTTATTTTATTGCAAAGTAAGTGAACATCACAGATTCATGATAAGAGAGCGTATCTGAGGGAGGGTTCGCCCTTTAAATGATTAATTCTCTTTAACATGTCTAGCCTTGGGTTTCTTTGTCTTGCTAATTTGCTGATGTCCCCCTGCACTGGAAAGCCATGTTTCTGCCTCACAGGGAAGTCGTTCTCTAAATCCGAACCTGTAATGAGAGACTCTCGGGATGCAGAGATGCAAACCCTCCTGAGGATCTGATTCTGCTTCCTGTTGGATCAACACACCGACGCGGACTAAACTGTCTGTCTGTCTCATGTATATAGACACTCTTTAGTGTCGTTCATTGAAGCAGGACTGCCAGATATTCTCTTTTTTTCTCTTTTGAATTTGATGGTGACAGTAATGAGACGACAGGAAACAGACAAGAGGGACAGCAAATGACAACGTCTCAAGTCGGAAGACTTTATTAACCAATCAAAAAAAGTCATTCATTCCTGATGTTTTCACGTGTTGTTTGTCAAATTCCGACTGTATCGTTGATATCAAAATGTCAGTCAGGAACTCACGCTGGTAATCCTTGAGTTCTTCAGTTTTATCCACACTCTAATTTGATCAGTGCTCTTTCATGTAAGTGCTCATTATTGTGGTGTTTCTGCACCTGCTCCAGAGTTCACGTCAGTCAAACCGTGTGATGTCTTCTTTCTGTTGGGGAAGTGAGACTTGCCGC
Organism: Enoplosus armatus; assembly: GCF_043641665.1. Lineage (NCBI taxonomy): Eukaryota > Metazoa > Chordata > Actinopteri > Centrarchiformes > Enoplosidae > Enoplosus > Enoplosus armatus. The sequence continues at coordinate 19,067,049 of NC_092195.1, forward strand.
GTCCCAATTCAGAAGATCTGTGTACTTATGAGGCCCTGGAGGCTCCTAATGAACCTGCACCTTCTCCCCCAAACTAAATTCTGTATATGCTTGTGAACCAGTGATGCTTGACAACTTGTGAGGTCAGATATTTCCAAGTTAATCACCATGACGTTTCCCTCAAATGGCCATAAATACCTAAGCAAGTTCCATGTTACAGTAACTCAGTTTAAAGTAGTCAAGGCAACTTTATTTGTAAAGCACATTTCATACACCAGGGCAATTAAATATGCTTTACAGGGTAACAGAAATACAGCACAGGTCAAATGCTCACAATTTAGAAAGTGCAAAAATACAGGCAAGCGATACAAAAGATAGAAAAGTAGTGGCAGGTTAATGGTAAATATTATTTCCATATAACTTCCATTAATCTGTAACACACTGAACAAACAATAAGTTCCATTATTTACATACTGCAGAGGTTTTTTGTTGCTCTTATTCAAGTTACATATATTTGCAGTGACTAACGATCACATAAGATCATAGCATTGATTGCAGGATACGGAGCTCTGCAAAGGATACAAGTTGTGTCCGTCTAATTTGGACAAAAGAGACAGACACATTGAGACAGACCTTATTCGTCTGTTAAGATGTGTCAAGTCTTTAAGTGGCTGCAGCCTCTGAACTGGGATGCAGCCAGCGTTTCTGTCTTTTCTGCTCTGGTTATCACAACCAGACCTGTGTTTACTGTAAACCAAGTGTGGTTTGTACTGTCAGTGATGTGAAATTAATTACTCCATGTGCAACAGAGGGTTTTCCCCAGTGTTGTTCCACAGTGTGTGTCTGTATGTGGAGTCTGTTTGAAGCTGAGGTGGGACGAGATTTGACAACCACCACCGCTCAGTGTTGATACCCGAGAGAGCTGTCAATCAAGGCCAAGGCCCCCAAACATAAAGCAGTTTAAACTTCATTTTCTTCTGTACAGTTGAGAGTCTGATGCTTTGCAAATGTAAAAGAACTTGCTGTAGATTAAACCACAGTTGGATTGTATACATTTAATAGCAGCAAATGTGATATGTGACCCACTTTCCCTTTAAAACACCATCATTTGTTTAATTACATTCTACAGCGCTGATCATTTTTTGAGGCTGCGTGTCAAATGGTGGATATCTTCATTTCATGTCATCTGTTGTTTATCTTCTTCTCTCTTCACACTGACAGAACATGACTGAACTGCACTTTTCATGCTTGTGAAACTGATTTTAAAAATCTGGAATATCCGGAATGAGGCTCTCGCTCTTCTCTCAGCTGAGCGTGTGTCGGGCATATATAAGACCATGTAGCACAAGATGAAAGACCAATTAATTCAGAGATTTTGGGGCCCCCCGTCGTAGCTTGGGGCCCCCTTAAATCGTAACCCACTTTCAGGCCACTTATAGAGCCGGGGGTGCCAACGCGGAGTCCAAGCGAAATGATTAATGACGTTATTAAACAGTTTAGAGAGGTTGTGTGTTCTTCTGGCTGGAGCCAATTTAGAGTGATTTGTGAGGTGAAACAATATAGTCGAATGAAGTGGAGCGTGTGTGTGTGTGTGTGTGTGTGTGTGTGTGTGTGGGTGGAAAAGTGAAATGTCTGAGTGTGTGTTGTTGTCGCTTTGTGCTTGGTGAGTGTGTAACAGTGTGCATATAGGCAAGAGAGTGTGTGTGTCGTCAGTGAGTGAGAGAGAAACATGCAAAGGTCAAACTGGGGACAGGTGGAAATAAGCCAATAAGCCCGAATCTCATTTCCTGTGAGCTGAAGGGGAAAAAGAGGGAGAGACAGAGAGAAAAAGAGGGAGGGGGGATAGAAGAGAGAGAAAAGAGAGAAAGAGGAATGTCATTGATCAAAGTTTGGGATGGAGGAAGCAGAATAGAGAAGGTGTAAACAGAGTGGAAGGGGAGAGGAGGACGAAAGGAGTGAAGATGAAAGAGGACAGACCAGGAAAGAAGAGGGGAGGAGAAGGAGAGGAGTGGAGAGAGGAAAAGGGGAGAGGAGCAAGGAGAAGAGAGGGCAAGAGAGGAGAGGAGAAAGGAGTCGAGGAGAGGAAACGAAAGGAGAGGAGAGACAAGGAAAGAGGAAACAAGGAGAGGAAGGAAGAGATTAAACAAAAAGAGAAGAGAGAGGAAACGAGGAGAAGAGGAGGAGAGGAGGCAAAAAGAGAGGAGAGGAGGCAAAAAGAGAGGAGAGGAGAAAGGAGTTGAGGAGAGGAAACGAAATGAGAAGAGAGGAGAGCCAAGGAAAGAGGAAGCAAGGAGAGAAGAGGAGAGGAAGGAAGAGATTAAACAAAAAGAGAAGAGAGAGGAAACAAGGAGAAGAGGAGGAGAGGAGGCAAAAAGAGAGGAGAGGAGAAAGGAGGAGAGGAAAGGGGAGGAGGGGTGATGAGATGAAAAGAGGAGGAAAGAAAGAGATGAAACACAGAGAGGAGGTGAGAGGATACAACAGAAACAAGGAGAGAAGATGAAAGGAGGGGAGGAAGAAAGAGAGGAGAGAGGAGGAGAGCAAAATGTGAAAGTGAGAGGCTGTTGGGAGGAATCGACAGCTGCTCCTGAGATCCTATTAGAGCTCAGCCAGTAGAAGGACTGTAACACACACACACACACACACACACACACACACACACACACACACACACACATAGAGAAGATGCAGCCATGCATCTATTTGTATCATGCGTACAAAGATTCAGCTTGGCACGATCAAAAAGAGACAACACATCTTTATCAAACACAGAAGAAGACAGAGGCGAGCAGGGAGGTGCACACACACACACACACACACACACAGACACACACACACACACACACACACACACACACACACAACACAGGGATGAACAACATGCAAGTGAACTAAAGCTGCTCCAACAGCGTCAGTGTAGTCTGATTTGAATGAGAAGAAACTGCCAGTAAGTTGAGTTCTGTGATCCCTTAAAACCTTTCAGATACACCCACCTCCCCAAAAACCCCACCTCCCCAAAGACCTCCCACTGCTGACTCTGCTCACACTCACAAGCATTCAAAATCACACCGGCTGTGCTCTTTCTGCGAGCAATAATGAAAACGTATGGTTTCTATTCTGGGTGTGCTGAGCAGGGAGTGGCTCCACACGTTCGTTTCTGTGTGTTCGTGCTCCACTGCCTGCTCGCCGTCCTCCGTCCTCCAGTCTGCTGGACTGTGCCAGGCCGACACTGCTCCCTGCTGGGCCACGACGAAACAACACCTGAAATGTGAAAGGAAGAACACTGCTTTCAAGTGGCTCCAGTTCAGCATTTGTTAGCTTGTCTGGTGCTTTAAGGTTTACTTGAAAGCTTATTTAAACCGAAAAATCCTGCGTGACAAACCGCCAATGTGAGGTCTTGAAATTTAGTGGGACTAATCACAGATTTTATGGAAATTGTAGGACCCTAACCCTGGCCAATACTAGAGACTAAAAGTCAAGATATTTTTCTATAGAAGTAGAAAACTAAATCACTGAAGTACTCAAAAATCTTGACTGTAACTTGTGTGATCAGTGCAGATTTTGTAAATGAAACCAGATAATCAGATGATGTTTCCCTCAAAGTTCAAGCAAATCTTCTCTAAGAATGGACAACAAGTCCACTGTGTGCAGCACTCAATATGCATAACCCAAAAGGATGATTTTCATTTTAAGGTGTCCCTTCTTAATATTACTAATACAATATTCTCTGATATTTTTCTTTTTTTTGTGAATTCAGAGCCACATTCTTGTTCTCGTTTCCATCAGTGCAACAGCAGAAGCAGGAGTGCAGGCGTGTTGCTGCAGTGATCTGATGACAGATAGTGTGTGTGCGTGTGTGTGTGTGTGTGTGTGTGTGTGTGTGTGTGTGTGTGTGTGTGTGTGTGTGTGACTGGCCAGGGAGCTGCTGGATGAGGAATATGGGCTTTACAGTTTTCAGCCCTCTGCTTTCATCTCACTGTGACCTCTCCCTTTGCCAGCATCGAGACAAGATGTAAACACCCTCACTTATTACTGGTGTGTGTCCTGTGTAACCCATCACACACACACACACACACACGCACACACACACACACACACACACACATCTCCACCTCAGTTTCAAATGAACAGAATCAGCTTTTCGCCCTCTTTCTGTCTCAGTCCATGCATCATCAGGGGAAAGAAGGCGCCGGCTGTTATTACAGGATGGAGCACTGAGTGGCTTCTTGCAGCCCCCCCCCCCTGCCCAAAAAAAAAAGACAGAGAGAGAGAGAGAGAGAGAGAGAGGAATGTTGCTATGGAAACAGTTCGGACAAATGTAATTGTCTCCCTCCACCTTTGCAGGTCAAGGCAGAGGGCATTTCAGCTCCATAATCTCTCCGTCTCCTCCATATCTACCCACCGGCCTCTGAGTGTGTAATAGCTTTCCTGGAGTCGTGAGTTACAAATGTGCTGCATCATATATATAGTGATTTCAAAACCTGTGTGTGTGTATGCTCGTGTCTTATTTAGCTCTAAAATGAGATACTGCATCTTTTTACAACTTCTTCATTACTTGACTTCCATTTTGAAATGAAACCGTTTATATTCTACTTTTGTCATCCATCCGACACCAGCACAATATTTCATGTGATTAATAGCCTTCAAGATTCACGATGGATTAAATACATGTAGTATTTAGGTTTGCCGTATATAAGAGCTCGTTACAGCAACCGAATCCAACTGAGAAATGAGTCAAATCTGTGAACGATTTGGCGGAACTGACAGAAACTATGGGATTCATAGCTAATAAATAGCATTCACTTAAAGTCACTTCTGCTCAGCCTTTAAGTCAAACCATGTCACCAACCTGTGAATATGTTACAGAAGCATCCTAACAATAACTACCAGGTAACTTTCCAGTGAACTCTCTTCAGCCTCTTCATGATTCAGGAGAACGGGACATAACCAATCTTTCACGCGCTCGTGATGCTTCACCATGACAACATGCGAGGAGGCGTGAAAGCTCATTTCTCTCTGAAGTAAGCAGCTAACGACAGGTTGACACTAATCGGTTTATGTGCAAGCCGAAATGATAAAGTCAAACACTGTTAAACACACGTGTCGTGTCCGCTGACTCGTCACACACTTCGACTGACACAGCTGGCAGTGCAGCTACGTTGAGTGGCCAGTTAATCAATCTGTTAATCATCTTTTGACCCTTCAGATTTGTCTAATGTACATTACAAAGGTCTTCAGCTCGGTTACGTTTTTTAAATGAATCCCAATACAGTCACTAAGTCCTAAAGGGGTTTTACATGTTGGACTCAGATTCATATTAAACATGTAAGAATATTGCGGATGTAATCTACATTAAAATATCTGTATCAGTGCCCATGTGTCAGCAGATAACTCTGCTCGCTGCCGTCTTCTCTTTAACCCATCAAACCAGAAATGCTGTTAAGCCGTAATTCCTATGAATAAATGTAACTTCATGCATGGAGAACCAAGAGAAGACAAATCCATTATGAGAAAAAATGGGCTTCAATTATGAGGATGTTGTGTTTGCTTGTCGACTCACACTCTGCTGTGATCGTCTCAAAGAAAACAACAATGAAAATAACAGCCAGACATAGATCTCATCTCTGCCGAGTTTCTTTTTTTGTTCTTTTAACAACACAGAAGACCGCAGGAAAACAAAATGTAAATTTCTAATATCAGCGTTTCATCAATCACGACTTGAGCCGAGCGCGTAAGACGAATCTATAATGAATGAAGTGTGTTTTAGATCGCAGCCTCTCCGGATATCTTCTTTGGGAACAGAAGAAAAAAAAAAAAGTACAACTGTGAAGATAAAACAGATGATGCAAAGATACATTTTCTGAATATTCTTTATTTCTTCCCTGATAACTTTGATGCTGATGACATCTCAGAGAATTATGACAATCTGTTCAATTCTGTACAACCCGGCAAAACCAACAAAGTCAAACTGTGCTGCGTATCTGCATTTCAACGTGATAATTAAAGTGAAGGCAGTGTTAAAGAAGAGTCCTGTGAACTTCTGCTTTTGGAGCTCTGAGAGAAACTGATATGTGAAATATGCCCTGATTTACGAAACAATTTGATTAACTACGTCTTTGAACTCATCACTAAGGGTGCGTTCCCCTTAAGAGTCCTGGATTTTGGGATTTTAACACCAAACAGAAGAACATAACTCAGCAAAAATGTCAACGCTTGAGTGCGCTGTCCGTTCAGCAGACGTCACAAACAAAATGCTGAAACAATGACGCGACCACAGCAGTGCAATGATCAAAAACTGGATTTAATCCCTCAAAGCGTTGAAAGATGTTACAAGAAAGTTGTTTGTCTTTGAGGCAATGCAAATGGGAAATATTGCAGATCTGCAAACAGCTGTCAGCGATGTGGTTATCAATATGCAGGGCTGATACATCAAATATATCCGACAATAACCACTTCTGTGATCAACTGGTGACTTTGATGATGCTCGATTCTACAGAACAGCAGTTTCTGAATATGGCAGGGACGTTTTATTTTCATTAAAACATGAATGAAGTTAACGGTTTGGTTCATTTGTGGTGATGTAGAGTAGCATGTTGGGAGTAAATAGCTGATTTAATAGCTACTGCAAGCTTCTCTGTAATCATTTTTGCAACTGGTTTTCAACAAAACAACTGTCGACTAGAGCTGCAGCCAACAATAATCTTTATTATCGATTAAACTGTCCTCTATTTTAAGTCAGAAAATTGTGAAAAATGCCCATTACGGTCACCCACAGCCAGATAAGACGTCTTCAAAACAGTCCAAACCCCAAAGATATTAAATATTACAATAATGTAATCTTTATCTACTTGATAAATTACTTAAATAATGAATCGATTATCACAAACGTTTAGGCTGCAGCTCCACAGTCCACTTCAGGTTGGTCTTAAGGGAAAACTGTCCATCTGCATTGCCTCAAAATGTTGTATCAGAACTTTAAAAAAGGTAGAAACAGCAGCGTGACACTTTGAATGAACTCAGTACGCTTCAGTATGAATGCAAGTGAAGTTATGCATTCTTTGTAGCAGCACTTTGAATTACAACGGTCGAGTAATTTGCACTGAAAAATGCTTTTTCTCCATTTTTTCATACTTTTTTTGGTTGTCACGCTGCCACTTTTACCTTCTCTGCAATTAAAAAGTATCACTTTCATGTTTCACACTTTAAAAGACCTTTACAACAGTTTGCCACATGAAAGTGAAAAGAAATAAAAAATAAAAAAGGTGCACAGCAGCGTGACACTGCCAACGACTGAGTGATGTGGTGAAGATGGCACATTTCTTTGAGTGGAGCTTGGAAGACATAAACAGGCATTTAAATATCTTTAGCGCTCAAAATCTAAGAGACAAGAAGAATATGCAACACTTACATCTTTACTGGCAAATGAAACTGCAAACAAAATCCATTTTTAAAGACATACAAAGCCGAAATACAACGGACTGAAGATCAACAGAGAAAACTCAAAACCAAGTTTGTTTGTTTTTTTCCCCATTTTACATTTGAGTAACCACTGCTCAACAGGTTCTTAAAATCGGTATTATAGTATTAGGCTATTATGTTAAGTCCTATATAACTGATACTGTATTACTGCAGTGAGGTGGTTTAACCTCAGATTATATTAAAAACAAGTTATTTTCATGGTGACATGTAGGCAAAACCTCAAAGTGTCAATGAAATTATTTCCAGTGAAACGAGAGCCTTCTGATTAGAGACATTACATTTATTAATTTCATTAAACACACGTTTATGGATCTCGGGGGAACAATTTTTAAGTTAATTTTTGGATTTTAAAAATGAATCAACTGAAGTGAAAATGAACTGACCCCAAACCAGTTATCAGAGGTTTTCTTCTCAACTTTCGGCTTGCTTTCTGACGTTGGCTACTTAAGCAATGAGCACAGCTAACCATCCGGCTGAGAGCAGGCAGTGAAGTAGCATGAGAGTCGCTGTGTAAATCAGTCCGTCAGCTTCAGTGAAGCCAAAGACGGAGAAAATCTGATTTGACTGCGAAGGAAGCAGTGATTAGTCGTAACACGTCGTTAAAAAAATATTTTGAATCTTTATTAAGTTCCGTTTTTTATTTTATTGCTCCAGAATCTGGTTTTCTACATTTACTCCTCACTTGTCTCTCACTTCAAAAAGCTGCAGTCTGCCATAGTGGTATGAACAAAGTCAACACTGGAAGATCACCAGCCCAGACAAACTATATTTTCAAACAGCACCATTATCAGAACTGTTCCAGAGATCACACAAGAGGTGCAGAGGCTAAAGGCTGTTTTACAAACACAAAGAGGATGCTTTTGTCCAGGTGAGCCGACCAAAGTAAAAATTCTGAATTAAATAATAGAAAGGTGCTTAAGAGAAGAATTTGGAGTTCTACACTTTGATTGTATTTCTACTCAAGCAGCACTTGAGCAAACTACTGTTTAGCAGTTCAGTCAGGTTCAGCCCATTTCACCCAGGACAAAAGCGTCCCCTTTGGTCCAAGAGTTCAGTGGTGTGACGAGACGCTTCAGGTGGAGATTTATCCGAAGGGAAGGCATTAAAAAAATCACGAGTCTCAGCCCACCAGTCAGAGACATTTCTGTTTATCCCGTTACACCAGCGGACGATATTTCATGACATTTCACTAATGATGAGTCCTCCCTAACCAGCACACTGCCAGCCTGCACTCAGACATCTCTCAGACAACACAGTCCCACTGTACACATTCCCCCCCAAAATCCAGCAGCTGCTTCTGCTGAAGTGCCTTGAAACATTTGATTATCATCCGGAGAGCACCTCTCATCAGCAGCAACAATGGAAGTCTGCTGACACATTTCCTGGCGTTTAATTGTCTTGAAAGCATCACACGCCCACTCCTAGACAGCTGCTGCCGCCCGGGACAGCTGCTCTGAAATATTTCATCAAGTTTTATTATCACTGAGGTGGGACAACACCAGCTCAGTGCTGTTTTCTTTTGGGGGAAGGGGGGGTTGGTGTTGGAGCTTTGCGGCCACCCAAACCAAGTAAACGTTCGCTGAAGGTCCTATTCTGGCCTGAAAAATTGGCCTGGTCGCAAAAATAGTGAAGGTGGCGGCACTGAGGCATGTGAGAAAGTTCAATCACCCTTTATAGACTCTGTAGACCTGATCTGCAACATTTCATTAATCTTGTGTTGAGAGTGCACCTCTCCAGGCAGTCAAAGCCATAATGAAATCCGGCCCGAGACATTTCATTACAGCTTCTCCAAAAGCCTGAGCCCTGAAACTGAGTGGGCAGGAGGTTTGTCAAGCAGCTGTGTGACTGTTGGGTCACAAATCCTCAAACGTGGGAAGGATCAGGATGTGAAAATTGAAGGTAGCTCTTTTCCCGCCGTCACCAGCTGCTGTTGAGGTAAGAGAAGAGCACTGCATGCTTGAGTAGAGCAGCTCAGTGGCCATTTGAAGAAGTAGCCTCTTCAAAGAAAAGTCTGTTCATTTCCAAAAGTGTGGCTGAAGGAAATAAACATTTAAGGGGGAAAATGCTGTAACTTGGAAGTCTAAACTAGAGCATTTCATTTCACCGACACAAACTCTGTCACATCAGCGACATCCGCAGTGGAAGTCCGCGTTGGGGTCGACGTGCTTCTTGCGGTCGACACAGTCTATGTGGTACCAGGCGTCGCACATGTCGCACTGGATCCACTGCACCGTGTCCTGCTGGGGCAGCCGACACCGCGGCGCCGCGCACGGCTCCACCGCCCCGACCGCCACCTCCTCGTCTTCCTCCTCTTCGTCGTCGTCATCGTCAGAGGAGGAAGAGGAGGAGCCGGAGGAGGAGGAGGAGGCCGAGGAGGTGGAAGAGGAAGACGAGGAGGATGGAGAGGGCAGGGAGGGCCGGGGAGGGAGAGGGTGTTTTCTGGGGCGGCCTCGTCGCTTGCTGGAGAGAAGAAAACAATATCACATCACATGAAAACGACAAATAAATAAAGGGAGGGGGGCTTTTTGGTGGCGAAGAGATTTCTGCAAACCTCCTTAAACATCTTACCTTGTTGGATGGTGAAACCTGTTGAACGGCACCCTGCCTCTCTCCTCTGTGCGGATCCTCACTGAAGGCGAGGCCAGGCTGTAGTTCTCCCCTCCGACCACCAGAGGGGAGAAAACCGGAGAGCTGTGAGCCCTCCGCCTGCCTCTCTGCGCTGCCGGAGAACTGTGGGCAGGTTTCTGTTGGCGGAAAGCTGCGATGTTGCCGCGCATCACCGTCTGGACCCGGTGCATCGTCTGCACTTCCTGTTTGTGAACGGCGGGGTTGGTGAATGACGCCTGGATGAGGTGGTGGTGGTTGAGTCTGCTGTTCGTCATGGCGCCGTGGAAACTGCCGATGGTCCTGATGCCGACGGGGAATGGCTTGGCCTCAAGCGGCCGCCGGACGTCGGTGTGGCTCTTCGGCTGCAGCGGCAGAGGAGGAGAGCTGAAACCCTCCGACTCAGACTTGTAGAGCCGCCGCCTCTTCTTCCCCCTCGCTCTCTGTCCGTCCTCCACGACTCCTGCCAGAGCTGAACACCATCAAAATGAGAACATTGTAATAGGAGCAGCGATCACATCTAGACTCCTTTTCCACTGACGTCAATTTTCCCAGCACCTTTTTAGAAGCCTGCATCTGTATTTGAGTTTTGTTTATCTGAATTCAGCGCTGTTCATTTTATTCTCAGTTTCACCAATTTGTTCTTTTTCTGCTGTTTTAACTTTGTTAGACTTCAGTGAAATCTGATGAATAAAATGTTTTTGCATTCATTTTCTCTAATATCCACTTTTACAAGCACCTTTATTAACTGACCTGGGTTCAGTGTTAGAAAACACACGTTCAACAAACAGTGGTATTTTTAAGCATTTTGCTGAGGCTTACCTCCTCGACTCCGCGGCTCGTCCGAGCTGTCGTCCTCGAGGAGCACCGTGTGAGCCGACTTCCTCCTGCTCCTGGAGGTCGGCTGGAGGGACTTTGTCGAAGGCACAGAAGCTGCAGAGGAGAACGATGGAGGCGTGGAGGGAGGGAGCAGAGAGGAGAAGCCCGCGGCCAGAGGGGGCGAGGAGGAGGAGCCGGGGTCCGAGGCGGTTCCCTCGTGGCTGTGGCTCCTCTTAAAGGTCCAGGCGCTGCCCTTCATCTTACTCAGACTGCCGATGGAGTTGAGGATGACTGTGGCCCGGTTGATGGACAGCTTGGACAGGTCCAGGTTGGCGGCCACCTTGCGGTCCAGGTTGGTTCTGATGCGGTTCTGTAAGTCGGAGGAGAAGGTGCCCGCCTTGGAGACAAGATACAAAGACATAAATATATAAATTAGAACTTTATGCTGTACAGGCCAAATGTAAATATCCATCAGGTGCTGCTATTGTTTGTTTGGCAGATTAATTTTTCAAAAAAGTCATGGTAAATTACAAGATTACAACGGTTTGTCTTTAAAATGACACGAGAGTCGACTTCTTCCCTTTTGTCCATGACTTATTGAATGTTCATATGGGCACCTTAACCAAAGTGCCTCATACGCAGTACAATGCCTGCACACACTACAATAGCATGGATGGGAGGGCCAATATTTTTCTAATACTTTTCTGTCAATAAACCCATGAAAAGAGCAAAACCAAACCAACAATGTGTTTGTGCATCTCCTCTTCACTGACAGTGGCACACAGCCAATCAACTGGTTCCTTCTGAAGACAAAGAGCTTCAAAAATGCTCACACATATAATTTCTTTTAACACCTGGTGAGTTTTTTTTATAGCAAAACTCAAACACGAGTAATTAAGCATCTGTTGGGGACTATTTTCAGCGCAGGATTAATACACATTCAGGGCACTTGTGAGTATTTACAGCAGCAGCAGCACAGCATGTGGGATTGACTCAAAATGAACTTCAGTGGCTGTGCTCAATTAGAAAAATTCAGAAGATCACCAGAGCCTTTTTTTCATGTGGAAGAACAGTGAGCTGTGCCATCAACTAAAACGTTACTAAAAGGTTGAACACAACTGAATCGCGTGCCATCAGCTCACCGAGCATTTAAGTTTGTCTTGAGAGAAAACATGCCTGCTATTTTCAATGTGCAGCTCATTATCCTCCAAGAGATATTCCAACTCTTCATACAGCCACTATATTAAATTATGACTATGACACTATATAATTTATTGTGGTCACATTGGGAATATTGTACTGTAGCAGACCTTACAGACACTAACCAGACAGAGCGAGTCCAGACTTAGTGAGATACACCACAAAAAGTGTAGTCTGCAGTCTATGAAGCATGATTATAAATCTGTAACTGAAAGAGTCGACTATCTCTGCTGAATCTTTAAAAATAACAAACATTACCTTAGGAATTGTGATGGCATCGAAGTCTAGCGGACGAACTTTGACCTTCTGGAAGAGGAAGTAGAACTCGGGGCTCCCTGGAGCCGACTGGCCACCAAAGGTCAGCGTGTCGCTGTCTGAGAGCTCCCACTGGACTCCAGGCTGGAGGCGGACCTCGTTGACCCAGGTGCCTGCCAACACAAGAGGAAGTGGAGATGTATTTATTTTCACTACAAACTGCTGGCACTGGGAAACTCTCCTTTGAGTCACATGATCAGTCCAAACACGCATACACACGAACAAAGCAACAGTTTTGCAGCTGAGGGGAGATGTCACCTGAGGTCAGAGCGTGAGAGAACTTTTTAAATGTAAATGTGTAAGTCTGACAAACAAGACAGAATAAATCAAGCGAGCGGAGCCTCAAAATAAAGTCATTTGTTGACTATCGGTGTGTTTACAGCTTCCAGAACTGAGGGTAAATGTAAAACAGTCTGTGAAATGGACCTAGAATTGAGGAGCTGGAAGGCTACAAGGCAATCAAACGGCCATGACAGCACAGCACAAAATGAGAAATGCACAGTGAATACTAAAACGCAATTTTAATCGCAGGAATGAAAAATGTGTGAAACAGACTGTGAAATTACTTGAAAAATTAGGCAGTAAGAGCGTAGTTTAGATTCGGAGCCCGTCTGACACAGTCCATCGGCCTTAAGCGAAGACCCGTCTTTCACTCTCAGTCTCCTCCTTCCTCACCTCGTACCGCTTCCTGTGCACTTCAGGTTTCACTTAAGACCTTCAGCAAACTGAGATGTTAAGATGTAATATCTCCGACTTGCCTGTACATGACGCCAGGCTGTCTCCCTGACACACATCCCATCCACTGTTAGTGCTCCTTAACCTTGAATTTGCTCATTCACTTTTATCCCCCAGCACATTATATTGGATCCAGTTTATGCTCTCGGTTGTGGATGACCACTTTGTTGATTTTCTCAATACCTACACATTTCAAACTTACTATACATTATATGTGTAATTACGTCTTCATCCACAGCTGAATGCATCTAGTGGGATGCTTTGGTATGTATGACGGCTTGCTGGCTTAGTCTGTAAATGCTTAAAACTATGTCTCAAAACTTTTATTTATTTCTTTTACTGTCCTCCAAACACTGGAGGCTGCTTTTAGGAGGAAATGTGTTTTCTTACACTGAACCCGGGTCAGTTACTGAAGGCGCGTGTAAAAGTAGACATTCGTTTTTATTCAGACTGAGATAACATTGCAAGAGATTGCCAAGACTGGTATTTGTTTTTTTACAGTTTAATAACAAATGTAATAATTTCGATCAGACATGCTGGTAATAAAGTAAAGGAAAAAACTGAATACATGAGCAGAGACTAATGTAGATGCTTCATACAGGGCATCATATGCCACGGCCTTCACCGTCACCAGCCCTCAAGCTAACTGGACACTATGGGAGATGTTGGACAGATGTGTTCGACAGCGCTCTCCAACACCATCATCACAACACAAAATGCGGGAGTATGTTTTGGAAGAGTGATCTTTATCCCTCCAGTGCAGTTCCACAGTCTTCGGGAATCTAAGCCAAGAAGCACTGAAGCTGCTGAGGAGGCTCGTTGTGGCCAAAAACACCTTTCTAATACACTTCATGTGGGTTTTTAACTTGAATTTGTCACTCATCTGTAGGTTTGAATGCAATCTCATTTCTATATAATCAATTTGGAGCTGGCATCATGCTTCAGGCTCGACTTCACAAAGAACGTAAAAAAGCAGGGTCAAAGATCAGGGAAAGTTAAGACATTAATCTGTAATTACTTCCATATCATCTCGATCAAACAAATCTAACTGGGGGGATTACATGGGAAAATTCTGCAACTTTAAACCATTTAGATAACATAAAGTCCTGAGGGGGAGATAACTGAAAAGTTTTTAAAGTTGAGGTTTCAGAGATGCAATTAGTTCCCAGTGTGTGTGTGTGTGTGTGTGTGTGTGTGTGTGTGTGTGTGTGTGTGTGTTTGCGTGTGTTTGTGTGCATCTGAGGCTTCACCTTGTCTGTATGTCTCCAGCTGTGTTTGGGCACTTAATAGCTGTGTATGTGTTGGTTTGTGAGGCTCAGCTGCTGTCAGGCTGCAGGTGTTCCTTTAGGTATTCCCGTTAGTAATTCAGCAGAAGACAGTTTGTGTGTGTTTCAGCGTGTGTGTGCGTGTGTGTGTGTGTGTGTGTGTGTGATTGTGTGTTTCACCGGTCTACAATATTCAGTATCTGTGTTCCTGTCAATCCTAATGTGTGTGGGCCCAGTGTTTTTGTGACAATGTGTTTCCCCGTAAAAGCTGTGAGATTTCTTGTAAGCGGGCGTGTAACTTTGCCTCTTTCTCTCTTCCCCTATGACTGTAAAGGGGTGTGTGTGTGTGTGTGTGTGTGACTCAGCCTCTCTCTCTCACCATGACTGCTCCTGTCCTTGATGTGGACCCTCCAGCCCTCCTCCTGCGGCGCTGCGTCACCATCGCTCGCCTCCCTCTCTGCGTGCAGCTCAGCGTGGATTCGGGACACCGACGTCGAGTCCAGCGTGACGTCACACAGCTCCGCCGCCCGGCCCAGACGGAAAACCGAGTGGCTCAGCGTCGGCCTGAATGTGTACAGGTCCCGCGCCGAGTCTCCAGCCGACGAACCGATCCGAATCAACTGGAAGCATGGCTGCACCCCGGACAGCATGACTGAAGGGTTTGATTGTCTGCCACCGCTAAGCCCTCACCTGCCCCACCCAGAGGCCGCACCCTATCTGAGACAGGCCTCGAGTTACAGGAGCCTGTGGTCCATTTCGGGACACAACTCTTTGCTAGTGGACAGACGTTAAATTGAAGGCATTTGGGTTTGACCAAAGAGCGCCGACTGCTATCATAAAGCTAAATTGCGAGATAAAATATTCGAAACATACGCCTGAAAGCAGAGAGTGTGAAGGTTACAGGCAGGTGCAGCAGCTTGGAGCAACAGATGTTTGCATTAGTATGGAAAGCTGATGACTTGTTGTGTCTTGCTGTGAATACATGAATAAATAATGAGGATATAGAGTACTGTATAAGCTGGTGAAGTGTGGAAATGAGCTTCTGCACACTTATGAGCTCAAACTCAAACAGACTAAACGCCCCCCCCTCCCCCTCCCCGCGCAGTGGCGGCTAGAAGACGGTGGATTTGAGAATAAAGAGCTCCGGTAATGTGGACAGCCTGCGTGTTACTGTGCTGCTAATTCGAAAAGGTGCAGTAAACATTAAAACCCTGAAAAGTAAACCTGCCACAAAACTTGACAGCCGTGACTTTAAGTTTCTGACGTTTAATATTTTCAGCGTGTGAACAGCTGTCACCTGAGCCTGTGTGTGTGTGTGTGTGTGTGTGTGTGTGTGTGTGTGTGTGTGTGTGTGAGATTAAAGTCCCGGGCTCCTGACATCCATTGACATCAGACGTCTCACAGGTGGGAAGGCTGACAGAGTGTAACGGCTGAGGACTCTGATCTGAAAGAAAACAAAAGAAAAAACCTTTAAGTAAAAAAAAATTAAAAAAAATGGCTTTGGCTTAATTGCTCTACTTAGTGTCTGAAAAACAAGCTTAAAGACTTTATTAATATAATTTACTTGACACTTCAGACGACATAAAAAGCACAAAAACACGTCTTGTCACTTCACTACATGCTGGCGAGCTAATGTCAGACAGAAGCAGAAACATGCAGATGCTAAATTTTACACTAGATATAATAATATAATATAAACAGTGTCAACTTCACTCTGTGGACTTTGGCTAGCTGCAGCTTGCACCGCATGCCGTGCAACAGCTGCATGCAGACCCAACTGACAAACCATGGGATCACGACACAAAGCAAGAAACAATAACCAACAGAAATGAGCGGCTTGTCAGGTGAAAACCTCGATTTAGCGACAACATCCTGGTGGAATCTGCACGTTTACATCAACGCACGCTGGTTGCCGTTAAAATAAGAGATCAATAAGAGCGGTGGGACGTCGTGGTCCTGGTTTTTAGCTTGTCAGTCAGGAGCAGGATTAAGCTAGCTGACGTTAACGTTAGTTCCTCGTAGGACAGAATGAAAGTCAAAGCTGCCACTTACAGCAACAACAGAGCTTCACGCCGACTTCACGTGATTTCCTCCTCGGACGCCGTCGACGTCTCAACCGGCGGCTTCAGCTTCACACACACTCGGTTGTTTCTGCAGGATTTTATCGCCGTTGTTCGCCAGACTCCGGTGCGGATTTTCGCCTTCTTTCCTCCCAGGAGGAAGTCCTTTGAAATTTGGCGCGCCAGTCCCGGGGCTTCCTTGCGCTAGAAACAACGTCACTTCCTGCTCCGCCCCGATTGGCTGGCGGCCAGGGCGCCTTCAGCGGGAGCAGGACAGGCCTGTCTGAGGAGGACAGGAGGCCAAATGTCAGAGAGCTGCACAGAGCTGGTACAGGGGGTCTGAGCACAGTCCAGGAGTCCTGGTCCACCGAGGCTGCGGACACTCAACTGTGCACAGTGTGAAGAATAGGAATCAAAGTTTAAAGATCCCCTTTCAGATATATAAAAAATACTTTGATTTGGAATAATAGTTTGCGTTTGATACGGCAAAAATGCATAGCATCACATCCACTCGTTGAAAAATCTATAAATATGCTGATTTATTTTTAAATTAATCCAATTAATAATTGAACTGCTGGACACGAGATGTCGCCCAGTGAGGTGCACCAGGCCTGGACCTTAGCAGCATCAGATGGGAGAGGCTCCTGGCATGGGGACTGCTTGGCTTGCTGTCTCTCAGCCTGGGATTTTTGTGTGCCGTTTGGTTGTGTATGTCTCTATGTTAATAAATCCCATGTCTTTGGTTGTTTTAAAGGTGTCAGTGGTGGAGTTTTTGTCCCATCTACCTCTCTATTAGCCCGTCAGAGGATACTTTCATTATGGAAGAAACCGTTGCCCCCATCACCTACTTCATGGCTGCGTGATACAATGTCTTATTGTCATGAATTGATGTTTCTCTCTTTGGTTATTGTTCCATTTGGTGTCTGTTTGCTTTCTTTGAATCAGCCACTGATTGGGGTGCCCAAGTTTTTTGAAAACCCCCTCTTCACTCCAACTGCTGTCTTATACGCTAAAGTAAAAGCTCCAAGAAAATGTTATGTAAGAAAGCTGCAGCACCCACTCTGACTATGGGCAGGAGAATCAACCAGAGTTCATACTGTACAAATCCTCTACTTCTGGTTATATTCAGGCAATCTTAAAGTTGAAGAGCTGCAACTTTGGACCATAATGTGTTCTATGTCAGCTGGTTTGTCTGTAAAATGGTTGAAGACTCTTCTTCTCTGCACTATTTATTTAAACAAAGCTCTCCTGGCATGTTTTAGAACTTCAAATATTAAATAATATTTGAGTTTGTGTGAATGAAATGTGACACATATAACACGCAATAAACCTTTCGATTCGCTCTCTGTTGAAAAGTCATTTAATTGGAATTATTCATTCATTACAGAAAAAAGAGAAGCTTTACAAAAGTGTGTGCAGGAAAAGGTCTTCTATAGTACCGGTATATAAATAATCACTGATTTATTCTTCAGGCAAACAAGGAGGTGTGGTTGCTCGTTCATGGCAGTGCAGTGAAGTATCGTTAAAGTCAATGATTACCCAGCTTTGTAAAAACATCAAATGAGATCTGAACTCTTTAGATATGAAACGCTGAAGGGATTTCTTTCAAAATGAAAGCAACAACACAAACTTTCATGCAGTCGAACCGCCAGAATTTCTAGTATCAAAAACGTACGGGTGCAACATACTGTTATGTACGTTGCAACTAACAACTTAAAACTATCCTGAGGAATAAACACACTGTTTTGATGTTTACTGTACATGTTTGATCGATGACAATAAATCAATCAAAGCTCAAACAACACAGAAAACGCGCTACCTTTCATCCAAACCTACAGAACATTAGCAAAATACGGTTTTAATGTTGGGCTGAAAATCAACTACAAACATGGCACATGATCAATACAACAAGCAGAGAAACCAAAACCATGATGATCCTACATGAAGTCTGTGTTTGTGTCAGTTTTTAAAGGCTTCTTACTTCAGAATTCATACAGATTTAACAAACAGATCCGTACTATCCAAAGACATGAGCAATGACATTAATGCGCCAACAGTCAGCTGCGTGATTCTCTTTTACTCCACAGACTCTCCTGCCTTTCTTAGACTATAAAGCTAAAATAAGACAAAACATTTTACAATCAAAACCATTTTCATAATGTATTACTTGATTACAGAAAATAAAATAATCTGCAGACACATTTTCAGATCAAGTGAAAAGGGAAGGTGATTTTTCACATGTAAAAGTTTTTTTAGTTGCATTTTTGCAGAAGCAACTGTAACATTGACAGTGACAATACTTCTCCTGCCTGATTTATGGGTTAAAACAACCAATAGGATCTAATTTAGCCTCGTGAGCCATCCTGACCCCGGGGTTTCCCAAAACCATTTCACAACTAGGAGAGCGTATGTTCAATGGGGAAATTGTAAATCAATAGTAGATGCAAATAGCATTAAGCATAATCCACATAAAATAAACCTCTTTAATGCCCCTTAGAATGAGACCACGGATGGTTGTTTTGAAACTTTTAAATAAACATCAGCTTCAAGGTTCAAGAATTCAGGTCAATGTACATCATATCAGAAATGATGTGAAAGGAGAAGAAGAATTTTTAATGCATGCCATTTGATTGGTCTTAACAGTGAAGGTTAGTATGTCACAGCAAAGATGCCTTATATATAAACCTGACTTGTAAGCCAAAATGTTAACAGTGATTCTTTTTCAGGTGGAGACGTTTATTTCCACCCGTGACTGACAGAAATGAGTGTGTAACATAAAACACTCATAACAAAAAACACAATAAAACTAAGTTTGAATCAGCAAAATGCCAAATTAAGTTGTCATGCTTCATATTTTTACAAAAAAAATGTTTAATCGCAAAATAATGAATGGCAGCTGAATAGCTTCTACTGAGGGAAAACAGCTTTTGTTGTTTCTGCTGAGTATTCTCCTTGAACCATCGCTCTCAGCTGAACGCCAGCAGTGAAAAGTGATATTAAGAGTCAAGAGGATCATGGGAAACCGGGGCCAGACCTCAGCGACAAGATCAGGATGGACTCAGGAGGCCGGCTGTACAGAAAAGTGCAATTCATATTATTACTATCGTTATTAGCTATCAGCATCACGGCTGCCGTCCACAAGCAATCTACAGGTCAGCATGCTGCAGTAACACTAACTCTTAGGTATACACTTGGAAAGCAGATATAGGCTATAATATCAGAGTAAGGAGAAATACAAAGCACATTAGTAGCGAGAGAAGTCTTTTTGGTGCTAAATGTGATGCTACAAAAAGTTCTGACGATGATAAAAGCGTGTTCATTCATTCAAAGGAGGTGTGATTTGTCTTGTCCCAAAGTAAACACACTGATTATATGAAAGTTGTTTTTAGGATTTTTTTTTTTCTTGTATAAAAAACATTCTCAGGTGTATCACGGTGGGGACAGATGTGTGACTACAAAACCATTTTCCAAGCAGATGCAGCACAATGCATTTCTGAATCATTCTCATATAGACCAGAGTGGGAGTGCCGCTGGCCTGGGATCAGTTCATCCAAAAGAATATCCACCTGATTTGAAATTGTGTGTTCTTTATTCATAAAAATGTTCTTACTATATATCATAGAGTGAGCTTAAGAGTGTCAAACACTCAGTGGTTTTCAGTTGTTCTCTCAAATCATCTGCCATGAATCAAAGATAAGACTAAATTCAATCACAGTAAGAGCCACTGAAAAGCGCCAGAGTGAATTAAAATTAATTGATCTCAGTGACAGAAACTGCAGTTGACAGTTCTTCTGATATTTTTCGGTGAAAGCACATTTCTATTATGATGAGAGGTATTAGAAAACTGCAGGCGTCATTTCATGGTTTTTCATTATATTCTTCTGAATTACAGAGAATAGTAGATTAACAGAAGAGCAAATCTACCAGAAGTGAAAGAACATTTTATTAAATCTCCCTCTACCCGCACACGGATCAGTGCTTCTGTTCTGAGAGGCTTTGTGCATAGCGGCTCTGATGTGTAATGAAACAGAAAACATCAGACAAGCTTGAATGACATAAAGTGAAATCCTTTCATAAAGCTTTCATCAGCTGTAATTGCTTGAACTTTAGTATAATTATTCCAACAGGCACATACGCTGGCAGATTGTGGCTCGTCACCCTGCAGAACACTTAGGTGCCCTCCAACAGAAGCTTTGTCATTTATGTTGAGAATGAAACATTTCATGTTGACTCAGAAAAGCTAGATGTATTCTCAAAATCTTTGCTTTGCTTTCCAATTTTAGGTCCAGGCAGCCTCACCAGCCTCTGAAATACAGCACCAGTGTATTAAAACGTGAAACTTCTCACTGAGATCATGAATGAATTTATCTGAAATCTTCTGTTACCATCCACTAAATCCAACTCTAAGCATTGTTTGTAAATATTACTTGACTTATGGGTGATAACACTCAGTAGAGGAAATGTTTAGCTGTAAGCTGAGCACAAACACTGCAAGTACGGGGGGAAAGTGTAATTTGATTGCTGCTTTAATAAGCATACACGTTTTTTGACATAATTGTACAGCAAGTTGATTTTTTCTTGGTCCTGCTTCGTTATTGGCCCATTGTCTCAATAAAACTGTTGCTGTGTCAAATAGTGCACCCCTGAGGCGACTACAGATACTTCAACTCTGCTGAAGCAAATTCTGATGAAAGGATTTCAACATCATTGTGACCCAAACGTGTGAACGTGACATCAGTTAGACTGGAGAGTCTTCCCAGCTGAAGGCATCTCCAGCCCTGCCTGTTAGTTTTCTACCTACTGTGGATGTGTGGTTAAAGGATCAATGCAGCCTTTTAATAGTATAAAATATTGCATAAGCCTTGCAGTAAGAAACATGTTAGTATTTTACTATACACATGCAGATCACATATCTTTATATTTACAACAGTGGAAAAAAAGATGATTAAGAGTTACTGATGTTGCCCAGTGGATGTTAGTGGTGTCTCTCATGTGCTATTGTCATTAATATTGCTTTAGATTTAATTGAAAATCCTTTGAATTTGTCTTTAGTCCACCTAACCTTATTATCAGAGCTTATTTGACTCAACCCGATATTTACATCACACACAAGGAGTCTTACTGTTGCCTCTTAGTGTTTCACCTCTGCAGAAAATAAATTTTCTAGAAGAAGAAGGGAACTAGTTCGCCTATTAGTCCATATAATGTATTTTCTGGGGCAGTAGTGGGCTAAAGGTTAGAGAAAGAGAGTGACCAGAGGGTTGTCGCTTCAATCCCCTGGGTGGGGTGTCCTTGAGCAAGGCCCTTAACCCCACCTGCTCCAGTGGAGCTGCTCAGTACTGGACAGCTTCCAGGTGTGAATGTGTAATGTGTAATGTAATCAGGGCATTCCTGAAAAAGAGAGCATTGCTCTCAGTGAAACTCCCCCCTGAACAAATAAAGGTGACAAAAAAGAAAATTACAATAGCTGTGCAACTTGTTTCTTACCCCTTTTAATTACAATGTGATCCTTTTCCTTGTTTTAAAAGGATCACGTGTGTAAAGTGTTGTGCTTTTCTTGTCCAGACATCAAACATCTGTGTCTGACTGCTTTTAGAAACCCTTAGAGGTATAGGCCATAAATCTTGCAGACTCAGGTTGACATCAATTCAGTCACAGCATGAGGTAGATGCTGCTAACTGCGGTCAATGGCAACAATACCAGTGACATCTAAATGGGATCCGTAACCATGTTATGATGACGATCACTGTGGTATTTCAGTAGGTGAAGCATGCGATTGATGTCGCCATGGATACTGTTGTGAAGTGCAGCACTCTTAGTGTGCAGGGGCTCTATGTAAGTACCACGGACTGTTTGGACCTGTGGAGGGGGGATAACTGTCTTCAGTGTAATGTAAATCAGTTTCCTGTCACCTGAATTAGCCCACAAGGCTTCTTCCGCAGCAAGACAAGTGAACTAACTAGTCAAAAGCAGTTGTTATGGCTGTGAGAGCTTAATCTAATTGACTCCGAGCTTCTCTTTAAGTAGTTTGACCTTGTGCCGTGTCACTGTTTCTACTCTGATTCTGAGGTCCATCACTTGTGTCTTTTCTTTCTTTATTGTCCCAAAAAATGTCAATTGTTGTTAAGTTGGCAATTAAACGAGCCGCCGCTGATTAACCCAGGTCTCCTAGTGAGATCCTTAATCCACGGATGTCATTTAGAAGCTGCCCGACTACATCTGTACCTGCACCTGCTCTCACGCATGATTTAGAGCTCTTAAAAGTAAACATATCTACAGTATGATCGGTTGTTGGGATTCGAATTCCCTTGACTCAATAAAAGGCGTTACCTGGTGACAGGGAGGCTGAATACATTTAAACTGGAGTGGTTGTAAACATTTGACCTTCCTTACTTCGATGGTTAAGCGAGACACCTTTGTAGTACTATTACTGATACTGTTTATAGTGGCATCAATGTCACTGAATTGTATGGTGGGTTTGTTCATGGAGCACCAGCAGCAAACGTATGAAGTCACCGTATTTAGTTATTGATATAACTTTAACCATTAATTCAGGATTTTTATACTGAATTTTTCATTTCCTTTTTTTCATAAGCTGAAAGGAATCATGTCTCCATGCAGCGCACTGAATGTCTAATATTGTGTGTTGCTTGGTATGACCCCCCCCCCTTCCTCACACACACACTCACACACACATCTCTCATAATGACTATTATTCAGTCTCATTCTGTCGGGGCTGTAGGCTGCATCGTTATCAAAGATGGATCCAACTGCGTCTTTCCAGTCACTTCATTTTAGTAAACAACTGGGCTACAATAATCGAGCTCTGTCCGATGAATGGGGGCTGAGATGAAAATAGGAGGCTTTAAATCATGCAAGTCATTTATCTGTTCCTCGTATAGTACCCCGTTCCATCTCTGTCGTCTCTTTTATCACCGCTCCTCACTCAATGGTGTCCGCGAATTGGTCCTTCTGCGAAGACCACAAGAATCCAATTATGTTCCCGGGAGCTGTTCCAAAAGTCCAGCACAAAGCACAATATTCTCTGAATTTTATTTTGCTCTGACAGAGCTTGTGACAACCCCAGTGGGGGGAAAAAAAAAACAAAATAGATGAGGATGGTGTCTACAATTAGCTGTCGTTCTTGTGGGTGTTTTCTCTGGCATTCATCATTAGCGTGAGTGAGATGAGGTGGACGTTTTCGGCGGGTTTCTTTAGCTGAGTTCTTCCAATGTGGCAGATTTGACATCCAAGATATGAGAGAAAAGTAAAACAACCACCGTCACTCGCACAGGAGTGGTGGTATTCAATCTACAGAACTTGTTTCAGTTTGCAGGTTTTTCAGAAAGAACACGTTGAGGAGGTTTTTCTCACGGATAGTGTTGAATGAGTGCTAAGACAAGCACTCCCGCCTGAGAGGCAGAGGCGCTTTCTGATATACTACTTGTACAGTTAATAATAGAGTCTGTGAGTGGGTGGGATGAAATGCAATCATCGCAGTGTTTGTCTGATGCTGTGAAAGCAGACAAAAGTGCCGTCAGAGGCAACGCATTGAGATTCGCCTCAGTACAGGAGAAGCTCTTTGCTGTAGTGGTTAGTAGCCTGGTCTTAGAAAATAATGTCTGATTCCTTGGAGTCTACTGACTCGACCTGTCAAACTGTCAAACTCCTGTAATTTTTTTTCCGTCAACCTTTGACAAGAGCTAAAATCATTTGATCCCATTTAGGTGTTTTCCTAAAAGAGCTGAGAGTGTTTTACACTTTTTACATCATAACTTCTTTTTGAGCCTGTGCTTCTTTGGCCCATTGAAGCTTGCATGCAGTCAGTCTACTCTAACGTCAGCAATTTCCTGTAGATCTGAACTATGATATCTACTGTAATGTTTAATTTAAATGCATGCATTTTCCATTTGCACAGAATCGCTTTGTTCTTCTTTTGATAAAGCTTGGTTACTCTTTTGCTTCTCATTTAGTGCATCAATTTTGTGTTGTGCATTTTGTGCAACTGCCTTTTTTTATAATTTTCTTCTAGGCTAAACTGACATCCAGATCCAAGCATGAATATTTTGTCTGTGATGTTGTTTCAAATGCAGTGAGGATTTGGTGGTGTTTGAATTTGATAGGGCTCCCAGAAACACAGCCAGATGGGTGTTGGTGTCATTACTGTATAAAAAAATAGACCCTGGTGCATCCTCTCAGGTGCTCTGAGCTGATTCCTCCTTCTGCCCAGCTTCTCCGCTCTCTGCCCCTCCCTCTGTCTTGGCTGAATCAGACCCAGTGGTACCCCTGGAGGCCGTTCCCGGCGATGCAGCACCGCGCAGGCTGCCATCGGGGGTGGCAGCTGCAAGTGAGCGAGGATTGGAGGCGGGGCTGGCACTCATGGCGGAGTCAGGGGTCTGGCTGGCGCTGAGGTCGCCGTGGGGGGCCACCGTGGCTTCCAGGCTGTCGGAGTGAACTCCTCCGGTCACGGCTGTAGGGGAGATGGCATTCAGGAGGGGCTTGTGGGAGGCGTAAGTCATCGCGGCATCAGTGTCACTGTCCAGTGGGAGGCCAGAGATGGTAAACTCCACCCCAGAGTCGCTCATCTCCATAAAATTGTCTGAGGTGAGAGCCTGGTAGCGGCCGGGTTTGGACACCTCAAGGCCCTACAGGGGGGTGAGGGTCAAATAAGATGAAAGGCACGAGGATTATGAGGTTACAAAAAGCAACAGCAAGAAGGAAAGAAAAGACAAAGAAGAAGAAAATGAAGAAAAAAAGAGGAGAAAGTAGAGGAGGTTTAAAGAAGACGACAGTAAAACAAAGGGGGGCAGAAAGAAAGAGAAACCAGGAAAAGTACAAAAAGGAGGTAAAAAGTAAGGGGAGGTACAAGAGAAGAATGAGGGAGACGAGCTCAAAACAGATTCCCCAAACCAAGTGGGAGAGATGGAGGAGGGAGGTGGCGTAGGATGGAGGAAGGGAAGGAAAGGGAAGTGGTAAAAATTGAGGTCAGTGAAAAAGCAACGTGAATAATTTATGTACATGTTTCTAGGACCATATTTATAGATTTACCTTCCACTGCCATGCAGCCACCACTACAAATCTTCCTTGTTACACAGAAAATGTACAGCACGTGCATTAAAAAATGTCAATAACCTTCAGGAATGGATTTATGTATGTTGAAAGATGCCGCCATGGATAAGAGAAGAGGATACAACCTAATAAGGTCACAGTAGCTTCCCTGCTAAAATCTATCAGTTGTCATAGTGCAGTGTAGTATTAATAGCTAGTCTGATAACTGTTTGTTCTGCCTGATGTCACACATGTGTTGAAGAAAGCACTTATTTGGTGTTTTACAGGTCAATAGACATCAGTACATCTAAGTTAAAAGTTTTTACTTGTCTTGGTATATAACTGCTGTTTATTTCAAAGAATATATTTCAACTTGTAGTTAGTACCTGCTTCACAGTGAAATATACTCATTTAAAACCTGCTAAAACAATGGTTATGTAAACTCTTCCACCAGATTTAGTCAAATTATAACATAGATGCCAAGATATTGTTTGACAGTTGAATCAACAAATCTGGGAAAGCTACTGTAGTTTTAGGTTATTTGCAGAAGCTCACTCCTCTTTATTTCAGTTTCACAAAAGGTCCTTCCTATAAACTTCTCCTCTAATCTGTTCCACCACTGAGTGTAGTAAGGTTGATTGCCTTTTAATTATACTTGGCATTGGGGTGACGTTATATAGCAGGTAGTTTCTGCCAAGCAATCTAAAACACAAGGATGGTTAATGATTTCTCTGTTTTTAAGTCTGTTTGTTTTATTGATGTACCACTTTGAAGGACAGTACAAAGGTGTTGTCAGGTTTTAGACATTACTCTGGAGCTGGAGCTCGTTCTCATGATCAGGATCAAGACGTCACTCTCAGGTGTTATTGCTGTAATGATTCTTGTGTGCTGTATCTTATCAAAACCCCTGCTGATGAAACATTTGTTGACCCATTACCCCAATTTCCACAATAAGTCCAAACAGTCTTGCACAGTGATGAATAGTTAGAGCTTGAATTGTTGACTTATCTGTAAAACAAAGTAAAACTGCAACTTGGTTCCACCACTGACCTTGATTGTGACCTGGGTGCTCTCCGGAGTCTTATCACACACAGACTGCATCAGAGATTCCTCAGCGAACCTGGTGTAAGCCTCATGGACCACCTGCAGACCCAAACACACACACATACACACAGGAGACATGTCAAAATATGGCCACAACAATGTAATGTCCCAGCAGCTGAGCTTTTGCAAACTAGTCATCGAAAATACACTGCTACATAGGACATAAACACACACACACGAGGCACATGTAACTGCACAGAAAGCTCTTAAATATGCATATAAGATGTTGGAGGGGAAGCTTGTGTGACATGACCGAGAGACAAGCTGTTTTATTTGTCTTCATTGGGGGGGGGGGCATTGGAGGTTGAGAGGAAACAGAGCCAAAGGGGCTGTAATCCTTCAAAAAAATGTCGGCTCCCTTGAACTGCAAGAACGACAGCGTGAGAGAAAGTAAAAGAACGATGGTTTGAAGAGGGAAGACCAAGATGGATATGTTGAAAACGAGGCAAAACAGCTCAGAGGAGTGACGGGAGACAGCTTTGAGAGAATGAGGGTAAAAGATGAAGTGAGGTCGCTGGGAGAGAGATGGGATGGAAGGTGCTTAATACTTAATACATTTAGGAGAAACTGGCCTTTAGGGATGAGAGCAGACTGTAGACACCAAATCGTGTGTGTCCTTGGTCAATCATTCAGTCTGGTGCTCCATGCTAAAACTTCAGTACGTCTTTAGTGACGACCATTCATTAGCTATACCCTATTATCCTTTTTGGGGTGCGGGGGGCTGAAGCCAATCCCAGCTGGCATTGGGCGAGAGGCGGAAAGTGAAAGTGAAAAGAAAACCATAAACGCAGCTCAACAAGTTGTTTTTTGTGGGGGTTCAATTTGATTTGATGTTCTGTTGTGAATTAGCAGCAACTGTCTGTGTTGTGTGGTGTGTAATGGGCAACTGGCTGAATGAACAGAAGTAGTTCCTTATTAAACCTCAGCTGTACTGGACTTGTGATATTTAATCTTTAATATCCATCTATACCACAAAAGAACACCTATTAAATCTGCCTTTCAGAAAGATACTGTACATTATGTTGACTGCAAAAGTCTTTTGAATAACAACAACTCCTGTATTAACAGGAAGCACTATAGTGGGGGAAGCGAGGGAGAGACGGTACAAAATAAATGAGACAGAAAGAGGGAAAGTGAGAGGAAGAGATGGTGGTGAGAGAAAGAGCAAAGAGTAACAAGTGGAAATGGAGAGAGTGAGAAGATAAAAGCACAAAGTGAGATATAATAAACTTAAATTGAAAGAAGGAGATGACAGATGATAAAGCAGAAAAATAGGCAGGTAGAGTGACGGAGGGGCAGCTGGAAAGTAAGATAGATGGAAGAAAATAAGTACGATGAAAACACAGTGAGGCAGAGAGGCATGAAGAGGGACTCAGGGGAGGGAGACAGAGGCAGGTGGAGAGGTATGATTGATTTTAGGTTCATGTCGGTCTCTTGGGTTAAGTCCCGAAAGGTCGCTGACATCCTCTCGCACATGTTGTCTGTGTTCTGAGATGTGTGAGGAAACCCATAAACATGTCAGAGGGACCGACATCAAGGGCAACTGCTGTCATCTCAACCTCCACTGTCAATACACGGATATTCAAAAAGGCACATTATGAGCACACGCACATATTATGTAAGCATGTACACGAAAACACTGAGGATACACAAACACACACTCAAACAATACCTGTACACACAGACACACACAGTGAGATATACGGGGGAGGATGACCTGCTGATTTAACATTTATTGTACTGTTAAATTAAAAATGTCACACTAGCACTTATTTATAGTGACTGTTCTTCCGGTGTTTTAACTAGTACGTGAAATGGTTTTACTGGTTATGTTTCATTTTAATAGTAACTTTTTAAGTAGTACTAATACTTTAATAATAATAATAATAATAATAAACGATTAAAATACTACCAGTCACTATTTATTAGCTACTAGTAACAGTGAAGTAGTGACATGAAAAGAAGAAAATCCTTACAAAATTGAAAAATTTGGATTACCTTCTTTAAAACTTTAAAAGCTACTGACATTCCCATCAGCCTCAGCTGTCCTTTGTGTTAAGTGCTAATTAGCAAATGTTAGCATGCTAACCTGCTAAACTCAGATGGGGAACATGGTAAACATTATACCTGCTAAACATCAACATTGGCATAGTGACTGAGCATGTTAGCATCTTGACGTTAGCATTTAGCAGTACAGTAAAGTGCAGACCCACAGAGCCGCTAGTGTGGCTGTAGACTCTTTGTCTTCTTGCCCTTTAAACAGAAACCAGCGACTAGAAACATAAAAATATGTTTTTAGTCCTCATTAAATAGTTGCAAGTAAATAGTTTGATAATACAAATAGTTTGAGCCAAAAATGTAAGTAATGGTGTCTTTGGTATATGGGAATAAATGTAAAAACAGCAGTCTCGATGTCATGTCACATGTTAATCTCTTACTTTGCATCACTTGAAAACTCCAATATGAACACAACATCTAACGCACAGAAACTAGACAAACACAGACAGAGACACAAAAAACACTGACAGCCCACTCACAGACTTTCTGGGCAAGTAGTTGATTACACAGTGACAACTGTTAGAAAATAACCAAGAATAAATCTACTGTACATCATGAAAGGCTTAATAAAGCTCGTACAGGTGAATCACTACTGCCCTTAACATGAACACCACACGCAAAACCGGCACAGATACCCACACATATACATCGGATATTTACCATCTAATTCACCCAACACAATAAAACAACACTGAAGTAAGAAATATGTGCATGTGTGTGCGCTGTAAGTTAAATACAGCTGTGAAGCTACATGTCCGCAGTTATAGGCTGTTTATGAGTAACTGCAGAGCTACGTCTGAGCTGGTTATCAGCGGAGGGAAACAGAAAGAAAGAAAGAAAGAAACAAGGAAGGAAGGTGAGAAAGACAAAGCAGAGGAATGGGTGGCGCAAATGTTGGAAAGAAAAAGTCACACATGCCATTAGTGTGACTTTATCTAATATCATTGCTCAGCTGCAGTTACACACCAATGTAGAGAAGATATAAACCATCTCAACAGGTCATTTAGTCTCCATACTCCAGTTTAAAATCTCATTTTCTTAAAGCAAGTGAGAAGTGGCCTCGTTTATCTTGTTTCACAAACTGACATTCGACCAAGCAGAAACAGCTCTCACCCTCAGCTGAGCTTCTCACTTGTTTTAAGAAACATACGATTTTAAGAGTAAATCTTGGATTAAATTACTTGTTTAAATGGACATTTTTGCGGTGTGCACCCCGACCTGGTTCAAAACTGCATCTAAAATCCTGGAAGACAGATCACACTCTTGACGAGCTTGTTTTATAATGGAGCACTGAAATATAACTGGCCTCCTGTGTCCTTTACCTAAGCTTAAACACTGATATTGAGCTTTATATCTAACCCCCATTCCTTTTTCTTAAGGGGTTAAGGTTTTATTTCATGTTTCAGCCCATTAACTAGAAACCACACACACTACTGCCAATCACTTTCAAAGTATTAAGATTGATTTCATAAGTTCCTGACCGGCATTGGTTTCTATTCCTACGCGGTTAACGCGGCATCTACTTCATGTAAGAATTTGGAGCTATCTGACCTTCTGCCATATGATACAAAAATGTACTAACAAATAGTCTGTATGAAAACGGATACTCCTGCACAGCTCAGTCATTTGAATATTGAAAAGTCTGTAAGGATCACGGAGACAGCTTGTCCCAAGTTGCGGTGCCAGATCCACTTAAGCTAATTCATTGACTTTTTGTCAAGTTAGGTCTTCGATCAACTTCTGCTTGTCCATTACGATTGATGGCAGTTTCTCCTCAGTGTCCAGTATTTATTTAGTGTGCTGGTGCTCCATTTCTGGGTTTTTATCATCTCAAAAGCACCACAACTTACAAAATACTGAACACACATTTCTGAAGCTGTCACCAATAATCTTGTCACACAACAGCGAGTTGATCAAGGAGCTTATTTGTCAAAAAAGCGGCACATTTCTCTAGACACCAATATGAAGAAGGAAGAGCAGGATAAAGAGGCCACAACACAATTCTCTCACCAAGAAGAGGCTCCGTTTGAGGTTCCTTAAAGTAAGAGGGAGAAATGCAACGCACAGGCAACAGCGTTAGCTGGGCCACCAATCAGCACACATCCAGCTGTGAGCATGAAGGCCTCATTTCCACAGCTGTAATTTGAATTCACTCAATTCTTGAACTGAACCAAGACAGCACAACATATAAACATCATCAATTAACATTTGAAACACCTCATTCCTGAGATTCTTAAATATTAGAGATAAATACAAACATACATACATACATACATACAAACATACATACGAGGTATATAGTTGGATGGAAGTTAAATAAAAAATAAAAAACTTTAATCTATCTTACAAGCTTAAACTTAGCCCATTGTGGTAATCTACCAGCATTTATCCTACAGATCCAGCTGGTTGTTGTCTTTGTGTTGCAAAGCCGATGTACTGAATGTAGTTACACACCCAAACTCAGAATGACAACTCTGAGAATAAGGGCTACTGCATTGAACATTTATAAATCCCTATCTCAAAACAAACTCAAACGGAGCTTTACAATTCCACGTTAGTGATATGACATATTGTCGAAACATCATTTAATGCTCTCTGCAAAGCAATCAGTCTTTGCGGCTGTTTACAAAATGTGAGTCATCTGTCTGCAGTGGGGTTTTAATTGGTCCATAATTCAGTCAGTTTAAAAGATCATTTAGTGGGGATGCTGGTTGGGGAAGGAGGGGTTAACTGACACCTATTTCAAATGATCCAATAATTGAGTCAATCAACCATTTGGGAACGCATTAAAAGGCTCTGATTATTAGTTTTGCAACATTTTGCTTGTCTGAATTAGTTTCAAATTAAGATAATTCTGTAGGGAACTAACCATCGGCCCCACCTTCTTTACAACTGTGTGAAAGCAGAAATAAAGCTTTGTTTTGATGATCTTTAGTCAGCTTTATTTATTTATATGGCACATTTCATCATGTTTAGTGATAAGATAAGACAGACTGATTTATTCTTTAATCTAACATCAGCACTTTTCTTCATTAAACTCTCATACAATTGATCTGGACGTTCTTTCATTGTATTGGACTACTATCAGCTACTATATACCATCAGCCTGATGAATGGGTGTTTTCTATAGGAGAGTCATCTGTTTGTAATGGATTTTTAATTGGTCCATAAATTCAGTTGGTTAACAAATCCCCGACTGGGGAGGCTGAGTGGAGGGCTGTGGTGACAGAAGGGTGAACTGTCAACTCCTCTAAATCGTCCAATCAGTCAGTTAATCAGCCGGTATTGAGCAGGTGAATAGAAGGAGAGCAAAGATTTTAAATGGCCAATTGGAAAACAATCAGTGGTTTTTATTTTTTTTTATTTCTGTTCCTATAGGCTCAGCACAACCTTTGAGTTCCCTCACAATTCATTCTTAATTAATTTATTCAAAATGGACATTTTTAATATGAGAAACATGGTAATGACAATGTCTCAAAGGTTTTCTTGTAGTAAATCAACCATTTAAAAAAAAGACACTCATGATTTACGAGTTACAATAAATAATGAGTAATTATGCAAAGTAAAAACATGTTATTGTTTACATGGGTGCCAAACTGAGACTCTGTGTGACAACACAGGGCGCTCTGCACTCTGTTTATATTCTGTAGAGATTTGTATTGCAAAAATTGATAAAAAGCATTTTCATTTGTCACCTAATCATGAGTTCCCCGTGCAAAGACATTGCAATTTCAGGTGCTGGTGCAAAAATATCTGGTGCCAAAATCTCGAGCATTCCTCGCTGCCAGGCTTGAGACTGTAACTTGTACTTGATTAAAAATGAAAAATGCGACATTTTAGATGTCAAAATGTGTGACAATTGCTTCCTGTAGCTCAAGGCTCCCACACTTAAGGACTTATACAGAGTATGTTTCAGTCTCCAACATATTACTAAGCAATGAGAACCAGTCTGCGGTCAATAATGTATCTCGGCTGAATCTTTGAATTGGATTTGTTGTGGTTTACTTTAATATCACATACATGAATTCCTTCTGTTCATTGACATTTCCATTACTCTTTAGGCGTTTAGTTGCTGCTCCTATTTAATGTGATTTACACTGACCAAAGCAGGAGGATTATCCAAATGATTTAGATAGACAACACTGACAACAGCATCTTAGAATGACTAGTTCTCAAAAGACAGATATAACAGACATATGTGTCTCTGGAGGGTTCGTGTACAACATATAGGTGTGAGGGCAGAGAAAAGAGACCTAGAGAGCAGCCATGTTGATGTCTTTAATTTGGCTGTAACCATGTGTACCCGGTCCAGCACTGTAGGGGAGGAAGTCGACCAGCTGACCATCCTGACTCCCACAGCAGGAACTGAACCCTCCTCTACCTTTTAATCCTTCCCCAGCCAACACACACACACACACCTAACTCTTCCCACATGACAAGCACTCCTAATTTTGCCCACCGTCCCACCAGAGCCTTTTCTTATTCCTATCACAGTGACCCTACAATATTCCTCCATCACAGAGAAATGAAGAATGACCGTAATGCACTAGGTGGGTGTTACCTGTCTGAAAGCCTCGCCGTCTCCCTTGCCGGCCTGCTGAGCAATGAGCATCAGCTTCTTGCTCTTCTCGTTCCTCTCGTGCATTTTATAGATACAGGACAGCAGGCACACCAGCAGCATGAAGGCAATCAGGCACAGCAGGGAGAGGATGGCTACAGTCAGGGGAGGCAGCTTATAGGCTGAGGGAAGATAACAAAAACAACCACAGAGAAAAATAATAAGTCTTCTGTGACTGCAGAAATGTTGCTTCAAACTTTGCTGTGTAGCTACTCATTTTCATCTCAGTTTCAGCTTAAACCTGAATCTTGTTTTGATTAACTTGCATTAAACTGTTGGTCGTTCTCTAGTTAAAGATTACATTTCTTCCTCTGTACAGTTTAGGATATCTAAATTAAAGGTCATCAGTTAAAACTTGGCAATCTCATATTTGTTTCCATTGTCACTGTTATCGCGTGAATCACTCATGCATGTGTATTGGCAGTTTAAAATATTGAGCAGAGCTCTGGCAAGTTCTTGCGGGTATTTCTAAGGTCAGGTATTTAAATTTCTTTAATATTTTAAGGATTTACATTCTTGCATTTGTCATTTTTTTACACTGCACAGGTAAAAATAGAAATAGATCCATGGCACACAGCACATAAGTGTCAACATCTCATAGTGATAGTTCAGTGTGTCATTGCTATCATGCCACAGTTTCATTATTTCCATTTATGACTACCCTTTGACACAAAATGTCAGCTGCAAAGTTCAAATTGCTCCATAAGATCGGCAATATCATAAAGCAATATACTGTAATACTGCTCCATCTCTTCCATCTCTTTAACATATTATGTAAAGTAATTGCCAAAAGCTCTTAAAAGGGAATTTATTTATTTATTCTTTTGTGTATCTAGAGGCAGCTGCTGCGTGAAGTGCTATCAATTGTCTCAGCGACGGTTGTAGCTGAAGACTATAAGTTTGAAAATGGAAAAGATCTGGGGGAGTGGAGTTAGGAGGATACCAGACCTCTGCAGCCTGCTCCTCATCCCTGCTTGAGGGGAGCGGCTCGAGGCTACATTAGCCGCTACTAGCATAACCCACTTGAATGTCCGACGAAACTGTCTGCGTTCCAGTTGCATTGTGAGTAATGTAGGTGAGGTTTTGACAAAGGAAGACAAATGTGCGTCTGGTTCTGCTGCATCGATTTTGATCAATGTTGGAGTGCAACGCTAAATCAAATAAATGTAAATATCCTTTATACCATGTTTAACAGTTGCATTACTCTGACAGGCGCTACATTACGCCGGTGATGTAAACAGTAAAACACAATATACAACTGTCGAGAGGCTCCTTACATAAGAAATCACTATATTTTTGTTCAGTAGTTGTAGGTTTGTGTAGCCCAGCAGTCACATGCCTAAAAACATATGGTCATGTAGTCAGAGTACTGTATCAGGAGATGCATGTTAGCTCAGATCAGAACTAAATACAGTATGTTGACCATTTAAATGGTGTCTCTCTTTCTCTTACCGTCCGCCTCTATGTAGACATGAGCCACAGGAAACCCAGCCAGGTCTGTCACTTTGAAGACACCGTTGTCGGCCACATGGACCTTCTTCATGGTGAGCTCTGACCCCTCCACAGTCAGCCTGCCCTCCAGCAGAGGGTCCAGCTGTGTCACCACAACCCCCTGATCCACGATGACCCGGTCCTGATTGTCTGACTTGCGCCTGTAGACAATGTTAACATTGGAATAGTGCACGTAGAGTTTCATCTTCAGGTTTGCTCCATAGGAGAGGTGCATGAAGTTCTGGTGCTCTGTGGAGAACCAAAGATGGAAGTGTTAACAGATGTACAGTGTATATGAATAGCTGCCCTAGCAATGTGTACATGCTTGAGTCTAGGTTTTGCTTTGATTTGCCACCCAGAGTGTGGCTTTTACCTGTAACTGTTACAGTGAGCAGCTAATAGCTTATGATGCAAGCTGTTCACTGTAAGCTGTGATGGCATAACAGCTAAAAAACACTAGCCCTGATAGCAGCGTGGTAACGTAGGTTAATCAGTCTGTCAGTCCACTACTTGATGGACTGGCACAAGGTTTTGTACAGACTTCCATGACCCTGAGGATGAATCCTAATGACTTTCCTCTAGCGCCACCAGCTGGTTGACATGATTGGTTTTGAGTGAAACGTATCGTCAACTATTGGACATACTGACATGCAAGTTGGTGTAAACATTCAAAAGATGAATTATTAACTTTAGTGTTCATTTTACTTTCCATCCAGCACCATCATCATGTCAAAACCTGTTCAATACTTTTGTTTATGACCAAAGACCATCTGAAATACCAATTAATATTCCTGACGTATTTTGTGTTAAGTGGTAATGTAAATCATTAAAACAAAGATTGTAAAATGGTAAAAAATTACCTGCTAAACATCAGCGTTGTCATTGCGAGCATGTCTAATGTTAGCATTTAGCTC
Source organism: Enoplosus armatus (assembly GCF_043641665.1). Classification (NCBI taxonomy): domain Eukaryota; kingdom Metazoa; phylum Chordata; class Actinopteri; order Centrarchiformes; family Enoplosidae; genus Enoplosus; species Enoplosus armatus. The sequence continues at coordinate 19,102,735 of NC_092195.1, forward strand.
GAACCACCACTGTGCGTCTTGAGAGCAATTACTTTATATAATATGGTGGAAGAGATGGAGCAGTATTACGGTATATTGCTTTATGATATTGCCTGTAGACACTCGGTCTTGTTTAAAGTCAAGTGTTCTTTTTTAGCATAAAGAAGCCATTGTATCTCAGTCTTCAGTTATAATATCTTGTTCCCTGAGCTTCATTTAAGGAAATGTGTTCTTGATATATTTTTATCTACATCCTATTCTTTACTGCTGCAGCAGCCAAGAATCCCTGCAGGCAGACTGAACCTCATTTTAAATACATTAAATAAAGACTTATGACCTTCTCTGAGATTAAGGCATTAGGATTTTTTTAAAGGTAATACACTCAAGAATGAGATAATGCAGTGACTCGAGGCCAAGATGAAAATATGCGAAACACAAAAACCCTAAAACAATTGGCACTTTTATGACTAACTATAACTAACTATGTAGGCTTACATCAAAGACCTGGCTTGTCACATTTCTCAGCAATTTTAAGTACTGCCCAGACATCAGCGCTGCCCTTAAACGCACATAACACCAGCATGTACAGAATAACGACACATGCGCATGAGAATGATGGATCAGTCAATTAAAGCTGAGAGGATGCAGCAAAGCACAGATCACTCTTCACCTCTGACATTCAGACAGTTCCTCCTCCTGACTTTGCCCTCTCGGTCCAGCACCGTAAAGCTCCCCTCATCTGTCATCCTGACGGAGTGCAGCGCCACCCGTTTCTCCGACACGCTGAGGCGTCCCACGTACTCTACTGCCGACACCGCCGTCTGGTTGTACAGCACCACGGGCGGAGGCTCCGTTGTATGCTGTATCATGGTCTGGTTGGCCTGAACCAGACTGGGCCTTAACATGGTTAAAAATCAAACAGAATAGAAGAGAAAAGACGTTAACTAACACACGAGCAATCTGTGTAAATGTTGTTCAACCCTGTGGTGTTGACAGAGGCTTGAACCAACAGTTAGCAGAGCATTTTCCCGTGTCCTATTTATTTATCTATTTATTTTTGAGTTTATTCAACATGGACCATACAGATAAACATTGTTACGTAAGAAGATGCAACAGAACAGATGTGGTACATATAGGGGGTCTAGCTGAAGCTAATTTTGCAGCCCCTGGTTTGGCTTTTAGATATCTTTCACTGACCGTACCTGAACTCCAGGGTGATGGGGCCTTCGATGTGGTTGAGGTGGATGCTGTAAGTTTCTCCGTACTTCACCACTTGCTCCAAAGCGCAGTCTGCTCAACAGGACACGAGGAAACAAAGGTCAAGGCGGGATCTCGATGACAGAAATTTGTCCTGATGTGTACAAATCAACTCTGTTGTTGAGCACAGTGTCAATCTTCGGTCAGTGTCGGTCTTTTGTGATATAGCAAATAGTTAGCGCTAGTTGTCTTTAGCATTCTCGTCGTCCTATGCGAGTCCAAATGACTCTATATGATACAGCATATCATACTGTTGCTAAGGAATCAAGCTAGCTAGCTGCGTAGCATGTTACTGTATTTTCCATAGCAAAGATGAGGGTCACTGTTCATCAGGTAAATAAAAAACAAACATTGATGATAAAACGGTGTTTCTAATTTCCTTCCACAGTTGTATTGTGAGACTGCACAGAATTCATTTTCTGCATTAATCCTGCAAAAACAACTCCCAACACACAGAGTGCAGCAGACAGCTTACCCCTGACCATGAGGATGACGTGCTTGGCTGGGTTGGTGCTGTTGGTGTTCCTGATGACGTACTCCCCCTCGTCCTCCTCCTGCACGTCCTCCAACACCAGGTGGCCCAATGAGTTGATACGACCCCGGCCCCGGCCCCGGCCCTGTGGAATCACCACCTGGCCTCCTTGCAGCAGAACCACCTCAGAGGAGCGATTGGTCTTGGGAATGAACACAACCTCACCAACGTTCCCAGGCGGGACATCGATGTGAATGTCCTCCCCAAAGAAGGCTGTCCTGTGTTCCTCTTTGACTGGTAGAGACAATCAAGATGTTATAGATAACCTGCTATTTCTTATTTACTTTCTCTGCCCAGATTTGAACCTGATCACACTATCATCAAAAGCATTCCTAGTCATGTATTGCAATCCAAACAAGCATGCAGTTTTACCTTTCAAAGATGCTGACACAACTGTGAAAGAAAAGATAGGAGTTTATTTTAAAATACACTTATTTTAGTTGTCTGCTGAGTATAAGTCAGAGTTCCTTTGTTCTTACTGAAAAAACACTTCCCCAAAAAGAATGAAAGCGTTTGAAATGTAAATGCCTCACATAAAAATAGACAAGATGCAAATACAATCTGACTTTCTCATAAGAAAAGGAAGGAAAGCAAATAAGTGGATATCAAATAGATCACAAAATAACTTAAAAAAATAAAAAAGCTTCCTTTGGTGTGGTTTTCATAGAATCTATGCTTATCATTCAGTTAGAACAAATTCAGTTTTGCAGGAAGTCTGTTTCAGCCATTCATTTATCTAAACCCGCTCCCAAGTGACTGATTATGTTTGTGCTTACCAGTGAAGAACAGGCCGCTAAGCACCGCAGCACTGATTACTTTCATCTTGAATAGTCTGTCTCTGGAAAAAAGGAAACCCACACACAATACGCAACACATAAGAAAAGCTTTTTATAGTATGATCAGGGCTCCAAAGGATCAAATCACAACTCTCTAAAAAGAGATATCTGCCATAATTATATCAAGATCGGATCATTTCATTTGACATAAGAATATTTTAACCTTTCATACGGTAAAGATATATTTCTAATTTGAACACCTCTGCAAGGTAGAAGGATGCCAACTTCAATTTGCGTCCTGCTAGACTAAATAGCATTTCACAAATTAGCTCTTCAAATACCTAACGGAGAGCACTGCCAGCAGTCGTTGACAAGAAAATGAATAGCGCGGCTGTAAAGTAAAATATACTACCAAGCCAAGTTTTATAGATAAAGCGTCTTCAAAGCAGCGAGTGTGAGTCAAAGACAAAGTCAGTCAGCTCTCCACTCACGACACACGACCGCAAACCAGACAGAGAGGAAGGAAGGAAAGAGAAAGAGTGAAAGAAGAGAGGTTACACCGGAGAGTACAGGAGAGAGCAGGAGATGCACATGCAAGAGTACGTGGTCATCCCACTGGGACGACGACATGAACAGGAGCCAGCTGGCATGAGGAGACTCTCTGACCTTTTCACGAGGACCGCGCTGGATTAGACTAAGCAGTGGGAGCACACAGTTATTAAGGTGGGATCATTAGATGGACAGATAATGGGACAGACAGAAAGAGAAGGAGCTTTGAACGGAAAACAAAATTACTGACAACTCCCAAAAGCACTCTGACACAGATGTGGATGGATGTTACATTTCCCAAAACAACAGCATCACAACAAAATGACTATTTGCTACAGGAATGATGTTCCTATGTACACTTTCTCTATTTTATCTTTTCCAGTAGTCATTTTCCGAGCAGATACTTTTTGGTTTTCTCTGCCACAAAACTTAAAGGACATGTTCTAATGATTTCAAGTACATCTTAATGTAATACCTACATGTACTGTAAACTGTCAATCATTTAATAATGAATTTCCCTCTTTGTGTTTCCTCTGACAGTTGTTCTTTGCTAAACCACAGTGGAGGAATAAATCCTGGAAGTCAAATGTAAGTTTGCTGCTAGGACAAAACACCAGCAGCAAACCTACACACGACTACCTGGACAAAGATACCTACTTGATTTGTCTAAATCAGACTGCTGAAGCCTCATATTGGTTTTGCTGTTTTAACATGTTTGTGGAATAAGGACTGTAACCTTTGACCCCTTACAGTGGGATCAAGTTAGAAAGGAGTCATTTCAGAGCCAGCATGTAGAGGAACAATGACAAATAACTCTCTCCATGTATATGAGGGCATGTGAATATTTTTTAAACAAGAGTTTGTGTCACTGTAGGTACACCATTAACAGAAAAGTTCCATTTGTATTGCTGTAGGTTTAATATTGGCCAAAACGTTCTTGGTCTAGGTAAACCATAAATTAAAATTAAATTAATTTAAATGTTTTAAATTACAGGACAAAGTCCAGGTAATGAGCTGCCAGGACAATTTCTGTTATTTTATGGATTTATTTAACATTTGCAGTTTCTATACTATATTTCTGCTATTTGACGGTATATCTATAGCTATACTTTCTGTTATTTAATGGTAACCTATAGGTATACAGGTATACCTACAGGTTTAATAGTGTGCCTATAGGTATTTCTACTGTTGTTATTAAACAGTTATTAAATAAGAGAATATGTCCTGTTTTATACTGTAGATAGACCATTAAAAAACAGGTTTCAGAGCATTATAAATAAAGTAAAAAGCCATCCTGCCAGCTTCTTCAGATGAGGGATTAGAGTGCAATTTAAAGAGAAAAAAAAAAAAGAAGAAAGCCCATCTACTTTCCCTCTGTGCATCAACAGACACAAAGTCACTTCCAAATGTCACCCTAGCATTAAAGTGGGTTGGAGAATTGCTCAAGAGGCTTTTAGTCCTTTAGTGGAACACAGTAATCATGGCATATTTTCTAATGGGTGCCACGTGAAGCAGGTTTGTATCGTCTTGCTTCGATGTTCTACAGAGCCATTAGCTTATTGCATATGCGAGTGCTCGTGCTGGGGTGCTACACAGACAGAAATCTCTGGTTTCATTCATTGATGGAGAGAACTATACATCTGATGAGAAAATGAGAGGTCGCTTTTATAAAGTTCACACAGGCACAGTGTAGACAAAGGCCAACCAGAGGCCCATCCTTGCTGAACTTTCACCCCCTTACAACCAAAAAAGAAAACACGTGTGTTGTCCTAATGGGGAGTGTTTCTGAATTTATAAACCTTACACAGGCTGCCTCAGAGGGGAGGAGGGGTGCTATAATTAAAAGTGGGAATTCTGTAAGACTACTGTTTCACCACTGGGTGTCCAGGACAAAAGATTCAGCCTGAGATACAGATGTAACCCCTTTCCTTTGGTTGAGGGCGTGATGTCCATTTTAAACGTCTGAATCTTAATGCGGTCACTGCTCCCCTGTCTCCTGTTATGACCAATTAGATCAATCGAACTGTACGAGGCACAGCAGCTTTCAAGCGCGCGTGACACATCCGGCAGCCTCCTCGTGGTGAGAGGCGTGGAGGTTACATCTTTCAGGCTGATCTCATCAGCATCCATCCTGACTTTTCCCCTTCATCTCTCCTCTCCCACACAAGCCAGGAGGGCGGCAGCGTCATGCCTCCATCCTCCTCTTGATACAGTATTGTCTCTCTCATATTACTGCTTTCCTCTGTCTCTGTCTCTTTTTTCTTATCCTCCTCTGAAACACTTCATGTTCTTCACTGAAGACACTTCACTGTCTCGTTCTGCCTTTCCTCTCCTTTCCTGTCTTCTCTACTCTCTCCTTAATTATCCGTCTAACTACTAAACTATTCCCCTAACATCAAATCATGTCACCCACAGCTGTGATAGTGTGATGGTTTCTCCTTTTACTGTTATTATTTCAGGAGCTCTACCATGGATGCTTACTGCTGAAACAGAAACTAGTCAAAGTATACTAGAACTTTTAATCTAAAGATGCTAAGATCAATGCCATGTTAAAAGCCCCCCCTTCTCCCCATCCTCATGCTGCACGCAGCCCATGCAGCCAGGAGCAGCTGCTGGTGCAGCCAAGGGTGTGTCACGACCGGCATGAATGGGAGCTATCCCGTTGTGGAAATGTCCGGATGGAAGATGGAGGAAATGAGAGGGGAAGAATGAGAATGAATGACGTCTGAAGAGATGTTGGGTTTGGATGTGTCACCACTGCCATTTCTTTCCTTCAAAGACATCATTTGGGTGACGGTTTGGGCACTTGCCAGACCATCGATGAGCCTATAATATGCAGTTTTAGCTGAAGATGAAGTAGAAATCAGCAGATAGGCCATCTTGTCTCAGATAACTTGGGTTATTTAGAAGATATCAGAAACTAGAAACTAGATCCCGCATACATGATAATGCAGCACACACCAGCTGTTCACTGGTTTACTGTGGCTGATCGTGCGTTCAAACCAGTAGGGGGTCCGATTATCAGCATCAGCGTGTTTACGGTGTTAATTCTAGAAGTGTCCAAGACATCAGCAGAAAGATTAGCGGATTTACAGAAATAACCCAAAATGTGAAGAAGGAGGGGGGGCGGGGGGCATTTGGTGCACAAATATCTTATGACATAGGCCAATGCCTCGTCTGAGCAATGTTTGGATTCCTGTCTGAATACTGTGGATTTTATCGGTTTTCTCGGGCATTTCAGAAAGTTCACCCCCTCCGTTACATGTCGGGAAACCGTTAATTGCGTTATTCTTGCGTGATAATGCCCGCAGTTGCTGTCAGCCTGCACGCCCTCGCTGCGTTGCTGTTGGTTACACGCCCTGAATCAGCCGTTCCTGCCATATGGGACTGCTCAACACAAGCAAACAGTCAAAACAGCACAGAAAGAAACTGCAGAATTTAACCCACTGCCTCCCTGACTGAACGCAATGCCCGTTGCTGTAACATACAAGTATAACTGGATGATGGTAATTACCTTTGTCAAGCCTCGAATCCGAAAACCACTGGCCTGGGAGGGGCTCAGGAGCGATGGCTTCTGGAAATCGCCTTTTTTCTTTATTTCATGAATCTCGTCCAACCCATCACCCCCAACTCGACAACAACAGACTTCAATGGGGCCGGATCGGGAGTAACTGGGGAGATTCGGTGGATGTCGGGTTTGTGGACTATTTGAGATCGGCGGTGCTCGGGAACCTTCGGTAAAATCGTCAATTCTGGCAGGGAGCCACAAACAGCCGCTCTGCAGTTTAACCTCAGGCGAGCAGGGCACAGTCTGCAGGGGGGGTCCCGCTCCAGCCTTACACATGAGCCCCAAACATACCTTCTCATCAGCTCGGAGGTCTTGCAGACCCTGTCCAAGATCTGTCTTTATTTTGTCTCTATAATTAGGTTTTGCCAACTACGGTTAAATATACACATATAAAATCTTCACTGATATTATCCTCTCGACATTTCTGAAACATTTATTTCCTCAAGCTGCTCATTTTGTAACAATGAGTAAGATAACTGGTCCACGTCTTTAAATGTCCCTATACTGCCCACATCTGGAGACAGATGTCTCTGCTTATCTTCCCTGCCTTCTCTGAACCGATAGAACTGAAGGAATCAGTGGTCAGTAGTTTTTTATTTTATTTTGGTAACTCTTTAGAGTCCATAAAACTTCTGTGCCTTCTTGGAAAGTTCCACATCAAAGAGTCAAGAATAATGAACTCCGTGTCCATGAAATTGTCATTAATAATTAATTCCTTAAAGAACTTGTATCCTGGTGAAACATCCCTCATTTTGCATAAAATAAATGGTAATAACAATAAAAGCTCTGACATGATATGTCGTTTTTGTTTTACATTTCTTCCCTATTTTTTAATTAAAAACTCAGTAAAGTACTTACTTATTTATTTGTAGTCAATATTTTCCTTTATTATTTTCAGTTATTTGGAAGTAACCACACTTTCTATGTTTGTTATAATTCTTGTCTTTTTTGTGTTTGTGTTTATTTTCAAATTAATTCAATAAAAGCTAAGACAGAAAAAAAAAAGAAGCTTGGCAGTCCTGCCATGCCTAGATACGGTTGCTATGCTGTGATTGGACAGTCCTTATTTGGGGGTTTGCTTGAATGTTTTCTTTTAAATTCTTCTACTTGAAGCCGCTGGAATGTCATGACATCATCAAAGCATCAAAGCATCAAAGCCAAGCGAGCGCTCCGGACCTTATATAAGGGGCAATATCTGGTCTGTGAGCTTGTATAAGGATCCCAATCGAACTGGTAGTTTACTTCAGATTTTCACTGTTAGTTTACTTCAGATTTTCACTGTTAGTTTACTTCAGATTTTCAAGAGCACATTCACATTCCCTTCCAAGGAGACGAAATACAGCGACTGAAAACCGATACTAGCAGATACGATGTATACAACACAGACACACGAGAAGATGGTTCAGGCCCTTCCCCCGGCCACACCTGAGACTCTTCGCCCGCTTGTCCGGCTATTCCTGGGCAAACTGACGGCGATACAGTGGGTCAAGTTGGAATGTGGGTCTGCTGACGAGGCCACAGAAAACCTCATAATGCAAATGTGTACGGATATAATTAACACCGTATCCAGGTACATTTGTGAGGCATTCCAACAAAGCCTACAAGAGGAGAGTGACTTAAAATTGACGTTAAGTCCTCCCCAATCACCCAGAAGCGCTTCTGGATCTGATGAGTCACGGAAGAACAATTTCATATCCGAAGACCAGGTCCACACGTGTCTGGGTGACACTATTTCCCTCACTCTTGCGGAGGTGATGGGTGTCCAGGACATCCGTTGCCAGAGCGCAAAGGAGGTGACAGAGCTTGTGGTGAAAGAAGTAACCAAGAGTGTAAACTCCGAGCTCGCCAAAAGTTCTGGAGGAAGTGGAAGCGGAGGCAGCAGCGAGGGAAACATACCGCAGTGCTTCAAGTCTTCCACCCGCAGACTAAAGGCCATAGTCAGACACATGGTCAAAATACTAAAGAAATATGCGGCTAAGATGACATGCAGATCTAGGTCAAATAATGACAAGCCAGGTCAACAAAGTTCAAAACTGCCAGCAGACGAAATCAAGTCAACCATGGAAAGATCGACAGAGCAGGACAAGGAGCTGGTTGGAAGTGGGGAGTCATCTCAGACCCTCGTAACTCCTCTGGAAGAGGATAAACCAGAAAAGGTTTCCTCTGGGGACAGCTCCGTGGATACAGCCGTCGACACCGTGAAGAAGATCCTGGAGGAACAGGCAGTTAACATCACCGCCTTTGACTTCAACGATGACATCTCGAGTGAGGAATTAAGCCTGTTTATGTCCAGCTCCTCTCAGGATACAGAGAGAGCAGCATCTGAGATTGTCAAAGTTATAATGGAAGAGCTTAAACTGGAGACAGAGGCCAAATCTACGTCCTGCTGGAAAAGGGTGGGAAGTAAAATCAAGGCGTTTTTTGTACACAGATTTGCAAAGGACTCAATCCTCAGCTTTGTGACAAAACTGAGGCGCAAACTTGACTGCTTCACAACACCTAAAGACAAAACATCACTGAAGCTGCTAATTCAGGGGGTGGATTGCTTGGTGGAGGACATGATCCCACCAGAGGAAGATCCAGAGACAGGAAAGAGCACACACGAGGTGTGCATCTACCAAAGAATTGCCAATGACATTTCCAGAGGCCAACACCAAATTACTGCGAAGCAGCTGGGTGATGTGCTATTCCACCATCTGAAACCTGACAACAAACACAAGCTGCACTGTCGGGTCGAGATTAATGTGGAAGTGGACAAATTCATGAAGCTGATGTGGAACTGGCTCAACCAGCAGGTGCAACAGCAAGAGACAAAGAAGGACCTCCAGAGCGTTGCCCTGAGGCGGATTAAGACAGAAGTGCACAGTTTGCCAGCACTCACACAGGGCCGCTTGGTACTGGAGAGCCACACATTGACACCTGTGTCTGAAGCAGCACCAGCTTCTACCACTGATGAGCCAGCTATCAGTGATGAAGCCGTTGAAGCTGCTCGTGAGACCACAGCACAGCCAGTCCAAGAGTGGGACCCACTGTGCTGTGTGATGCTGGTGTCAGGACTGGTTAACCAGATTATGAAAAATCAGTCCATTAAACTGTCCAGTGTTGACTTCAAAACCACCATCATGACACTGAAAGAGATGCTGTGGGAAGAGACTACAGGCTGTGACGTTACTGTCAAGGCAAGTGGGAAACACATTAAACGGACAGTCAAGGCAGTGCACAAAGAGCTGTGCAAGAAGATGGGCAGCGCAGGACTGTTGCAGATGAGCCTGCTGTCACAGGATGCATCGGTTTACGAATACGTAATCGAGACTGTAAAACGGCACCTGATGACACCGAAAAAGAGCAGCGGCATCTTCAAGTCAGTCTTCAAGACCATGGGCCAAGCTGTTCTCCGCCTGCTTCAAAACTAGCCGCAAAAAGTAATCACTAGCGGTGGGTGGGTGGGTGGGTCAGGCCTTTTTCACAGCAGACATTTTGGCTTGTCACAGCAGGAAAAGCACAAATGTAATTGATAATATTAAAAACCACTCCCTGCCATTTAGGTGAGTTAGTTCCAGGATCCTGGTATTGTGCATGCTGGCTCCTGCTAGTCTAAAAGTCTAAACCTCTGCTGTGAAAAAGGTCTATTGGGGCCTGAAGTTCCAAGCTCATGTCCAGTTAGTAGCACTGAGTTCTACCTGGATATGATGCGGGACTTCAGGTCTCTCAGGGCCACACAGGCCCCTCAGTGTTCAACACTGAGGCCTCGCAGCAATTAGCTAAGGGTTCATTTCCGGGCCCCATGCTGTGAGGTGCACACGCGTGCTCCCTGTGTTGCCGTGGGTTTACTCCGAGCACTTCGGTTTCCTCCCACATACATAAATTATATAAAAAAGAAAATTAAATAAAAATCAGATCAAAATCAAATTATAAATGAAATCTCTGTTTATTCTCCATTATTTGCTGCAAAGGTGCAGATGTGTAACTCAGACTTGAGTTGTGTTGGTTAAAAGATAATTCCAGTTTATTATAAATGAAACTGGCTCGTCATAAATAAACAAAATAGATAATAGATCAATAGATAGATATGTTCTCCGACCATTCTCACTTATTCCCATGGAATGGGAGCACAAGCAGCGATGAGTAGAAATCCAAAAGTGTGTTTAAAGTTAACAGAATAACCCAAATATAAATAGCATTTTAAAGTCAGCTCCAGGACTGCTGTAATTTCCTGTATAAATTAGGTGAAATGATTGATCAGTTAAGCGATTATAGTCAATTGACAGAATATTAATTACATTATTATTTTACATTATTAAAATAAAATAAGCCTTTATTGATCCCCAGAGGGGAAATTCAGGTGTTGCAATGACAGAAATAAGTACAGACAAATAGAGAAAAGTAAAAGGTAAATAAGTAGAAGTATATAAAAAAAATGTGAATAGAACAAAAATAGAAACTACACAAAAGCAATTACATACAGTACCCATGATCAGAGTTGTACTAATAGTATAATAGTGCAGTACTGTCTCAAGCAAAGGGACAAAGTTAGTTTGTTATTGACAGCAAAGTCAACAAAGTATAGTTTATGTAGAGTAATATGATACAGTGTACACCAGAATACTATATAATACGATTAAGTCACTATACTTAAGAGTTGTCTGCATTATCATAGAAATATGACGTAGTAAGCTGTAATAACCAGTATAACATATTTGGGACAGAGACACATTTTTGAAAAGTTGCCTCTATACTACAGTTTTAGATTTGTAATCAAACAATTCACATGTGGTTAAAGCCTACATTTCCAAATTTTTATTAAGGGCCCTTTTTTGGTATTACCATGTAGAAATTACAGCACCTTTTTTTTTTTTTTTACTCACTCATTAACAGTCCATAGTCACAGTGTGCAGGACAGGAAGTCTGCGTTTACATTTAGTTTTCCTGGACAGTACTTCCACTTCGGTTTTGACACAGTAGCATTCTCATGTGTAGCTCCCTGAGTTTAGCTTTAGCAGCGCTTCTGCCCTTCCTGACCTTCGCCTGGTTGAATTCCTGAGCAGAGTTACTCTTTCACACTTTAGTTTTGAAAATGAATTCAAACACATGACATCAATCTTACATTCTAAAAATAGGAAAGCTATTAAAACCTTAAATCTGTGTACCCTGTATAACACATCTATATGTGCTGATTTATGATTTTCTGTTCATGTACAGGTAAGGTGTTTGCCACCGCTGCCCTAAATGAACAGTATTGCCGATCACCAAAATATTTTATGTTTCTGTAATGGTTAATCCACCAGTATGTGTAAGCCAAGCTCTTTAATCAAAATGATATCTTTAATGCTAAAATATAATTATTGCTGTTATCCATGAATTCTCAAAAAGCAGAATAAAATAGTAAAGCACATTATATTTTGATTGAGATGCCAAATTAGTTATTTACTTGCATTCCTGAACAGAAAAATTTGTTTTGTGGTTGAAAGAATGCAAGAAAGCTGTTAGTTGTTCCAGTTTATTTGCCTAATAAATAGCAATACAATTTTTAGTTTGAAACAAGTTTTTGACAGATTTCTAAATTTTGTGTCTGATAAATTTGTTAAGCACTGTATGTTTTGTATGTACCAAGCTGTTTGTTGTATGTGTCCAATGTTCAATAAGGGAAAACAAAAGTTAGACACGTACAGCAAACAATCACACAGAATAGCGGGACTAGGGGCAAAATCTGTTTTTTTCTTCATTTTAATTCAGTTTAGCTCATTGTTTGCCTTCAATATTGTTAAGAACTGTTTATTTTCACTACTTACTGAATTATTTACTTCCTACATCTCTCAACCATAAATACTCACCATGTATTCTCTGCAGTCGAAAGAAACTGAACTCACTTGCCTGGAAAATAGAACAAGGGAATTCAAAGAGGTACGAGGCTGTGGTTTGGTTTGAGTAATTATAATATGCTTTATGTTTATGAAAGCATTAGCAATAGTTTGTTTGAAATAAACAAAGCAGCACAGGAAATATATAAGTAGCCCATCTACTGAATGTTTTTATTACTACACCATGTTGAGCCACAGAGTACAGACAGAAAAAAAGACAGCCTTTCACCAAAAGTGTCACCAAAAACAAAAATGCACATTTATTTGCAATTAATATGCAAGTTAAACGTAACACACTACATCTAAAAGGAAAAAAAAAAAAACCCTGAATAATATGAGTCCCTCTACTAAAATATGGCATCCAATGGAGATTAAATGTCTCAACTCGAGAATTACCTCATCAGTCAAAAATCATTGAGAGCCTTATATGTATTTAAAAAAACAAACTGAGAATCTGACTAGAAATATGCCTATTTACATACACATCCACTTGATTTACATAGAAGCATAGAAATGTTTAAAAGCCTGTGTTAGTAGTGATCACTAATTAAGGCCCTGAGAATATACAAAAGGATTTTAGTTTTTGGTTCTTACTGATTGGCACCACAGTGTGAGCCAAACAGCACAAAGTGTGAGTAAAAGGCTTGGAAAACAATTACACTGAACGTTTCATGTTGTGACCATAATGGTAAAAATAGTAAGAACAGAGGGTCTTTTTGTTTGTTTTTTTAAAGCACTTTGCTCTACTTCCTGTTGGCGCTTGCAGTCCCAATTACACAGTCGTTCACCTGTGAAGAGAGCAAACACGAAACATGTCAAAAGTCACAAAAAGAGAGTAATTCTTAACTCATTGAACAGGAGTAAATTTAATAGAACTGGTCAACAGCTTTCAATCACATGCGGTGGGAAGCTAGGGGTCAAGGAAACAGGTGATTTGTTGATGAAGATTAAAAAAAAAAAAAAAAAAAACATTGCTGGATGGGGCATTTTCGAATGTTTTCATAATTTACTCCGGCACTGCTGTACTTATCTTAAAAAGAGCTTTCTCTGTACTTTCCAGGCTAACTTATCAAATAACTTGGCGGAAATGCTAATAACATTATGAGAAAAGACATGATGGGTTGCTGGGGTAAAAAGTTTCCCGGAGCATTTCTCATGTACAAGTTAATTAAAGTTCACTTTATCTCCAGTTTCACATCGTGTGATTAATGTACTCATGTCATCTTTTACCAGCTGTCTCCTCAAGATGGGACATTAAGCGACCATAGATGCCACTGACCTTGCTGGCAAACCTCAAGGAGTTGAGGGTTTCCCCAAAGCTGTCTGGCTCTGGAGCGATGTTCACAAACATCAGGCTGGGATGAGAAAAACAGAAATGCAATCAACATAAATAAAGTCATTAGAATAAAATTTCCTAAATAACCTTACCTGGGTGATAATTTAAAAGCAGCAAAAAGATGGTAAAGTAATAATTTGTCTGCCCTGATTTGGGAGGTGACCAGCTATACTTGCAGTTAAATTAGCCAATGAATTTGGGATAAAACCCTGTACTGTGGACATATTATTGACATGGGTGCTTTGCTGCCTTGAGCTCACGTGACAACATAACATAGCATCTGCTGGTGGGAGACCATTGGCGTCTACGTTGATGAAGAACTCACGTTTTGCTGTTTCCTCCCAAGCAGCCCTGCAGAAGGTAGGTAAGCTTGGAGTTCCTGTACGGAACGTAGCTCTCCTGGAACACAAACAAAATCAATTTGTGTCACAAACTAAATGAATACTGAAAAATGAACAGAAGTGAGATGTTTAGCACTTTGTCATCAATAAACAACAAGGCATCGCAGAGTCAGAAGCTGCAGCCTCTCTGAGCTCATCCAGGCTCCACCGTACAGACCTTGTTGGCCAGTGCGGCGATGACGATGCCCAGGTTGGACAGGGAGCCGTTGATGGCCGTCATCTCTTTGAAGCGCTCGCCCTGAGACTGACTCTTAAGCATTCGCTCACTGCCAGCCAAGTCCACCAGGCACAGAGTGGCTATGTGCACAAAACAAACAAAAACATATTCATTAAAAAACAATTTTGGACATTCGATAGATATCACCTGTAACTGTTAAAAGACACAATAACATTAATCCTGAGACAATAGGCCAGAATCTTTTCCACTGCTCTCAGAACTGATGACCACATAATCTCAATTCACAAGTGAAACCATGTTTCTGATACTGGAACAATCAGTGGGATTATACTCACACTTGCATTTGACATCCCTACCAGCATTCACCCCCTCGATATCCAGCTGGAAGACTGAATGGGAGCGAGAGGAGCGGTCATTCTGGGCTGTCTGGGCCGTGGAGCGATTCTGATTGGCCAACGCAATCAGGCCAAGAACCTGGCAGGAGGAGAGGGTCATATAGATTTACTGTAAGGTCACAAATGTATAAATAAAATAATATGTACAGACTATTATGTCATATTTAAAAATGGTTTACTTCAACTTTGCTGTGAATGACTGCAATCTTTAATATTAGGGTTTTTTAAACATGCATGTTGCTATACAGTCACGTAACTGAAGCGACAGATATCTGCCTGCCATACCTGATCCTCATTGGACACCTTTTCGTAGGTGAGGTTGGTGATTGTCACCTCATTGTTGGTCGACTTTCGGATCTCATGCTCAGGCCTCTTGCTGGCCTTGCCGGTGTAGAGGAGGTCTCGCAGGGTCTCGTTGTAAATTTCAACAAAGCTCGCTGTGAAGGTGAACTGAGAAAAAACAGAAATGGTTCCAACATTCAATAAAAATGTTCACTTTCCCCTCATCATACTGTATCTCCTCCACAGACACAAACATGCTGTATGCCACAGTCTCTGAGTGCAAATGGGAGATATACATTTTTAGTGTGAAATGTACCGTTGGTTGTTTTAGTGGCTGGTTTTAACAGTGGCACACAGAGCATGGCTCTCACCGGTGTGATAAACATAAAATAAAAGCAACATTGCCAGTGTTGTAGCATATTGGGTTAAGCATTAAGGCAACTTCTCTTTATGGCAAAGTGTGTCTTGTAAAGCCTGTTATCTTTAACTGAAGACCAACCCAGTCAGGCCTTAGAAGTTAAACTACGCTGTTAAACCCGCAGTCCTCCAGTCTGTTTTGTGCTCACTGATTTGATTATTTTATTCTATAAGCTTATGAAATATGGCTGGCATTGTTTTAGCCTTTTCATTTTGTTTAAAACTTCTCCCGTGTGAACTGTTTGAGCGTCTGTGTCTGTTTGTTGTTTGTTCAAAGTAGCCTATCCCCCATCTAAAAGTTATAACACAGACTCTTTGTGTTGCTCCGGGAGAAATCACACCAATGTGAACAGCCCGGGCTGCTCTCTATGGGCCTGTGTCTGTGCATCTGTGTCTCACTGTATTGTGACATTGTGTTATCCTATAAATGTATGTCCAAACGTACTTTCTCACTTTAATAATCATCCATATGTAACTGAATCACAGTAAAATCTCCATTTTTGTTGAATAAGTAGTGTTGGTGTCGGCAGTAGTGCTGAAAACTATCAGAACTTCAGACAGACACAGTAAGTGACCATCTGGTGAACATAGAGGGGCAATGAGCAGCTTTAGAGCCAGATATTTCCCTCAGGAGTTGATAGAGACCAAAAGAGTTAAAACAAGAGTGAATGTTGGAGTTACATTTCATCAGGTGGCTGTTTCCTAACAGCTTCCCTATATAAACTTAAAAAGTGACCATATGTCAATGTTGTAGACAGAATTCATTTTGAACACTACCAACTCTTTCTCACTCATATGCACGACACAACACACTAACCTCCCAGCCTTGTGCTCCTAGTTTCTCTGCTGCTCTGAAGATTTGCTGCACGGCTCTGGGGATGACACCTCTGGTCACATCAAACTCGTCTCCCTCCATGGTGTACGTCTTTCCACTTCCTGTCTGGCCATAGGCAAAGCAGCAGACGTTGTAGCCATCCAATGCTGACTGCACCAGCAGCGAGATCTCTTCAAAGACCTGAAAACAAAGTGACAAAATCACCATGAACTTCCTGCTCTGGCGGGAAACAGACACAATATATTAATGTATTTTAAAACACGAGTGGTATTTACTCCTGATAACTAAACTATAACATTCTGTTATATATTGAAAATTGTGATACATGTGCATATCGTTTACCTCTTGTTGCGTAGCCTGAGGGCCAAACACCCGATCAAAACTGAAGTTGTAATTCTTCTGAGTGTCAGCAGTTTTGCCTGTGTGAGACTGAAAAGCAGAAATGGGCAGAATTTTGTTTTGTAATTTGAGATATGCGGACAAAACAAAATGCTGTTTCTTTTAGGTGCGTTTGTGATGATGGGGCTCTGTTTGTTATGGTGACTTTGACATCCAACTCATTTAGATATTGCTGTTTTTCTTTTCTACATGCCTTTGAGAGACCTGGTTTCTCACCTCCTCTGTTTTGGCCAGTGTTATCGTCTTGATGTCACTGGCTGGGAGCTGGATGTGCTTGCTGAAGCCTCCATCCCCCAGTGGGCGCACTCTGCAAAAGACCCTGATATTGCCCTGCATGAAAAGGGATGACAAATTAGTCTCATTAATCAGAGAGAAGAGTAACAACATTTCTTTGGTTGTTGCAACATTAACAGAGAAGGATCTGGTTGTCAAGTGCAAACAACACAACAAAGTACAAATATAATCACAAAGGAATTTAAAAAAGTTATGTTTTCCTCAGTAGAGTCAGAACAGAACTAGAGGAAAGGTAACCCAGCGCATGGATCAGCTGAAAGGCCTTTGAGGCTGTGTTGAGCTGTTACCCCACATTGTAACTTGCCTTGAGCTCCTGGATGGTATTGTGGAGCCGTCTGCGCTCCATCTCCCCAGCATGAAGCTCATCCTCCTGCTGGGCCACAGTCTCTTTGAGAGAGCGGACCTCTTCCTCTGTGTCTCTGAGGGTCACCTGCAGGCGGGCCAGAGTGGACTCCTGCACTGAAAGCTTCATCTGGAGTGGAAGGACAGAAAAAAAGAAAAAACCCACACAACTATAAATATTGTCTTTTCCTAAATCTGACCGTCATATTTTCTGTTTTAAAATAATTTTAACTTCTTGGTTGGATTTTTGATCATTAAACGCCCAGTGGTTTGCTAGAATAAATAATCGTCCTGTATAAATCCATAGGTAGATTATGGTTAGGCACTTTAGGCAAATGGCATATTTATGTAATGATACCACACAGCCAAAATAACCAGTAGCAGTCTTTATACCTTGAGAGTTTGCAGCTCTGTCTCTTGGCTGTCTCGGAGAGTCTCCATGACCTTGTATTTGCCCTCTAAGTTGGACAGCTCCTTTTGAAGAGTGCTCTTATCGCTAGAGACTTTCTCCAACTCCTCCCGGACTCCTGCTAGTGCCTGCAGCTCCTCCTCATACTCACTAAAACCACCAAAAAGACAGGACATTTAATGGCGTCCAAACAGACAAATTAGTAACTCTACAATATGACGAGAGCAAATTATTTAATTAAATTTATATTTATTGAAATGGTCCTCGCACCTGATCTGGCTCCTCTGCCTCTCAAGGTCTTTCTGCATTTCACCCACTCTCGTTTGGCTCTGGGCCATCGAGCCTCTCAGAGTCTCATTCTCCTGGTTGACGGATTTGAACTTGGTCTGGTAGTTACGGATCTTACCCTCCATGTCATTGACCTTGCCCTTCAGGTCCCATGCATGCCGCCTGGTGGTCCCACCTGCACACAACAGCATCATCATCAACAACAACAACAGGTGTGACCATTCAAACCTCCGTCTTCCTCAGTTTTCTTTACAAGCCATTACAGAATAAACCTTTTCTACTTTCAGAGACAAGTCACAGTAGGAAATACACAGGTGTAAATAATACAATTAATGACTAAATTCCGTTTAGTTGCTTCAGTTTCAGGGTCCTGGCATTGCGCAAGCTGGCTCACTGTCACAGTTTCATGACACTTTGATAGAACAAAGCCATCATTAATGTTATGAACGCAATACCTGTGCTTTTCACACTATGACAAGTCAAAATGTCTGCTGTGAAAAGGGACAGTTCTAAATAAGATTATGCACTTAGAGAACATCTCATGCTATAAGATAACTTTTTTTCTCCTTGCACCTTATGCATGTTGGTTCATAGAGACTATTGACACTACACTTCCTCTCCATCCCATGGTTTGTCATTGATCAGAAAGGCTGGTAGTTCTAGTACTCCTCTGCCTTAAATACAGCCATTAACTAAGCACCAAGCATTAATTCACAATTTGACATATTTAACTAAGGATCAGGAACCAAGTGGAGTTCTTACCGGCTTTTGTGTCAGTGGATGCAACCGTTTGTTTCATGTTGCCTCCCTTTGCTGCAGTTGAAGCAACAGATTGTTTAAGGACACCTGATGGAACAAGAAAGAACAATGCATAAAACGTCAATGTAACACCAGAATCGAATTACCTTAATCATAGTACCCTGTGCTTATGATGGATCCAAAGCACTTCTGCATTTTCTTGCTACCAGCTGGTAAACTATAAAAATATTGTCTCTATTAATGTATTATACCCAAACTAAACACAAACTGTAATGCTCAATCACTGCCCCAGGAAAAGGTTTGTGAACACAAGGCCTGCAATCATGACATAAAAAAATACATCCCAGCTTATGTACTTTCCTCCATCACCCAGCAGACAGCTCATCTTACCTCTCGACGGACCAAGAGCCACGGTGGCAGCTCCCGCACCTCTGATGGACTTAGCTGTGTGAAGGACAAAGAAAGAGAGGTATGTGTTTTGTCTAAATAAGACAATAGGACAGAGGATAAAGAATAAATCCCTAAAACTTAACCTCAAATTATTCTTTACACAGTCTTGGTGCATTCTGACAGGTTGCAAGTATGGTAAATGACACAAATAAACATCTAGAGAGACATGCACAATGGGTGAAGTGCTTTACTGAGCAAACATTTACTGTGCGAGTAAATGCCTGCACGAGTTCAGTGCAGTTTGTGACCTTGGTGAAAAGATTCTATAAACTCATGTTTGAGCAAGTAACTTACACACAGGTGCCCTGGTAGCTGTAACAGGAGGCCGCCTGCCACCGATGATTGTAGCTGCTGCATGTCGTTTGACAGGCTCTGGTTCCTTACGAGTCCTCTTCTACAAACACAAAAAACACCACCAGCATAAAGCAAGAGCAATGATTCACCTTTTTGGGTTATAACAATATTCTACTTTTGCGTGCACACCTATCATGCATGATCATTTTCGGGACACAGAAATGTTTGCCACGCCTATTTTATGGGCTCTATGGATCTGTCTCATTATTGGCTTGCAAAATATTAGAGGTAGATGCAATAACACGAACGCTTGACAACAGAATGCAATCTGATAAAGCCCCAACAAACATTATACCATAGAGTTTTAATCAACACCTCGAGGACACCGCCACAACGAAAACAAACCTTTTATATTGCATTACATTGCACATGTTCAAGTAATTGTGTCACAGCCCTATACTTAACAGTGGGCTCCATGGCCAAGAGAGAAACTCTTTTACTGTTTAGATCGTATGTGGAAAAGTGGTAGGCCAACATCTGGGCACTTGAATTTATGAGGTGGATAACAGGTTACCTCAGAGTGCTGCATGCAGAGCAGCTTGAGTTGCAGCAGCAGAATAAAAGTAACAGACAGAGAAATGAAATGAAGGATGTAGATGATTCTCAGTACAAACCTGAGCAGGAGCAAAGTCTTGGCCATTCTCTGAGCTGCTGCTGCTGCTGCTTGTAAGGACCCTCTTGCTTGACATAACTGGCAAGCTTGACATAACTGGCAAGCGGGACATGTTCTGTGGAGGCTTAAGAGGGGAAGTATGGTCAAAACAGATTATCACAGGAAAAAAAAATATCAAGCATTAATACTTCTTTGTCAAACTAATCCAAACCAGGAGCATAGTTTGCCCCAGTTTGTGATTATCTTGTATTATCACTACATTTGAGTTAACTACAGAGGTATGGATCTATTTCTCTGAGAAATAAATACCCAGCCTTGTTTTAAAAAGGTCATTTCACAACACTAACTGCTGCTCTGATACTTCCAAAATCCCCTAAGACTCTTCTAACCATCTGGATGAGAAAGTATTATGACCGCTGTACGCCAAAAAGTGATTTTCAACCCGTCTCTCAAGTTGCGACTTGTATTTCCTATTCAGATAGCCGGAAATTATTTGTAAATAAATATATTTATTATGTTATATCCTTGCTCTTTTTGTTAACCCAACTTCAGTTCTCAGTCACCTAACGTTACAACTAACGTTACAGCTAACGTTGACGCTAGAGCGATAGCGATAGCTAACTGGCCATAATTACATTCAGAGCCGACACTGTCTCCTGAAACTTAACGTCAGCCTCTCATAGCCAGACCTATCTCCGCACTTCTCTATCGATTAAAACATGAACGCGTTAAATATCAAAATAGCTTTGACTGGATTACTGTTAGCCATGTAGCGTTAAAATCAACTAACCAACGTTCATGTTATCACTAACGTTAGCTGTTAACGTTAGTTGCTGTTAGCTAGAGCATAAAAGGTAACGTTAAATATCTAACGCTAGCTTCGTTCAGTTACAGGATCTATGTTTTTGTACTGCTTCAAAGCTAAGTTTTTCAACCCCCCTTTAAAGTTTATGATGGACGAAATTGTTATATAGCTTTAATTCATGAAATAAATTACCGTAAGTAAAGCTGAACTTCGCTAGGGATCTCTCCAGTCCACCGTCTCCGGCCGTTTGAATTTGAAATTGAACTGTTTTGGTGGGCGCTTCGGACAAACTGCCGTGATTGGATGAGCCAACGTAAACCCCGCCTTCGTCTTTATGTATGCTTGTAATGTCGTCCGGAGTGTCCCGCTTAGGCGGGATATACGCAGTTGACTCCGTGCTAAAGGCAAAATCTACTCGATGACTTCTTGAGTGAAGAAACGAGTCACATTTTATACGTCATTGCAGTGAAGAAATTTACAAATCTAAGAAACCAAAACATCAGACACAGCTAGGGCCTCAGATTTGATCAAATCGGTCAAAAATATGAAATAATCATACATTCTTATCAGTATCACACAGTCTGGATTTTAATCAAATAAGTCAGACAATGAAGTCTTTTCATCATAAACTGTTTTCGAATTTTATTCTCCTCAAGGGAAGAAACAGTCTGTTCAGATGAGCAAGAGGTGTAACTGTGCATACAGTATGCAAGAGTGTAGCATAAGAGGGCAGTTAATAACTGTATTATTATCAGGAGCATCAGTAATAACATTAACAAGAATATTGAGAAGGTGTTATTTTCATAAAAAGACAAAATGAAATACAAGGAGGAGAGTACATGAAGACAATCGGCCAGTTGTACAGGCTGCTTGAACATTTTGATTGGATAGAGATAGCTTGTGTACAAAAACATGGCACCAGTGTCGCAGGTCACCTACATCACAGCCTTGTTTAATGTCTAAACGTTACGATACACTCTCAGATCATTTGTAAAAGTGTTCATGAAGGAATTCTCATGGGTGGGATCAATGTTAAAAATTGGTTCTCATGTTGCAGTAGTTCACTTTTACACAGTGCAACAACAATCTGGTCTAATAAGCCTAATAACATTCCCTGTTAATGTTTCCTACAAATTACACATACAGTTAATTTGGCCAAATCATTTCACATCATAATTAGAAGGAATATCATCTGGTTACACTGTAACAGAGTGATGAGACCATCCCTCCACTCCGCACATACAGTTAACTTGGCCAAACCATTTCAGGTTACATCTCAATTAGAATGAATATCACCGAGTGCATTGGGCACGTGAGGTTCAGAAAGAGAAAGATATTTCCCCATAGTTTAACCAACGTTTTGGGCAATACCCAAATTTCTTAGGCTTCAAATGTATCATTCTCTTGCTGGCTTTGCTGAGCATGGACATTAAGGTCCATCAGCACTAAAGGTGACCTGGGACACGGCTAATGATTTGGTACTTGTTAATTTGAGTTCCTTTAGTTTCCATATATGCTTTACACAGGACATACTTCCCTTTAACAGATGAAAAAGTATTTTCTATCTATTTTATGTACAGCATACTGCAATACAATAATGCCTCAGATTGATAATAATGTGGATAACATTTGCAATACAGTTGAAATGAAAGTAGTAATAATATGTATGAAAAGTTCTTTAAAAAAAAAAAAAAGATTGATAACAGTACCTGTCAGCCATTTTTATCACACAATCATTATTTCCAAAACAACTGCCCTGACAATGACGAGTTGGGCTGTCTTTACTCATTGGAGGATAGTAAACTGTTTCTCTTTGAATGGAAACAAAAAAAAAAAAATGGGGGAAAAGAACGCTCTGTTCGGACTTTTCTCTCTGTTCCCTTCACATTCATGCACTCACTTTGCTTTCTCTCAAGTTTGTTCACACGTTCCTCTGTTGGTAGAAAAATACATACATATGATATATTAAAAAAAAGTACAATGATGACAAACATAGGCATGAAGTACAAGCTTCATCAAGTGCTTATTCTATGACCCCTCCCACCCCACCAACCCCTTTTCTCTCTTGTGTTTCCATCTCGCTCTGCTGCAGATTCCTCATATTTAGTGCATTGTTCAACCGGTCCGTCTCTTTTGTTCAATACTTTGGGCTTCGAAATGATTCCTCAGCTCCTCGCTGTCTGAGGGGAGGTGGGTGTCAATAAGGACATCATAATTTGTGAAACACTTTGAGATTCAGACCCCACGTTTTAGCCTTAACACCTAATACAACACATCCATTTCTTTGTACTGCCCCTCTTCTTTTGTGGTCTTTTCTCAGGCTCCAATTCAGCCTTTCTGATCCACCCTCTGTTGTGCTCGGCACCTTGACAGTTCCAAAGCTATTCAAATTTATGTAATTAGTCCTTCCTCATTTTTCAGATCACTATCTCTGCCCTGCTGTCTCAGTTGCTATTATGAGTCCCTACAGTCTTTCATCGTTGATTCCTTGCCTCGTTTCTCTCCCTTGTTTTGGCTCAAACTAAATAATGGAGAATGTTCAGATGAATCTGATCTGAATGTGCAAAAAATTACACCATTCTCTGGACTAAAAATGTGCAGAGAACAGTGAAATTTTTTATTTTACAGATATTTTACACCTTCATCCTCCGATCATGCTGATTGCGAACAATGTAATAAAGAAAGAGAAGGGACACCAGAGAGCCTCTTTAATCAAGATTCTCAGAGGAGAACTGCTGGTTTAGGATCATTGAAGTGTCTTTTACAAAGCTAGTAAGTTGATGACTGGTCCACTGAATCATAATTGATCTTCACAAACTGGAAGAATGTGGCTTCAGGCTGAAGAATAAACTACTTATATCAGTGTCCTAGACCAGCATTTCGACTGAGAGATACTTGGCACAAGTGGGCTCAGGAATCAAGAAGCACATTGTAAAATATCTGTATCTGTAACAAGTAATTTAAGGTTGTACTCAGCATTAAAGTTTCTTAAAATGAAGGAAAACTGGCATTGGGTGAATTAAATTTTACTTGTATCTTTTAACATTACCCCATCAACTTTCAAAATAATGCCACTCAAAGCCACAGGAAAGTGAATCAAAATTGATTCCACTAGCGTCTTGTTACGTTTTCAAATTCAAATATCGATAAACCAGATGATAATATTTTTCACCCTATTAGCCATTTTTCTTGCTTAAGAAGACTAAAATACTGAATACAGTAAAATGACTTGTTCATGTGGACCTTTTTACACTGCAGACACAATTAGAAATTCCTCTAACAGAGGAGGGAAGACGCAGCCTATGAGTTCATGTGCTCCACCTGTATGGCTGATGTGGAGACAGTGAGGCAGAGGTCTTTGTGGGCCACCGGCAGGTCCGCCACAGTGACTGGTTTGTACTGGATCTCGCTGGCTGCCACTGTCTTGTACTGATGCAGGTCAAACGGGCATTGAACCACAGCTTCCGTGGGCTGCTGGTGTGACTGGTAGCTGCCTGGTGGTCCAGGGTTAGGGTTCTGGTTGCCATTGTTAGGGTTGGTCTGGCCTTGGAGCTGGCCCGCTCTGCCCCCGCCTCCTCTCCCTCGGCCACGGCCACGGCCCCTGCCACCTCCTCCGCCTGGCGTCAGGCCCTGGGCCTGCTGAGCAGCTACTGTTGCTGCTACTGTTAGCGGGTCGGGGTTGTGCTTCCTCATGTGTTTCATTAGATAAGTCTCCTATAGTTGGGGAGAGAGAAGTAGAGGAGATGATGGATGAAAGAAAAAAACAGAATCATGGAATAAAAATGGCTGCTTGTTTTTCTTTCATACCTATACATACAAAAAGTGTATTCAGTAAACTTGTTTCATGTGGGTTTTCAGTAAGAAAAGTTTTGTAGAATTTATCCGCCAGTGTCTTATTGACAAAATGACAAATTTTCTATTGAAACATCAGTACTGTGTGGAATTCCAGCAATGCTAAACATGCTCTCCATATGTAATTGTTAAACATATCAGCAGCAGCAGTGTATAAAACAGATAGGATCGTCACCTTTCGTGATAAAATGACCTGGTGCATTAAAACATTTGTGTTGGTACATGAAGTTTGGTTAGTCAAGTCAACCATAAAAAATGGCAAGACATCCAACTTTAGGACATTAGGTGGGGATGCAAGACAAGTCAATAATAAATCTCTGAGTAATAAAGTACAATCATTCAAAAAAATACTAAAACCTGAGGACAGAACCCAAGATACTCATTCAATCAAAACATGCTATTAATATAAAGATAAGTCTGAGAGCCTACCGAGGTATAGGATCGGTTACAGAGGCCACAGGAGAACAGCTTGGCATGTTTGACGGTGTGTGTGGACAGGTGCACCTCCAGGCTGGCAGCATCTGTGTAACCACGGTTACAGTTGTGGCACTTGTACGGCTTGTCTTTGTTGTGCTGCCGACGGTGAGACTGTGTGGAGAGGAAGAGAGATACAGAGGAGGGATGGGATAAACAGCCGTCAGCAGTCAAGAAGTGATGTTTTCCAAATGCCCAGTGCTTCCAAATCTGATGCTGAGAGTACCACGAACATGTCTTAAAGAGCTGTTTGATGTTATATTCTTTCAGAAACAGTGAAAAAATCTACAATCAAGGGGCCAATAAGAACACTTCACTTGATCTTGACTACACTTGAAAAGGCAAAATAATTTCCATCCATTAAGGCAAATTCTTTTCTTAGCTTTCATGTGACCTAAATAATAATAATTATAATATCAAATTTACATTAATGTTTTGGAGAACAAAGAGAAGAAAACAGTCTTACTATAGAAAATGTCCTCAGTTAAGAGGCAAGGATCAAACCAGTGAATTCATTTACCTGTAGGTTGGACAACTGAGTGAAAGATTTTTCACAGCCAGGATGGTTACACTTGTACGGTCGGTCACCGGTGTGAATCCTGAAAGATCACAGTAACACAATTACTATCCACTATCTATTACTATTACACACACTCTATAAATTACATTTTCTTGCTGCACTTGCATAAAGAAAATGAAAAGTATTTACTACGCTTTCTCTTATCCAATGCAACATGTTGTACATACAGCAGTGTTACGCCAGTTCAAAAGTAGTGTGCTCATTCCTCCTTAGACATCTATCATTTAACGTCATTCACAAATGAAAGTAAACATATTAAGGGTATTTAAATGGCATTAACATCATAGCTTAGTTCAACCCTTTGCTTTCTCATACACTACTTTTACTTCCACAAAAGCCAATTCCTTTTGGCATGTGGTTTTATTATTTATTATTATGTCTAATGACTTGAGTTCTTGACATTTGCAAACCTTCAAAGGTATTAGATAAACTTTACCCTGCATTTAGACCATCGTATGATGAAGCAAGAAGCTGTGGAACAAGGCTTTGGAAAGTTAAATGTGGCATCAATAAACAATCTACAGTATTAAGCCATCCACGGCAGGAAATTACCATTAGCCAGGTCTTGGCTGTGGCTGACAAGTAACCTGTTGCCCATGTAAAGTCTAATCAATTTTTAAGCCACTCTGTGTAAGAACTGAAAATTTCTTAGTTTGGCAACTATTATTTCAATTATTAAAAAACATATAGTGACAAATCTCCCTCACAACACAGCCTGCCTCCCAAATTTGAAAGACTTACAAAAACTTAAGAGCAAAAAGATGCAAACAATCACAATGCCATAACTTTTCACACACCTGCTCCCATACATGCACACATAAAAACACATCCGGCCATTCAAACCCAGCCCAGCCCAGACCAGTACCGTGTGTGCTGCTGTAGGTGACTGAGCTGCCTGAATGTTTTCTGGCAGTAGGAGCAGGAGTAGGGCTTGGCCCCGGTGTGGATGCGGATGTGCTGGGACAGGTAGCTGGAGTTGGCAAACGACTTGGAGCAGTGGGGACACTTGTGGGGCTTGGCCTCAGTGTGGTTTCTAACACGGGAACCCGGGATCGGAGGGGTGAGGAGGTGGAGAGAGAGAGACAGAGAGAGAAACAGCGAGAGATTTTTAAGCTACAGCATGACCAAACTTCACGATGAACCGAAGACCAAATCATGCGTTAAAGTTAACAGGATCTGCAATCAATTGCGTTGATCACAGATCATTACGTTTGACAGTGTGCTCTTTGTGCTGTGTCTGAGTTGTGAAAACACAGAACAAAAACATACAGCAAGCACAGTCACGCTTTTCTCTTTCTCTCTCTCTCTCTCTCTCTCTCTCGCAGTCTCTCCATTTGGTGTGCCCTGCTTTGAGTGGAGTGTGAGTGTGTCTATGAATGTCTGGCTCTGCAGCAGTCAAACTGAAATGTAAGTTTAAGACAAGTGGCAGGCCACCGGAGCGCATCTTCCTGTTTAAAATTAATGGCCTGAAACCCACAAAGAAAACCCAGTGCATGGCAATAAAGGAAATGAAAACATGAAAAAGGTGAATGACAAGGTCAAACATAAAATTCATGACTGCATGAATGGGAGACCGGTGCTTTCATCACTTACACGGTCACACATAGTTACATGAAATACAAGAAAAACTATTCTCAATGTCGGGTTAGCGGCTTTATATGTGATATGAAATATGATCATGAGGGTGTGTAAAACATGCAGACTGACTCAATGAAAGAATGGCAAAAGCAATAAGGAGTGTGCATTGTTTTAAGGGGATAAATTATCATACAAAGTGTACTCACACTTGTGTGATTAAAAAAAACAGACTGACAGCATTTTCACTATCTAATAATGAACTTTGTCATTTGTAAACATAATCAGTGCCGTTATCTCTCCAATGTGATCTTAGCCAAAATTCAATTTTCACTGCTTATTCCACTTGACATGAAATTAAATTGAAGGTTCTAACATTACAAGTGGCTCCAATTACAGTGAAAGGTCTCCAGAAGGTGCTTAAAACCAAAGAGGGGATGTTTGAAGGAGTTGTGTGAAAGCAGAAGTGGATCCAAAGAAAACAGAGTAACTAAAATGGCAACATGCATGCAGTAAGCCAAGGTTATGAAACTATCACCAGCAGGATGAGAAAGTTAACACCAACCACTTACTAAATGAAATGTGGTAACTGGTACTCTAAGTTGACCTCCTCTACCAAACACTGTAGCATGCATCCACCCAGGCTCTCATGTATTCTGAGAGGAGTTTAGCTTGAAAGTGATCGAAGCAACTGTTAAATTTAATGATCAAGCTGGCTTCCTGTCCTGATAATCAATCAGTAACCAGAAAGGAAGTAATCTTCATAGATAAATACGTAACAATAACACGCTTAGAACCATGTTTTCATTTAAGTTTGGTACAAATGTGATGCTTAGACTGTGCAGAAATAGCTTTACACTGTCAACACTCTCCCAAAAGACACCGACACACCCCACACCCCTTCCTCCCTTCATCAGTCACCACACACAGGCCCACACATGTGCTTTAACAACAAAAACCATATGAACAAACAGATGCACTCAAACACAGGACCTCACAAACCACTCAGACCAGTACCTTGTGTGCTGCTGTAGGTGACTGAGCTGCCTGAATGTTTTCTGGCAGTAGGTGCAGGTGTAGGGCTTGGCCCCGCTGTGGATGCGGATGTGCTGGGACAGGTAGCTGGAGTTGGCAAACGACTTGGAACAGTGGGGGCACTTGTGGGGCTTGGCCTCAGTGTGGGACTTGGCGTGGATCTGCATGTCTGACTTGCTGAAGAACGTCACTGCACACATCCGACACCTTAGCAAGTGAGGAGTGAGAGAGAAGAAAACCTTTATGGCACACAAAGTCGTCAAAGAGATGTAATGTAGGGTTACATGTGGGCTTACAAATACATTCTTCTGCCTATAGTGTCTATATTGGCAGATGATGTGTTCTAAATGTTCAATAAAAATCGGTGATGCCAGAAAACAATAATTATTTTCGCTGAATATCTAAATATCTTTCCACTACCTGTAAGACTTGGGGCCATCTTTGTTGGTATGATCATCCTCATCATTTGACAGGTCATATGGGTCAGCAGTGTGGTGCTGTAACACAGCAACAATATATTAGTTATGGAGAAAGGCACAAGCACTGACATTTCATGCTGTGTAGAAAATCAATAACAGCTATATCAGAAATAAGAAGCAAAAGAAAAAAGAATACAAGAGACTCACCTGTCCACCAGCCGCGAGGTGCGCCAATATTAATGCATCACTTCCTGGCGGGAGGACCCCACCCACTCCAGCCACTCTTCCCATCACCTGTTTGCTCTTCCTGCCTCGCTTTGATGATGTCGGCATGACAACTGCAGGAGGGACAGCAATGTCCTCCTTCTTGTCTGGAAACAAGCAAAAAGTAAAAAGAAAGGAAGGAGAAAAGAAGGTGAGGGAAGAGTCGGTGAATGTTGTGTGAAGACAGCATCTATTACAGATGGAAATATGCGACAGAATCAGTCCCACACATTGACTCCATGAGTTGTCATGCAGGGTTGTGCGGCCTTGGTCAGGAGCAATACCAAATCTTACGAAAGAGTCTGGACATACACAAGCGTGTGTATGCTTGCATGTGTATGGATGTAACAACATAAAAAAAAGCAGGAATAAATAAATGGAGGGATGAGAGATTTGTGTGTCTGGCCCAGGCACCAACCTCTGGGTCTGAAAAGTTAAGTGCCTGAACTCCACTCGTAGCAAAAAGAAGTCAGATTATATAGAAGTCTATGAGAAAATGACCCTACTTCTGACTTGGTTTAATACCTCTGTAAATATTGTAAACATTTACATAAACTTTAACAATACAATTATTAACAATTATCTGACAAACTGAGATTGCATTCACATGTTGAAATGACTGAAGTGACGGTGAACTGCACCTGTGTTTTACCTGTATTTGAGGGGTGCAATGCAGACACTATCATGGTGGTGGCAGTGTGGTGTCCAGCTACAAATGACTGCGTGGAGGCAGTGGGGACCAGTGTGCCTTGAGGGGTGGTGATCACTAACCCCGCTAAGAGGAAGAGAGAAACTGTGATCTGGCTGTCCATTGGGTCAAAACAAACACTGCCAATATTTAAAGCCACAAAAATACTTGTCACAATGCTAAATTTTCACCTCAGTTTAGTATCAATATTCTTTAATAACCTGTACCTTAACACGGCTGCTTACAACCTGCTGATACTGACGTTGCATACAAACAGACTTTTATGTACAAAGATAATTGTTCAGATCAAGATTTGTAGCAGCTACAGTTGAATATTTATAATGTTCCTGACTCTCATGCACACATCTTAAAGTGATACCAACAAACAAATACAATAAAACAATACAGAAATGGCAAATGGAGTGGGGGATGTCATGATTCAGGCAGGAAAATGGACAAAGCAGCCCACTCACCTGCAGTCATGATACCCGTAGAGGGAACAGGCACAACGGTGATGTTCTGGGAGGTGTGCGACTGGTGCAGGTGTCCCCCCACCACACTTAAAGGTGCGCTGCTGCCACCACCACCTCCTCCTGCATTACCCCCACCTCCTTCCTGTTTGGGGACTACCCGCAACCCAGCCCCTGTGTCCATTGACCCGGGGATGGCGAGCACGGCCGTGGGGTAGTGGGGGGAGGAGGTGGAAGACGCAGAAGAGTGAGGGAAGGAGGGTGCATTGGTCTTCTCTGGACCTAGCTGCTCCTTTGCCTTGTTCAGGAACATGGCGTTCTCGATCTAAATAGGGATGAGTAGAGGGGCGGGTTGATGGTGAGAGGAAAGAAAGGAGGAAGGGAGAAGTAATAAAGAGGAGGGATGGGTGAAGGTAAATATTGGTAGATTTCACGAGGGTGGCAGGGTGAGGATGGGGTGATCACAGGAAGTGACGACAGGGAAGGAAGATGAAAGGTGAAATGCACGAGGAAGGAGGCCGTGGGAGATGAGGAAGACAGGTGGGGTATGAATAGAGGTGAGGAAAAGGAGTGGTATGATGATAAACAAGCGAGGTGGCGAGACAGGTGTATAAGTAAGGACGGCGAGGCAGATTGGAAGAAATTAAAAAGGACAAAGGAAAAGACAGAAGAGGAGGAAAGAGAATAACAGAGGATGGAGAGGAAGACACAAGGTTGGAGGAAGAGAAGAAGAGTCAAAGAAGTCAAAGAAGGGGGATAATGAGGGAAGACGTTGGTAGTAAAACATCGGTGTAAGTTAGCAGATGGGGGACAATGGGTTCGAACCATGTAGGGAGAAGACAGAGGAGTAGAAGGCGGCAATGACAGAGAAGAGAAAACGAAGACATGGTGAGATACAAAAAGTAAACAAAAAAACAGAACAAAGAGGGTTTGAAGAGATGACAGAGGAGAGGGACAGAAGGGATCCCTCCCAATGTCAAGAACTCATTCAAATAACGTCAATGTGAGGTTAATCTACCTTCACCGACTAAGCGAGCATTATCCAGTGGTGTTATTCACATGTTCAGGGTCAAATCATTGTCTGGTGTTATGCAATGTTTAAAGTACTTCCATAAACAGTCAAAAGTGATCATCGCTTCCCGGTATCTTTCGACATAGCACATACCACTTTACCATTTGTATTTCAAGACAATTCCAACAATAAGGTTGTCTCTACCTGTCCTTGTACAGTGGGGACGGGAGACCAAAAGTATGATGAGTTGAAATGGGAATCGTCCATTATTTCTGTAATTAAAAAGCAACACACTTAGAAAACACCTGTCCTCCTCCTCCTCTACCTCCTTACTATGCTCTTCTTTTCTTACTTTCATGTGAAACGAGACCATAAATGGCTGCATTTCAATCATCTTAGTTTGTTTCCTTTCCATGTATCCTCTCCTCCATCAGCTGACACACTGAACACGGTAAGTTTCAGGATCAGCATGGAGTACTCACACCAGCCAGCAGCCTATGCTACTAAATTTTAGCTGTGGCTGGTTAACGTGTCTACTAACTCAGCCACTTTGCTAGACAAGCAACCATTATTTTGAGGGATCCCATTCTAAAAGAGTAAAATGGCTTTTACGAAACCGACTGGTTGAAGGGAAATGCTTTTAGGTTTATCCTATTAGGGTTGTTTTTTTAATAATCAAATCAGATTTACAGAGAGGATGTGAAAGGAATCAGGCAAAGATGTTCAATCCCAGGAGGGATGGATATAAAAAAAAAACTACAGGAGGACAGAAGAGGCAAGAATTGAGAAACACTAACCATAATCAGTCTTTGAGGCTTTTGATAATGTTTTGTAACACAGCCCATGCATTTCCTCACTAGTCCCTTACACAGTATGTGTTGCTATTAACAAATTACACAATCTTAGAGTGGTTGCTTTATCAGCAACATGTTCATGAGTCTAGTTTTGGCAAACAAAACAATGCTGTGTCAAAATGTCAGAACTATTTATTGCCCACAAAAGTAACACAGAGGCGTGTTCTCCAAAACTAGATGCTAGTACAGTATGTGTTGAAAATAACATCCTTTCTAAGAGTGCATATGGTTTGTTGAAGACAACACTCACTGTTTACAAGACTACTGTCTATCTTTTCATTATCAAACCTCTGATCTTCTGTTTCCTGATCACCTCCCACTGACACATAGGCAACATGTTTTCTGTAGCACAAAGAAGGAAGTTTCATAGTTTCATTGTTCTATTTTGGCATGCACTTACACTTTATTTTCCACATACTTGCTACTGTTATAGAGCAACAGTAAAAGAAATCTTGAGGTTTGTTTTTTCTGTATGTATGTGAAGATTATGAATGCCATGCACAGCCATACTACTTACATACCAAGAAAAGCATGCAAGTTATTACATGTTAGTAAAGCCGAACTGACATTTAACATAACTGATAACTGTTAAGCACTTTAGGAGAGTATAGGCCCTTGAAAAATTAACTTCAACATAACAAAGTCATACACTGATAAAATAAACTCTGAAGCCACTGAGGTAACGATGTATCTCATGCAAAACATTAGCAATACATAACTCAGGGCACGTTTAACGTTGTTTTTCATGAGCCTCCACTCCTCTCTGCAGTTGCACAACCTATAAATAAATGACGGAGCAAGCTTCTGAGGCAAATTAATTAATTTCCCACAGGCTGTAGCTCTCTGGGAACTTAGGGGTCGTTAGTAGTGTAATACAAAGTCAATGTTCCAGTGCTATGAGAGCCATTTTTGACGAGGGACACAAGCTGGCTCCAGAACTGTGACACTGCTAGCTTCAGGCTGTCGTTTGCAGTGATTGATGAAATATTGTAAATACGAATTTGTCAGAAATGGTTTAAATAAGGGAGCCCCTTGCAAAGCACTCAGCCTGGATGTTTTACACCGCAGCTAACCAGCTGCCAAGAGCTTAATGAGATATCTGAGTTGTAAACAAACATGGCTAGCGTTAGCTGGTTAACGCAACAAGACAAGGGAAGCTAGCTAACTTGCCTCCATTAATTTTCTCCTTTTGTTCGCTGGCTTGCACTAGCTACAAGGAGGCCTGTATATTCATATGCTTAACTAGCTTGTCGCTTTAGTAAACACAAACATCCTCGCTCCCTACGCCTCCATTCCTCACTCCCTGCTCATCTCGCTGAGAGAAAATAAAAAAAGAGAAAAAAAGTCTCGAATAAAAAAAAAAAAAACGAAGACAGAAAAAAAACGTCGACGCCGTTGCCTCTGTAGGAGACGCAGCTTCATGCAGACTTCCGGCGGTTGGGACGACAGTGCTCTCAGACACACTGAAAATAACAGATTATTAACAACCGACTAATAACTCCTGTGTTAATTACCGGTGAAATCGATTCCCCGTCAACCCCCCCGGAGCTTCCTCGGGTCGGGACAGTTGGGAAACTTTGTCCAAATCCGCCCCTCAAACCCCTCAGATATGCCTTTTTTTCTTCGTTTTTTTTTTCCTTTTTTTCCCTCCAGCTCTCCTCAGCAGAGTCAAGTCAGTCAGAGTTAAACAGCGGCGTTTCCGGCCACATCCTTCAAAATAAAATCCACATTTGTTACTATCAATTGCGTTTCAATCAAAAACGGTACCAACGTCAAATTTACAGCGGCGTAGTGTATTCAGATCCATTACTTGTGTAAAAGTACTAATACCACACTGTGATATATACAACACTACAAGTAAAAGTCCTGCATTCAAAAATGTAATTATTGTCAGCAAACTTTACTTAAAGTATCAAAAGTAAAAGTACTCATTCTGCAGAAGAATGGTTTCTGTCAGTCTTTTACTATTATATATGATGTTTTTGAATTAATATTACTGGTGCGTTAATGCTGCATTTTACTACTGTAGATGTTTAAAGTAAAGTGCTAATTTTAACTACTTTATATATTGTTGGGTAGTTTAATCTACAGTCCTGTTTTCAGCTTTGTGACGATTCATTTTCCAGCTTTAAAATAGTTTTAAATAGTTTATTCAGCTTCCGTTTATCAGAAACATTCACATTCAGAGACACATGGTTTTCAGGAATTGTATGAAAAATTCTAAAAAGTAACTTGTAACTAAAGCTGTCCTCTGAGATGTATTCACTCCACAGGTGGAAATTGTAATAAAAATAACAATGAGAACTGAGAACATCTATTAAAATAATATATTGACTGGCAAAGACACTGCTCTGCATATCCAATGTATTGGTCCCACTGACTATTCTGACTTTTGTTTAGTTTCTGTACACATCTTAATGCCTGTTTTTCTCAGGTGGGTTATGTTTTAATTCTAAAAACAATATCCTCTTACTTCCTGTACTAGTTTGGCTATCTCTAGCTAACTTGACACAGCTGCCAACGTCCATACAGTGCCTTCCGGTGTATTAATTATCCCGTCAGTGTGTGGGTTTGAGTAGCTATTATTATGATTATCAATTTCTATGTGTATTTTGCTCTTAAATGGGACGTTATGGCTGTAACATAACATAGTTATAATAACATAATAATAATAACATAGTTATTGGATCCATAATCACATTATTATTTTCCATTTGTACTTAACTTGTGTCCACATCAGCTGAAATAGACCCATTTATTTATCATGGCTTTAGGATTGTGCTTAGAGGGTTGCTAGTTTGAATTCCCGCACAAAAAGAAATAACTTGAGATGCAACAACAACTACAACAAGTTACCCTTGGGGAAAGGCAGCGTAGCCCCAATGGAGCTGCTCAGTGCAAACAGTAAAAGGCTGCAGCTCCCAGGGATGACACATAAAATCAACATCAACATCCTTTGACAGATCGATGAAAGGAAAACCTTAAAAATGTCGAGGAAAAACAAAAGTTTATTAGGACCCCACCGTGCCTGTGAGAGCTGTTCTTCATGGGGTCCCCATAGAAACATTTCACAGTTACAATTCAAAAGTAACACAACTTGCCCATTGATGAAAATAAAAACAAAAATGAGAACAAAAATACCCAAAACATGCACAAATCAGATGTGCAAACAGAAATAAAACATGAGCAAAGTAAGACTACAACATATAGCAGTAGAATAAAGGATATCATTATTCTGTTTTCAGAAACAGTGAAGAACGTAAGTGGTTTCCCTTTACCAATTTAATGACTAGCTTATTGTTTACAGGATCGTAGAATAACATTTTCCTAAAAACACAAATATCGTGAAGTGCACAGACAATAATTGAAAAAGCAACAAATTCCTTTTTGGCAGAACTTCACCAGCAAACTACAGCAGGAGTTGAAATAACACAGAAGACTCTACTAAACTGACAGCTTAAATACATTAATAATGAAACACTGAGGTTGCTGTTAGTACGAGTTAGTAGAGTTGATAATAGTGACTTGTGAAGCAAACAGTGCTACTGTATCGAATATCAAATATATACTATATACATACATCTATATCCATTTGTAGTGCCACTTCAGAGTATCATTACACTTATAATATTCCATTACAGAAGAACAAAGATCACACTTCCTTTTCTATAGCTAACCAATTGGTAATCTCCTCCAACTTTGGTAATTCCACAGTAAAGTAACATACAGCGTCCTGACTGAAAACATATGCATTTAAATTACAGTTAAAGTGTGTCAGGTATCGATGCATGCATAATAACAGTAGTACTCATCTACAAATGAATAAAATGTACCTTCAGAAAAGCCAATTTCCATACATCTGGCTGCACTGTAGCCAGTGCAGAGAACACAGTCACAGACACATAGTGAGGCGTTTAAGCTGAGTATCATGACAGGAACAAAAGACTATTCTAGGTTACATTTAATGCTTGTAGTAGTGCAGTAATATTCTTAAATGTTGAAGAAGCTTTTGATGCCTTAAAATGTATGCAGATACAAAAAAGATACAGTGCGAACATAAAACACGTTTTGAATACCCATCCCCAGAGGTTATGGTGAGGTAGAGGGTGACAGTGTGATAGGGTATAAGGCAAGTTGGAATACGTTTTAGGAACTAACACTTCAGAGCTAGCTCCTAAACCTTCACTAGCATATCATTCTGGGTGACACATGCATTGACTCTAAGATGAGAAATATACAACGTAAGAGACTTTCACTTCCTTACAATGCATCGTTTGATATTTCAAATCTTAGACATCCCTTTCCCTGAAGTACAAGTTGACATCCCTTCACAATTAGTAATCTAACTGTTTAGCATCTCGTCCATATATCTTCGCATGAGGCTTTCATTAAATAAAAAACAATGATACACAGTTCGACAGTTGCCTCATAATTACTCTGTGGTATTCCCATTGATAGAAGGCTAGAGCTATACTTTACGCCACAATTACCTTTAGTTCCACAAGCTGGACCTTTATGAGAGCTGCTACATAACTGGCCATAACAACACAAATGGTACCGCTTTTCTTAAGGCATACGTTTAGTACAGTGTATGTATTACTGGGCTCAAGGGAACCTGAACCAGAAGATCCAGGTTCAAGCTCCTGTTTCGGCCTGTTTTGTTTAAGTGTCATTAGACAGAATCTCTGTCAGTTCTGCAGCTGACCCCTACGATCCTCATCGCAGCATCCGATTATGATGCTGCTTTTGATCCATTGTAAATTCTCTTTTCCTTGACCATGGACTTTCAGCATTCATATCATCATGACAGTGAGGTTAACAGCAAATTGAGAAAAATTTCCTGAATAGCCAACATTGTAAGCATCTGATAGAAAGATGCTGATAGATATAAAACTATCACTTAGATGGAAAACATGTTTAATGCAGAAGTGCTTAATGTAGAACCTGCAGTCAGGGACGACAGAACTAAAGATGGGTTAGGGTTAGAGAACATTCATCACATTCGCTAATAATTTTACATAAAGTCACAGAGAAAAGTGTGATATAGGGCTCCTGCACAGGTTTTTAATGTTTGATGCTATACTATACTGGTATGCCTTAAGCAAAGGGTCCATAAGAAATATTTTCCTAAAATCCTAAAAATGTTAACACTTCAGCAGGACAAGACAAGAAGACATTAGTAGACACTGCAGATGGAGACCACACAAATATAAAATACAAAAACAAAAACAATGACAATAAAATATATAAAAAAAAATATATAATACATAGTAACGACGTACAGGTTTACAGATGGTATCACCTGTTAGCTTGCAAACACCCACGACAACTTCAAAGACTTAAGGGTCAATGAAATGATTACCCAAATCTCGCCTGATATGAATTCTGTCAGAAACACATGATGAGAAGTGAGTGACGGCTAAAACCACAGGCTGTGGCTCTGGACTAGTATTAGACTATATAATGTTAGTAGCGTTAGTAAATGAAGATTGTGAATGCATGTTTGTTTAAACTTTCATGTTAAGATGCACTTAAGGTTTGGCAGCAAGGCAGTGGTCAGGCAGTTACGGAGGAGACATTAAAGGTAAACACAGACAGCGGGAAGGGACTCGGACAAAAGGAGACAAATGAAGACTTTTGGAGAGAGGCTACTGTTACATTTGTTGCTCGTTTAGATGCAGATCAAGTCCCAGTCCTAAATTTTGAAAACAAAATATGTGGGAAGCATTGTAATCTGAACACTTTGTGTCTATGCTGAA
The DNA here is from genome assembly GCF_043641665.1 of Enoplosus armatus. NCBI lineage: Eukaryota > Metazoa > Chordata > Actinopteri > Centrarchiformes > Enoplosidae > Enoplosus > Enoplosus armatus. The sequence continues at coordinate 19,140,793 of NC_092195.1, forward strand.
TGTATTGAAGTACTAGGAGTGGGAGAGAAAATCAATACAGCGTACTATCGTGATATCTGGTGTGGCAATATTGTATCGATACACGGACGCCAAGTATCCGTCTTATAAATGATTAATATTGCAAATATATGCTGATAAATATTTCTGAAGGGGCTGCATAACTTCTTTTGTATAAGTTGCATTGTTCAAAATACTTGTAGTAGTACAGTAGTCCACGCAGGTTTGTGTTCATTTGGACTGTGTGGACTGTGAAACAAACAGTTCAGTTTGTCAGGCGCATGCAACAGTTATGTTTTTATGACAGGGTTGGTCAGTCTGTCTGTCTGACGATCCCATTTTGCTGCAATAAAAGTGACTGAAGTGAGATGAACAGACTGAAAACTTTTATCTTACTGGATAAAACAGATGTTGAAAAAGTTTTCCTTTTGGAGATATGATTTGCAGTTGAAAAAAGGTAACAAATCCCAATATACGTTAACGCAATACTCAGCATATCGCAATATCATTGCATTGTGACTTAAGTTTCGTGATAATATCTGGTGATTCCCACCCCTACAGTACCAGTGGACATATGGACTATATAAAAACAAATAACTTGAAATAACAACTGTAACTGTAGCCAGAGGAGCACAATACTTCAGCTCAGACAGAGCTGGGTATCAGTGACATAAAACAAACCAGAAAAAAAAGAAAGTGTATGCCATTTTCACAACACAGAAACATCACAGCAAGATGTCGACAGAGCTACAGAGGGGAAGCAGCCATACAGAGGATGTAAGACAGAAATGGTAGGAGAGGGAAGAGGCTGTTAGCAGACTCATGCAAAGAGTCCAGGCAGCTGATAAGACAGTAGGAAAGTGGATCTGCCCGGCAACCAGACTGGTTGATTCTCTTCAGCCTGTACGAGAGGTCACCTGCAGAATGGAGGGAAAGAGAGAGAGGACTTTCTTAAAGTTCAATTAATAATTCCTTTAAATTTTTTAATAAATGACGACAAATTCTCAAAGCATTATAACCTAACTCTGCAGCTCTGCTGACTCTGGTTCAGTCTCACTGCTTTGATCAAACCCTCAGCTCTGATAAAACCGCAGTACGCTACCTGCCCAACTTCCATATGGTGGAGTTAACAACTAGCTGACAGAAAATCATAATGGAATCATAATTTTGCTCTGGGCCTGCTGGATGTGTAAATATGCAACTGTTTCCCGACACATTATCCATATAAACTTATATAAGTGATAAAATGCCAGGACTGCATGTGTGTCTTTGAGCTCTTCTCTTCTCAATGAATGCAACTTTGATACACCTTCTTGTGTCCTCCATGATGCATTTGACATGACATTCATCAGCAGAGCAGACACAGTAAGTCCAGTAAAATACAGTGTCACATATGGAGAAAGTGCACACATGAATGTGTTACCTGGGAGATGCTGACTCCGGTCAGTTTCTCCACCGTCTCGGGGAGGCGGGTCATGATGTCCAGCACCTCTCCTGACAGTTTGGCTGCACCCACCTCGCTGCCTCCACTGGACACCATGGTAACCTTGTTAGCTTCACACAGAGGCTTGCTGATCTCTTCTGCCATCTGGTGGAAAACAGAGAATTCCAAATGTTATAGTAAACAGTAATCAAACTTTTACAAACTCCTTCACAGGAGGATGAAACCTGAAGTGACAGAGTGACTCTGAGAAACCCAGAGACAACAGTGTGCAAGCTAAGCAGTGAAACTGATAACTAAATGAATTAAATGAACTAAAATGAATTCAATGAAACCTGACAATGGGCAGTTTTTAATACATATGCCATGTATGATTCAAAACACGTTGATTTGCACAATATCATAATTATCTGGCTATATGGTTTTAGTTAAAAGTGTTTTTTAGTTTAAAATGTTGACACTTTAAAAAAAAGATATGGCTGTATATAAAGTATAAATGTCTGTTATGGATTGCGCAGTATGTTGTCTCTCACCAGAGGCAGTTTCTCCAGCAGCATGTCCACCATGGCTCCATCCTTGTACTGCTGGAAGGCCTCTGCCTTCTTCGACATCTGCTCTGCCTCAGCGCGACCCTTGGCCTCCACTGCAAATGCCTCGGCCTCACCTTTAATCTGCAGGAGACCGGAGGAGGCTTATTTCACCAGAATACCATCTGAGATACTCCCACACACACAACAAGAAAGCTTGTGGGCATAACAGTTCACAAAAAGACCAATAGTTGACAAAATTCACAACATGATTTCCATTTTAAAGTATTAAATTAAAGTTTTAAAGACAGCTGAATGGGATTCTGCTGTAGTGATCTGTGACTCACTCTGATGGACTCTGCTTCAGCCTCTGCCTCCATGATCAACTTAAGACTGGACAGAGAGAGAGAAAGAAATGCAGAGTCAGACAGAGACAGATCAGGTCAATAGGGAACCACACAGTACTACGCTCCAACTATATGAAGAACAATACTACAACATGAGGCAGGACTTGTGTCTGAATTTCATTTTACAGAATCATCTGCCTAAAGTTGCGCCTGTCTTGTTTTAATTTGCCTTACCATACCATGAAATACCTTACCTATCTGTGAGAGTAGCAGCAGTAGAAAGCATACTTTCTAACATAAAAATGAAGGTTAGCAGTTGACAGATCGAAGCTTGCTATAATACAGATGACTACTGATCTCTGAAAGAAGTTTCTGCAATCCTCCACAAGGGTCAGCTCAGCTACAAAACAACAGGGACTCAGTATCTTGCCTAGGGACATATCAACAGAAATAAGTTACTGCAAACACAGGGCCCTTAAACTCTTATACTAAAACCGACAGACCGCCTGCCTACTCACAACACTGCCCTGTTGTTCTGGAACAGCAGCTAAAAGACAACGAGCCTCGCAAACTCACCGCTGAGCCTCAGCCAGTTTCTCCAGGCGGTACCTCTCAGCGTCTGCAGGTTTCTTCACCTTGGCCTCCAGCTCCTTCTCCCTGCGTGTGATCTCCTGCTCCTGCAGCATGATTTGCTGGGCACGCTCAACCACCTGGACCTGCATCTTTTCATCCTCAATACGTTGCTTCGTCTTCGCTACCTGGCAAAGGAAGATACAGTAAATGACATGTGATAAATCGTCATTCAATATTATAAAACATTAGAGCCAGTCAGTACATGAGTGCGTTAACATTGTGGTTTTAGTCTTATTCTGGTTTTGGTCATATTCTGGATATGATGTTTACATGGAAGATGAGAAACCTGGTTATTCATATCCCTGTGTACGTGATTCTAACAGTATCCAGGTTTCTGATCATCTGTGTGCAGTAGAAGACATAACCAGGTTACAAGCCAGTAACCAGACACATCTGTGTCTCTGGTGAAATAATAACATTACCCATTCTTATCCACTCTTGTGTACCTGCAGCTGGTAGGCCATCTCTGACTCAGCCTTCTTAGTGTTGACCTCGATGTCATAGGCTGCCTTCTTCAGCTCATAGTCCCTCTGAGCCTTTGCCATGTCGATCTCATTCTTGTACTGAGCCGAGACTTTCTCCTGCATTGCATGGGCCTCCTGCAGAGAGAGAGAGAAACAGAAACAGAGAAAGGAAGAGGAAAATAGGAATCAATGGGAATAACTCTTGAAAATAGGATAAACAGGATGAAGATGCTAAAAATACAGAATGAGCTTAGCCAAATATCATTGGTGACTAAGGGACAAAAAGTGACTGACTACTCCAAAAACACACTTCTAAAGACAAGATGATTAAGACGGCCTGTATCGCATGCTGCAGACAACAGAGGACGGAGACAACGAGATATATCTCACCCTGATGACAGCATCTCTCTTGTTCTTGGCCTCTCCGATGCGAGCGTCTTTCTGAACCTGGGCTGTCCGGGCCTTCCCCAGTGAATGCAGATAATCCTGTGCACCAGAAAGAGACAGAAAAGTTAGATGTACATTCATCATTCAAGGCAGATTTAATCCAAGATACAGACAATTTTTGTGCTGTCGGTATGTTGCTATGGTAGTAAGAAATGTGCACCTCGATGGCCTGTGTGATTCTTTTGTGTACGTCTTTTATGTTTTTTTATTTGAATTAGGAGTTAACATGGTTATCTACTTGTTAAAAATAATTACAGGACCCCCTTGAACCCATTAAATACACATCAAATCAAACATGAAAAGTATAGGTAATGAAAAAGTTATAAAATGTTCCACTTCTGAAAACAACTGTTTTAAAAATACTTGTTTTAAGATATGTGGATACCTGGTCATCGTGAACGTCTTTGAGAGTATAGCTGACCACGCTGATGCCCATGTTGACCAGGTCTGAGGACGCCACCTTAAAAACCTGCTCTGAGAACTTCTTTCGGTCCTTGTAGATCTCCTGTCAAAGGAAGATGTGGTGATGTGGACGCTAGAGTGGTGAACTGGGGCTTTGTACTCTCAAGGTCATGACAGAATCAAAAACAGTACAAGTTAGGTAAGTTGTACACGTTCAGCCCTGTCAGCGTCTGTGTCTGATGCAGGACAGGTCTCTTTGTGTCAAGAAGCAACGTGACAAACCTTTAACATGAACCGTTTCACTCTTTTTGTCAAATAATCACAGAATGAATCTAATAACTATTAAATATTTGTAACGGAGTAAATCTGTCACAGGCAGGCAGCATGGTGACGCTGTTTCAGGGAAACATGGTTTCATTACTGACTCGGGCTTTAAACCCTGAATTTAAACACTGAAACAAACAACCTTCAGATTGTTACCTCAACAGTCAGGTGGGCGATGATGGCCCGCTGGTGTCCCTCCAGCGTCTCCAAGGCGATGTGAGCGATCTCGGCCTCTGACTTCCCCATGAACATTTGGCAGGCTGCAGCCAGCATCTGTTTATTCTGACCCTGGATCTTCATCTGTAGGAAACAGCGTTTATCATTAAGACCACCAGGATCATTCCCCATGTGCACAATGAATAAGAGTCCAGCAAAACAGCAGCTGGTTTCGTATGCAAACCAGCACATTCTGGACACTGATATTAAAAAATAAATCATATGAGATGAGAAATCTGTTGTCAAATGTGGCTGAAATTACTTTTGGTTTGAGTTTGATATTCTACAACAGGCTGGTTGATTCACTACTGTAAATACATGCAACGGTATGTGAAGGACAGAAATGGCACATTTATTCATCTATGCCGACTCGGTCTTGTTTAGTAAATGTCCTACACTCAGAGATGTGGAGGAGCCATGATGGGCAACCTGCCTGAGTAGATACACAAACCTTGCAGCTACATCTATTTTATACAGTTTAGCAGTGTTTAGATGACAACTGACAGATGTTTTCCTACTGATGACTCACAGAAACTACTTGTCCATTAGTCTACGCCTGTCCCCCTAAGCAAAACCTCCCCCTGCTTCACCAGTGGAGCAGCCTGCTGTTTCCTCTGCAGTGATGCACACTGACCTGGGCTATCCCGGTTACAGAGACGGGCACCCCATGGCGGGTGTAGACTTTATCGCTCTTCACATTCAGAGTCAGAGTGTTTAGGGAAATCCTGGAGAGAGGCAGGGCAAGACATACAAAGGAAAAGATGTTTACTGATTGATTATCCACTGCTCTAATGGTATACATTAAAGCGCAGTCATTTCCGCTTTGGATTCGTATTGAGTTGCAAGCACTGAGCGCAGGAGTTTACAGGTACAGGATCAAGCCTAAGCTACAACACTCAGACAAACAAAACATTAAGTCTGGTGTCAAATGATGAACTGAAAGTAATGTAGGACGAGCAGCATGTGCACTGGAAGGTCCAAATGTGTCCAAAATTGGCCTTCCTGCCAAGGAGATAGAAATCAAACAGCTCTTGAGAGGTAAGAAATGGTTTATGTACAGCACAAATGTATTTATTACACATAATATGGATGTCATTTTTATTTGGTCGCTGTTTCGAATCTGTGTCCTTCAGGCACTATAATCTCAAATTTGTTAATCACATTTATTGGATTTATTCCTTTTTATCAATATCCTTAAGTGTAAAGTTACTCTTTCCTTTCTGGTTTGTATTTGTATTTTTTTTGCCCTCTGCTGTGCATCTGCCAGTTGAAAGTGTCTGCTAAAGATCAGTACATCACAGTGGATGGCAGAGGATTAAAAATCTCCAAGTTCGCCCACCTCTGTATCTGCTGAATGCACGGAACCACGAACACTCGGCCTCCAGCTATCATCAGTGGAGGAGAACGACAGAACCCTGGGAGAGAGGAGAGACCGAGCAGAGCCTCAAATCTGAGAGTTCAGACATGTCCAAGGTTGAGTGATACGAACAAAATATTGCAACATAAAGTTTTTCAACTTCCACCACACAATAACTTTTGAAACATGTTTCACCTCATTAGATATTCAACCAAAAATTTTATACCCCCTTGTTTTTATCTAAATGTTTTGAAATATTTGTAAATATTTGTACATTAGGAACATTTTGTCCACTTTGAATGACAGCCTTCAAATGGATGGAAATTGATGAATAACAACAATTACATACTCTTGATTGTGGTATTAATTATACAGGCCGTTATACAGGCCATCATTTTACCTGACACCACCATAGCCTCGTTGGGACCACAGGTGTAGAACATGTTTGCTGATCCTCCCTCAGACTGAAAACCAAAGAAAGTATTGTTATTATTATTATTATTATTATTATTATTATTATTAAAGTCACACCTTGCAAACACTCATTTTAATAATCTGGAATAATCTGGAAAAATCCAGAGGCATCAGGGATTATTTTATGATCTTATTTCAAAAATAAGACACCCAAAAACAGTTTTCTGTTTCTGATGATTAAAGAGCAGGGAGGGGTTGCGATGGCGACCAGAGAGCGGACCAGCAGAGCTAGCTAAAATCTAATTTACACAAATGCTGCGCAGTAAAATCCGCAAGAAAAGCCGCATTTAAAACAGAAAAGTCACACATTAGAGCCTCTTACAAGGGAAGAATAACGCTCTGAAAAAGAATCTGTATAACGTTTCTGGGCAAATTGCAAGCGGCTAGCTGTCAACCCTTTAACTCAATCAATTTAGCACACACATTTGTGTTTACAATCGAGAATCGATGTGGATAGAGGCGGAATATAGTCACACACTTACCGGGTAGTATACAAACGGTGTGGTTTAGGTAGAGTAACGAGAAAATGGCGGAATAAGTGGAGGTCTGTCTTGTCTAAAATTAATGTAATTTTATCGCAGGTGACGGTTATTCCCGTTAGATGCCAGTTGATGCGTCCAGTAAGTACCTCACGGACTGCAGCTCAGCGGCTCGTACTGAGCATGCTCACCATTCAGCCTGTGTGAGACCGCCATCTAGTGGCGTGGTGGGGAACTGAACACACCTCAGTTTATTCTGGGGCCATAGAGGTGTTCATCATTTTCCTCACTGTTAATGTGCTTGTGAAATACTTTCATCCATCAAGTAACTACAGGCACCATGTAAACATATGTGGTCCAATGCATACAGTCTCTTCAAATGTATTGTAAAGTATTGTAGGTACATTACATTATCAATATATGTATAACATAAATGTTTCCCCAACTCCAAATTAGACATATGCCTGCCAAAATATGAATATACACAGTAGGCAAGGCAAGGCAAGTCATTTCCAATAGGTCACAGACCATATATGATTTATATTTTCAACTTTTCTTTTTGAAAAGTTTTACATTTATTCAGGATTATCTTGTATTTATATTCATAAGTGTCAACACAAGGTGATATCATTCTTTAAACTGTGCTTGCTGATTGATAACAGTGTACCTGCATTATGGCAACACAATAAGAGACTACTTCTATTCTGTTCTATTCTATTCTATTCTATCCCCATTTGTGCTCCACACATTAAAGAAATAGTAGCCCTAATATTGTACGTTAAACAGATCTCATTGCCTCATTATAAAGTGTTATAAAGTGGAATATGACCTGCCCATTCTATGTAATTATTTCTGTTCTGTTTTATTCTATTCTATTCTATCATAATATATTCTATTCTGCATTGTTTCATCTAGGTTAGTGGAGCTCCAACGGGGCAGTGATGACAAAACCCGGCACTCCCTTTCCTCTTCCGGTCCTTGCCTTTGAGTCAAGGAAACCCCTTTGAAAACCCGTTCAGCCAATCAGCGGCGGGGCCACAGCGACAGCAGCCAATCATTAGCGTGAATGGCGCCGTGGCCGCGTCCCAAAACTTTAGCCCTGCCCGTAAGAGTCGGAGCAGCCCTCAGCCTGTCAGTCAGTCTGTCTGTGTTCAGTCAGCAGGTCAGCAGCGCCGCTTTATCTCTGCGACACTTACATCACTAAATACCATCCATCATGAGGGAAATCGTGCACATCCAGGCCGGCCAGTGCGGGAACCAGATTGGTGCAAAGGTAAGAAGAAGTAGTGAGAACAAATGAACCTTTCTGTTGTTAATTAGCAGTTTATTCAAGTTTATTATTGCCAGTTATGTTAAGCATTTAATTCTGCAAACTCTTTTAAGGGGCCTTTCTTTTGCTGTGTGTTTTGACAATTTCAGAAAAGAATGAAATTTAAATTAGAAAAATAAAATCAACTGTTTAAGTTTTGTATGTTTTCTTGTATATAAAGATATAGAAACCATATTGTTTTCACTCCAGCCTCCTATTTCAAAGACTCAGTTAACCATTTCATCTGTTCATCTTTCTCTAGTTCATGATTACATCTGAAATTTGATAACTTGTCTAAAAAGTGGTAAATGGTCCATAGTGTCGCTCACCACAATCCTAGAACAAGAACAAGAGAGCCTCTTAGCCTCTATACTCTTAAAATACATCATGGGTACAAAGAGAGAGAGTCTTGCCTTCCTGTCACCAAATGTCATTTTGTTTTTAGTGCAGGTTTATCCAAAGGTAATGTATACACTTTGTACTTTGTACTAAATCTTTTATACATGGCCTCTGCACAAATCTATCGGTAAAACTATGAAATAACATTCAACACAGACAAAATAGAAATGAAATAGAAAATCTGACTTAATCCTGTTGTAACAGTGGTTGAGAAAATACCAGTAGTACCATATGATTGATGCAAAGTACCAGACAGAAATAATAAATCACTGTGTATGCTAGTGATGTGTCATAAAAGTACCACAAAGTACAGTCATTTCTACCAATATAATACATTAGTAGCCCAACAAGCATTCTGCATAAGCCAGTTTGCAGTTTGTTTAAGCATTATACTATAGTGAGTGATACAATAGAAAGATTCACAAAACCACTACAACTAATACAAAAGAACATACCATAGGCACATTGTAGTGAAACTGTATTTCTGGGATATGAACTAACAGTATTCCTCACGTAGTGTTCTTGTATATGAATACAGTAACAATTCACACACTTGGGACTGTTGACAAAACAGTGACTCAAGTCATTGATCCCTGATAAATAAAAGCAGGCCAGACTTGAGCAGCTGCTGCCTTGGCCGCCTGGTGAGCTGCACTCTTTTGTCGCTGAGAAAAGAGGGAGGAGAAAAAAAAGAAAAAAGAGGGTGCAAAGAAAGGAGAAATTTGCTGAGGCAGAGGAGAGGAACGCAGCAGGAGGGGGGTGAAGAGGGAGAAGATAACAAGTGGCTCAGTGTCTGCTCTGAAAGCACAGATGAGGTCATTTAAATAGCTGATTTTCCCATCAGTGCATCACATGCACACGCCGCAGGCCCCCAAACCACCAGTGACCCAGAAAACCCTCTTTACACATGGACGTATGTGATTATCTGCCAAATGAGTGTGTTTTTTTTCCAGTTTTATCAGCATTTTTGCTGCTTTAAATGTCCTGCGGTGTTTCTACACTTCAGCTCCCAGAGATCCAGTCAGTCAAATAGAGCGGCAACGATCCATCGATCAGTCAGTCAAAAGAAAATTGATTATTGTTTTAGTCGATTTCTTGCAAAAAATGCCAAAACTTTGCTTGTTTCAGCTCTCTAAATGTGATATAGGTCATATTTGATAATTAACCTTCAGATCCTGTTTGTTGACGTCACTTTAGACTCTGGGAAAATGTGATGATCACTATTGATTTATTTGACATTTTATAGACTAAACAGTTAATTCATTAATTATTAAGAATATAATCTTTGAATTAATCTGTTGCAATGTAAATAATCGTTACTTGCAGCCCTACAATCAAACGGTGTATTTGCTGGATGCACAGTATAATAACTACCTGTTGAGCTGAATCAGTCAGTAATCAAATATCAAAAGAGCCATTTGTTTATATATCAATATATTGCTGCTACACCCTCTAAAGGGAATATGAGTGTCGTCCAGATGATGTTGTGTTGCACATTATTGACACCTCAGAAACAGGACTTTAACATTGATTGCGTGGCGGCGAGAAGGTCTTGTGATTTCAAGAATCTGACAGGATGTGTAGCTTCATTTTTGAAGTAATATACATACACTTGGCTCATTACACTCTCATACAGCAGACTTGCTCTGGGGGTTCTTGGTGGGCCAACAAGAGGCGTGGCAGCAACATATGGGGTGACTCAGACTCACTGATCAGTGAAGACAAGTGTATTTACAGAGGACTTAGTAAGGCCGAGGTCATCCTCATTTCACAATGGATTAACTCTGCCTGAATTCACTCGCTTACCCGATCTAGTTCCAACCTTAATCTGCTCAGGTCTGTTATGTTGCTGGATAACTTCTTACAGATACGATCCAGTGAAAGATTAGATTGCCGCAGGCAGGTTTCAGCACGCGTTTGCTTCACGGTGTGGTGACGCTCACCCTTTTGCTCTTCATTATTTGTTGCATATAAAGTCTGTAATACAGTATGTTTGTTTGACGTTTGTGCTGCGGTTTGATTGTGTAAATGTAAGTGACTAGTTTTGTAAATGCTGTCATTGTTCACTATTCTTATAGCTGTTAGTCTCGCTTAATAAAATGCTGTAGGTCACGATGCTTTTTCTGAAACTGCTTGACCCAATTTATCAACTTGTTGCCATGGTGATCACAGCAGGGTGAATTCCAGGCTAGCCAGTTATGGTGAGGTGACAGTAGTGAAGATTTAAAAGAAGAAAAAAAAGTGATTTTTCTTGCCACACAGACGTGCCAACCTCCCTCTGCTTATCTCTCCCTCCTTCTCTTAAACACACTCAGTCACACAGTCCGTGGCGTAGATTAGGGTCAGTTGACTGAGCTGGTGTGACAGTCTGTGCTCGCGTCTTAACTGAGTTTGGCGTTAATGTCTCAGCCTGGAGAAACGAGGCCGACTGAATCCTCTGAGAAAGCTCTGCTCTTACTGACCCTCCGACTACGAACGGAACAAGGCGTTTCAGTAGAAGTTGTGGAGGCGGTGTTATGACCAAAGTTTGTGTTCATGTGTGTGAAAATCCAGGTGGGGATTAGGGCTGCAACTAACCATTACTTTCATCATTGAGCTGTGAACTTAACTGACATCATGTTACATGATTTGTGAGTTCAACCTATCTGAGATTTTCACAGTGCAAAATAGAACTTTCAGATTAATGTATTTCACCTCTTTATGCTGCATATTTAATCAGAAATGTATTTATTATTTGAGTCATTTATAAGCACAAATGCCAAACGTGCTGTTTCCAGCTCCTAAGATGTGAACATCTGTTGGTTTTCTATCATAAAGCAAACTGAATGTATTTTGGATTGTTAGGTGGACTAACAGACATGTCACCTTTGGACTGCAATGATTTTCCAACATGTTTATACCATGATTCATGATTAATCCATGATGAAACGCTCTTCTTTGCGTCTTTTGTGACACCATTCTGCTCCCAGCACTACCTCCTTTGGCCTTTTGCTGGTCGTTTTCTCAGGAGCAGAAGCACAACAACACGATGAGACTTTAATGTGATCAGCGCTGTGTGACATTACACGTCTACGATTCACTTGATGAGGTCTCTCTGAGCTGTTTCCAGCTGCCAGCTGTGATCTGGATCAAAGCTGCACCCCCTTCTGATTTCAAACAGCCTTTGGGTCAGAAAGAACAAACTAGAGTTGTGCATACTTGTACATTTAAGCACACATTCACCACATGATACAATGAGTGTGTATCCGTGTAATGGATCCAAAGAAACAAACAGGGGTTTTACAGAACATGTTGCTGTTTTTAGGTGATCTTGTGACCGCAAAAGGTAATCAGATGTCAGCGTGTCCTTGGGAAGCACACAGGACAGAAGAGAGATTGTAAACCAGTCTCCTCTTCCCTCTTAGTAAATTGGCTTCCAGTTATGGCCTTAATCAGTACACAAGGCATGTTTCCAGAACTGAGACTGAATGTTTCCACTGAATAAAGCTGCAAATGGATGTTTCTGGTTTTAGGCCCAGTGAAAGATTGATCACGTCAAGACTTTGAATGAGAATGTAAAAAAGATCTGGTTATTTAATGTAATTAAATGTAGGTTACGGAGTCATTGAGTGTCAGTGACGAGAGATTTTAAAGTGAGTGACTGCGTTTTGCATGACTTGAGTTCAACACATATTCACACACGTTAATAGCAATACATACACAATTCATTACAGTACACGGCTTCTTTACCGATGATGTATCGGCCTGTGTGTTTGTGTGTTTAGTTCTGGGAGGTGATCAGCGATGAGCACGGCATCGACCCAACAGGAACCTACCATGGAGACAGCGACTTGCAGCTGGACAGGATCAGTGTCTATTACAACGCGGCCACTGGTAAGAACATCCTGACACGTACTGAGGATAAAATGAGGTGAGACGTCCCCCCTGTGGAGAAACTGGCTCACTGCAGCAGCAAGGAATGAGATGAAGATGGAAATACAACTGCTTTTAAACAAGAGCAGAAGTATGTCGTGATAATTGGCTTTAGATTGGGCACGTGTTTTATGTCTTCACCTGTTCACATGGTGAGATTCATTATGAGGGCCATACTGCCTTAAAGAGCCACTAACACAAAAACATTGTTGAAGATATTCATGGTTAAATTTACTGCTCTACATACAGTAGAATACAATGTGTTGTTGATATAACAGTGGTACATTTTACATCTGCCAACGGTTTCATATCAACTAATATCACATGACAGTCTAAAGTATGTGTAAATATTTACTCAGCAGCTAAAGAACTAAATAAAACCTGATGTTGACACTTGGTAGTAAGACAATATTACTGACAATTAGTTAAATAACCTTTAATAAAAGCTCACAAAAGTAGCTTATTAACTGATCTGAAAACATGCAGAATTGTAGGGTTAGTTTTAGTTAATTTGGCCACAATACAGTTACTTCGTGTGTGGAGTTTAGACAGCTGCTTCCTGCCGTTTTAGAGTGTTCACCGCCACCTAGTGGCCACATGAGGTACCACACACCAGTTGATATAATCTGAGCTTTTCACTCTAATAAACTGAAGCCATATGTTTCAATACTCTGTTATTATTTCCAACAGCAACTGAATGAGACGTTCACGACATGTAAAAAAAAAAAATCAGATAGAGTGAAACGTGTTTGTCAGAAACTCCACTCGAACGTGGAACATTGTAGGATCACAGGGACAGTACCAAGCTGCCAACAGTGTTCAGTATTGCTCCTCTATGTAAAATAACAGCCTTTCCTAAGTTTGTCTGTTCGTTTCAACTTTTTCTAGTTTGGTTTTGCCTTCTTCAAGGTTCACAAACACATGAAGCATTGAGATGACATGTTTTTTTTTTTGTCTGTGTGTGTGCAGGTGGGAAGTACGTGCCCAGAGCCATCCTAGTTGACCTGGAACCAGGTACCATGGACTCCGTCCGCTCCGGACCCTTTGGACAAATCTTCAGACCTGACAACTTTGTCTTTGGTAAGAACACACCCTACTGGAGAAGAGTCTGAGTCTTTAAAGTAGCCTTCTTTTCCACAGGAGGTCAGAGGTCAGGGTGGGATACAAAACAGCAGTCAAGGAGCTTGTAAAGTTTAACATCTCGACACTTGGAGGCCAGATGCCGCAGGGCTTTGGATAAATTCTGGGTGTGCCCTTTTGCTCTGTTTTGTGGTTTTAGTCACATCCGGTCCATTTGACAAATATAGCTCAACTGACTGTCTTATACAGCACAGACAAGCTCACTCCTGCCATAAAATCCCAGTATGAAACCACATGGGCCCCCAGCTTACTCCTTGACTTTGACTTAATTGTAGATGTAGAACTTTTGTTTGTTCTTTCACGTCAACAAAATGGAAAAAAATATTTTCATTTGGTTGTTGGGTGGGTGGCAGGAAAGAAATCACACTAGCTTCTTTTTCTATTCCCCAGGTCAAAGTGGAGCAGGAAACAACTGGGCCAAAGGTCACTATACGGAGGGGGCAGAGCTGGTGGATTCGGTCCTGGATGTGGTAAGAAAAGAGGCTGAGAGCTGTGAGTGCCTGCAGGGTTTCCAGCTCACGCACTCCCTGGGAGGAGGCACCGGCTCCGGCATGGGCACCCTGCTCATCAGCAAGATCAGGGAGGAGTACCCTGACCGCATCATGAATACCTTCAGTGTGGTGCCCTCTCCTAAGGTAACGCATAGAATATAGTCTCATCTCTATCAGGGTCTGTGGGGGGGACAGGGTCTGTGGAGATACAGACACCGCCACACACTTCTAGTGGGTCATAAGTGACGACAAGTAAAATAATAGTTGTCAGTTGTAGTTCAGATAACCTTTTGAAGGGTTAGTTGCCAGCATGTGTAACGGTTGATGTTCCTTGTCTGTTTGTCTTCAGGTGTCAGACACAGTGGTTGAGCCGTACAATGCCACGCTGTCAGTCCACCAGCTGGTGGAAAACACAGATGAGACCTACTGCATTGACAATGAAGCCCTTTATGACATTTGCTTCCGCACTCTCAAACTCACAACACCCACCTACGGCGACCTCAACCACCTGGTTTCAGCCACCATGAGCGGCGTGACCACCTGCCTGCGTTTCCCCGGCCAGCTCAACGCCGATCTGAGGAAACTGGCTGTCAACATGGTTCCCTTCCCTCGTCTCCACTTCTTCATGCCCGGCTTTGCCCCTCTGACCAGCCGGGGGAGTCAGCAGTACCGTGCCCTGACTGTGCCCGAGCTCACCCAGCAGGTGTTTGACGCCAAAAACATGATGGCGGCTTGCGACCCTCGCCACGGGCGCTACCTGACGGTGGCTGCCGTGTTCCGCGGCCGCATGTCCATGAAGGAGGTGGATGAGCAGATGCTGAATGTCCAAAACAAGAACAGCAGCTACTTTGTGGAGTGGATCCCCAACAACGTCAAGACAGCGGTCTGTGACATCCCGCCACGTGGCCTCAAGATGGCCGTCACCTTCATTGGCAACAGCACGGCCATCCAGGAGCTGTTCAAACGCATCTCTGAGCAGTTCACCGCCATGTTCCGCCGCAAGGCCTTCCTCCACTGGTACACCGGCGAGGGCATGGACGAGATGGAGTTCACCGAGGCAGAGAGCAACATGAACGACCTGGTGTCCGAATACCAGCAGTACCAGGATGCCACGGCCGAGGAGGAGGGAGAGTTTGAGGAAGAAGTGGAGGAGGATGCCTAAAAAAAAAAGTAACAAAAAAATCATGTAATATGAGAAGAAATAGAAGAAGTTAAAAACCAAAAAGACAAAAAAAAAAGAAAAAATATCGTGATGTGAAATGAAGGAATGTAACAGAACTGATAAGAAAGGCTGGTTAGAGACGCATGGGGGTCTGAATTTGTTAATGGAGGGATAAATAAGAAGTTGAATGTAGGCAGAGAAGTGAAACGACATGACCAAATTCATGTGCCATGGTTTACAGTCTATTGTGACGCCATGTAGGCCGTTTTTTGTTTTTTTTTACCAAGACTAGCCTCTCAAAATCTTTATTTTACACTAAGATCTTGTCTTGTAGTAAATGCACGAATCAGAGGCACATCTTAAACTTCACTTTCATCTTGTAGAATTATCTTTTATTGTTTCCTGGAGTTAATTACCGTTATCAGTGTTCATTACTTTTGCCATCTTTAAAGATCCGCTCTCAGAGATAAATGTGAATTTGGGTAGCAGGTGGGGTGAGCTTTTCCTCACTGAGGCATGAAGTGAACTGATCAGCACACATTTTTACTGCTTTTGTCACATTATTATAAGACTAATAAAGAGAGACAGGTTTTTTTTTTGTTGCAGCGCCTGCAGCCAATCCAACATATTACATCAGTAATTGCAAATTCTGCAAAGTTGTCAATCAGAACAAAGCTGTTTTATTGAATTCCTGACAAACAAATTGAATCTAGTAAGATGCATTTTCACCGTTTTAATGCAACAGCAGCAGTAGCAGGATTTTTCTCAGACGCCAGCCAACGTCATGAGGAGGGTCACACTCTGCAGATGTCCAAAACCCAGGTCAGGTCATGGAAAGTATATATTAGCCTTTGCCTAATCTGGGTACCCGATAGCTTAGACTCAAAAGGGCCTGAGCTCATCTTGACTAGAAGCACCTTTGCTATTGCTGAAGTAGAGCCATGTACCTGCCAAGTATGATGTTTAAAGACGGTAACAAAAAACTGTGATTGTTTTTTCTGTGAACTCCATGTTTTATAGATACACGTTAAATATTTATATTGTCATGGGCCCAGTGGTCATGGGAATTACTCCAAACCCAAATGACCGTAAATGTATTTGTATTCAAGTAAGGAAAATATCAGCAGCGTCACCTGTTAAATAATCTGTTGAACCTCAACTTTGAGAAGGACAAACTGTCGAGAATGAGCAGTGGATGTATTTTAAAGTATTAAAATCATGGAGAGAAGTTGAAGAATTCATGTTTTACTTGAAACACTTTTCAGAAATAAAATGCCTGGGTGCTTTTACTTTTGAAAGAAAAAAACACCAATTTGCAGTTGTTTTGTCCTGTGAAGAAGTGCACGATGTTTACACTCTGAGCTACTACAGTATGCATTCAAATCAAACTGAAGTCATTTGTGTTCAGTACGTGATCCACAACCATGCTGTCTTCATATCTGAGAATATGTGTGCTTTACTGTTTGTTAGTACATTTTTTTTAAATTTCTGTTGGGATCCCAGTGACTGTGAAACATTTGCAAGAAATAAAAAAGGCATTTGTAGGAAAAAGCCTCCAGGAAATCTTTATACTTTTTATGATAACAACAAATGGAATGAGAGTTGCAGTGTGAAGGCAAGCATCCAAAAACATCTCACATCTTTCACATCTCATAAACATGTTATCATATTTCAGTCATTGAATAGTTTACTAAAGGCCTGCAACTAAGCATTATTTTCATTATTGAGGAATCTGTTTTTTTATGTTTTACAATGAATCTATTGTTTAGTCTATAAAATATGGAAAAGTGTTCCCGGAGTCCAAAGTAACGTACGTTTGTTTGTCTAACCAACAGGCCAAAACCTAAATATATTCAGTTTATAATGATACAAAACAGAAACAAACAAAGCCTCACGTTTCAGGTGCCAACATTTGATGTTTTTGCTGGATAAATGGATTAAATGACTAACTGATCATCAAAATTGACAACTGACAAGAGAATTAAAACTGAAAAGGGGCGGGGGGGTGGGGGGTGGGTGTATGATGTGTGATGTGCGTCGGTGTCTGTTGGGTTTTGGGCCAGGAGTCCATAAATGAGTAGATAAATAGTGCTTATCAAATTGAAATTTAATGAAGTAAATCAGGCCCTCAGACAGCCCACTAGTGGGTTTGAGGATGGAGAGGGGTCCATGGAAAGCAGCGATGCCAGTGGCCGACACCAAACATCAGGACCGTGGACAGCATCAGCACCACAAACAGACTACAGGTCAGAAATCCAGGACCTTGGAAAGCAGTGCCGTGAAGGGCTGGGAAAGATTCAGGACCTCAGACAGAGGTAGCTAAGGTGAGTTTACTGCTGCTGATACTTCATACATACTCTTCACACTGCAGTCCTGAAACTTTATTCAATGTCTCAGTTGGACTTGGTTTGCAAATATTGCACACCAAATGCATGTAGTATTTATTACATTTATTACATATTATACTATATTCATTATTGTTATTATGCTATGCTCGTAATAATATTTTGTATTCTGCGATATTGCTGCACTATACTGCTCATTATCTTATAATAAATCACTACATTTCACCTTATATTACAATGTAAATATGCATTACATCATTTATGACATTATATTTCTATGTTAGGACAGAAAACCCTAAGTTTTTTATTTATATACTGTATATATATTACCCTTTTCTATCTATCGGTACTTCTTTCTGTCTTTGTGTTGCTGCAACACCTGAATTTTCCCTCAATAAAAGCTTGTCTTATCTTAAGATGATTAATATTCTGTCACTTGACTAATTGACCAATCATTTCAGAGCAAGTTCACTTAATTTATACAGGAAATTACAGCAGTCCTGGAGCTGACTTTAAAATGCTATTTATATTTGGGTTATTCTGTTAACTTTAAACACACTTTTGGATTTCTACTCATCGCTGCTTGTGCTCCCATACCATGGGAATAAGTGAGAATGGTCGGAGAACATATCTATCTATTGATCTATTATCTATTTTGTTTATTTATGACGAGCCAGTTTCATGACCTGAGTTAGAATAAACTGGAATTATCTTTTAACCAACACAACTCAAGTCTGAGTTACACATCTGCACCTTTGCAGCAAATAATGGAGAATAAACAGAGATTTCATTTATAATTTGATTTTGACCTGATTTTTATTTAATTTTCTTTTTTATGTAATTTAAAATGTGGGAGGAAACCGAAGTGCTCGGAGTAAACCCACGGCAACACAGGGAGCACGCGTGTGCACCTCACAGCATGGGGCCCGGAAATGAACCCTTAGCTAATTGCTGCGAGGCCTCAGTGTTGAACACTGAGGGGCCTGTGTGGCCCTGAGAGACCTGAAGTCCTGCATCATATCCAGGTAGAACTCGGTGCTACTAACTGGACATGAGCTTGGAACTTCAGGCCCCAATAGACCTTTTTCACAGCAGAGGTTTAGACTTTTAGACTAGCAGGAGCCAGCATGCACAATACCAGGATCCTGGAACTAACTCACCTAAATGGCAGGGAGTGGTTTTTAATATTATCAATTACATTTGTGCTTTTCCTGCTGTGACAAGCCAAAATGTCTGCTGTGAAAAAGGCCTGACCCACCCACCCACCCACCGCTAGTGATTACTTTTTGCGGCTAGTTTTGAAGCAGGCGGAGAACAGCTTGGCCCATGGTCTTGAAGACTGACTTGAAGATGCCGCTGCTCTTTTTCGGTGTCATCAGGTGCCGTTTTAAGGTCTCGATTACGTATTCGTAAACCGATGCATCCTGTGACAGCAGGCTCATCTGCAACAGTCCTGCGCTGCCCATCTTCTTGCACAGCTCTTTGTGCACTGCCTTGACTGTCCGTTTAATGTGTTTCCCACTTGCCTTGACAGTAACGTCACAGCCTGTAGTCTCTTCCCACAGCATCTCTTTCAGTGTCATGATGGTGGTTTTGAAGTCAACACTGGACAGTTTAATGGACTGATTTTTCATAATCTGGTTAACCAGTCCTGACACCAGCATCACACAGCACAGTGGGTCCCACTCTTGGACTGGCTGTGCTGTGGTCTCACGAGCAGCTTCAACGGCTTCATCACTGATAGCTGGCTCATCAGTGGTAGAAGCTGGTGCTGCTTCAGACACAGGTGTCAACGTGTGGCTCTCCAGTACCAAGCGGCCCTGTGTGAGTGCTGGCAAACTGTGCACTTCTGTCTTAATCCGCCTCAGGGCAACGCTCAGGAGGTCCTTCTTTGTCTCTTGCTGTTGCACCTGCTGGTTGAGCCAGTTCCACATCAGCTTCATGAATTTGTCCACTTCCATATTAATCTTGACCCGACAGTGCAGCTTGTATTTGTTGTATCCACACACATTTGCATTATGAGGTTTTCTATGGCCTCGTCAGCAGACCCAGATTCCGACTTGACCCACTGTACCGCCGTCAGTTTAGGAAAAGGGAAAAAAAATAATGACTACAAATAAATAAGTAAATAATTTACTGAGTTTTTAATCAAAAAATGGGGAAGAAATGTAAAACAAAAACGACATATCATGTTATCATGTTCTTTTATTGTTATTACCATTTATTTTGTGCAAAATGAGGGATGTTTCACCAGGATACAAGTTCTTTAAGGAATTAATTATTAATGACAATTTCATGGACATGGAGTTCATTATTCTTGACTCTTTGATGTGGAACTTTCCAAGAAGGCACAGAAGTTTTATGGACTCTAAAGAGTTACCAAAATAAAATAAAAAACTACTGATCACTGATTCCTTCAGTTCTATCGGTTCAGAAAAGGCAGGGAAGATAAGCAGAGACATCTGTCTCCAGATGTGGGCAGTATAGGGACATTTAAAGACGTGGACCAGTTATCTTACTCATTGTTACAAAACGAGCAGCTTGAGGACATAAATGTTTCAGAAATGTCGAGAGGATAATGTGTAAATTAGTGTATAATTTGATGACATATATATTTAACTGTTTTTGGTAATAAACAAGTATGAGGGTCATGCAAAGTATTGAGAAACAGGAAAATAAAGACTGTCTCCAGGAAAACAAGTCAAATTGACGCCAGTGGCTGAGAAAATCAGCCTGTACAGGTCAGAACCTGTGACAACAGGTCAGTGTTTGCTTCAGTCTCAGATTGTGTACATCGGACAAGATTGCTAGTCAGCATCATAATCATGTCTTCTTCTTTCTAATAAATATTTTATTATAAGTATATTATAAGTATTTCTTCTACTTGTTGTACTTGAAAAATTTACATGAAAGGAGATTAAGAAAAGTATGGAAATTAAACGTTGCATATAATCCAACGTATCTATGAGTGTGTACATTCATACATTCATACAATAAAACAATGTGCGGAGAATATTTGGGATGAAGACAAAATCATACTGCTGATTGTGTGACATGAAGTTGTTCGCAATGTGATAATTTCTTACTATTTTAAATCCATCTTCTTTCTCTTGTTACTATTAGAAATGTTAACGCTGCATTTGAATGTGCTTGTTTTGTTATTTATTGAATTTATTTTCCGTCGGCCGAAGTCTGGCTCGTCTGTCTGGAATCCTTTTAAAGGCGACGCGTCGCTGTCTGCTGCTGCTGCTGCTGCTGCTGCAGAGGAGATCAGATGGGAAGAACATTTTCAAACAATGGTCCTCAAACTTCAGGGCCTGGACAGACTGGCGGGACACCCTGCCGTCAGCTCGCTCACAGACGGTACTTCTGAAGGCTGCAGTGTCAACTGAAACGGTGAGGTTTAATGCCCGCGGCGGCGCACGGTTTCTGTCGCCAGCCGTTTAAGCTAGCTAGCAGGCTAACGTCACATCTGTAACAGTGTGGTCGGAGTCTGGAGCTCTGACGGTTTGCAGCTGTTCGTCTGAAAGGAGAAGACTTCCACCGGCAGAACACGTTCACAGCAACACTAGCTCGGTTTTCAGTCGGCAGCGTTGTTTCTGGAGCCTGTCAACTAAAAGTGTGTTTGCAGCTGTTGATTTCTGTCAACAGAAACAACAACAAAGTGCTGTGGTCGTGAATGTGATGGGGACATTTCCTGTCGATTAGTTAATTGCGTGATTCGCTTTGGTTTTCTGTAAAGTGCTAGATGACACTGTTGATCTGAGCTTGTCATAACTCTCAGTCTGTTGAGTGAAATCAGCTCATCTCTTGGTGTCATCAGTGCAGATATAACACATACGGTGCATCTCATACAGCAGGTATCACATGCATATAACTGAGATGCAAACATACACAACGTGCAGCTTGTTGTCACTGCATCCACACAGAGCGACATGCTGCACAAAGACAGGCTGTGACTGTGGCTGACAGCTAACAAAGACACTTCAAATGGACACTAATGGTTTTCAGTTGCACAAGTCTGTCTAGTTCTTGACTGTCTCAAGTAGGACTGATTTGCAGTGTATTCTGGGTAAATTAAAGACTCTTTTCGAAGTAACAACATGGCCAATCGAGTCTACTGCCTCCTGGATTGACCACTGTTCCCTCTGCTGTTACCATCTCCCTGCTCTCCCACACATACCGGTATGTGATCAAGGATAAAGACGTGATTAAAGTATCCCACCTCTGTTTGAGAATTAGTCAGGTTGAGAAATAGCCTTGAGTTATCAGTCAGCTGTCTTTTGTTTAATAAACCACATTTTGGCAGTTTGAAGGGTCAAATTAACTGCTAAATGTTCCTAGTCTGACAAAATTCAACTTAACCACTGGACATATCTGGAATTTCATGTGTTACTGAGAAGTGGATTTTATCTACCATCAGTTGCCAGCTAAAAGTAATGCAATGTAATACAACAGCCCTGCAATAAACTCTACCTTTGTGACGCTTATTATATTCAGTTTATGTTGAAAATGTTGGAGAAAGGTGTTGATTCAAGTCATTTCAGCTGCTTCAGTTTGCTGTTGAATTGTTTTGCATTATATATACTCAGAGGTGTTTCTAATATTTTGTCCACCCCGTTTATAACAGAGGGTAGATTATATCTGTTAAAAACAGCCGTCAGTATAGCGCCATGTAATTCAACAGCACCTCAAACTACAGCCTCCAAAATGATCAAAACAAGTTGAATAAGAACTGGAGCTGCCACAATTAGTTGATTGATTGATTGATTGACAGAAAATTAATCAGCAACTATTCTGATGATTGATTAATGATTTGTTTTGCAACCAAATTCTCTGGTTGCAGCTTCTCCTATGTGCTGCTGTTTTATGTCATTGTAAACTAAATATCTTTGGGTTTTGGAGGGTTGGTCAGATAAAACAAGACATTTGAAGACGTCCCCTTCAACTCTAATTTCTGATGTTTTAGAGAACAAACCTCTTTAAAACATTAAAGAAACATTAAAACAACAGAAACTGAACATTCTTATCTTAATGAAAGTGGCATTTATTGCAGGATTGTTGTATTAGATTGAACTAGTTTTAGCTAAGTCTACTCAATAAACTGGGAACTGAGTATCTAGCTTACTGTGTTTTTAATAGTTCTGCACAAATTACCACTAAAAACAAGTAAGATTTATTTCAGAATGACTTCCAGAATGGCATTCACGTGCCATTAAGACAGATATGGGGATATTCTGGATGTCAGGACATGGTCCTCTGGTTATTGTGATACATTTTATGGTCACATCCCTGCATCAAACTCGACTGTGGCCTGGACGGCAGACCCTGCAGAAATTCAACAGTAACAAACCAGGAAGGAATGCCATCATGGAAGCAGTCGAATTTAATCTAAAAACGTAATTTAATTGCTAAAAACTGGGAGTCATGAAAGTTTTTTCTACCACCCAGATGCAGTCCCTGCCCATGGAAGTGGGCAGCAGCAGCTCAGCTCCCGGCGACACATCTGGCTCGGTGGTGCAGGTGTGCTTCCCCAGCGCTCAGGCCTCGGTGCTGGACAGCCTGAACCGGCAGAGAGAAGACGGCAGGCTCTGTGACCTCTCCATCCACGTCCAGGGGCAAGTGTTCAAAGCCCACCGCTGCGTCCTGGCCGCCTCCTCGCCCTACTTCCATGACCAGGTGGGAGCGTTGCGCTGTCATGACTTGTGAATGAAAGAGACGTGACATTTTCTAATCAGTATGAACACAGAAAAAGCTACATGGAGTCACATTCATCCATCTGACTTGATCAGTCTTTAAGACACACAGTGTTGGAAGTGCCTGAGACATAAAATCTGTGTGAAAATGGGTGTAAACCGATCTGCTTATTATTATTTTGTTGAACATGTATGAACAGTCATTGAGATTAATCAGAGATGAGGACAAATTTAGGATTCAGAATAAAAGCCTGCAGTGTAACAGCAGCCTCACACTAATGAATAATGTGTCAGCCTTTTAATGCTTTAATTATTCTGTTTCAAGAGTTCCTAACTCATCTGAAAAGACCACTTTCACTGACACTTGGTGGGAGGTTGTATCAGACTCCAGTTACCTGTCTGAGGGGCTGGCAGACAGATTCATTCTCCATAGATTAACTCGGATTTGGATTGTAACCAGTCTGTAAGTGTGTATGAGAAATCAGAGACGGGGGCCTGGAGAGAGTGTGGAGGAGGAGTGGGAGAGGCAGGACAAGTCATTGACAAATTGATAGATGTATTATTGTGATATATTGTTCTCCACCCACGACCAGGTACTACTGAAGAACATGTCTACGGTCTCCATCCCGGCGGTAATGGACCCGCTGGCGTTTGAGAGCGTGCTGAGCTGCGCCTACACCGGTCAGCTCCAGATGCTGCGGGAGGACATCGTTAACTACCTCACGGTGGGCAGCGTCTTGCAAATGTGGCACATCGTGGACAAATGCACCGAGCTGCTGAAGGAGGGCCGGGCAGGAGGAGGAGGGAGCGGTGGAGGAGGCGGAGTGCAGGATGGAGCCAGTGTCGGAGGAGGCGGAGGGTCAGCTAACCTCGGGTGTAGCAGCAGCAATGGTGACGGTGGTGGTAATGGAGCTGGTAATGATGGCGGGGTTGATGGTGGTCAAGCCCAGGTCGTAGGGTCCAACGAGCCCCAGCACGCCCCCCAACCTCCCAGCCGCCCGTCAGTGAGTGAGAGCCAGTCTCCCAGCAGCACCAACTACTTCAGCCCCAGGGACGGGAGCAGTTTTGGAGGAAGTTGTGCAGCCGCAGCTGGGGCTTCAGTGGACGGAGGAGGGGCAAGCAACACCCCCAGCTACTGCACCCCATCGGGAGGAGAGGAAGCCTTCCTTATTGAGGAAGAGGAGGAGGAAGTAGAGGAGGAAGAGGAGGAGGTGTTGTACCAACAAAGGAAGAGAGGAAGAGGAGGAGGCAGTGGGAGGAGGAAGAAAATGAGCTCAGTGTCAGAACAGGAAGTTGGAGTCAGCGACAGCTTCGGCGTGTCGTCCTATCAGGTGACGTGTGAGGCAACCGACACTAATGCACCTTTAAATTCATCTGAAAACCTTTTATTTTGAAAAAAAAGTTTTATTTCCATGAAGCTTTGCAGTTATTTTGAAGGTCAACTTTGTTTTTACATTACGATATGTAAAATGATATATAAAAGAATATTATGTTATTATTTAGACAGTGGTCACTCATCGTTGTCATTATTTTGATGTTATTACAACATTTAAAAAAATATTACAAAAGCATGGATGGAAATAAAAGTAAATATTACACTGGTTTTTGTTTTAAGGCGAGGAAGTTTCTGTATCCTAATCATCCAAAATGTAGTATTGGTATTTATATCTAGTTCCTCGTCATTGAATTGGGTTCAAACCCAGCTTTGGGGGTTTTCCTTTCATTAAAAAAATAACTGTTGAGTGGATGAAACTCTTTTGAAACACATGCATGGTTGTCAAGCTCACCCTCAAATCTTATATTCTGAATATACAAAGTTTTCACCGACAACAAAGAGCAGCCATCCCTCGTTAACTGTATTATAACATGAAATATCTCCACTGAAAGGATGGGGAGCACTCAGCGCTGACACAGCAGAAGCGTCCCACCTACAGCCAGCCCAGCATCATGCCTCGTAAACAGTGGGTGGTGGTGAAAACCGAACGCATGGAGGACGACGACCTCATCGTGGTGTCCGGGGAGGAGGGAGGAGAAGACGAGGAGGACGAGGATGACAGGGAGTTGGAGCTGGCCAGGGAGAGGGAGAGAAGCGACTTCAACATCTCCAACGTTAGGAGCCTTTCAGCTGATCTGGGGGGCAGAGCCGAGAACGACATGGACTCACAGGTGAGCTGCAACTCACTTTAAAGACACAATGCGATTATACCATCTTAATATTAATTAAATGTTCTGATAGCAGACGTTTTTGTTAGTAGAAAAATTAGACCTGGTGAAAACTGGTGTTGTGTGTTTTCTGTACTACCACTAGGAGGTGCAGAATTTCAAATTGTACACAAAGAGGCTCAAACTTCTTTCTGCAGATGAAACAGAAATACAGTCATCTGAACCTGGGTGGTGTGCAAAAGAAATATAATTTTTTAATACTCTACCACACTGCCTGGTGCACATTATCTGTCCAACATGCAGCACAGAGGACTCTGTGCAGTCTGTAGAGAAGTCTGTGTACAATCACTGAAAAGTATTTCTAAGTCACTAGTTTGAAAAATTGATCTGATGCAGCAAAACCGCAGCAAACTGGTTCTACATATAGGTGGAGTTTCTGCCTTCATCACAGATCTCAAAACCCCTTCCCTGTTTGTCTCCAGGTGGACTACTGCCAGTCTTCAGAAGACTACCTCAAGTTTGAAGGCAGTTTAATGGACCAGACTTTAGCTCAGCACCTTCATGACAGTGCAGCAGGTCAGAGCCAGAGCGCTAACCGTGCTGTTTCAGCGCTTCTGGGCCAGGTCCAGTCTGCAGCCACAGCCCGGGCCCAGCTCTTCCCCCTGGACATGCAGGGGAACCAGATCCTCCTCTACAGCCAGGCATCCGGACTCTCTCTGGACTCTGCCGCCCCTCCCCTGGGGATGGCAGGTGGTATGATCGGAGGAGCCTCTTTCAAAGGTCCCAGTCTGGAGCACGGTGCGGTCCACCTGTCGATGCAGGGCAGTTTGGGAGTTGATGGCATGGACAGCGGGGGGGTTGGAGGTGGAAGTGGGAGTGGTGGCAGTAACAGCAGCGCGGGGGGTTCAGGGAAAGTGTTTATGTGCCACTGTGGTAAGACCTTCACCCACAAGAGCATGAGGGACCGCCACATTAACATGCACCTGGACCTGAGGCCCTTCCACTGCCCCGTCTGTGCCAAGAAGTTCAAGATGAAGCATCACCTCACGGAGCACATGAAGACGCACACAGGCCTCAAGCCGTACGACTGCCTCGGCTGCGGCAAGAAGTTCATGTGGCGCGACAGCTTCATGAGGCACCGCTCGCACTGCGAGAGGCGCAGCGTGCTGGGGGAGAGCGGCGAAGGCGGGAGCAGCGGTGAGGGAGGGAGAAGAGGTGGAGGTGAGGATGGGCCAGATTTGATTTCCTCCCCTCACCTCCTCCTGTCTGCAGGTGAGGGAGGACATGGCGGTATTCTGGGAGGAGGTGGGAGAGGAGGAGTGTCTGTTTCTTCTCCACATCTTTCCGGCACTGTTCTGTCACCGCAGCACGCCGGCGTCTCGGCCACAGGAAGTAGCAGCAGTAACAACAGTGTGAGCAACAGCAGCAGTGCTGCTTTGAGCAACAACATGGCCGCCGCAGGGGCGCTTCTAGGAGTCGTCTCTCAGAGTCCGGGTCAGGGTCAGGGATCAGGGATGTTTGGTGGTCTTGGGATGGGTCGAAGTGTGTGTGATGAAGACGTGTGTGAAGTCAGTGCCAATGATAGTAGCGTGACTTAAACCAAAATTGTGTGTTCTGTCCAACGGGTGCCTCTTTCTGAGCAAACGGTCAAGCTTCTCGTTCCTGCTGCTGTTTTTAAAATACAGTAAACTTGGAAGAAGCGCAGAAGCTCTTCTGAAACACTTTCAACTGCCAACACTCAGCATTTCAAGCAGGAAGCGCGCTCTTTGTGTAGGGGAACAAAAGGCGAGGCTCCCGTTGGACACACATCCTGCAGAACATGTAAGTACACAGATACAAATAGAAAAAATGGGACTTTGAGATTCCAGTCGACTGTTGTGCCGTGAAGTTTCTGAAATAGACTTGTGGTCGTGCTGATGCCATCTTAAATTATCCTCAATTCTCGTACCACAAAGACTGTAGGAAACTTGCCTCCGAAAAGTGGCCTCATTAAAAAATGGACCTTTTGTCTCAGTGAGTAAGCTATTGTTTTAAATATCCGAGGTGATATTAAAGTTTATTTTTGTGGGTTTCGTGGAAGGATGCTGTGCGCGTCGAGAGGAAACCAAAAATGAAAAGACAGTGCTTCACTAACTGTTACCTTCTGTGGCGACGTTATAGTATCAGTAGAGTAGAAAAATGGCTGTTCTAAAATTGCTGTGATTTTCTGCAGTATTGTATAGTAATGTATCACTGTCATATGAACACAGATCTGCAAGAGAAAAACTTCATAACTCAACGAAGAAAACGAACAAGTGGCAGATTTGTGTTTTGTCCTTACAGCAGCAGTGGTACACCCCTGTAACAGACTAACTGTCAGCACTGCCATGTTGTTTTAGACGGTACTACGGATTACAGTGAAAGGCACAATCATTTATCCTCATCACAAGGGAACCCTTATGGATCCCAGACATGTGCGCAGGGAGGGATATTTACCAGGCAGGAGCTATTTTGTCTCTTGCTGACGTGTACAGCCGCTGAGCTCGAGCCTCATTCAGATTACTTTCTTAAAACTTAATGTTTGGTTGTTGAAGTAACAAAATATGGTCCAAGCCCTACATACACACAAACACTACCTGTAACTGAGAAGCTCTAAAACTTCCCCTCTGGAGCTTGAACAGCAGGAGGCGATGAATCTACTCTGCAGTAGAAGCCCCCCTGTTGCTTTCAGTTTTGCTGCTGTTACCTGCTTTCACTTTCTTGTTCACAGAGTTCTCGTGCTTTGAGAAGTATATTGTTACTGTAAATATATAGAAATATATGTCGTTTACTCATCAGACCTGGAACAAACACTAACTTGTCATACTGATGCGTTTGCTGCCGCCCGGTCTGCTTTGGAAGGAGTTAATCAGAAAGTATTTGAAAGTGTTCTGCAATGCGTTCCCCAAAAACAGTGCGTCTCTTCGATAATGTTCAATTCAACGAAGAGTATCAAAACCTAGCAATGGGAGATGGTGGTCTTACCTAAGCTATACAGTGTATAGTGTGTTTACAAGCGTACCTCCTCTGAATGGTCGACAAAGTTTCATCACCCAAATGAAAAAACCTCCTTTTTCAGCAGCTGTTATGCCAACAAAGAAGTTAAATATTAGTTTAATTCTTTCTACATTAACAACATTTTGTTATGAAGAGTGCTACACATTTCATTTTCCTCTTTTTGTGGAATTCTTTGTCTTTGGATTACAATATTTTCCACTTCCTGCAATAATTTTGAAAGCATCACGGAGTCGTACAGGTCCTGACCTCCCAAAAGTTTGTAAATGTTGAGAGAAACTTTGTCTCTTTATTGACAGTAGAGGTAAGCAGTGTGTCCGTCTGTGTTCGTATTTATCAGCAGTGGTTTTGGTCAGATACTGGTTCCTGTTTTGGTCCTGGATGTGAATGTGGTAATAGTCACCATGAAGGTCAGCAGTGTTTTGATTTTCTTTTAATTTCACTTTTTGGAAGAAATCAAACATCCTGGATATTCTGTTTCCTTTTTTGATTTTCTTAATTTTGTGTAACGGTGGTAGTTTTTGTAAAACTACTAATTGATTAGTTGGTAGACAAAAACTACATACTGTGATTATTTTTTTTAAAAAACGTGTCAGGTGTAAATACTGAACATTTTGTGGTTAAATCAGTTGATTGACTTTTTTTAAATTTTATTTACTTTTTAAACTTAAATTTAACACCTTTGGATTTGTTTTCTGTTCAGAGGAAATAATAGTCTAAGAAAATAAGATGTGTCACTTTTGGTTCTAGTAATTATTTTAGATGATGTTACAAACTGTCAGATATTATTATTATTATTATTATTATTATTATAGAAACCCTAATGATAGTAGCCATGTTTTTACCACTGCTGAATAAATATTTTGGGAACAGCTGCAGATGATATTAGTTCCTTGTGGGATCTCAGGACTTGGAAGTTCATCGTTGTTCACTCACAATAAAACACAATAAAAGAGAACTCGCTCTCAAGATGCTGAACTGAAACACAGGACAATTTGTTCACTTTGAACCTTTTGAAGAAATGTAACCTGGTAGTTTCTCCACTGTTCACAAGTACCTCGTTCTCTTCTGGGCCCTGCTGTGGTCCAAACACACTATAAGTTCTGTGCTGTGTCTATACAGATATACAGAGTAATAATCAGTACTGTGTGATGCATACTGAACATGTACTGGTACAACTACTGATAAGACACACTGACAGGGGTATTACACTACAGATAGTGAAAAGTACAAATACTTTCTGCCTTTGTTTTTCCATTAAAGCACTGAGTTGCTTATGTTTGTAAAGGAGGTTGTATTTGTCCTCTCGCCAACATTTTTGAAAGCATCGCCAAATAGGTTCAGGTGCCTTACCAGCACATTGACTTACTCATTATTTTCTAATAATTTAATCTTCCAATGGAAACAAAACATGTAGTAGTAGTAGTAGTAGTAGTAGTAGTAGTTGGACACCTTAAACATAGTTCAGGTCAACAGTTTAACCATCATTATATATTAGTGCGCAAGATATATTAAGACGGAGGTAATCAGAGTCCACTTTTAATAAGTGGCCTCAATACAAGCAGTATAATACATTCCAATGTGTCCTTTTATAGAAAGTTTCAGACTACTTAAAGGAGAGGAAACACTTTGTTCACCTCCACCAAATCACTTAATAGAGATACATACGTTAGGCACCTGGTTGGAGTTTAGACTTTGGGGGGTTTGTTCTGCACCAGGACACCACATCCTGCAACATTACTTACTTAAATACTTTTGATTTGATTTAAATTTACAAGTTTGGCCCATTTTAAAAGCAAAAACATGTAATTCCAAAACAAAATATGGTGCAATTCAAGGAGAACATGCTTTTCTATAAGAGAAAGGTGTCATTATTTGTGATAAAAGATGTCAAGCAGCCTTTAATTTAATGTTTCTTTGATAAGTGTGCCCCCTGTGGCCTCAGTCGGTACTGTGTTTAAGAGATTACGATCATGTAAACCAGCAGCATAATAACCACGAGTGTTTATGAAGATATGTAGCTGTGATTTTGTTTCCCTCCTATGTCAGATTATCTTTAACCAACTCAAACTGTGTAGAAAACATGCTCCAGTGTGCCAGTGTAGCTACAGCACAGGACAGTTTGTGGTGGACGAAATATTACACATGACCTCTTTAACATGCCTTCAGACATGTTTTATATTTCCAGTTACGTAGAGCAAAGAGATGGAGGATGAAGGTGAATGTTTTACCTTCTGTGAAGGCTGGGTGTGGATATTTTTATATGCAGGTTTGGAGCGTCGGGCGAAGTGAAAGGACTGTTGGCTTTTGTCTGTGTTCAGTGATCTGTGAGGTGTGACCTCCAGTGTTTCCTCTCTGACTCTGCTTCAGTTGTGTTTGTGGGTAATTTTTGGTTTCACATTTGTTCCTGTTTGTTTACTGGACAGCTACAGAGAAAACACTGGATGATTGTAAAAGCAGAATGTGTGAAATGGTGATCTAATGCCTTTCCTAAGTGTGAAGCTTGAAGTGTGCCAACACTAAAGCATTTAAACATGATAACTTTCACTGAGAGGGAAAGTAGTGAAGAAGATGATCACATTTATCGTATGTTTATATTCCTCAACAGACACATGAAGAGACAGGTGTTTGGCCTCAATCAGAAATACGTGAATTCTTGGTCTCTACTTGTGAAACCAGTCTTACTGATTTATAGAACAATCTCTACTTTTTTTACATCCAGTGATTGAAGAAGAGTCTCCTCTGGTCAGTAACAGCCCTGACGTTAGATCCTGTAATGCTCAGATTTAAGTGGAAGACCAGCAGTTTATATCTGAGTTAGTTAACTTGTGATGTGCAAATGTGCACGGCAAGAATTTACAATTTGTGACTCAAATAAATCAATAAAACTCAACATGTGGTCTGCACAGTGCAAATACAAAAACTATAATAAAAAAATGATCATTTGATCTCATATCACCTCCACATTTAGTATAGTGCCCTCTTTTAAAAAAAAAAAACTTCCTAAATCAAGAAGTGTATATTGAAATACCTAAATTATGACAAAACATTAATAAAGTAGACTCCAGCCCAAAGACAGTTCACATTTTTAATTAGTTTAAGGGCCCCTGAGCACCCCGTTATTTCACAATGCCTTTTGGTGTCCTCCTAAATAATGGATTAACATGACGGGTGTGTAGTTTGTTGTTGTTCTGCAGCTTCACCTGCTGCTGCACCAACTCTATGAACAGTTTCTGAGGTACAACAGACAGTTAAAAAGTCTGAACTACAACCGCATGTCTTCTCCTGCACCACGTCTTATCGGAGCGAGCTGAACATTCCTGCATCAAGAGAAAGTAACGACGGAAGGATCGCTGTGGAGAGCTCAGACTGAAAACTAGACTGAGGTATTTTAATTATTTTTGTACATTCCACAAACTATGTTATACAACTTCTTACATGTCCTCTGATTGACCAGTTGATTGTTGAACAGAAAATGACACTTGTCAATAGACATTTTTATGTAAATCCTGAGTGGTACTAATAATGTAATAAACTGCAGTACATCAATATTCACCTCTGCCCTGTATCAAAATAATGGATTAATAAATTATTTGGTGCAAAAAATGGACTTTGTCTTTAATTTCTGTTCAAGTCTCGAAAAATATTCATAAATCTTCAACTGTATTTGTTTTAATGGTTAAGACCAACAGAAGCTACGCAGGTCCAGGCCTGATTGGTAGCTGCACAGGTGAAAGTGCGGCTGCAGGTCTAAATGCCTCAATATTCAGAGAAAATTGCAGCTGTGTAATAGCAACATTAATACTATTCATTTGCAATACATTAACATCGCAATATGGCAGAGAAGCTACAGCTACGGATGCAATGATCCAACTTTTTCTGTCCCGACACCACAACTCTGTTTATCTGCTGATACCAAGCACCAATATGATACGAGTGCCCTCTTTTATCCAGATTTAAAATCTGCATCCCTCACCGCCTGGAGCTCATCGGGAACATTTGTATGGAAGGTAAGGTCACAAATAAAGTCGGTGTGGAGGTGGATGGGATCAGTGCACCCGTAGCTACAACTACAAGAGCTTTGTAGGTTAAAACAGTAGTGTGATGTGTGAGAATCAACCAGCTCAGGAGACTAAAATTACATTAAATATCAAATAAAAAAATCACCTGCAGCCTTTGCAGAACTTTATTCATACTGTGAAAAGATTTATTCAATATATTAAGCTCAAGGACAAATAAAAATCCAATATCAGAGGCTTTGCATAAAAAAATTATCATTTATTTTATCAAAAATGAAAAAGAAAAGAAAATTCACAGTGAACGATGGATCACTCCTCTGCATCAATGAGGCCCGGTAGATCAAAGCGATAACTACATTCCAGGTTTACATTCTAACTTCAACCCAAAATATAATTGTGTGGTGACATTTTATAAAAATGGGATTCAGGAGGAATTTCCCTTCACCAAAAGGCCTGGACTTCCGTCAACATACTAGTGGTCTTCTACATAGAGACCAGCCAGAAAATTCATAGTTTTAAAAAAGGATGTGATACACATTGCACACAAAAAACCTCATTCATCAAATGCTGGAGATCTTAAATGCGACACTGCCTATAACAAGAACTGGAAAAATAAACACACTTTATTCTAAATGCGGCAGAGACGTGGAAATTTCAACTTCAATGGCTAAATCGATCTGAATACCAAGTGTCTCGACAGGAGGGAACAAACGCTGCACTAACAACTCTAAAATAATGATTATCTGTATTAAAGCGAATCATTGGGTGTGTCAGACTAAAACTGGATTTCCTCGTTTATGTAAATTCAGAATTTACAGGACATCCTTGACTGGGCCAGGTCCGGTTCAGCTTTGATTTGGGCTGGGCTTAAAGTGCGAGGACTGGGTGAATAAATGTAGTTATCGGGGCTGGACAGAGACACAGGTAGAATTCATCACGCTGAGACTCGACTCTGTTTGAGATGCATTGAAGGAGAAACTTCAATCTTATCCTCCCTTCATTTGCTTTGAGATGCGTCAGAATCACGAGGAAGCATTTTTGTGCTGTAGCTACTTGAAGGATAAGGCTGAGATTATTCTGTATTTTTCTTACTGTCAAAAAATCCCACACAAAGACCAAAACCAACCATGTGTTGGTTCATCTCTCACTACTTTCCAACTTCCTTACTTACTGCTCTCAGCCCCAAGCTAAGCTTCCTAAAACAGCTGGACAGTGTAGTTTTTAGCAAAGGTTACTCAAGGAAGGACTACAATTGTCGGGAACTATTTTCAGTCGCGGATTAATACATATTTGGTGCTCTAGTGAGTATTTCCAGCAGCAGGACGGTGTATGTGGGACTGAATTAAAGTAAACTACAGATCCATGATAAGGATTAGTTTAGTTTGTTTTTGTCTTTTCATGGGATTTGTTGACAGTCAGAAAAATATAGTTAACATCACTCCAACATTTGCGGATTAGCCTTGTCAGCAGCTCTCATTCAAACCAATAACTTTTCAGCTATCCTGCAGCAGACATGAGTTTGAACAAAAATAGTACCTTTATTATCAACCTAAAAATAGAAATATGTTTAGAGGGGAAACTTAAAAAGGAAAAATTTAAAAATGTTCTCCATTATCACTGCTGCAGTCCACACAGCTCGCTAACAGTAGAGTACAAACCACCACACAGCTCACTAATTCAATGCAACAAGTAAAACAATGTCATCTCTAAATTGCTTCTATATAGACGACCACTTCCTTCTCCTTCATGAAAAAACAAAATGCGATTGAAATATAAAAATGTAAACAATCTGGCGGCTCTCGCCAGTCGAGTGTTTGTGAAAACAAAGCTCCGTCTGGGCCACGTGTCTGACACAGTTCATGTTTTCAGGCACTGGTTTCTAACATAAACCACACTAACAAAAGTTCAAGTCACGGGACAATCGTCCCAAAAGTAGTATTTTTAGCTCTGTGTAGTATTGAAGTAGTATATTTAGCTCTCAGAGCAGTAGAAAACTCATTTCAATGCTACTACCAACTGGACGTCAGGTGCATTAGTAGTGTTGCACTGAAAGGCAGGAAACACGGCAACAGACGTTTGGCTGCTTGGATCACCCAACAGATTCGGATGAGGTCATCTTTAGGGCACCCAAAAAGGGAGAGAAGACAGCCGAGGTCAACATCAGCCAGTGTTTCTCTGCTGAGAGAAAATGACAGCTGTATTCTCTGGCGCACACAGCAGAAGAAGGCGGCTCCCAATACCTTGATTTTCCAAAAAAAAAAAAAAAAAAAAAATGTCCTGTTTAAGCATCTTTCTTTCAAATGTTAGGTCACAATTATTTTATTTAAGTATTTTACAAAAACGTGTCTTGGCTTTTGTTTGGTAATATGTAATCAAGTGACATGAGGTACTAAATTCATAGTTTTCCCTGCCTTCCAAGGCTATGAATGGCTGTATATTTTGTAAAAAACGTATTTACTTTTTAGATCATATTTATATCCGAGGAAAAACTTATTGAGCTTTTCCCCCTTTTTTACAAGCCAGGAGACAAAGGTGGTCCTTAGAAATGCGTGCTGTCAGGACATCGGTCCCAGAATACAGGTGACATGTGGAAGAATCTTGCAGTACAGCGAGAGGTCAAAGGTGAAAGGTCATTCTGAGTCTGACAGGACGATGATCTCATCTGGGTCACACTGGGTGGCCACGTTGACCTGGAAACACAAACAGTGGAACGGTTAGGGAACGTATAATATCTGACTGAACTGAAACCAGTCTCACACATTTACACTAACACACACACACACAATCAGTGCAGGATGGTCAGGATTCATCATTTTATTTTATTTTGTGAAAGAAAATCTGAATTTATTACCATTAAAATTGTTATCAAACCGGTGAAAATGGAAAATATATACATAATACGTCTTAATATTGTGTACGTATATTAAATATATGAAAATTATATTTATAAAAGACAGAATTTGCAAGAAATGCATTGCTGTAAAATGACTTTGTGTGCTGTAAGCTGTGGTAGAAAAGGTCTACTTGTAGCAGGAAAGATAAGTTTGGGTCGACATGAACATCAAATCTGTGTGAAAATCAGCAAAAAGAAAAGAAAAAGAGCCTCAAGTAGAAAGTAGAAACAGTGATAAAAATATATTCTTATGGAAAATTACAATAAGTAATGTAGTTGATGTGAGCTGTATAACTGGACTAAACAGTGCTGAACCTCTATAACTGTAAAGATCTTCAATTGTGTGATAATTTTTACTTCCATCTTTACAATGTAAATAAAACAATCGCAATCCACTACATAAAAAAAAAACACGATACAGTAATTGATATAATTTAGACACCTGTGGAACATACTGTATGAACAACCTGAGAAATAAGAGACATGTTTTACAATCTTTAGATAAATACTGTATGAAAGGAGACAAAACTAGATCAAGTCTACCCAATTAAAAGACATTATTTTACAAATGCGAACGTAAAGTCATTTATCTTGAAACAGGACTGTGATCCAGGTTTTGAACAGACAATCACTACGATCATTAATAATTCTCATTCACCATCTATGTGCCCCCACCTTGTTTTTCTTGGGAGGCGGCGTCGACTGTGAGCTGCTGACCATTTCCTGGGTTGGAGTGTCTGCTCGGGTTGACTCTGCCTGCTGCGGAGAATTGCAGCTAAAAACGCCCATATCCAGAGGGATATCTACCTCACTGAGGAGAGAACGATGGATGGAGGGAGAGACGTGAAGAGGTAGAAAACAAAAATCAACCAAAACAATAAACTTTCCAAATAAATGAATCCATTAATTATTATTAATCCAACAGTACTAGAGCTACAGCTAACATTTGAACTACAACAGCTACCCGGTTTATAAGTGCCATTTAAGCACTAACTTAAAAGGTGCTGATAAAAGCTAGAACAGAACAAAAAGTCCATTATTTGGTGGAAAACAAGAAATATAGATACAAACATGGTTTCCTTAAATTGTTGAGTGTTTTCCTCTTTTGAGTCAGTAGTTGTCTGGCCAGCTGCTGTTCACAGAGAGATCACATAAGTACTGGAAATTAACTCTGGATTGATTCAAACTGTCCTGTTTGATCGTGTTTCAAAGCTAAACAGGTTTACTCCCTCGCACCAGGAAACCAGCCCTGTGCGTCTTTCATTCTACAACAGCAGCAACAAATCCTTGTTTCCTCATTTCCTCCACGGTGCTATATTGATATTCATGCTCATATTGATATATTTTGTTGCAATATTATATTAGTCATATCATAACAGTCCCTGAGATTCATAAACTCTTGTTTCCTGTTTTTTGTTTTGTCAGACCTTTGAAAACTGAAAATGTGTCAAACCACCAATAAAGAGCAACAGACAACTCACAGGTCTGCATACATGTCAAGTGTACTAAAATAGATTTCTACCTACTTTGAGAATGTCACATATTTTCTTCATGTCGAGCCAACAGAGCCTTACAGTACCTGTCATGGATGATTATGTGCTTTGTATTTCGGGAGTTCCCTGATGTCTCCCTCTTCCTCTTCTGGCTCCTCGTAGTTCTGGGGCTGGGCGGCGGCGACGTGCCGTTGGTAGTCTGTGTGTCACATGACACTATGACTGCTGGTGACAGTGGCAAAGACACCCCATTGGCTGCTACTGGGGAGACGTCTGCCGGGTCCTTAGTGACTTTACTGGTGCTTACCAGCACGACTGAAACCTGATTGGAGGAGTCCACAGGCTCCTCTAATCCTGTCAGGTTCCCATTAGACAACGGCTGGTTATCAGTCTGCATTGGCTCCAATTGGCTGGGGCTGTGTCTCGGGGAGGGGATGTCAGACAGCGGAGACATTTGGGACTTGCTTTCATCAGAAAGAGGACTGAGTCCACTTGTGACTGGCTCCTCGTCCTCATCTTTCACGCTTCCTTCTTCCCCTGCTGAAACGCTTGCTGACACCTCGCCTGTCTGATCCTCCATGTTGGTACCATCACCTGCTTGTTCCGCCTCGTTACTGTCGTCTTCCTCATTCTCATCATCGTCTATAGAAAGAGGAAAATTACTTATAACTCACTGCAGACTCTACTGGGTATAACATGAGTCCAACTGGTAAAATAATATTATTACTGGTAAAACTAACATCAGCCCTGTGTCTAAAAAAAAGAAAAAAAGAAAACATCTCCACTCTAACCAGGTCCATCCTGCTGAGTGCTGGCCTGGATCTCTTCCTCGATGTCTGGGTCTGATGATTCATCTTCTTCATCGTCGTCCTCCTCCACCTCTTCTTCTTCCTTCTCTGCCACTCCATTAATCTCTTTATTTCCTTCTCCGTTTCCTGATTTGTGGCCCTGTAAATCAGACATGTGACGGTCAGACAGCAGCAGACAGTCAGGGAAAGAGAAAAACAGCAGGATCAGGTGTTCCATAAATTAAGATTAAAACCAGACAACAAAATGCATTTCAATTTCCTGTTTTCTCATCCCCCGTCAGTAGGAGGGAACGCACCGATGTTTTTATGAGTTTGTTACATTACATACAAAGTGTTCTATCTTTGAGGCAGCCATTGATTCCCATTTACTTCTGACAACTTGCTGTGAGGTAGGTAATTTATCATCCAGTTGTATTGGATTGCATTAGATTGTACAGGTGTACATAATACATTGGCCACTGAGTGAAAAGTTGAGTTTTATTTTTATATACTTTATACAATATTGTTGAGAGGGAATGCAGTTATTAGTTCAGATGGATTAAAAATTAAATGTGCCAATATGTAGATCTGCCATGAGACGTTTCCTACATGAATATGAAACCAAGATCAAGTGAAACAATGAAAGCAGCGGAAGCCTGTGGTGATTTTCCTCCTTCCCCAAATGTTCTCATACCTCTTTCTCCTGTCGTTTGGTCCTCTCCTGCTCCTCTGTGTCCTCTTGTTTGACGGCGTATTTCTTGATGACCTCCTCCAGATGGGACAGAGCCACCTCTCTGTTCGACCGCAGCTTCCGCAGCAGTGAGGGGTCCGACAGAGCCGGGTCTGTGGCTTTAGAGGGTGGTGGAGGAAAGAGAGGAGAGAAAAGAGCAAGTGTGGGAACAGTGGAGCGAAAAGACGGGATAGATGATGGAAAAACAAGGAAGAACAGGCGAGGGCAAGAACAGAGAGGGAGGACAATAAATTAGAGTAAGATAAGGGGCATGGTAGATCTTGAAACGGTTAAGGTTATGTTTTACACTTTCAAAAACAAACTACTACCTGAAAGTAGGGCTGCAAAATTAATCGAATATTAATTGCGATCACGATTTTGGCTTCCCACAATTAAATGAAGATGATTGTCTGCGATATTGACGGTTAAAATGTGCGCTCCGCTCATAGTTGAGGAAGCACTTGATTTGATATACAACAGAGTTTTTTTTTCCCAGCCACCAGGGAGCGATGGAGATGTTTTGGCTTCCAAGTTGGGGTAGTCTCGCACAGCCAGACCCATCTCTTTTGGGGAGCCGTCATGCTGCTGTGCGTGCACCCGTTACCTCATCAAATCCCTGTCCAGCATCAACTCGGACATCCATAACAGTGACATGTCACTGTAAAAAGTTTTGGTACAATTTTATTTATAATTTTCTTCCAAGAGATGCACTGTGAATAAGGACCAGTCAACATTTGTACATTAGCAGGAACGTAGCACAACATGGAAGGGAAAGAGGTGCTCTGTTTATTTGAATGTGAAAGTGCGATAAAAACATTTTGTCCCTAAAATCTTTGAATAATCGTGATCTCAATATTGATTAAAAAAATAATCGTGATTATCATTTTGGCCATAATCGTGCAGCCCTACCTAAAAGCATCCAAAAGTTCAACACTTCTAAATCCTTGAAGACCTGAACATTTTCACGTTGGTTTAACATTTCTTTGTTTGTTAGTTCCTTTTGTGGTGTATTAACGATATGTTTGTATATGTAATTCTGAATGTCAGTCTGCCACCGCAGCCAACTGACCCTGCTGAGGCCTTACCAGGCTTGTAGGGGTCAGTGAGGTACGAGCCGAAGTTGTACACCAGGTCCAGGTGACGCCTCTCCTGCATGCGGCTCCCGGTCTCTCTGAAAGCCTCCTGGGCGATCTGGTTCAGCTGTTTCCTGCTCAGGCAAAGGTTGTGACGCTCATTGGCACGCAGCACCTGCTGGAGGATGTCTTGGTAATCCGGAGGGTTCCTGTGTGCCTCAGGACTGTTGATGAAACGCTCGATCTGACAGGAGGAAGGAACGTAGAGTATGGGATCAGGAGCATATCAAATTCAACCACATTTAAAATATAGTAATACCAAACAAAACAGCTCCACCAACCTGACACACAGTCCACATCACAACACCAGACACATCGTTATGTTCTCTCATGAAACTTTGCTTCTGTACCATCTTTTTTGTTTTAGAGAAATGCACAAATAACAACTAACTTCCACTGATTGTACTAAAGAAAATTTTTGTGATCCAATACCTATATTTACTTACATGTTGATTAAATATGTATCTGACAGAGTGAAATGTTGACCCAGTCACACTAATAGTAACCACAAGTTTTACCCAGCTTGTTCCAGGACACATATAAAACCGTTTAAAGCAACAACAACCAGCTCACCTTCCTGTTGATCTCAGGATAACGAGTGCTTTTATACCAGATCTTCTGCTCAATGACTCGGCCTGTTAGTGTGCTGCACTCCTTCAGTTCACACAGCTTTTCATAAATCTTCATCATCTGGAAGAGAAGAAGAGGACGGACGGTAGAGGTGTGACTAGCGGCCACACAACTTTGTGTAATGCTTCTTTTTACAGCTTTCAGCACTATTTATAACCAACTCGCTCTATAAGTAACTGACCTTGCGTTTGAGCTTGTGCTCCTGGATGTATGAAGATTCTTCAGCTTCCAGGTCGTCCAGACTCAGCTCAGCCTGCAGCAGGCGGCTGATCTCATCGTTGTACACCTTCAGTAGGTTCTCCAGATACGCTATCTGAGAGAAATCGAGAACAGACACGAAGGGTCAGGCGTGTTTGCCTACACAGACTTCGATCAAAAGTTTAGGCGTATGGTTGTTTGTGTTTATTTTCTTGAGTGGTTTGTCAAGGATGAAAGGAAAAAGAAGGGAGAGGATGAAACGCTTTTCACATTTCAGGTGAAAACTTTTTGAAAGAAGAATCTCTGGCAAATGTCGATGCTGACAATTACACCTTAGTGAGGTACTGATAGCATTACAGCATTAGAAGAAACAGATCAAAATCTAATTATAATGCCTTTATGTGGCCATTAAAACCCAAGATACATCAAAAGTCATCAGAGCAAGCCCATTTACGTTTGACGTATAGTAGTTTTACACCTTCCCTTTATATCTCCAACTTTATATTACAACTACTTTATTCATTAACTCAGGTTTATTGATTGCTCTTTAATCTGCTTTTATCATTCATACTTTTATTTTGGCTCTGCAGTGTGATGATTTAATGAAAAGCAGGATGTAACTGAAGTCACTGTTGAAAAGTGACATACAAATAAAATTTCTTCAGCAGCTGAATTATTTAAAGGTCATTATCAGCCAAAAACAATACTAGCCACACCTGGCAGTGTTCAGCACTAACCTGTTTCCTGGATGCCCTCTTTGCCTTTTTCTCCACTTCCTGTTCCTCCTTTTTATTGTCCTCTTGCAGCCCTGAGGT
Source organism: Enoplosus armatus (assembly GCF_043641665.1). NCBI lineage: Eukaryota > Metazoa > Chordata > Actinopteri > Centrarchiformes > Enoplosidae > Enoplosus > Enoplosus armatus. The sequence goes on from NC_092195.1 coordinate 19,182,250, forward strand.
GGAAGGCTCTGCTGCCGGTTTCACCCCTTCCTCCTCCTCATCTGTCTTATCTTTAGTTTTGTCTTTACTTTTGGGCATAACAGAGGTAGACTGGAGAGAACTTGATGTTGAGGTACAAGGCCCAGGCTCAACCTTGGTGAGGATCTGCCTCTTCTTGGCTGCATGCTGCTTGAGTACAGTGCACAGTTCATTGATGTAGACAAAGGTTTTGGAACGGCTGGCCTGAGCTCGAGTCAAACAACGTCCCAAGGTGTTCCTGAACTCCACGGATGACAGAAAGTCCGGGGAGGCCTTGGAATGCTTGGTTTGGAGGAAGGTCAAGACCTCGGGGCAGTCCTGGGTGAGAGCTGAGCAGTGCTCCACAAACTGGGAGGAGAGAGAAAACAGGAAGGATGAGCAGGCAGAAAGAATAATTAGAACACATACAACAACAGCACATTGTGATTCAGATTTTTCCAGTTCACACCCAGTTTCAATGTATTGTCAACATAATTACAACTCTCCAGTAATACAACTATTGTCAATAGTTAAGATGGTTGTTTGCACATCTTAACTATTCAGGTCAGGTGCTGGGTACAAAGATCAATGCAATGAAAAGTGAAAGTGTATTAGCACACTGGGACAGGCTTTATGACTTCTTCAAAAAGGGAGCTTGTAATTCCTGTGTAAATTTTAATTTCCATTTCATACAATACCACCAATGTCATCAGAATGAGAAATTAACACAGCTACTAGTACATTTTACCACCTTTATTTAGGAAATAACCAAATGACTTTGGATAAAACAATCCTCCCACAGTCCCTTTCTGTAAGCTCACCTCGGTGAACAAAGTCTGATTCTCTGCCTGCAGAACATGCGTGTCCTTCTTCGCTGAGGCAAAAGGTGACTGGGTGATGTGGGTAGGGGCAGGCTGCAGAGCTTTGAGTGGCGAGACATTTTTGGCTCGATGCTGAGAGGACGAGGTGGAGGCAGAGCAGGAGGGTTGAGGACTCGCCTCTTCGTCATCATCAAGGACTATGATCTTATCCGCCATCGAGGCGGGAGCAACCGCCATCCAAACCGTTGCTTATTTCTGCTTTCACAAAATACAAACAGGGAGAATGTTGATTAGGGCAACTGAAAGTACAAGATGTCAAATAAGCAGGGGGAGGTTGAAAACCTGAAATTTACAATGTTCTGGTGGAACATGAGGGGTCTGGTGGGTGTAATAACAGTAATGATGACCCAAAGCCAGAGTGATGGACATGGATTAACAGAATATTTAACCACAACAAGTCATACAAAATCTGGAATGGTCAAAATTGTGTTGTAAATCAGGAACTATCTGATCGAAGAATGAGTAAGCAATACTCTGATAATCTGTCCAGACATATGATGCCAGCTTTCAATATGTGGTACCAGAAAGCATGTGGTTCGCTACCCAAACCAGTGGTGAGGTATAATAATAATAATATATAACAGTATAATATAATAATAACAGACAGTTGGTGCTGTCACTGCTGAACTCAACACTTGTGTTTGTGTGTTTGAGAAATCATCAGTGAAAAAAGTGAAAGGGATTGTGTCGAGTATAACGTCATACACATAATATCATAATGTTAACTAACTAAACAGTTAGTCGACTAATCGATTGACAGAAAATCCACCTTTGACAACTGATTAATCATTTTTCAAGAATAATGTCAAACACTCTCTGGCTTCAGCTTTTCAAATGAAGATTTGCGGCTTATGAGTCTTATATGACAGTAAACTGCATGTTTGGGGTTTTTCGACTGTTGGACAAAACAAGCAATCCGTAGACATCACCTCTGGGAACATATAATGGGCATTTTTTTATGCTATTGTCTAACATTTTATAGGCCAAATGTTGAATTGACTTGCCGAGATAGTAGTCATCAGTATTCAATCATGAAAACAATTGTTAGTGGCAGAAATAAACCAAGAGTGGCCTCCTAAACCTGGGTCCCACACAAGTTACTTACGCCCCTGCATGAACACACAGAAACACGGCCATATGCTTGTGATGTTCTGATATACTGCTCCTTCATTCGTGGGCAATTATGGCCATTTAACGTTAGCAGTATGTTGTCTGCGCTTCCAGACCCTTGAACTGTTAAGTGAAACTGAACAGTGAAGCTTGATGACACAGTACTTTACAGACTGATGGCAAATTAGACATGAGCTATCGTTGAGAAGGAAAGGTTACACACATTATGACATTCCCACACATACCGACCTCTTGTTTATGAGCTGTTTGACGTGACAACAAAAGGGGAAAATGTTCCACCGCGACGCATCCTTAGAATTCTGTGTTCCAGTTAGCTAATGTTAGCTTTAGCTAGCTAGTTAGCATTCTGGCCAAGTAAGTGAGCTGAGTAAGAAAATAACGATCCGGAAAGAAAAGCCCTCATGCTGTTTTTTATTACAGAACTTGTTAGACCAACAAATCCGCGATGCTCTTTAAACCCGTATTTATAATCCCACAGACTTTTTGTTTACCAAAACAATGCTCGGCAACTTGGCTATGCCGTCGACTCGAGATAGAAAGTGTACCCGCTAGAGTCATATCAGCAACAATGCCTCTGATTGGTTGATAGATGGTTTACAGTCAGCAATGTCGTTAGCCATTGGGTGGTTTCCTCCAGTCCAGTGCCGTTGACATATTGTAGAAAAACAAACGTTGACCGTGTAATTTTAATCTGAAAAGGACAACGGAAGTCACGCTTTCTTATTAATGCTATCTTAAGTTTCACACGGTTGATGATCAGATACTATTACATGTGTTTACCAGTGTTGTCATTTTGTATTTTATTACACTCAAACTTTGCAGTATGGTCATTATGAATGGTTTTATTTAGAAACATGTCATCCCAGATGACTTCACAGCAAGAAAACATACCACAGCCTTTAAACTCTAAACTTCCATATACATCAATCTAAGAAGACACCTTTTCCCATTATCCCATAATAAATGTACATGTGAGCAGTTTCAGGTTATTTTTAAACATTGTGGCACACCAACATGTTTGAGAGGAGACGGCCATTTATAAACAGGAGACGGCATTTTTAAGAAATGTGTTTATTTCTCTTTAAGACTATTTATGTGCTCTGTCTATACTATTTCCATCACATTTCTATGCAAGTTTCATTTGGTGTTAGCCCAGGCTGAGAGTACTGCCATGATGCACAAACACACATATAACATAAAAGTCACAATATACATACATTACATTCTCTGTACCTAGAAAAATAGGATTTCATTTGTGGGTTTGGACTGTGTAGTCTATTTTCCTGTCCTGGATCATTTACAAAAGATGTTTTAGTTCTTTCTTAAACACACACACACGGGCTCATCGCTGGTCCTTCAAAGGTAACAGTTTTTTGCCTTATTTAAACAAATGGGAGCAACATATGGAAGCATTAACATCTCCAAACTAAAGCTGATTAGCTGAAAGCTCATTATCATTTCCAGTGTTTGTGACAAGATCCGGTATGTAAACAGTGGGAGGCCAATATGATAATGCAGCTAAGTGGATGAAAGAAATATCGCAACAAGCATGTTTAGATTGAGAAGAGGCCCTTTTCAGAAACTACTTGGTACTAGTACTAACTACTAGCTAAATATAGTGAAAATAACAACTGACAGAATTTAATGTGCGCAACAAGCTTCTCTCTTTATCTGTTAAAAAAAACAACTCTAAAGCTAAAATTCTATACATATTCATCACACTGCAAGCTTTAAAACACCTGAAACCCTGTCCAAGACATGTTCGGTGGTTCAGTATCACATTTCCACAGCAGTTCACTTCATTTGTCTTTACTTGTCTTTCTGTAAGTGGAAGAAGTGGAAAGTTGTTATTGAGAGGAGACATCCAAAACACCCAATGTAAACGTAAAGACATTCAGGATTAAACGTGTTGTGTATTAGTATTTGAAACATTACCTTGTCCTGTGTATCAGCCTCATCCGAGCCTATGTACAGTGAAATAAAAGACAAAAAGTCATATACAGAAATTAAACTGAAATATCTTACTGTATCTTCTTTAAACAGCATACAGTGTTCAAGGTGTTTTTTTAAACTTTATTTAAATTATGTATGTTTTTTTTTCTTATTGTATCCAAATGGTGAGGTAGTATGAAGCCATCAAATTATGAAATGGGTAGGGGGAAATTAATACATTCATAAATTGTTATTATCTGTCAGTTTACAATGAATTATTTATTATCTGCTACCTGAGCCACTGAAGGTCCAAGAGACGAACTTGATAAAACCGTAGAGCACTAGCGCCACACCAACCATAGCCATTGAGTCCTCAATGGAGGGAGCACTGAACCCTGCAAAAGACAAAAGACAGAATTCAAGTCTTAACTGATTCCCATTTATCTGACTTGCACTTGATGATGACAATAATATGATCAATTGATATGAAATATGATATTCAGGCGACATACACTAGAAACTCTCTTTGTTTCTCTCATGGCTGAAAAGTAAAAGATGAGGAACAATATTTTGCATCATTTGAACACTTTTACCACAACACCCAACAATTTGGCTGGATCTTCTCATTTCATTTCATAGGTTGAGCATCATTAAAAAAACAACTTTTCTATTAGTGTTGTTGTCAAAAGAGCTTGATAAATGTCTTCCACATTACCAATGACATTGAGGGTCACGCTGGCCCGTCGTGTGCCCCCAAGATGGACAGCCACACAGGTGACCTCCCCTCCTCTGCCCAGGTCCAGCTTAGTCATGTCAAGCTCCAGCCGAGTGCTCTGGCTATAGGTTCCATCCCAGGCCTGCCGGTGGCCCGTTACACTGCCTGATCCCAGAGGCCTGGACTTCCCATCAGCGCCTTTAAACTCCCAGCTCAGGTCCAGGGAGAGGGGGGCAAAGCCAGACGCCTCACACTGGACAGTCAAAGTCTGGCCGGGAACAGCGAGGGGCAGAGGGGAGGGGTGGATGGAGAGTGATGGAGGTTCTGGGTTGAAGGAGAAAAGAGTGTAAGAGTAAAGAAAAGAGGAAAAAAATAAGAGTAATCTGGTTCTCAATGGAATCTGGTTTATTCCTACGTGATCTCAATTTTCTAAAAATATAAGTTTAATCCAGTGTTGTTTGACAGCAAATAATCACAGGCTAAGTATGGCTGTCAATGTGGACAGAGACTGTTTAATGAGCACATGTCCTCTGCATCATCTCCGCACTTGAGTAATGCTTCAGAGAGAAAACGTTCTCCTTCTAGATCCGGTGTTAAGAGAGTTTTTTTCTTTAATCACACAACAGAAAGTACAGTCTTTTCCCTCACCTACAATCTCAAGCTCCACAGCCACCTGAGCCACAAGGTACGGCAGGTACACCGTACAAATGTACATCCCGGAGTGACGCACTTTGGCTTCCTGCAGGATCAGGGACGCATTTCCCTTTTCGTGGACACCCTCAAAGTCCAGTGTGGCCCCTTCCTCTTGTGTATCTGCCAAGCGGTCCGTCTTGCCGTCGTAAGCCAGAACCAGTCGCCCGTCGCCTCTGAACTGGTAGCGCCACTCTACAGCAAAACCTGACCCGGATAGAGGCGAGGAGGGGTCGGCCCAGAAGCCGCAGTCCAGCACCACTGGTTCCCCGAGTCTGGACTGCACCGAGACTGTTTTACTGCTCACACTCAGGATCACTGAGGAAACAGAATGTGAGGCGTCAAACACATATGACTAAGATGAGAAAAACGTTTTGAATTTTTGACCATCTTAACTATAGCTTTGTGAAAAAAACAGTATCTCTAGATGGTCGCAGACATGTGACAATCATCATTACCATCGTGCTCTTTGCTTGCTGTGGGACCACGCATGATATTGGAAATGGACAGCTGTTGGTTGAGGCCACGAAGGGCAGTTGAAAACCAATCAGCTTGCAGGTATATGGGGCTTAAGGAGTCTGTGAGTGGAGCAACCCATTTGAGGGTTGAGGGCAGCGGCAGGAAGGGGTTGATCTCACACTGGGGCTTATTGATAGAGCCCCTGGGGGGGTTCAGAGAGCAGTGGCAGAGAGTGCCAGCTGGGTCTGAGGAAAGAGGAGTCAGAAGGGTAACATGTATACATTGTCATGGCATTTGACGAGAAAGGTAGCTTGATCTAAAGATTGAGATAAATATTAGACCTGCATAAAAAGGAAATTTAAATACTTTTTGTTTTCAACAAAGTTGTCTCTGATAAATCAATCAACCTAATCTATTATGGAATCCCTAGCTGACAAATTCAAGTTTATGTCTGGAAAAAAATAAATGAAGCAAACTCTGAACCCATATGTATATTATTCATGCAATATTAAACAAAGAAACCTTAAAGAGAAATGTTTTAGTAAATGACCGAATCAGTACGAATCAGTAAAAATGCAGGCAAAAAACTAAAGAGTTCACTGCTCACGTCTCCCATTTTGTCAACAATTCAAGTAATCAATAGAGAACACATGCTTGCTGCATTTGTGTATCTATTCAATGCTCTCCATTTAATTATTTGGCTCATGGAGGAAGCGTCTCTTCCAAATAAGTGACCTTTACTCTGAAGGTTTACAGAGTTTTAAGAAAGAGACTGAAAGAAAGTGAAGTTTAGATAGATAGAAAGTAATTTCCAGTGGGGAAACACAGTGAAGAAATTGAATAAACAACATTCACCTCTGTTTCAATAACTATTGTTAGGAACTTCTTTAGAAAGTGTATTTCACTGAACAATCCTTGACTTGAATTGACTTTGAAATGTAACAAATTTGCGACACTTACTGTATCTACACGCAGACCCACACTCATAGTTATAGTCATAGTCAAGTTATACCTTAGAGAAGTTCAGAGTCATTTTGAACTAACCAGTAATAAAGTAGACTCTGTCAGGGTCGATGTCGGATGGAACCTGGTGGGATGCTGCAGTGTGGCTGTGTGCATCTGTTCTGACGTGGAGGAGGGATTTTTCCTGGCTTGTAGCTGCAGTTAAACCTCCTCCTCGACCCACCTTCTCCTGCACAAACCAGCACTCCAACACCGGACAGCTGCTGCTGCAGGCTTCAGGCAATATAACAATAAATACATTATTAATTACCTTAAACACTGTGAAACATGAGCATAATAGTGCAATTACATTATATTCTGAAATTGTGTCTAGTATCCTTCCAAAACCTACTACAGAATCAATCTCCTAAATTACGTTAAATAAGGCACGTTGCACTAATCAATGTTACAGGAAATACAAAACAGAAAATCCTTCTGAGTCTTGCTTTCAGTTTATTTCTTTTTTTTACCTTTTAGTCATGTTGAAAGGTTTTTTGTTGTCTCAATTGTATCGATTAGCTGAGGTGAAGACACCTTGAGTTCTTTCCACTTGGTGATTTTGCTGCCACTGGGTGTTACAGGTTTCGGCCACGAGAGGGCGCTACTGCACTGAACGCTTCACACCAAACTCCATTTAGAAACATACCATAATTTAACGTAATCTATGTTACAGTGAGAAGTATATGAAGCCTAGGAAATTACTTTAGACCTTTTAATACGTGACTGGGTCTTATGCTAAATTCGGTATATATGTTTCACGAATAATCACATTTTTACTATATTTTAATAGCCTGAAATTAAAAGTTAAAGACGGAGTTGTTCTGCACACTGTATTACTCCACTGTCAAATTATAGTGGGCAGCTGTTTTACTATAGTTGGATTTCTGAAATTATGAATGACTCAGGCATAAACAAAATGTCTTGAATGAATATCCTCAAGAACTGTTGCAGTTAGCGATATGCACATTCAAATTAACTATAGCCATTTTCTCACGGAGTACATATGCACGAATTTCTATTTCATGTATTTCCCCGGAGCAGCCCCGCAGCAGAGCTAAAATATCATCACATATTTCTTTTTACAAATCGCTAGATATTAGCGTAACATTACCTTTAATGAAGCAGATAGCAGCAACCAGGGACAGTTTGTAGGTTGTAGAGAAGTCGGTCATGATTATGTCCTTCCTGTATTGTCAGGTGCTGCTCTTTGCTGTATAAAATAAAGGTTGGATCATTGGTTTTCCCCTTCAACTCCGGGTTGATTTTACTTTCACTTTGACCGAGTACGTCAAGGGAGCCAGAAAAAATACAAATTCCGGTCATAATTTCAAAATAAAGCCGCCATAATCAACGTTGCGAGACCACAAAAAGTAAAGCAACGTTAAGCAACAGGTTCAGTGACAATGAAATTGCCTTGAAACTCAAAACAAACCCTTTACTAGAACTTGAAAGCAAATACAGCTTGAAATAGTTTAAACTGCACAATGAGAAGTTCTCCAACCCGACAGGTGGGTGGCGCCCTCTGACAAGCAATAACCCACCAGGACTTGGTCTGGACCTGCTCCACTACTTTTACGCGTCCCTTGTTTACTTCCTCGGCTTGTTCATCTCCAAAGAGAGTGTGTGCACAACTGGTTTGTGTGCACAGTGACTCCTTTAATCCAGAAAAGGGAGATCAGTGAGAAACAAGAGGACGTGTGAGTCTGCAAGTTTTCAGGAGTTGAATCCAGTGAAGAGCACAGAGGTCAGATGAGGACAAGAGAAACAGGAGCAATGAACAGTCTTGCACAAACACACACACAAAGTTTGTTTTTATCCACCTCTTAGCAAGACTCCATCCAAAAACATCTTTTTTTCAGACACTCCCATCTTGTCATTGATATAAATTAAATACACATCAAGTTCATGACCCTCAGATCCACAGAGCAAACCTGGGCAGCATGTTTTTATGTTTTTTGCATCTAAATTTTGTTTTTATGTTAAGTACAACTAGTTTCCATTCAATGTATTCACCAAATGGGTTATTTCCCTTTTTACGGTGCAGTTTCTTATAGATTTAAGGCCAATTGTACACATTTTAATCTTTACATTTTCAGTCTAACATCATTGAAGTTTCACTCATGATCATCTTTGATTATTGTTCTGCTGAAAGTATTTCCATCAACACCAGAGGAATGAGGAAAAACAAGGTGGACGAGAAGCTGCTTCGATGCCCTGGCAGGGACAGGTGAGATAACAACCATGGCCCGCTCTTTCCTCATGCCAGAATTTGCAAATCATGCCAGATCTCTGCATCACACACAAACACGAAACCTAACAGGCTCCTCATGTGATTTCCCAGAAGCAGCACAGAGTGATGTTCTGTTTCTGTCCAGGGATGGAGCTCTAACACTACGCTCCTGAACGGGCAACCACCATCAACACTGTTGAGGAGTTCTTCGCAGGTTTAGTTTGCTGGTCTACCTCATACCAGAAACATGAGCATAAGACATAACATAAGAAAGTTAATCAAGTTGAATTCTGGGGCAGGTTCAGTGTGACTTCTGCCTGTTCCAGATAATCACACTAAACTATGTTGTTATCTGGAGAGTTTCATCTCTGCGTATATAAAACAATTAACAGCCCATTAACATTATTAAGGCACATAGCATTGTGTATCTTCTATATTTTACATTTCCATTGGTCAAAATAATAAAGTCTGCGTGTTCGGAATCAAAGTGAGAGAGTGTTTGTGTGTCTGCCATTTCAAAACAACAAAGGAAGACACAAAATGGCAGCACACTGGTGTTGAAGGGTGTGGCACGGTGGCAACATGCGCTCACATGTATTTGTATGGATGTCATACGACACAGTGCTGAGTCTTGCAGAGCTTTGCTATACTTTTTCAGTGCAAACAAAGAAATCCACTCTGAAGAAAATGAATTTTGAGGACAGTCAAAGTTCTTTCATTATGTATCATTGTAATATTATACAGCGCAAGTCCTGTTTACTTTGAGTTTATCTTGTCACCGAAATGAGTCACAGATGTTGTTTTGTATTTTTCCTGCTATAGTCCAGTTATGTTTTGTCTAAATTATTTCCCCACGTCCTCCACCAGTGAAAAAGGTGGGAGAAAGTACTTACGTGCATTTAAAATAACTTCTTTAATCTAGTGTTAAGCAGAGAACTTGGGTGTCCGTGGAGGTCTAAATGGTGTTTGTTAACTCGGGTGAGGCTTTCCTGAGTTAACAAGTATACAAAGAGTATCTCTGAATATTCAGATTGTAAAGATAATAAATGTCAACACAAAATATTGTGCACTGGTGACATTTAACCTTCATATACCGAAGGGTCAACAGTGGCTGCTCCTCCTTCGTCAGCTCTAGCATCACTGTGTAATATATTTTACTTTTTACTTTTATTTGAGAGCTTTAGCTACTTTTCAGGTTAAGATTTTACATAAAAAGCCTACGATGAGCTTATGAAATACAACACAATGTTAAAGATGAAACATTCAGAGCCTTTTTGGTTTGTGTCTAGTTTGTCATGTTTCAAATGTCCACGAGTTGTTAGTTGTGTGACGTTTAAGACTCAAGGAGATAAAGTTATACAATATTTCATCAAAGGGCTAAAATACAGACATGTAGCAGAAAGCTGAAGTAAATTCACTTTACTTTTATTTTGCTGCTAATACTTCTACTGTACTTTTACTTAAGTAGGATTTTGAATGCAGGACTTTCACCTGTAATGGAGTATTTTTACATAGTTGTAATGATACTTTTAAATAAGTAAAGCATCTGAGTACTTCTTGTTGCGACGACTTGAGTGATCAGTTCTTTCAATTTCATTTCTTCAGTTCTTCAGCGTTTAATACTCCAATACTAAATAACTGGATCGCTTGGGACGTTGTATCTGTAAAGGACTTCTAGAAACTGAAGTAAAATAACGTCAAGACAACATATTGCATCTCAGCTGTGCCACAATTATACCTACAACCATTCGATTAAGTCATATTTAGACCCTTATTATGGTTATTATAGTGATTATTTATACATATGTGTGAGTATAATCGTGGTGGGGCTGTTTGTCTCTTTGTCCTGCCTAAGTTAACTTTCACTTTCACCAATAACCTGTGTGCCTCAATTTCACCTAGTTACTCATGACACACAACCAGTTGTGAATTCCTAATGGTCGGACTGGAGCACTGCGCATGTTGCGTTCATCCCTGACAGAAAGGAGACGAAACAACACGTCGAGATCGTGGCGAAGTTGAAATGAATTGACATTTGAATTCTCTCCTCTCGACCATTTATCAGACCACAATGAGGACGGTCATCCTGCTGCTGTTGCTCTGCCGCGGTGCATCTGCAGGTAAGATGGACTGAAACTGTTTTGTATCTGAAACTGTTGGAGGAGAAGTTACTGCGCTGGCTCATGTCGAGTTGAAGAAAGCGGAACTGAGCACCATCTTTATTTTCCACGGACGAGTTTATTAAGAATAATTGAGATATAGCCTACATTCATTTATGGGACGCTGATTAAGTAATCACACGTTCCTGTTTATTGTAGGGGCTGTATATTTGTTTGTTTTACAGACAGTCTACATGTTGTTTAACCCGATGTCCTCTAACTACCAACACGGTTTGTGTTTGTCTGTAGGCTCACAGATGTAGGCTGCTCAACCTGTATAATGTTTGGAATATAAAAAAGTCCCAATGACATTTACATGTGTATTGATTACTGTTTATTTTTGTGTTTTAAATCATATAAAAGGAAACGTGGCCAACTTGGGGTCCAAACTTATATCTGTGATCGTATATGTAGACTTTAATTATCTTTGTTCTGTGTACAAAACCACTCGACAATCAGTTATAGGAGGTTTTATTCTTGTGTCTTAAATTTTTTGCTTGCTGGGTGATTGATTACATTTGAATGACATATTGTAAAAGAAAACAACATTGTATTACAGGCCAGACTCATTTGTATGAATTTATTACAGACAGTAAAGTTTTGTTGTATCTTGTTAAGTGTTTTTATTTATTTTATCATTGACCTTTTTAATGTATTTTTTAGTCTTTATTTGCATTTCAAAACCCTGAAATCAGTGTATTAACTGTTTTACAGTGACTCACTCTCTGAAGTATTTCTACATTGCGTCTTCTGGAGTCCCAAACTTCCCAGAGTTTGTGACTGTTGGGTTGGTTGATGAAGTTCAGATGTTTCACTATGACAGTAACACCAGGAGAGCAGAACCCAAACAGGACTGGATGAGCAGAGTCACAGCAGATGATCCTCAGTACTGGGAGAGGGAGACTCGGAAACAAATGGGTACCCAGAAGTCCTTCAAAGGCAACATTGAAACAGCAAAGCAGCGTTTCAACCAAACTGGAGGTTTGTTTACGTTTCACTTTCTTCTGATAAAATGTTGTTTATATTTCCATCCTGTATTTTAGTAAACAGACGTTACCACACACACACTCACACACACACACACACACACACATCTTCTTCATCTGTCAGGAGTGTTTTATTCACGTACATTAAAGTGTTTGTCGGAGGCTTTTCTCGGCTGAAACACACAGTCGGACTCAACAGAAACCTTACTGAGACTGAGACGACTGGATGCTGCTGTACTGCACTGATGCAGAGTGTCTGTCCATCACATGTCCGGCCAATGACAGCAGGAGGTGGAGCTCCTCTGTTGTGGTGTCTGTGGATCAGTGTGTCTCTGTGGTAAAGATGTGATATCAGCTGATAACAGATGACTGGGCTGTGATCTCACTCTGGTTTACTGAAGTCTCTGTCTCTGTCTCTCTCTCAGGTGTCCACATTTTACAGAGTCTGGTTGGTTGTGAGTGGGACGATGAGACTAATGAGATCAATGGTTATGATCAGTTTGGTTATGATGGAGAAGATTTCATAGCATTTGACCTGAAGACGCAGACATGGATCGCTCCAAAACGACAGGCTGAAATCACCAAACACAAGTGGGATAATAACAAAGCTTTAAACGCAGAGGAAAAGAACTACCACAACGAGACTTGCATTGAGTGGCTGAAGAAGTATGTGGACTTTGGGAAGAGCTCTCTGCAGAGAACAGGTAGAATCACATGACCTGATGTAGTTTAAAGGACACGACAATGTTAATGTGCCTTCTTTGTTTCTAACCAACAGTAACATTACAATAAATATGAACCAACAAACAGAGACACACTTTGTTTCCACACATTTCTCTCTCTCTCTCATGTTTTCTCCCACCTCTCTTCATCTCTCTGCCTCCCTCTCATTTCACCCTCACTCTCTCCCTCACATTTATCACCACTCTCTCCCTCCATCTTCTCTCTTTCTCTCTGCTGTGTTTCTGTCTTAGTTTCTCTCTCTGTCTCTTACTCTGTCTTTCTCACACTCACTGTCCTCCTCCCCCCTGTCTAATCTACCCCCCCCACCTCTCTTCATCTGTCTTTTCTTCCGCTCTGTCCCTCCCTTCTTCTCTCAGTTACACTTCAATGTGGTTTATTTGCATTGCATACATTTATATAGTGTGTGTGTGTGTGTTACTAAGGCGTTTAAAATACATTACATTAAACAGGAATGATAATATTAATATACCGTGAATCATAATAAAGAACCAAAAACTGTGTCTCTCTTTACTCTCCAGAGCTTCCCTCAGTGTCTCTCCTCCAGAAGACTCCCTCCTCTCCAGTCAGCTGCCACGCTACAGGTTTCCACCCTAAAGGAGCTTCACTGTTCTGGAGGAAAGATGGAGAGGTGCTCCATGAGGACGTGGACCACGGAGAGATCCTCCCCAACAACGACGGAACCTTCCAGATGAGCGTTGACCTGAAACTTTCATCAGTCACACCTGAAGACTGGAGGAGGTACGACTGTGTGTTTCAGCTCTCTGGTGTAGAGGACGACATCGTCACCGGACTGGACAAAGCAGCGATCAGGACCAACTGGGGAAAGACTGGAATCAGAAGTAATGAAGTTGAGAAACACACATTCATTTTACTGTAACAGTCCTGCAGTTCATGTGTTTTTATGTGTGTTAAAAGTTTTGTTTCCTCATATGGTTTTGTTGTCAGTTTTTTATATATAATTTTAATGTTAGATCAGTATTAAACCAATGCACCTCTGGACCCTGACGAGGGAATCAGCAAATCCCTAAAAAGTTATTTTTCTTAACTTAAAGTCAGAGTTTTAAAGTGCTTTAAAGGAATTATTGTTGATCACTGCGATCACTGTTGATTTTTTGGTTTCACGTTGTATTTAGAAATAAGCAGTTTTTATCACAATGTCAATTTAAAAAACCATATTACAAAGTGTGAGAGCTTTTTTTTCAGCCCTTGTGTGACATTTTAATGTGTAACCACAGTTCAGAGGTTACAGGCTCTGTATTGACTTAACTACTGGTCAGTTTTAGAAGACGAGATGGAATTATTTAATAACTGGACGAACGTTTGTATCGATCAGTAATTCAGTCAGAATAAAGTTTATTGGCCACGTATGCTGACAGTCAAGAAGGAATTTGAATATGATTGTCAGCAGCTCTCATTGTGCCAAAGACCAACATGTGGGACAGAAAGCAACGGAGACATGCAGCTAAACAAAGACAACAAAGCTAGACGAGGATAAACAAGCACAGATACAGTAATTATGTACAGACAAGTAGGGATAAAACCTGAAATGAACAACAACAGCAGGACAAACAAACATATAGTGTCTGTATACAGGATGGAGGTCTGGTTGGCAAATGGAGGTTCTTCTCCTCTGACCTGCTTCATCTGTACAGGTTGTGACTGTGTTTTGTTGTTTTCTGCTCAACAGAGACGGAGAGCGCTGACCCGACCGTCCCCATCATTGTTGCAGTGGTTGTTCTTGCGCTCGTCCTCGTCGCTGCCATTGGATTCGCCATTTATAAAAAGAAGAACGGTGAGAGACAAAAACAGAAACGCTGCGTTTCTGGTTTTTGATGTTTTGTCCAGATTGCAAAAAAAAAAAAGAAATTCCCAGCACACCGAAATCTGTTTGAACCAACAGTGAGCGCTGTAAGGTTTCCACAGAGAGGTGACAGGAAAAGAAATAATGAAAGATCTAAACAAAAGGTTGAAGGGATTTATTTATCAGTCTGAGTGAGTAGAAGAGGGGATCATCACTGGAAAGAAGCTCTGCTATTTTCTACTGTAACAACAGAAATAATTTGTCTTTTCTTCTTATTTCAGCCAAGCGCCCTCCATCTCGTGAGTAAAACCTTTCTTCTGTTTTCTCTGACCTGACCTGATCAAAAATGTTTTCTGGATTTCCTGCTGAAGAACTTTTTCAGGGCTTTTTCCTGCATTGTTAGCTGTTTGTAAAACACAGTGTTGGGTCAGAGCAGGATGTGGCTAACAGTGTGTTTCTGACCTTACAGCTGTCTCCGACCCGACTGTGGAGCAACAAATGCTTCCCAGTTAAACTGCCTGAGGGACAAACACACCACCCTGCACACAGTGAGTTGCCTCATATGGAACATGGATTTCACACCTGTTGTTAAACAAAGCTGCTTGAAACTATGTGCAAAACAACCTTCTGAGACTTCTTTTTTATCCACTCTGAAACTTCTGTGACACATCGTAGTAAATCTTTGACTTTCAGTTGATTTTCCACAACAAACTGTTTTTATATGAAATTGAATTTGACTTTTTCAGAGAAAGATGCTTTCAGAAACCTTCAGCAGGTCAGATAAAGTGTCATATTAAAAACTCGATTCATGAAAATGGTGTTGAACCAAATTAAAAGAAAGGATTGTGCTTCAAAAGCATAGAAGGTAAATACTTGGTTTAGGAAAGGTTAACACTTAAATGAGTGAATCATGAATATTTTAGGTCTAAATTATACTGTAAATATGTGACTTTGTGGGATTGAACTCTACAAACATTCATGGTATTTTCTTTTCTTTTTGTCTGTTTAGGTTTATGGATCGATTTTATCTGGAACAAGGAGCAGTGCCACCACATCCTCCTCCGTAAACTGGGAATTCATCAGTTGTTCATCATCATAGCGTAGACTGACAGAACCAGGGTCAGGGATCTAGTAATAAATGCTTATTGATTGGAATACAAAGAAAACAAATCAGAAAAATGAGTTAACAAATATTTTACAAACATCATCAAACAAATGTTGACGTTAAATTATTTTCATCGTTTAGTTTCGGACAATAAAAGTGGGATTTCCTCTGATAAAGTGTTTGTTTAAATGTTGGTAGATCAAATGAGGACGATTTATATTTATAAGTAAAACACGATCTTCCAAACGATGAAAGCGTCACGGCACTCTTCATACAGACGTTATGAAAGATTTGTGTGTTCATCATAGTTACAGTTTAACACTTCTGGTTTTGGGGCTTTCTGGTAAAATCAACTAGGATTGTAAATATACATATATTGACACACACACATCCACATCCATGCCTTCCCATTTACATATATATATACACTCATAGGGTCTGGTGATATGAAGATATATACCTTGAGATAACAGATATTGGCACCCAGTAGAGTTCTGTACACTATTTATACTGAGAAAGTCGTCCTTTGGTTCTCTGGTTGTATTCGATCACTGGGGTCAATACTGCAAATCAATCAGCAACATCCAAAAACATTCGACATAAATCGGACACCCTAAATTTCCTGTAAGTGTCAGTGTAAACGGTCTCTCTGTGTTACTCCTGGTGATAAACTCCACCTCTCCCCCAGTGCGCACTGGGATTGACTCCAGTCCCTCTGGATGGGTGGAGTTTTACATCGCTGTGATGAATTATCTTGATTTGCATGATGCATTGGACACATATTTCCATCTGGTTATTACTACATCTCTACATGCCCCCCATATGCACACACATACACAATATGTGTCGATATATATATATATATACATTTATTTTCCAGTTGTAAATAGTTTGCTTGTATATTTCTTTAAAACTGAAAAACAATTGATTCCGACCAGGAAGAAGCAAATAATATTTTATGTATTTGAGGTTTTTCTGAATAGATTGATCTGTTTTGAAACATGATTATATTTTAGCGTTTGGCTTTGATCCTAAAAGGGTTGTGGGAGAAATGTCCTTGTAAACATCTCCTGCTAGTATTTAGGGACACACGGGACGTTTCCCCTCTTAGTTTTGTAAACATGAAGAAATTGAACAGCGGGTCAGGGTGACGTAGGTGAATGTTTTTTGTTTTGCTTTTCAATAAAGTCCCAAATGTTCCAAATTTCTGTTTCTTTTTGTGATTCCACATATAAGCGTACAAATCTGTGACTGGAGCTACGATTATATGAATATTGAAGCTACATTTAGTATTTTACTGTCCTTTGTACTGGAAACTTTGTGATCTTTAGTTTATTGAGTCGCCTGAAATGGTTCAATTTGTTCCCTGGCTGAAGAAACCCTGACTGAGCTAGTTTGTGGATGTGCTCCATGTTTTGATTATTGGCATCTTAACTTTGATTACTTCAGTTTTGGTCAATAGCTACTTTTGTGGTACGTTGCAGAGAAAGCAGAACGTGATTATTTTGACAGATTTTAATTTTAATTTCGTCTTTTTGTCTTGTTTAAAAGGTTTAATGATGTTCAGAAGACGGAAGCTTAGTTGTGCAACATATTTGTGTTATTAGAGCTACAGCACACAGGAATGATAGTAATAATCAAAGCAAGATGTGCGGCGTTTCCGTTCATACGTTTGTCAGAATTCATATAACGTTGTTGAAGGTTGTGTCTGATTTTGACATAATTGCATGAGAGGGACTAAATGAATGGAGAAATATCTGCCTGGACACAGAAACACACCTCACCATTACTTTCCTTCAGTTCACTCACATCTGTCTCTCTCTGTTCCTTCCCTTCGTCTCTTTGTCTCTGTCTCCTGCTCTCTCCCCTCTTTCTTTACCTGTCTCACACTGATCATCTTCTCTCTTCAAGTCAATGAGCCTCATTCTTTTTTCCTCCTCCTCCTCCTCCTCCTCCTCCTCCTCCTCCTCCTCCAGATGCCCCCTCCCCTACTTCCACACACTTTTTCAGGGAGCAGTGCAAAAACGTTCAAGTTACCTTTAATGAACTTTGTTTTATTTAATTCCTCCTACTTTGAATGCTTATATGTGTTTATCATGATGATTTCCTGAATTGTGATCAGATTTTAGAAAAGACTTCACATCACCAGCTCAGAGGAAGATATATAATCTATCACACTACTGACTCATTATTAATCAGGGTTTTACATTGAGATGTTTCAGTAATAGAGGTTCTTCAGGGTCTAGTTAAACTACAAACACATATTACGTATATGTATACATATTATTACTCGTCAGTTTATTAAAGCTTTAGACGCTGCGGGAAAACATGGTTCTGTTTTTTTCTGGTTCTTCTGAAAGATAAAAATCACCTCGTCAGCTTGTAGACGATGACTGTCTTTGTTCATTTAGTTAAAAATCTGTTTCCAAAATAGTAATGTAAATAGTTTTTGAAATGTAATAGTTGTCTTTTATTCACCGATCTTTAATTTGGCATTAAAATGATCACAGTCTCGATAACTGGTTTTTAATCTGACTTGTGTGCAACTGTCACCTCTACAGGTTTCTGACGGTGTGGAGTTTTAATTTAAACCACACCAACATGAGTCAGCTGATGATGTCTTCATATATTAACGCCTGCTGAACATAAACAGCCTTCTGGTCTCTTGGTGCCATATTTAATATCGTTCACTCTTGTAGATAATTAAAATAATTATCAGACTAAAACGACATGTTGACCAAACTATATTAAAATACGCTGACAGCTCTCATGTTGTTCTGATATGAACCTCCATCACTTCAGTATGCTGAGGACTCGGCTGGATCCAGTTAGACAACAGATTCATTACATGTTATAAACATTCAGTTTAGGTAATATATCTGTTTATGAAAAACATTATATAACATGTTTGATCCGACCACAGTTCTCAAGTGTACTTTGGATTTCATAAATGGACGATAATTCATTCATTGTCAAATCTACGTCTGAAGAAATCCTTCTTTTGAAATCCAGAGAAAAGACTCCTGGAATAAGGACTTAGAAAGAGAAAACATCAGGAGGAAGTTAACAGATAATGAGATAATGAAAACATGCTTTCACTTGATGAGAATAATCAAAATATCAAAAACATATCAGAACTTTTTTTTTTTAATGTAGTGACATAAAATTCAGAAGATATAGTTTTACATCAAACTGATTGTCAGAAATATTGGACGTGAGGCTCAAGTTGAATTAATCAGTTATTTCAAGATATATGAAGGTGAAGTTCTCCACGAGTTGGACCTTCGTTGTATCTGTCCTGCTGGGAATGCACTGGACTTATTTGAAATGAGCGCAGAAGGCGAAGAAGTCAGCAGGTTCAATTTCAAGGCATTTATTCTCTGTTCTTTCAGTCAGAGTCAGGTGTGGTTGAGTGCTTTCCTTTTCTACAAGTTGAAAGAAAGCATACGCACAAATTCAATCTGTCACATCATGAAGGAACCAAACCGCAGTTCATCAAGACATCCCTACTTCAACAGGTCATAATAATGTCAGAATGAACTAAAGAGATGAGATGTACAACTTTACAAGGACAAAGTAAACATGACTGAGGATATAAAATACAATTCACTCCACACACTCAGGAGCGAAGGACAAAGAAGCAGCTCAACCAAAGTGGAAACAATAAATGAAGTCAGGGCACACCTGTGTCAGCTGCCTGATCAGCACACCTGGGGCTGCTTCCAGGGAGCGTGCTCCTGTTCCCCCCAATCCAGCAGTCAGGTGACCTCCACTTCCAACAGTATCATCTCTTGTATTTTAAAGTTTAAACACTTAAAATCCACAAACCCTCTGACGCGACACCGGAGTTCCCTGCGTACTGTTATGTCACGTACAGCACCTCTGAACTCTGAAATAGAGATGAGCTCCAGTCGTTGCAGCTGTTTGAGTGTTTACAAGAAGAGTTCATTGACAAGAAGCCGTTCATTAAAGTTTTTATGTGGTGAACTGGACTTTGTTCTTCACTTAAAAGTGACACCGCTCAGATATCATGTGTAAATAAAATATAAAGCTGAAAATAATCTGGAGCTGTAAACTGTTTATTTGAATTTGAAATAAAGTGTGTGTGTGTGTGTGTGTGTGTGTGTGTGTGTGTGTGTGTGTGTGTGTGTGGTTACTACAGTAAAGATTTGTAGAGATTACAGTTTTATTACAGAATAAAGTGCTTCTGAAAACCCAGTTAAGCGTCATCTGTTCATTTGTTGGAGGTTCATAGTTGTTTCATAACACAAAAGGATTTTTCAGGAATTCAGCCAAATACTAAAACTAATACTAAATACATGTTTAATGGATTTTATTTCATTCTATTATTCTTCATTTGATGAATACATGTGACCAGAGTCATGGATTATCATGATGCTCTGACAAATTGACTCCAACAGGAAGTGAAGTGACATCCTCAAAGGCAGATACATAATTCGTCCACGTGGGGGCGCTGTCACGCTGCTGACGTCTCTGTAAAGGTGAACTCAGTGATAAACTCAGGTATTGATCAGCAGTGGTAAACTCAGGTATTGATCAGCAGTGATAAACTCAGGTATTGATTAGCAGTGATAAACTCAGGTATTGATCAGCAGTGGTAAACTCAGGTATTGATCAGCAGTGATAAACTCAGGTATTGATCAGCAGTGGTAAACTCAGGTACTGATCAGCAGTGGTAAACTCAGGTATTGATCAGCAGTGAGCAGGAAGAGCCTTCGTCAACCAGAGTTCAAGCCTCAGTGTCGCGAATAATATAAATATCACATTTTCTAGATAACAGATGTGACACATATCGATTTGTTTGTGTAATAATGATGAATAATACTGTCTCAGCTGAAGTAGTGAGAACAAAAGATCTGAGGTTTTTCATTAAACATGAATTCTATAACCTTTTATAAAGTGCTTCAGAGACAATCAGTGAGGCTTGAAGCAGAGGAGAAACAGTGCCAAAGCAAGAGGAAAATGAAAAGCAGCGTCAGGTGTTCAAACATCAACAGAGGTGTTACATTTCTCTTGTTCAAGCAGTTCTCAGCGTACACAGCTCCACATCAGCTCAGAGGCGTTCAGCCTGGAGGACAGAGCTGACCTGATCTCATGTTTGTCTTTAAGAAGCTCTCGGACTCTCTTTCTGCTCTGCTTTCATTTATTTCCTTCTTGTTTTCATTTCAAAGTTTCAAACACTGAGGTAAAATATTACTTCATGGAAACTGTCTTGTGTTTGGTTTTATTGTCTGTCCTGAGAGCAGCTCTAATTTGTGCCAAGACCGGTTCTTAAACTAAATACCTGAGACATGAATACAACACCTTACTGGATATGGACTTCAAAAAGGATATAAGATGTTCCCCTCCATCCCATTTAATAACCAGATGTCGTGATAGCGCACAGATGTGTTTAAAATAACAGATAATAGCAGAACAACGCTGAGAAACTGTACTGCTGCACATCAGCTGCAGGTTTGAGCCGCTGGGGGCAGCACCTCACCACATTCACTCACTGTAACATCAATGAAAGCGCACTCGGATTTGTTGTTTGTTGTTGATATTTTGATCAGGACTGTTTTTCAAGCTGAGGGCAGAAACACAGAACAACAGAACAACAAGACACTTGTGCATCCCCACAAACTCCAGAGCATCTGACCCCCCCCCCCCCCCCCCCCCCCCATCCTCTCACACAGGCTGAAAGCAGCGAACTTTACTTTCACTTTCGTTCATAACCTCTGTGGCTCAGTTTTACCGAGTTATAAGTGACGTTGACGCTCAGCCTAAATTCCCATTGGCCTCAGATGGAGGTGATGTCAGATCCTCTTCTTGTCTTACCCTCATATCGCCGCCGATGCTCGAGCTGGAGACACGCTGTCCGTCTCTCCGCATCAACAGATATACAAGTCGTGAATCTATCGAAGGTCTTTGATTCAGCAGCTCACAATGAAGCCCGGGACTCTCCTGGCTCTCCTGATAGGCCTACAGGGCGCGGCGGCAGGTGAGTTAGGACTGTGTTTTAAAGTCGGAGGTTGATTTTAAAAGAAAGAAAGAAAAGAAATGCTTCGTGTCTTTATAGTCTGTAAATGTGGATTTATGATTCTTTTGTAGTTTGGTGATGTTTAGTTGCGGGACTTCACGCAGATTATAGACAAAAGAAAGTAACAAACTCATTATCTTCAAGTTGACGTCAGTAAATCGTGTCTGTTCGTGTCATTGATCCCTAATAGTTACTGTTAGAAGGAAAGCCTGGTCTAGTTGTGCAAATGGCTGATATGAAGTCTACTTGTCTTATTTGGGTCATTATTTTAACTCGTTTTTATCATTTTAAGATCGATACGGTCTGATCGATGTTGACGCCAAACTGACGACGTAACTACGCAGCGCGAAAATATTTATTATTACTTGTTTTTTTTTTCCATTCATTAGGCTTAATTAACATATTAACACAGTCCCGAAACACGCCACTACATTTCAATATGTTATAAAAACACACACGATCAATGACAACCTGCTGAACATAGATATTAAGTTCATGTCGTCATATGATTTGATCTCTAGATATTTTCTTAAATTATTTAACATTTAAAAAATATTTCCATCCATTCCTCAGAGAATTACACAGTTTGCCTGCTGAAATACTGAAGTCCACCTCTGCTTTAAGGTTTCCATACTGGGTTTTGTTAACTGGGTGTAATTACATGACACTGGTAGTTAATACATTTACTGTTTGTACAACAGCATGCTGTTTAGTAGAGACAGACCGATAAATCAGCCACAGATATATCTGCAGATATCAGTTTAATGCAGATAGATCAGCATCAGTGTATATGTTGGCCGATAAGTAAAGAAACTAGTTTGAGGTGATTTAGAAACAGTGTCTCCATGACAGAGTTTGTCCACCAGAGGGCGCTGACGGGTTTATTTTTAAACTGAAATGTCCTGCTCAGTGTGTATCGTGGTCACCACAAAACCCCCAAACATTGATGTCATTATTGGTGTCAACAATCCAGCATCGGCCTGGCGATACTGTTCAGCATCTTAACACAGAAACATGATCCACATGCACTCAGGCAGCAGAGGACAGCGGAGGACTCAGACATGAACCATCATTTAATCGGCAAAACTCTCAGACGCCTGCAGAAAGTCAAATCTGTTGGTACTAAATGTAGAATAAACGTTCAGAATCAGGACTGAAAGCAAATAAACATCAGTTCATGGTGGAGGGATGTTACAAAGGGCATTAGAGTTAATAAAACTTTGAATCCACTAATAACTGATACTAATAGAAACTGTGCAGAATGACGACATGAGAGATACAAATATCACTAAAGAGAACTTTCTTAAATATAGAAATGTGTCCGTTAACGTTCATCTGGGATTGTCATAAAATACAGAAGATTTGATTGTCTAAGAGTTAAACTTCAATATAATTCTGCAGTTTACATAAATCAAGATGTATGAAAGATTTATCTTCAGGAAACTCACAGAGTTCAAATTCATAATTCAAAACCTGTGAAGAAGAAACACAAGCTGTAGTATAGTATAAAATAGAGACCATAAGTGCGGTTATATAATCAAATAAAACAGGTTGAACATATAGAATAAAGTTAGAATCACATGCAGCGTATATATTTTGGTCAGAGGTTTGTGATTTCAGATTTCAAACTGATACGATAATGAGGAGTGAAAGCTGCTAATGAAGCTTCCTGAAGAATAAATGACTCCACTAACTGGGAGCTGAACTGGAGTTTCACTTCGCATTGAGACGTCCAGCACTAGAAAAACAAATGGCGCCTGTTTTTACAAACTGCTTTCCATCAATGAAAGCCAGGTACACAACTGCATGACCTGAATATTTGACTCGTTTGATATTTTAATTCAGAATAAAAACATTTTTCAAGAGAAAATCGTCAGAAACAGTGAAGAGTTTCTGGAGCAAACTGTTTGTCTGTAAGTGTATTTATTGAGTGCACAACAGAGATTATTAGGATGTCTTGAATGTACTTTCTTAGTTCTTTTTGAGTCCGAGTGCAGGAAAACAAAAGTGTTGAGTGATTTATAAAACTGTGATATAAAAACTGAAATGACGACATGAACTTTTTCTTACAGTGACTCACTCTCTGAAGTATTTCTACACTGCGTCTTCTGGAGTCCCAAACTTCCCAGAGTTTGTGACTGTTGGGTTGGTTGATGAAGCTCAGATAAGTCACTATGACAGTAACACCAGGAGAGACGTACCCAAACAGGACTGGATGAGCAGAGTCACAGCAGATGATCCTCAGTACTGGGAGAGGCAGACTGAGGTCTCTGTGGGTGACCAGCAGTGGTTCAAAGTCAACACTGAAATTGCAAAGCAGCGTTTCAACCAAACTGGAGGTTTGTTTACGTTTCACTTTCTTCTGATAAAATGTTGTTTATATTTCCATCCTGTATTTTAGTAAACAGACGTTACCACACACACACACACACACACACCTTCTTCATCTGTCAGGAGTGTTTTATTCACGTACATTAAACTGTTTGTCGGAGGCTTTTCTCGGCTGAAACACACAGTCGGACTCAACAGAAACCTTACTGAGACTGAGACGACTGGATGCTGCTGTACTGCACTGATGCAGAGTGTCTGTCCATCCCATAATAACCAGCAGAGATGATTAACGCTTTGTCTCCACTAGATTAGATCAGAATAACTGTGGTGAACTGCCCACAGTGAGTTGGTCCGTAATAACTCTCCTGTAGGAGCCTGTTTATCACAAGACTTTTCCAACACACAGCTGATAGAGGAACATTACCGCCTGGTTTCTTAAACTACGGAGCGGGCCTGTAAACGGGACGCAGGCTGCTTCTGCTGGGTCCCCATATGAGAGGAGGAGCGGTATGTTTTAATGACGCTGGCCGACAGGACGACACGGTCAATGTCTCGTTCAGATCGGAGGCTCAAAACGTTTCACAGCACGACTCTACTGATGCGCAGTGCGTCCATCCCATAATATATTTACAGTAGAAGTACACATTAGATTAGATTGACTTTACTTGACCACAGTGTGTCTCTGCCATAATACACATATATAGTGCTGAAACAGTTAGTCAATTAATTGATTAGTTGAGCAATAGAAAGTTAATTGACAACTATTTGGATAATGAGATATTTTATTTTTCTATTTATTTTAAATTATATTTTATATTAATATAAATTAAATCCAGTTCAGTGTCGGTCGGACGGAAGAAGCCGTTTGAAGATTTCACCTCGGCCTCTGGGAACCTGTGATGGACATTTTTCACCTTTTTCTCGACGCTTTACAGAGTAAACGATTTATTGATTAACTGAAAAATAGTAATTACAATAATCAATAATGACAATCATAATTAGATTGAGCCCTAAATATGTAGTAGAATACAGATTAGATTAGATCAACTCTACTGTACTGATACACAGTGTGTCCATCCCATAATATATATATGAAGTACAGATTAGATTAGATTAACTCTACTTGACCACAGTGTGAGTCTGCCGTAATAAACATATATAGTGCTGAAACAATCAGTCGATCTATTGATTAGTTGATCAACTGAAAATTAATTGACAACAATTCTGATAGTCAGATAATCATTGAAGTCTTTAATTAATCAGAAAACATTTTCTGCTTCCAGTTTCTCAAATATGAGAGTTTGCTGCGTTTCTGTGTTTTATATTATTATGAATTAAATCCTGTTCAGTGTCGGTCGGACAAAAGCAGCCGTCACCTCGGCCTCTGGGAACTTGTGATGGACGTTTTAAAATGAGTAAACGGCTAATTGATTAATCGAAGAATAATTGATAATGAAAAGAAGCATCAGTTTCGGCCCTAAATCTATAGCAGAACTACAGATTAGAGTAGATGAACTCTGCTGTACTGACCACAGTGTGTTGGTCCATCCCAGCAGGCAGCAGCGAGCCGACATCTGCAGGTGGAAACGGCCGCCGGTTGTATTGAATGATTGATGGATGGACCAATCAGGACACACAGACTGCCTCCCAGTCTCCATAATGGTCCTGATGGTCTCTGCCTTATTCTGACCAGTTGTAGTAACGCGCTGCTGAACAGGACGCACTGTCCCGGCTGAGCAGGTGGAGTCTAGTGACTAATCCTGGACTGAAACTCTCCTCCAGTGGAAGCTTCTAGAGCAGCCTCAGGACAGTCTAGTCTGTAGTCTCTCACAGGAAGAGGATGTTGTTGGACTGATCCGCTGGCTGCAGGGTCTCAGTGGGTGTGATGTTCAGTCCAGGATCAGGTTTAATCTGTGTCTGCCAGTCAGGACTCCACCTCAGTGTGTGTGTCTGTCCCTGCAGCTCACATGAAGCCACACCACCTTCAACAGTGGAGATAAACTGTTGGTCTCAGTGGAGGCAGTGTGTCTCTGTGGTAAAACAGAGGACAGGGACTGTGTTAGGATCTCACTCTGTTTCCCAGCAGCCTCTCTGTCTCTCTCTCTCTGAGCCGTCCACACTGTCCAGATGATGATTGGCTGCGAGCGGCCTCCGTCGGGCCAATGACAGCAGGAGGTGTAGCTCCTCTGTTGTGGTGTCTGTGGATCAGTGTGTCTCTGTGGTAAAGATGTGATATCAGCTGATAACAGATGACTGGGCTGTGATCTCACTCTGGTTTACTGAAGTCTCTGTCTCTGTCTCTCTCTCAGGTGTCCACATTTACCAGAACATGTACGGCTGTGAGTGGGACGATGAGACTAATAAGATCAATGGTTTTATGCAGTATGGTTATGATGGAGAAGATTTCATAGCATTTGACCTGAAGACGCAGACATGGATCGCTCCAAAACAACAGGCTGTAATCACCAAACACAAGTGGGATAATAACAAAGCTCGGTCAGCACTGTATGAGAACTACCTCACCCAGGAGTGCATTGAGTGGCTGAAGAAGTATGTGGACTTTGGGAAGAGCTCTCTGCAGAGAACAGGTAGAATCACATGACCTGATGTAGTTTAAAGGACACGACAATGTTAATGTGCCTTCTTTGTTTCTAACCAACAGTAACATTACAATAAATATGAACCAACAAACAGAGAGACACTTTGTTTACACACATTTCTCTCTCTCTCTCATGTTTTCTCCCACCTCTCTTCATCTCTCTGCCTCCCTCTCATTTCACCCTCACTCTCTCCCTCACATTTATCACCACTCTCTCCCTCCATCTTCTCTCTTTCTCTCTGCCGTGTTTCTGTCTTAGTTTCTCTCTCTGTCTCTTACTCTGTCTTTCTCACACTCACTGTCCTCCTCCCCCCTGTCTAATCTACCCCCCCCCCACCTCTCTTCATCTGTCTTTTTTCCCACTCTGTCCCTCCCTTCTTCTCTCAGTTACACTTCAATGTGGTTTATTTGCATTGCATACATTTATATAGTGTGTGTGTGTTACTAAGGCATTTAAAATACATTACATTAAACAGGAATGATAATATTAATATACCGTAAATCATAATAAAGAACCAAAAACTGTGTCTCTCTTTACTCTCCAGAGCTTCCCTCAGTGTCTCTCCTCCAGAAGACTCCCTCCTCTCCAGTCAGCTGCCACGCTACAGGTTTCCACCCTAAAGGAGCCTCACTGTTCTGGAGGAAAGATGGAGAGGAGCTCCATGAGGACGTGGACCACGGAGAGATCCTCCACAACAACGACGGAACCTTCCAGATGAGCGTTGACCTGAAACTTTCATCAGTCACACCTGAAGACTGGAGGAGGTACGACTGTGTGTTTCAGCTCTCTGGTGTAGAGGACGACATCATCACCGGACTGGACAAAGCAGCGATCAGGACCAACTGGGGAAAGACTGGAATCAGAAGTAATGAAGTTGAGAAACACACATTTATTTTACTGTAACAGTCCTGCAGTTCATGTGTTTTTATGTGTGTTAAAAGTTTTGTTTCCTCATATGGTTTTGTTGTCAGTTTTTTATATATAATTTTAATGTTAGATCAGTATTAAACCAATGCACCTCTGGACCCTGACGAGGGAATCAGCAAATCCCTAAAAAGTTATTTTTCTGAAAGTCAGAGTTTTAAAGTGCTTTAATTAACATAAAAAACACAACTTTATTGTTATTTAAGTTTTTTTGGGTTTCACGTTATATTTAGAAATACGCAGTTTTTATCACAATGTCAATTTAAAAAAACATTACAAAGTTTGAGAGCTTTTTTTTCAGCCCTTGTGTGACCATTTTAATGTGTAACCACAGTTCAGAGGTTACAGGCTCTGTATTGACTTAACTACTGGTCAGTTTTAGAAGACGAGATGGAATTATTTAATAACTGGACCAACGTTTGTATCGATCAGTAAATCAGTCAGAATAAAGTTTATTGGCCACGTATGCTGACAGTCAAGAAGGAATTTGAATATGATTGTCAGCAGCTCTCATTGTGCCAAAGACCAACATGTGGGACAGAAAGCAACGGAGACATGCAGCTAAACAAAGACAACAAAGCTAGACGAGGATAAACAAGCACAGATACAGTAATTATGTACAGACAAGTAGGGATAAAACCTGAAATGAACAACAACAGCAGGACAAACAAACATATAGTGTCTGTATACAGGATGGAGGTCTGGTTGGCAAATGGAGGTTCTTCTCCTCTGACCTGCTTCATCTCTACAGGTTGTGACTGTGTTTTGTTGTTTTCTGCTCAACAGAGACGGAGAGCGCTGACCCGACCGTCCCCATCATTGTTGCAGTGGTTGTTCTTGCGCTCGTCCTCGTCGCTGCCATTGGATTCGCCATTTATAAAAAGAAGAACGGTGAGAGACAAAAACAGAAACGCTGCGTTTCTGGTTTTTGATGTTTTGTCCAGATTGCACAAAAAAAAATTCCCAGCACACCGAAATCTGTTTGAACCAACAGTGAGCGCTGTAAGGTTTCCACAGAGAGGTGACAGGAAAAGAAATAATGAAAGATCTAAACAAAAGGTTGAAGGGATTTATTTATCAGTCTGAGTGAGTAGAAGAGGGGATCATCACTGGAAAGAAGCTCTGCTATTTTCTACTGTAACAACAGAAATAATTTGTCTTTTCTTCTTATTTCAGCCAAGCGCCCTCCATCTCGTGAGTAAAACTTTTCTTCTGTTTTCTCTGACCTGACCTGATCAAAAATGTTTTCTGGATTTCCTGCTGAAGAACTTTTTCAGGGCTTTTTCCTGCATTGTTAGCTGTTTGTAAAACACAGTGTTGGATCAGAGCAGGATGTGGCTAACAGTGTGTTTCTGACCTTACAGCTGTCTCCGACCCGACTGTGGAGCAACAAATGCTTCCCAGTTAAACTGCCTGAGGGACAAACACACCACCCTGCACACAGTGAGTTGCCTCATATGGAACATGGATTTCACACCTGTTGTTAAACAAAGCTGCTTGAAACTATGTGCAAAACAACCTTCTGAGATTTCTTTTTTATCCACTCTGAAACTTCTGTGACACATCGTAGTAAATCTTTGACTTTCAGTTGATTTTCCACAACAAACTGTTTTTATATGAAATTGAATTTGACTTTTTCAGAGAAAGATGCTTTCAGAAACCTTCAGCAGGTCAGATAAAGTGTCATATTAAAAACTCGATTCATGAAAATGGTGTTGAACCAAATTAAAAGAAAGGATTGTGCTTCAAAAGCATAGAAGGTAAATACTTGGTTTAGGAAAGGTTAACACTTAAATGAGTGAATCATGAATATTTTAGGTCTAAATTATACTGTAAATATGTGACTTTGTGGGATTGAACTCTACAAACATTCATGGTATTTTCTTTTCTTTTTGTCTGTTTAGGTTTATGGATCGATTTTATCTGGAACAAGGAGCAGTGCCACCACATCCTCCTCCGTAAACTGGGAATTCA
This sequence comes from Enoplosus armatus, assembly GCF_043641665.1. Taxonomy (NCBI): domain Eukaryota; kingdom Metazoa; phylum Chordata; class Actinopteri; order Centrarchiformes; family Enoplosidae; genus Enoplosus; species Enoplosus armatus. The sequence goes on from NC_092195.1 coordinate 19,211,951, forward strand.
TCAGTTATTCATCATCATAGCGTAGACTGACAGAACCAGGGTCAGGGATCTAGTAATAAATGCTTATTGATTGGAATACAAAGAAAACAAATCAGAAAAATGAGTTAACAAATATTTTACAAACATCATCAAACAAATGTTGACGTTAAATTATTTTCATCGTTTAGTTTCGGACAATAAAAGTGGGATTTCCTCTGATAAAGTGTTTGTTTAAATGTTGGTAGATCAAGTGAGGACGATTTATATTTATAAGTAAAACACGATCTTCCAAACGATGAAAGCGTCACGGCACTCTTCATACAGACGTTATGAAAGATTTGTGTGTTCATCATAGTTACAGTTTAACACTTCTGGTTTTGGGGCTTTCTGGTAAAATCAACTAGGATTGTAAATATACATATATTGACACACACACATCCACATCCATGCCTTCCCATTTTCATATATATATACACTCATAGGGTCTGGTGATATGAAGATATATACCTTGAGATAACAGATATTGGCACCCAGTAGAGTTCTGTACACTATTTATACTGAGAAAGTCGTCCTTTGGTTCTCTGGTTGTATTCGATCACTGGGGTCAATACTGCAAATCAAGTTTTGGAGTTTTACATCGCTGTGATGAATTATCTTGATTTGCATGATGCATTGGACACATATTTCCATCTGGTTATTACTACATCTCTACATGCCCCCCATATGCACACACATACACAATATGTGTCGATATATATATATATACATTTATTTTCCAGTTGTAAATAGTTTGCTTGTATATTTCTTTAAAACTGAAAAACAATTGATTCCGACCAGGAAGAAGCAAATAATATTTTATGTATTTGAGGTTTTTCTGAATAGATTGATCTGTTTTGAAACATGATTATATTTTAGCGTTTGGCTTTGATCCTAAAAGGGTTGTGGGAGAAATGTCCTTGTAAACATCTCCTGCTAGTATTTAGGGACACACGGGACGTTTCCCCTCTTAGTTTTGTAAACATGAAGAAATTGAACAGCGGGTCAGGGTGACGTAGGTGAATGTTTTTTGTTTTGCTTTTCAATAAAGTCCCAAATGTTCCAAATTTCTGTTTCTTTTTGTGATTCCACATATAAGCGTACAAATCTGTGACTGGAGCTACGATTATATGAATATTGAAGCTACATTTAGTATTTTACTGTCCTTTGTACTGGAAACTTTGTGATCTTTAGTTTATTGAGTCGCCTGAAATGGTTCAATTTGTTCCCTGGCTGAAGAAACCCTGACTGAGCTAGTTTGTGGATGTGCTCCATGTTTTGATTATTGGCATCTTAACTTTGATTACTTCAGTTTTGGTCAATAGCTACTTTTGTGGTACGTTGCAGAGAAAGCAGAACGTGATTATTTTGACAGATTTTAATTTGAATTTCGTCTTTTTGTCTTGTTTAAAAGGTTTAATGATGTTCAGAAGACGGAAGCTTAGTTGTGCAACATATTTGTGTTATTAGAGCTACAGCACACAGGAATGATAGTAACAATTAAAACAAGATGTGCGGCGTTTCCGTTCATACGTTTGTCAGAATTCATATAACGTTGTTGAAGGTTGTGTCTGATTTTGAAATAATTGCATGAGAGGGACTAAATGAATGGAGAAATATCTGCCTGGACACAGAAACACACCTCACCATTACTTTCCTTCAGTTCACTCACATCTGTCTCTCTCTGTTCCTTCCCTTCGTCTCTTTGTCTCTGTCTCCTGCTCTCTCCTCTCTTTCTTTACCTGTCTCACACTGATCATCTTCTCTCTTCAAGTCAATGAGCCTCATTCATTTTTCCTCCTCCTCCTCCTCCTCCTCCAGATGCCCCCTCCCCTACTTCCACACACTTTTTCAGGTTGCAGTGCAAAAAAGTTCAAGTTACCTTGAATGAACTTTGTTTTATTTAATTCCTCCTACTTTGAATGCTTATATGTGTTTATCATGATGATTTCCTGAATTGTGATCAGATTTTAGAAAAGACTTCACATCACCAGCTCAGAGGAAGATATATAATCTATCACACTACTGACTCATTATTAATCAGGGTTTTACATTGAGATGTTTCAGTAATAGAGGTTCTTCAGGGTCTAGTTAAACTACAAACACATATTACGTATATGTATATATATTATTACTCGTCAGTTTATTAAAGCTTTAGACGCTGCGGGAAGACATGGTTCTGTTTTTTTCTGGTTCTTCTGAAAGATAAAAATCACCTCGTCAGCTTGTAGACGATGACTGTCTTTGTTCATTTAGTTAAAAATCTGTTTCCAAAATAGTAATGTAAATAGTTTTTGAAATGTAATAGTTGTCTTTTATTCCCCGATCTTTAATTTGGCATTAAAATGATCACAGTCTCGATAACTGGTTTTTAATCTGACTTGTGTGCAACTGTCACCTCTACAGGTTTCTGACGGTGTGGAGTTTTAATTTAAACCACACCAACATGAGTCAGCTGATGATGTCTTCATATATTAACGCCTGCTGAACATAAACAGCCTTCTGGTCTCTTGGTGCCATATTTAATATCGTTCACTCTTGTAGATAATTAAAATAATTATCAGACTAAAACGACATGTTGACCAAACTATATTAAAATACGCTGACAGCTCTCATGTTGTTCTGATATGAACCTCCATCACTTCAGTATGCTGAGGACTCGGCTGGATCCAGTTAGACAACAGATTCATTACATGTTATAAACATTCAGTTTAGGTAATATATCTGTTTATGAAAAACATTATATAACATGTTTGATCCGACCACAGTTCTCAAGTGTACGAGCACAATGGTTGACTTTGGATTTCATAAATGGACGATAATTCATTCATTGTCAAATCTACGTCTGAAGAAATCCTTCTTTTGCAAAGAAATCCAGAGAAAAGACTCCTGGAATAAGGACTTAGAAAGAGAAAACATCAGGAGGAAGTTAACAGATAATGAGATAATGAAAACATGCTTTCACTTGATGAGAATAATCAAAATATTAAAAAACATATCAGAACTTTTTTTTTTTTAATGCAGTGACACTTTCTAGTTTTGTCATAAAATTCAGAAGATATAGTTTTACATCAAACTGATTGTCAGAAATATTGGACGTGAGGCTCAAGTTGAATTAATCAGTTATTTCACGATATATGAAGGTGAAGTTCTCCACGAGTTGGACCTTCGTTGTATCTGTCCTGCTGGGAATGCACTGGACTTATTTGAAATGAGCGCAGAAGGCGAAGAAGTCAGCAGGTTCAATTTCAAGGCATTTATTCTCTGTTCTTTCAGTCAGAGTCAGGTGTGGTTGAGTGCTTTCCTTTTCTACAAGTTGAAAGAAAGCATACGCACAAATTCAATCTGTCACATCATGAAGGAACCAAACCGCAGTTCATCAAGACATCCCTACTTCAACAGGTCATAATAATGTCAGAATGAACTAAAGAGATGAGATGTACAACTTTACAAGGACAAAGTAAACATGACTGAGGATATAAAATACAATTCACTCCACACACTCAGGAGCGAAGGACAAAGAAGCAGCTCAACCAAAGTGGAAACAATAAATGAAGTCAGGGCACACCTGTGTCAGCTGCCTGATCAGCACACCTGGGGCTGCTTCCAGGGAGCGTGCTCCTGTTCCCCCCAATCCAGCAGTCAGGTGACCTCCACTTCCAACAGTATCATCTCTTGTATTTTAAAGTTTAATCACTTAAAATCCACAAACCCTCTGACGCGACACCGGAGTTCCCTGCGTACTGTTATGTCACGTACAGCACCTCTGAACTCTGAAATAGAGATGAGCTCCAGTCGGTGCAGCTGTTTGAGTGTTTACAAGAAGAGTTCATTGACAAGAAGCCGTTCATTAAAGTTTTTATGTGGTGAACTGGACTTTGTTCTTCACTTAAAAGTGACACCGCTCAGATATCATGTGTAAATAAAATATAAAGCTGAAAATAATCTGGAGCTGTAAACTGTTTATTTGAATTTGAAATACAGTGTGTGTGTGTGTGTGTGTGTGTGTGTGTGTGTGTGTGTGGTTACTACTGTAAAGATTTGTAGAGATTACAGTTTTATTACAGAATAAAGTGCTTCTGAAAACCCAGTTAAGCGTCATCTGTTTATTTGTTGGAGGTTCATAGTTGTTTCATAACACAAAAGGATTTTTCAGGAATTCAGCCAAATACTAAAACTAATACTAAATACATGTTTAATGGATTTTATTTCATTCTATTATTCTTCATTTGATGAATACATGTGACCAGAGTCATGGATTATCATGATGCTCTGACATATTGACTCCAACAGGAAGTGAAGTGACATCCTCAAAGGCAGATACATAATTCGTCCACGTGGGGGCGCTGTCACGCTGCTGACGTCTCTGTAAAGGTGAACTCAGTGATAAACTCAGGTATTGATCAGCAGTGGTAAACTCAGGTATTGATCAGCAGTGATAAACTCAGGTATTGATTAGCAGTGATAAACTCAGGTATTGATCAGCAGTGGTAAACTCAGGTATTGATCAGCAGTGATAAACTCAGGTATTGATCAGCAGTGAGCAGGAAGAGCCTTCGTCAACCAGAGTTCAAGCCTCAGTGTCGCGAATAATATAAATATCACATTTTCTAGATAACAGATGTGACACATATCGATTTGTTTGTGTAATAATGATGAATAATACTGTCTCAGCTGAAGTAGTGAGAACAAAAGATCTGAGGTTTTTCATTAAACATGAATTCTATAACCTTTTATAAAGTGCTTCAGAGACAATCAGTGAGGCTTGAAGCAGAGGAGAAACAGTGCCAAAGCAAGAGGAAAATGAAAAGCAGCGTCAGGTGTTCAAACATCAACAGAGGTGTTACATTTCTCTTGTTCAAGCAGTTCTCAGCGTACACAGCTCCACATCAGCTCAGAGGCGTTCAGCCTGGAGGACAGAGCTGACCTGATCTCATGTTTGTCTTTAAGAAGCTCTCGGACTCTCTTTCTGCTCTGCTTTGATTTATTTCCTTCTTGTTTTCATTTCAAAGTTTCAAACACTGAGGTAAAATATTACTTCATGGAAACTATCTTGTGTTTGGTTTTATTGTCTGTCCTGAGAGCAGCTCTAATTTGTGCCAAGACCGGTTCTTAAACTAAATACCTGAGACATGAATACAACACCTTACTGGATATGGACTTCAAAAAGGATATAAGATGTTCCCCTCCATCCCATTTAATAACCAGATGTCGTGATAGCGCACAGATGTGTTTAAAATAACAGATAATAGCAGAACAACGCTGAGAAACTGTACTGCTGCACATCAGCTGCAGGTTTGAGCCGCTGGGGGCAGCACCTCACCACATTCACTCACTGTAACATCAATGAAAGCGCACTCGGATTTGTTGTTTGTTGTTGATATTTTGATCAGGACTGTTTTTCAAGCTGAGGGCAGAAACACAGAACAACAGAACAACAAGACACTTGTGCATCCCCACAAACTCCAGAGCATCTGACCCCCCCATCCTCTCACACAGGCTGAAAGCAGCGAACTTTACTTTCACTTTCGTTCATAACCTCTGTGGCTCAGTTTTACCGAGTTATAAGTGACGTTGACGCTCAGCCTAAATTCCCATTGGCCTCAGATGGAGGTGATGTCAGATCCTCTTCTTGTCTTACCCTCATATCGCCGCCGATGCTCGAGCTGGAGACACGCTGTCCGTCTCTCCGCATCAACAGATATACAAGTCGTGAATCTATCGAAGGTCTTTGATTCAGCAGCTCACAATGAAGCCCGGGACTCTCCTGGCTCTCCTGATAGGCCTACAGGGCGCGGCGGCAGGTGAGTTAGGACTGTGTTTTAAAGTCGGAGGTGGATTTTAAAAGAAAGAAAACAAAGAAATGCTTCGTGTCTTTATAGTCTGTAAATGTGGATTTATGATTCTTTTGTAGTTTGGTGATGTTTAGTTGCGGGACTTCACGCAGATTATAGACAAAAGAAAGTAACAAACTCATTATCTTCAAGTTGACGTCAGTAAATCGTGTCTGTTCGTGTCATTGATCCCTAATAGTTACTGTTAGAAGGAAAGCCTGGTCTAGTTGTGCAAATGGCTGATATGAAGTCTACTTGTCTTATTTGGGTCATTATTTTAACTCGTTTTTATCATTTTAAGATCGATACGGTCTGATCGATGTTGACGCCAAACTGACGACGTAACTACGCAGCGCGAAAATATTTATTATTACTTGTTTTTTTTCCATTCATTAGGCTTAATTAACATATTAACACAGTCCCGAAACACGTCACTACATTTCAATATGTTATAAAACACACACATCAATGACAACCTGCTGAACATAGATATTAAGTTCATGTCGTCATATGATTTGATCTCTAGATATTTTCTTAAATCATTTAACATTTAAAAATATATTTCCATCCATTCCTCAGAGAATTACACAGTTTGCCTGCTGAAATACTGAAGTCCACCTCTGCTTTAAGGTTTCCATACTGGGTTTTGTTAACTGGGTGTAATTACATGACACTGGTAGTTAATACATTTACTGTTTGTACAACAGCATGCTGTTTAGTAGAGACAGACCGATAAATCAGCCACAGATATATCTGCAGATATCAGTTTAATGCAGATAGATCAGCATCAGTGTATATGTTGGCCGATAAGTAAAGAAACTAGTTTGAGGTGATTTAGAAACAGTGTCTCCATGACAGAGTTTGTCCACCAGAGGGCGCTGACGGGTTTATTTTTAAACTGAAATGTCCTGCTCAGTGTGTATCGTGGTCACCACAAAACCCCCAAACATTGATATCATTATTGGTGTCAACAATCCAGCATCGGCCTGGCGATACTGTTCAGCATCTTAACACAGAAACATGATCCACATGCACTCAGGCAGCAGAGGACAGCGGAGGACTCAGACATGAACCATCATTTAATCGGCAAAACTCTCAGACGCCTGCAGAAAGTCAAATCTGTTGGTACTAAATGTAGAATAAACGTTCAGAATCAGGACTGAAAGCAAATAAACATCAGTTCATGGTGGAGGGATGTTACAAAGGGCATTAGAGTTAATAAAACTTTGAATCCACTAATAACTGATACTAATAGAAACTGTGCAGAATGACGACATGAGAGATACAAATATCACTAAAGAGAACTTTCTTAAATATAGAAATGTGTCCGTTAACGTTCATCTGGGATTGTCATAAAATACAGAAGATTTGATTGTCTAAGAGTTAAACTTCAATATAATTCTGCAGTTTACATAAATCAAGATGTATGAAAGATTTATCTTCAGGAAACTCACAGAGTTCAAATTCATAATTCAAAACCTGTGAAGAAGAAACACAAGCTGTAGTATAGTATAAAATAGAGACCATAAGTGCGGTTATATAATCAAATAAAACAGGTTGAACATATAGAATAAAGTTAGAATCACATGCAGCGTATATATTTTGGTCAGAGGTTTGTGATTTCAGATTTCAAACTGATACGATAATGAGGAGTGAAAGCTGCTAATGAAGCTTCCTGAAAAAATAAATGACTCCACTAACTGGGAGCTGAACTGGAGTTTCACTTCCCATTGAGACGTCCAGCACTAGAAAAACAAATGGCGCCTGTTTTTACAAACTGCTTTCCATCAATGAAAGCCAGGTACACAACTGCATGACCTGAATATTTGACTCGTTTGATATTTTAATTCAGAATAAAAACATTTTTCAAGAGAAAATCGTCAGAAACAGTGAAGAGTTTGTGGAGCAAACTGTTTGTCTGTAAATGTATTTATTGAGTGCACAACAGAGATTATTAGGATGTCTTGAATGTACTTTCTTAGTTCTTTTTGAGTCCGAGTGCAGGAAAACAAAAGTGTTGAGTGATTTATAAAACTGTGATATAAAAACTGAAATGACGACATGAACTTTTTCTTACAGTGACTCACTCTCTGAAGTATTTCTACACTGCGTCTTCTGGAGTCCCAAACTTCCCAGAGTTTGTGACTGTTGGGTTGGTTGATGAAGCTCAGATAAGTCACTATGACAGTAACACCAGGAGAGCAGAACCCAAACAGGACTGGATGAGCAGAGTCACAGCAGAGAGAGCTGACTACTGGGAGAGGGAGACTGGGAACTTTGTGGGTTCCCAGCAGGTCTTCAAAGGCAACATTGAAATTGCAAAGCAGCGTTTCAACCAAACTGGAGGTTTGTTTACGTTTCACTTTCTTCTGATAAAATGTTGTTTATATTTCCATCCTGTATTTTAGTAAACAGACGTTACCACACACACACACACACACACACCTTCTTCATCTGTCAGGAGTGTTTTATTCACGTACATTAAAGTGTTTGTCGGAGGCTTTTCTCGGCTGAAACACACAGTCGGACTCAACAGAAACCTTACTGAGACTGAGACGACTGGATGCTGCTGTACTGCACTGATGCAGAGTGTCTGTCCATCCCATGATAACCAGCAGAGATGATTAACGCTTTGTCTCCACTAGATTAGATCAGAATAACTGTGGTGAACTGCCCACAGTGAGTTGGTCCGTAATAACTCTCCTGTAGGAGCCTGTTTATCACAAGACTTTTCCAACACACAGCTGATAGAGGAACATTACCGCCTGGTTTCTTAAACTACGGAGCGGGCCTGTAAACGGGACGCAGGCTGCTTCTGCTGGGTCCCCATATGAGAGGAGGAGCGGTATGTTTTAATGACGCTGGCCGACAGGACGACACGGTCAATGTCTCGTTCAGATCGGAGGCTCAAAACGTTTCACAGCACGACTCTACTGATGCGCAGTGCGTCCATCCCATAATATATTTACAGTAGAAGTACACATTAGATTAGATTGACTTTACTTGACCACAGTGTGTCTCTGCCATAATACACATATATAGTGCTGAAACAGTTAGTCAATTAATTGATTGGTTGAGCAATAGAAAGTTGATTGACAACTATTTAGATAATGAGATATTTTATTTTTCTATTTATTTTAAATTATATTTTATATTAATATAAATTAAATCCAGTTCAGCGTCGGTCGGACGGAAGAAGCCGTTTGAAGATTTCACCTCGGCCTCTGGGAACCTGTGATGGACATTTTTCACCTTTTTCTCGACGCTTTACAGAGTAAACGATTTATTGATTAACTGAAAAATAGTAATTACAATAATCAATAATGACAATAATAATTAGATTGAGCCCTAAATATGTAGTAGAATACAGATTAGATTATATCAACTCTACTGTACTGATACACAGTGTGTCCATCCCATAATATATATATGAAGTACAGATTAGATTAGATTAACTCTACTTGACCACAGTGTGAGTCTGCCGTAATAAACATATATAGTGCTGAAACAATCAGTCGATCTATTGATTAGTTGATCAACTGAAAATTAATTGACAACAATTCTGATAGTCAGATAATCATTGAAGTCTTTAATTAATCAGAAAACATTTTCTGCTTCCAGTTTCTCAAATATGAGAGTTTGCTGCGTTTCTCTGTTTTATATTATTATGAATTAAATCCTGTTCAGTGTCGGTCGGACAAAAGCAGCCGTCACCTCGGCCTCTGGGAACTTGTGATGGACGTTTTAAAATAAGTAAACGGCTAATTGATTAATCGAAGAATAATTGATAATGAAAAGAAGCATCAGTTTCGGCCCTAAATCTATAGCAGAACTACAGATTAGAGTAGATGAACTCTGCTGTACTGACCACAGTGTGTTGGTCCATCCCAGCAGGCAGCAGCGAGCCGACATCTGCAGGTGGAAACAGCCGCCGGTTGTATTGAATGATTGATGGATGGACCAATCAGGACACACGGACTGCCTCCCAGTCTCCATAATGGTCCCGATGGTCTCTGCCTTATTCTGACCAGTTGTAGTAACACGCTGCTGAACAGGACGCACTGTCCCGGCTGAGCAGGTGGAGTCTAGTGACTAATCCTGGACTGAAACTCTCCTCCAGTGGAAGCTTCTAGAGCAGCCTCAGGACAGTCTAGTCTGTAGTCTCTCACAGGAAGAGGATGTTGTTGGACTGATCCGCTGGCTGCAGGCTCTCAGTGGGTGTGATGTTCAGTCCAGGATCAGGTTTAATCTGTGTCTGCCAGTCAGGACTCCACCTCAGTGTGTGTGTCTGTCCCTGCAGCTCACATGAAGCCACACCACCTTCAACAGTGGAGATAAACTGTTGGTCTCAGTGGAGGCAGTGTGTCTCTGTGGTAAAACAGAGGACAGGGACTGTGTTAGGATCTCACTCTGTTTCCCAGCAGCCTCTCTGTCTCTCTCTCTCTGAGCCGTCCACACTGTCCAGATGATGATTGGCTGCGAGCGGCCTCCGTCGGGCCAATGGCAGCAGGAGGTGTAGCTCCTCTGTTGTGGTGTCTGTGGATCAGTGTGTCTCTGTGGTAAAGATGTGATATCAGCTGATAACAGATGACTGGGCTGTGATCTCACTCTGGTTTACTGAAGTCTCTGTCTCTGTCTCTCTCTCAGGTGTCCACATTTACCAGAACATGTACGGCTGCGAGTGGGACGATGAGACTAATGAGATCAATGGTTTTTACCAGTTTGGTTATGATGGAGAAGATTTCATAGCATTTGACCTGAAGACGCAGACATGGATCGCTCCAAAGCGACAGGCTGAAATCACCAAACGCAAGTGGGATAATGACAAACTTTTTAACGCACAGAAAAAGAACTACCTCACCCAGATTTGCATTGAGTGGCTGAAGAAGTATGTGGACTTTGGGAAGAGCTCTCTGCAGAGAACAGGTAGAATCACATGACCTGATGTAGTTTAAAGGACACAACAATGTTAATGTGCCTTCTTTGTTTCTAACCAACAGTAACATTACAATAAATATGAACCAACAAACAGAGACACACTTTGTTTACACACATTTCTCTCTCTCTCTCATGTTTTCTCCCACCTCTCTTCATCTCTCTGCCTCCCTCTCATTTCACCCTCACTCTCTCCCTCACATTTATCACCACTCTTTCCCTCCATCTTCTCTCTTTCTCTCTGCCGTGTTTCTGTCTTAGTTTCTCTCTCTGTCTCTTACTCTGTCTTTCTCACACTCACTGTCCTCCTCCCCCCTGTCTAATCTACCCCCCCCACCTCTCTTCATCTGTCTTTTTTCCCGCTCTGTCCCTCCCTTCTTCTCTCAGTTACACTTCAATGTGGTTTATTTGCATTGCATACATTTATAAAGTGTGTGTGTGTTACTAAGGCGTTTAAAATACATTACATTAAACAGGAATGATAATATTAATATACCGTAAATCATAATAAAGAACCAAAAACTGTGTCTCTCTTTACTCTCCAGAGCTTCCCTCAGTGTCTCTCCTCCAGAAGACTCCCTCCTCTCCAGTCAGCTGCCACGCTACAGGTTTCCACCCTAAAGGAGCCTCACTGTTCTGGAGGAAAGATGGAGAGGAGCTCCATGAGGACGTGGACCACGGAGAGATCCTCCACAACAACGACGGAACCTTCCAGATGAGCGTTGACCTGAAACTTTCATCAGTCACACCTGAAGACTGGAGGAGGTACGACTGTGTGTTTCAGCTCTCTGGTGTAGAGGACGACATCGTCACCGGACTGGACAAAGCAGCGATCAGGACCAACTGGGGAAAGACTGGAATCAGAAGTAATGAAGGTGAGAAACACACATTCATTTTACTGTAACAGTCCTGCAGTTCATGTGTTTTTATGTGTGTTAAAAGTTTTGTTTCCTCATATGGTTTTGTTGTCAGTTTTTTATATATAATTTTAATGTTAGATCAGTATTAAACCAATGCACCTCTGGACCCTGACGAGGGAATCAGCAAATCCCTAAAAAGTTATTTTTCTTAACTTAAAGTCAGAGTTTTAAAGTGCTTTAAAGGAATTATTGTTGTTCACTGCGATTTTTATTAGCTGTCGACTGTTTCCTTAGCTTTGATTAATACAGAAAAAATGTCAATAATTAACATAAAAACACAACTTTATTGTTATTTACGGGTTTTGTTTGGTTTCACGTTATATTTAGAAATACGCAGTTTTTATCACAATGTCAATTTAAAAAACCATATTACAAAGTGTGAGAGCTTTTTTTTCAGCCCTTGTGTGACCATTTTAATGTGTAACCACAGTTCAGAGGTTACAGGCTCTGTATTGACTTAACTACTGGTCAGTTTTAGAAGACGAGATGGAATTATTTAATAACTGGACCAACGTTTGTATCGATCAGTAAATCAGTCAGAATAAAGTTTATTGGCCACGTATGCTGACAGTCAAGAAGGAATTTGAATATGATTGTCAGCAGCTCTCATTGTGCCAAAGACCAACATGTGGGACAGAAAGCAACGGAGACATGCAGCTAAACAAAGACAACAAAGCTAGACGAGGATAAACAAGCACAGATACAGTAATTATGTACAGACAAGTAGGGATAAAACCTGAAATGAACAACAACAGCAGGACAAACAAACATATAGTGTCTGTATACAGGATGGAGGTCTGGTTGGCAAATGGAGGTTCTTCTCCTCTGACCTGCTTCATCTGTACAGGTTGTGACTGTGTTTTGTTGTTTTCTGCTCAACAGAGACGGAGAGCGCTGACCCGACCGTCCCCATCATTGTTGCAGTGGTTGTTCTTGCGCTCGTCCTCGTCGCTGCCATTGGATTCGCCATTTATAAAAAGAAGAACGGTGAGAGACAAAAACAGAAACGCTGCGTTTCTGGTTTTTGATGTTTTGTCCAGATTGCACAAAAAAAAAAAAATTCCCAGCACACCGAAATCTGTTTGAACCAACAGTGAGCGCTGTAAGGTTTCCACAGAGAGGTGACAGGAAAAGAAATAATGAAAGATCTAAACAAAAGGTTGAAGGGATTTATTTATCAGTCTGAGTGAGTAGAAGAGGGGATCATCACTGGAAAGAAGCTCTGCTATTTTCTACTGTAACAACAGAAATAATTTGTCTTTTCTTCTTATTTCAGCCAAGCGCCCTCCATCTCGTGAGTAAAACTTTTCTTCTGTTTTCTCTGACCTGACCTGATCAAAAATGTTTTCTGGATTTCCTGCTGAAGAACTTTTTCAGGGCTTTTTCCTGCATTGTTAGCTGTTTGTAAAACACAGTGTTGGATCAGAGCAGGATGTGGCTAACAGTGTGTTTCTGACCTTACAGCTGTCTCCGACCCGACTGTGGAGCAACAAATGCTTCCCAGTTAAACTGCCTGAGGGACAAACACACCACCCTGCACACAGTGAGTTGTCTCATATGGGACATGAATTTCACACCTGTTGTTAAACAAAGCTGCTTGAAACTATGTGCAAAACAACCTTCTGAGACTTCTTTTTTATCCACTCTGAAACTTCTGTGACACATCGTAGTAAATCTTTGACTTTCAGTTGATTTTCCACAACAAACTGTTTTTATATGAAATTCAATTTGATATTTTAAGAGAAAGATGCTTTCAGAAACCTTCAGCAGGTCAGATAAAGTGTCATATTAAAAACTCGATTCATGAAAATGGTGTTGAACCAAATTAAAAGAAAGGATTGTGCTTCAAAAGCATAGAAGGTAAATACTTGGTTTAGGAAAGGTTAACACTTAAATGAGTGAATCATGAATATTTTAGGTCTAAATTATACTGTAAATATGTGACTTTGTGGGATTGAACTCTACAAACATTCATGGTGTTTTCTTTTTGTCTGTTTAGGTTTATGGATCGATTTTATCTGGAACAAGGAGCAGTGCCACCACATCCTCCTCCGTAAACTGGGAATTCATCAGTTAGTCATCATCATAGCATAGACTGACAGAACCAGGGTCAGGGATCTAGTAATAAATGCTTATTGATTGGAATACAAAGAAAACAAATCAGAAAAATGAGTTAACAAATATTTTACAAACATCATCAAACAAATGTTGACGTTAAATTATTTTCATCGTTTAGTTTCGGACAATAAAAGTGGAATTTCCTCTGATAAAGTGTTTGTTATGAAAGATTTGTGTGTTTATTTAGTTTAGTTCAGTTTAATACTTCTGGTTTTGGGGCTTTCTGAAAATAAAGTAAAATCAACTAGGATTGTAAATATACATATATTGACACACACACATCCACATCCATGGGTGGTTGAAATTTGAAATTTTGAAATTATTATATAAACAATGACAGGTTGTATCAAGGTTGCCCACCCCTATACACACACACGCAAACTATAAGCATCAGTACAAAACGTATTTAGCAGTTGTGTAAATAGTTTGCTTGTATGTTTCTTTAAAAGTGACTTTCATGATTTAAAGGTTTTGTTGATTCCCACCAGTCCTTAGCAAATGATAATTAATGTATTTTGAGTTTTTTTCTGAATTAATCAAGAGTATGTTGTTTGTTGTTTCATAATATCTATCGACCAGTTTTGAAATGATTGTTTTAATTTTAGCTTTGATTGTAAAACTATTGTGGGATGTTATGTATAAGAGGTTTTTTTTGAATTGATTGATCTGTCTTGAAACATTATTATATTTTAGCTTTGGCGTTGATTCTAAAAAGGTTATGGGATTAGATTTTTAAACATAAAGAATTTGAACGGCATACTCAAAATCACTGCTCGTGTTTGGGAACGTAGATAAATTTCAGATGCAGCTGTTCTGCTATTTAATCCCTCTGTACTGTTGTTTTGCTTTTCAATAAAGTTCCAAATTCCAAGTTTCTGTCTTTTTTTTCTTTTCTGTGACCGTAGCTACAGTTGTATGAATATTGAGTATTCACTATTGCCACAGAGACTAAATGAACCTGTAGATGTTAAACTTAAGAGCAGGAAGAACAATCATTTTGGCAGACCTGCGATCCCTTACAGATAACTGAAGGAGGAATATGACAAAATGATTTAGCTTGTTTGAGACCTTTTTAGTGAAATATTTCAGCATTCTTTCTTTAAATGGTTTGCTGCTGTCTCGGATAAGAACAGTCTTAAACACAAAACTCTAAAATTGTATTTATCATATATCACTAACAAAGAACAGGGAAAAAATAATACTGTTTAAAACTACTGTATCATGATTTGTCCTATTTCTCATTGTGTGTGTATATATATTTTATTTCTTTCAATGATTTATCAGTGAAGACTCAGCTCTTCTTCACGCTGCACATATCCAGACTCAGTGTGGTGCTTCGGTTTTCCCCTAAAAAAACCTGTTGCACTGAAATCTGCCTGGCAGCAGATGACATCTGTCAAGAAAGTCTCCAGTTCTGTGGCCAAAGAAACTTTATTTTTCTAACTAGAAGTAATGTGCTGCAGGTTATACCTACAGAACAAAATACCTCAAAGAGATACTACTGAGTGTCATGTGGCGAGAATATAACTGTCATAACATTTTGAGTACATTTTTAAGTCAAGTTGGGGGGGAATAAATCCTTTGGTTTTTAACGTAGTTTTTAAAGTGGTATATTTAGCTGCTAGCCTGCTGTGAGCTTCACAGGTTAGAAGACAAACAGATCCTCACAGACCTGTAAAGATTAAGTTGATTGACCTGCTTTTTTTATGAAGATCAAAAACGCAATGGGCAAAACCTATGTGGCCGAGTTCTGCCTGGAAACACATGACATCACAGCTGCTGCCACATTTAAATTCTGTGACAGTTTTCTTTATTTTAGTTATTTAGTTAACTATATATAGTTTCATGTTGCATTTTAAACTGTACATTATATAATAAACCATACATACAAATATAGTAATATAGTGAGATACTGGAACAAGTGGAAGTGACGCTTTAGAAATCTGACCTAACAGGTTTAAGGCTGATCTTTGCCAGATTCAAGCTCCGGAAAGGTTTGGTGCGTCCTGTATGTTACTAGTCACGTTTCGGCAGACGCCCAGCAATAATAAAACCAACTTCCAACCAACATGTTGAATGACAGTAAACAAATATGTTTTACACACGTCAACATATTCTTACTAGTGGCTAAAAATGCCTTTCTTTGTTTCAAAAAGTTAAATCTAATTCTCCTCATTTTCAGTGACATACTGCCTCACTCTAACGCATTTTGTACCTGACTCTTTATATCATAAAGCAACATAATGTACCAGTTAATCATTACAGGACAAAGCAGTGAGTTGAACAACAGTCTTTATTTTGAGCTGTGTGTTGTAATGGTGAGATTATTTTAACAGGATGTCTGGTTAGCACGTAAGCATGGAGAGCTTTCAACATGTACAGTACCAACATCACAGAATATAAAGAACGATAACCAAACAATGACAATAAGATAGATCCTGCAAAGTTTTGGTTCATATGTAGGAAAGAAATGGTTCTACGTAGCATTTGATTGATCCAGAATCAGCAATAGACCACACATTTCCTTACACACTCAGTGAGACAAAGTTGGGTCATTTATTTTCAAAATCAGATGTCTACTTCCAATATGTTTTTGAGAAAATATGTTGAAATAATTGACAAAAAAAGGGACACAGAGTGATTGATCTGAGTTTAGGGGTCAAACTCAGAACATTCCCTTCCTGTAACGGTGGATCAACTCTGATACGTCTTCCTTACACACCTTTATCCAGCCATCCTCCTGCATGTGGTACACTAGACAAACACACGGAAACACACGTGACCACTCATATACAAACACATTTTCACAAATGTACACACGAAGACAAAAATTACAATTATCAAGTGCACACAGACCACAACTTTGTACATTTCAGGACCATACAACATTCAGTCTTTGCTCCATTTAACTTTTATTTGATCGGTCTCAGTAGAGACATGACAGGAAGTGAGGGGAGAGACAGATGGGGAACGACATGCAACAAAGCCCCCCGAGCGGACATGAACCGGGATGCAGTGTAACCCCTTGGCCCCTAGTTTTTCTTTGTTTTAGTTTATAGGTAGACTCAGTACTTCATCATAAAGTTAATCTATTTTTTGTTTTGTGCAGATGATGTATTATGAGTGGTTTGGGATTGTGGGAGAATCCTTGTTGATGTTACTATGTTGATTGTTTAGCGTTGTTTGGATTATTTCATTTTATTATAATTCCAACTATTTATTTGTTTATTTTTGTTTTGTTCTTTTTGCTATGTCTGTTCATTTCCATGTTTTGTTTTGTTTTTTTTACCACTAAACATTTGAGGATGATGGAAATGTCATTAGTTTTGAAAGTATTTGGTCATAAAGCAAAGAATAAACTGAAATTTTGACCTGATGATGATGATAGATGAAAAGTCAGAGAAGCACCAAAGTTACTACAATTCATCCTGAGGGGGACATGAATGCCTGAGCCGAATTTCATGGAAATCCATCCAATAGTTGTTAAGATTTCAGTCTGGCTCAACGGACTGGCCACCTTTTCCGACAACCATACCGCTGGTGTGGCCAGAAGAACGAGATATACTTAAATGTTAAAACAAAGTTAAGGACCATTCTCAGAGTATACTCACTGTTGACCACCCCTCCAGAGTAAGCATCCCTGTGTGTAGCGTGAGCGATGCCCCGACGGCCGAGGTCATACGCCTCCTCTACCGTCATGTCTTCCCGGTAACCACTGTCCACCACTCCGTAGGCGTAACTGTTTCCACAGCCGGTAGAGAACATACGGCCAGACAGACGCGTGCCATTATCATCCACGTAGTACAGACCAGGGCCCTGGAGAGCACATAGTCATTATATGGTCTGCAGGAAAAATACTATTTTATATACCGGCAGTTTCTGATAAATGTCCAAACACAGAATACAACAGTACTTCCAAGTAGAAGTGTGACAATAATAACATTACTGCCGTCTTTTTGGGTAATGTTTTCAAATTGATTGAGCTGCTCCATCAATGACGTCTGCAGTGTACACTTAACGTCATCGAATTTTTTTATTGTATGGCTGGCTCGTTAAAGGAATTATACTTTAACGCATGAGCTCTGTTCAGACAGATTTCCATCCAGCCTGATTCAGGTCGGGCCAATCACAACTGTTTATCTAATATGGGGCGGGTTTAAGCGCCGTTGAGGCGTTTTTGTAAACAACCAAGACGGATGCCGCTGATGTGGAACGTTCTGAATCCGCTATAGTGTCAGTATTAAATGAACTGGACGGTAGTTCGCGTTATGTCCAAATGTTAAGTGTTGGCTTCTAAATCACGTCATGCCAAACGTCTGTGTATTATGTTGAACTAGAAGCAAACTAAATTGGATGTTGGAAGTAGCTACCTAGCCTAGCAGCCTACCACTACCTCACGTTTTGTTGCTCTGATTGGTTGTAACGTCCAGAGGCGTTTTGGTCTGCGCCCGTTGAAAACGCCCCCTGGAAATCGAAAATGAACTGAGAGGTTCCAGACTCGTTGGCATGTGCGAACTGGTCTGGCGATGCCAGGATATATCATTGAGTGTCATTAACAGTAAATATAAATAATAATTATTTTTTACTACAGCCATATTAAAAACATCTAAATTAAACCCCTACACACTCTTGGCTTGTACTTCTGGCTCTGAGGAGTGCAGATTGTAAGATTCACACACGTACCTCTTTGTCCCATCCACAGATCATGCTTCCCATAGAGAGGCCCATGCCTCTGTAACCCAGCATCATGTTAGACAGCAGCTTGGAGGCAGCAGCCACAGAGATCCTGTGCTTGTTCCTCAGCCTGTACAGCCTGGAAATAATAATAAAACATGGAACTAATCAATTCATAAGCTAATCAATTAACAAATCAATCATCCAAGCGGGTAGTCCAAGTTGGCCTGAACTTGTACCCTGCCAACACTGAAAAAAAAATACTCATGATACTCATACATGGTTTATAGGAACACTGACTACGAATACATTTATTTTCTGTAGTTTTACTTGGGTGGAAGTATTTTATGCGTGTTTCTGTTTAAAAAAATATATGTGAACAAGACATCTGCATGAATGTTATTATAATTATGCAAGTTAAGTTATATAATAGTTAAGTAATACCTAGTGTGACATGCATGTCTTCACATGAACTCCACACAGGAAGGCCCCAGTAGGTCAATGTGGGATTTAAACCCAGGACCTTCTTAACCACTCAACCTCTTTGCTTCACTCAAATAGGACAAACTAAATCAGAGAGCTTTCTCTTCTTCTTTCTGTTTATTTCCTTGCGATTGATCAGATATTACTCAGATATATTAGGTCATGAAGGACTGAAAGACAATGGGACCAGTATTCAAACCACTGCAGGACAGACCTGCATTCTTTGGCCAGGAGTCTCTCCCAGTACTGGCAGTCTGCAGCGCTGCCCGACATGGTGCCCAGCAGGTAGGGGTTGATCTCTATCACCTTGTTGACATCGTTGGATGCTGCAGAGCCGTGACACATTTTGGGAAAAGGAGACATTTAGTGACCAAGAATAGAGGTTGAAGCATGTCAACACTGTGAAGTAGCCCAGGGCAGCACCTTGGTCACATTTGCTGCATTATTGACATTTTGTGACCATTTACTTCATGGTCCCTAAATTTTACACTTCAAAGCTTTGAGACCTTTGTTCCTCCAGTGATCCTTTGATATGATGTACAGTATGTTGATGGTGGCTGGTCAATATGACTGACTGGGTCATGTCACTCACTATAACCCCTTCCTTTTCCCTCCCTTTCTGTGCAGACCCACCTTTTCTAACCTTTTCCAACAATTAATGTTCCATACTTTTCCAGACATGCGTATTTACCTAAGTAACGGCCCGCTGAGGCTCTGGAGTCCACAGCCACGATGACTCCATGTCTGAACTTGAAGGCCAGGGTGGTGGTACCGTGGTTCAGCTCTATACACACACCTCCGTCACGGTTGCAGGACTTGAGAAACCCTGAGGTCTAAAATGAAATGGAGGAAGGATCTCAGTGGGACGCATGATGTGTAATGGAGCTGTATGTGTGTGTGCAGGAGAACAAGAGAGTGGAATATGTAACATAACCTAATATTCTTTGACAATAACTCGTGATAAAGATAAATGCATGATATAATATTACATAAGACGCAAACACGCACCACATGCTGAAAACCACAGACGCGTAAAATAACTTGAGCCACACCGCGTCTGACGCTTCACGCTTGTGGCAGGTTTACCGGATTGAATTCAGAATATTCAATTTCTTACCAAAACTTTGTCAAATGATACTCACGTCAACACCCAGGGGTACAGCAAATTCTTGAGTTTTGGTCCCGAAATTGTAGTGGTTGGTTCGGTCGACGAGGTGCGTCTGTCCTGCAGGAAGAATCTGCCCACGGAGTTCAGAATAAGGCTTAAAACCGCTTACGTCGAAAAGAGCCATCGTGTGCTTCAGTGGATAAACTATATTCTGATTATATTCTACAGTTGAGGTGTTCTGTTTTCCAAAATGACGATGGCGATTGACAACGCGTCAGGGATAATTTCCTTGTACGTGACAAAGAATTCGAAAGTGAAAGGGTTTAAAAACTGTTTTATGTGGTCCTGTCCTCAGAATAACGTGCAAACTGAGCCAGCAGCACAAACCCGATGAGGAACTATTAATACATACATTTGGCCAGTCCTGGCTGTTTTTTGTAGATCACAAAGTTCATTGATTAAAAAATAAAAAACCCAAGAATCCCTTAAAAAAAACTTCCGAGATATTCAGCTTGAATAATAAAAAAAAAAAGACCGCATAAACCAATAAGAGAGGACTATATTTTTCTCGTCATCAGTCTCTAAGCGGAAATGCAACATTCAGGTTTCTGGAAGCCAGCAGAGGTCAATGACATTATTAATGCCTGTTTGCATATTTCAAACATTTTAAATAAGACATATAAATGAACATAACATGCAGCAGCCTATAAGCTCTTCTTTTTATTGGTGCTGTTTGGGGATTAAAATATTACAGTGAGTCTGTAAATATTTACACAACTTGAACAGAAATTAGGCAACAAGGGTCAAACCAAATTTTATTGAATTAGTTTTTATTAATATTCCATATTGTAAAAACATGTTACAGTCATCTCAGTATGGCCTAGTAGCAGTCTTCCTTCTTACTGTGGTACAGTTTCTGAACAATTCCACATCACAGTGAAGCATAGCGGCAGAGTAGAAACCATAATGAAAGCTTTAATAAAACGTTTCACTACTTATATTTAAAATCTAATGAAATTAAAGACGATTACTGCTCAATGTTGTGGTGTTATGTGGTGTGATTGTGCGTCGTGGCTCAAGCTGTATCCATCTGCTGCACGGTCTCCTGCACAACGTCCAGTTTTAAGGGGACTACTTTCTCTGTCAGAACCAGTGTCGTGCCTGGACGATATTTGTATTTCATTTTCCTAGGAAACAGATAGATAGATAGATCATTACACTTTTTACAGAGTAAATAATAGTTGGTTGTTTATTCCAAATATCACTGACTAAAGTCTCTGTCCGGAGAGCAGATCTTGAATGAAGTCATACTGGCCTACCTGTTGTCTTTGTACTCTGACTCCTGGTAGGGTCTGATGTAGTCCACTCCTTGTCTGGTGATGACGCAGATGTCGATGTTGTTGCCTGAGCCGAGGTCATTCATGATTCCTGCGTGGATGGCAAGGCGCACCAGCTCCCTCGCCTCCTCCAGCTGAGAGAGTTAGGAGAAATCCGGCAAATGATGGAGAGGACAAACAGAGACATACAGAACATGAAGGGGAAGACAGAGGCATTCATAAGTTTTAAAATCCATCTGCAGCAATTCCCAAATACCTAAACGTGTTCAGTTTTTCTATTTGGTAACAGACAGAATTCAATAGCGAGGAGAATTAATGTTTTTTTAACATGAACTGTTTGCATAAATCGAGAGGCTTATTTGACCTGCAGCCCCGCTACACTGCAATTATTCAATTAAAGATGCCCCAAAGTAAGCTAAATAATTGTGTGATCATGTCTAAATAATCAGCTAACAATCATTGTCACAATATGTAACAGCTGTCCAGGTGGCGTACCTCCAGGTTGGGTTTGAACCCGTCCTCTAGGATCCCAAGGGCAGCCAGATCGCCAGATCCTGCGTGAACACAAATTAAGTCAGATGAAACCGATTGGATGTAGTCTGAGAGCGAATAAAATGTATAGTGCAGTTTATATTTGCAAATTATAGAATTATAGACAAAGTCATAATCTCTGACATGTAAAATAGAGCATGTTTTGATATGACGTGGCATTGATAGCTTATATAAACCCTATATAACTCTTGCATTTGCCGTTTCAAACACAATGTGTCTGGTTTCTTTAAAATCTGTTTTATACACAAAATGACAAATTTGAAACGTTAAGAACAAGACCTAAGTGGTTAGCCTGAGCAGTAACAGCCAGCACGACAGAAACTCAAACTCCTCCAGCAAAGAATCCAAGAAAAACATGTCACAGGACAGTGTTGTGTCACATACCCATTGCAAGGTAAGGCACCTCATTGACGCTCCCATATGGCCCCACTGTGTACAGGTGGTTCCCAGTGCAATCTACTCCTCCCAGTATAAGACTGGCACCGATTTGGCCGTGATACCTGAGGGGCACAGAGATCAAAACACGGGAAGCCAGATTAACAGCATGTTTTTTTTTAATGAACTGTGAGTTTAACTAATGTTTAACTCATTCACACATGGGTACACGTGCATGTGTAACACAAACCTGTACAACATATCCTGTAGTATGTTGACAGCCATGATGACACGAGGGTTCCTCCCGCTGTTCAGAGAGAAGATGGTGAGGTTGGAGGAGAGAAGCTCTGTGGTCTTCTCTGTGTCTGCTGCTGTACCTGCTCCACAGCAGCTAGGAGGAGAGAGGGAGGAATTAGAGAGATTGTGAAAGAAGAGATGAAGATGAAGAAGAAAAAGGGAAATGGGACGTCAAGAACGGGAAGATTAAAGAGAAGAGAAAGAGGGAAAAGTAGAGCTTCCTTCTCGAGCCATTATGGTAGAATGTGCAGTGCACCAAAAAGGCAAATGGTGACACTTCACAGCACAACATCTGGAATAGTACTGAACATCACGGAATGATGATAGTGAGCATATCTGAGGGGTCACGGGTTCAGTGTACCCTTTATGAGACTTACTATATATTTGGAGCAATGTAATGGATCTTGGCACACATCTTGTCGGCCACCACTTCGCTGGAGGTAGCTCTTGTGTCTGCTCCCAGCACCACCCCATCCTGCACCAACACAGACCATATGGGATATTAGTAACCAGATTTTAAACTACCTTAACATGTGCACATTCATTGCATTTATGTTTTTGTCAAAGTCATGCATTGTGGAAATGCAGGTGCGACCAGGAACTTTATAAAAAAAAACCTTTCCCTGTTGTGTTCAGTGATGCTCCAACATACTAAATGTATGAGTTTCCTATTAAACAGCAACATAACTTATTTTTTTTAAAGGCAGTTATACGTTTCTGCCAGTTTCCATTTATATTATACAGGATTTAATAAAAAATAATAGCAAAAAATCAAAATAAAAGAAATAAATACTCCAAATTGTAGTTCATGGGCTGACACATAGAAGGTCACTGTTTTGGTCCATGAATATTTTGATCAGTGCAGTTTAAACAGCTTTGTACTCGCCTTGAACACCACTCCTGCTATCGTGGTGCCAGTTTTCAGAGGTTTAGGTGCCTGTCCTCCACCAAAAAGACCCTCTAATGCAGCATTCCTAGAGAGAGGGAGGGGGGAGGAGGTAACAGGGGAGGGTCAATCGATGAATATATATATTATAGTTTTAGTAATAACCGTGAACACATCATCAATGTATTGTTTCATTGACTAAACTGACAAACACGCAGGAAAAAGTTACTTTCACTTTTGATCCCGGTGAAAGCTCAATGTAACCGTGAGTTTCATTTTACTTTCTGTCATTGTTGATACAGTCTGCTGCTCAGAAGACATAAAAAGAAGCTCATACCTCGCTGTGTTGTCGAAATTAAACCCCGATGCAGGAGTTTCGAGGACATTTGATAGCGCCATACTGGATGTGATCGCGGCTTCTCTGCGCGTCTCGGTGCGTCACGCCTCTTTCCTGTCTTTCGATTTTGGAGTGAAAATGGAGAAACGCTGCACGGACTCGCAAGTCAAAGGAGTGAGCACAGGGGTGAGTAAATCCGGACCGGTTCGCTCGTATCTTGTTCTACTGATGCAGCACTAAAGCCTAAAAATGTTCGGTAGACGATTTCGCGGATGAGCAGGTGATGCTATACCTGAAGAGTGACCCAACACAAGGTGGAATCACATCGACTGGATATTCCACGCGTTTTATTATCAGTGAATTGTTTACTTGTTTAAGTTTATTCTTTACATTTCCACAAAGAAACGACAGACTACACTTTCATTTTCAGGTAACGTCGCCTTGAAAACCATTCCCTCGCAGAACTCTAAATCCCAGAATTCATAGCATGAATGAACACGAGGGCATGAGAATTTAGTATGCCTGTGATGCTGTGTAACTCAGTGTTATATTTGTCTTCTGTCATATTTGGCTGAATATAAGTACTTCTTCAATGCTGGAGAATCAAAACGTATCAACAACCACACTCTCTCTCGCCCCCCCCTCCCCTCCCCTTCCCTTAGACCACCATCCTGGCTGCCACTTATGATGGAGGGGTCGTGATTGGGTCAGATTCCCGGGCTTCCATAGGAGGGTGAGCATGTTGTGAAGATGCATTAAAGATGCCTTTTTTTGTTGAACACTTTCTTACAGAAGAACATTAACGTTCATGATAAAGATCAAATGTTCAAGTTGACACAGAAACAAAACCGTAAGCAGGATGATGAACCTTTGAATGAATCTTTTAAAACAAAAAAGGGTTGTTACAAACTGTATCAGTTGTAAGCACCAAAACAGCTAAAACACAACCTGCAATTTTACAAACTGCATAAATAATTTACAGATAATAATGTGTTCAGCTCCAGTAAAAACTACATCTTATATGTACTTCAAAACTACTTCTGTTACTGCTACTTTTACTTAAGTAAAGGATCTAAATACTTCCTGAATGAGAGGACTGTATATTATTTGGCTGAATGGTGAATAGTGCATAACTACTTTATTGATTTGGAAGCATGTGTGGGACCTCATTCCTATACTATGACAAGCTTATTGGCTTAATGATAGCACCTCTATCCAGAGATTCAACAACCTCTCTTCTCCCTGCTGCAAATACGTATGTGGTCCATCTGAGAGGTCCCTCTGCATTGTGGCTTTGTTCATCCTCCGTTCGTCCCTCTCTCTTCAGGGAATACGTATCATCCAAGACAATCAACAAGGTGATTCAGGTTCATGACCGGATCTTCTGCTGCATGGCTGGCTCACTCGCAGATGCTCAGGCCGTCATCAAGGCTGCAAAGTTCCACCTGTCCTTCCACAGGTGACACACACACACACACACACACACACATATGAATACACAGACACAGATTACTTAAATATGCACACAGACAAAACATGTTCCTTAATAATCCCTCTTTTGGTTATTTTCCACCAAATTTCCAGACCCTCTTTTATTCCTTTTTCATGACTCCTAGACAAACACAGATATGTGCATGCAAACTAACACATATCCTGCATGTGCTGCAGCTGTGTCACACACATACAGTAAACACACATATAACACTGATTCTTCACTTATACAAAATCATTTGAGAATCCAAGACAACACATAATAGATTCAAAGTCTCTTCTCTTTCCAAAAGCACAAACTTTAAAACGTGACTCTCCCTGATCTTTCTTGATCCTTCTTAATCCATAGTGTCCAGATGGAGACCCCTCCTCTGGTGATATCAGCAGCGTCGGTGCTGAAAGAACTGTGTTACAAAAACAAAGATGAGCTACAGGCCGGCTTCATCACAGCAGGCTGGGACGGGAAGAAAGGACCACAGGTAGGTAGTGATTGTGAAGACAGTCAAACATCAGAGAAGAAGGGATGATGATAGTATGTAGTAAGTCCACCTTGCTGCATATAGCTGCATTACTGATATTCTCCATCCTTCTCCAGGTGTACGTCGTGTCTCTAGGCGGGATGCTAATCAGTCAGCCGGTTACCATCGGTGGCTCTGGCAGCACTTACATCTACGGCTATGTTGACGCCAAATACAGACCCAACATGAGCAGAGAGGAATGCCTACAGTTTGCCACTAATGGTACTTTTATGAGAAGAATATATAGTGTGAAATGGAAATCAATTTTTAAGGTCAATTAAAGGTTTGTCGGCGACTCAGTAGTGGTAGTTAGGAGCTGTATACGTGTTACAAACTGCTTGTTCAACTTGACCTACATGTCTCCTGCTTCTTTTTCTTCCCGTCTGTCTTCCTCCTCTGCCCTCCCTGTGCTTCATCCCTCTGTCCTCGTGCTCACAGCTCTTGCTCTGGCCATGGGCAGAGACAACGTCAGCGGGGGCGTGGCTCACCTGGTGGTGATCACGGAGACAGGGGTGGAGCATGTGGTGGTGCCTGGTGACAAGCTGCCCAAGTTCCATGATGAGTGACTACCTCTGAGCAACCAAGGAGATTCTGATTTTTATTTAATTTTTTTTGCATTATAAACTAATTGTTTGGAATTCCTGAAATTACTTAATCCGTAATTTGCTCTTTGTAGGACCAGGATG
The DNA here is from genome assembly GCF_043641665.1 of Enoplosus armatus. Classification (NCBI taxonomy): domain Eukaryota; kingdom Metazoa; phylum Chordata; class Actinopteri; order Centrarchiformes; family Enoplosidae; genus Enoplosus; species Enoplosus armatus. The sequence continues at coordinate 19,238,517 of NC_092195.1, forward strand.
TAACAGATTATACACACACTCACCTGGAGAACAAGTTAGACACCTGAAAAAAATATAGTTTTTTAGTCATTAGGATGAGATGTAGAATACACAATATACAAAATCTATACACAAAATATACAATTCCATATAATTCCCATTACATGTTTTGTGTTGTTTTTTTTTAATGTGAGGAAATGAAAAATAAATAAAACATTTTCCAAAGTCTCAGTTCTCTGCTTCAAAGGGTTCTTGTTGCTGTCGTCCAACATTATTTTAAAGTTCTTCATGTACTGTATGTAGAGGATTAAGTGTTTTGTGCCAATGGGGTGCCTTTGTAGCCCCAATATTTGTCATCTCATCACAAAGTCTAATGCACAATTAAAAAGTGCTTAACTCAAATGAAATGTGCGTATGTGCACAGTCCACAGCTCATCGCAGAGGAGGGACTATTTAACTTTCAATTTCGATTTAACTCAGGACAAGATGGAGTCCGCCTGATGTATGCTTTGTTCAACCAAACGCGTCGAAAACAGTTTTAGAGCTGTAAAGAAGGTCTCCAACGACAAGAAAACAATATTAAAACCGGGACCGCTCGACGGAACGGTTCGGTTCACGTCTGATTTCACCTTCGCTTCCCCGGCAGACGGGTACGGTCGTTGTCGTTACCGGGAGTCTCTGCAGTGCACCAGCATGTTGGGAGAAACGGGGCCAGAGTGGTTGTCTGAGGAGGTGAAAACCGGAGTAAGTATGAGATTTGTGAAGTCTTTGGTAGCCTGTTGATGTGCGCAGCTGTAGCTCCCGAAACACACGCGGAACTGGCAGTTACAGGCCTGGAATGAATTATAAATGCTTCATGCTTTTACTTCTGTTTGTAGACAACCATCATTGCTGTCGAATATAATGGAGGGGTCGTGCTGGGGTCTGATTCCCGAGTGTCTGCAGGGTAAGTGCATTGCCCAGATCTGTCTGCATAATACTGTCTTTATAAAGACACCAGTGATCCTTAAGCTTCTCAAGCATAATCACCCTTTTGCCTCTCCATGTTTCCTCACATACAGTATGTCCTCTTCTCCTCCCGTCAATCACACACGCACTCTCCCTCTCCATCCCTCCATGCAGGGCATCAGTGGTGAACAGGGTGATGAACAAGCTGTCTCCCCTCCACGACAAGATCTACTGTGCTCTGTCAGGCTCTGCAGCAGACGCTCAGACCATCGCTGAGATGGTCAACTACCAGCTAGATGTTCACAGGTAAATACACAAGTACACAGACAGACCTGCCCTTTTATTAAATATCACATTATGGCAAAGTATAGGAGGTGCCTTCCTGACTCCATCCACGTGAACAGCCGCAAACAGCCCATAAAATGAGCACAGACTTATAATTTGCACATTTTATGCAGTCACATAATCACTCAGATGATTGTGTCCCTTAATGGTGTGAAGGCTGTTGCCGAAGCTTCTCATCCTGCCTGCTACAAAAGTATATGAGAAGTCTGAATACAATAGTAATCCTCTGAAATACTAACATTGAGTGTTAGCAGTATTTTGGCTTTGAAAAGTTTAAAGGTGTTAAACATTCATGCCCAAGTTTCAGCTTCTGACAGTTTAAAAGATGTCAGTATTGTATTGGCCTTTACAAGTGTCCATGAGTCTAAACCACAGTGTTTGACTCCCTCTCTTTTTATGGGAGACTCTGGCACAGTATGCTTTTAATGTTTATTGGCTTTTTGTTCATTTTGAATAAACAGAACACACATTTACAAAAACCCTCCCTCCCGTCCCCAATAACACAACATTTTTGGTTAAAAGTTAAACTTAACGAGGGTAATATTGAATATAAAATAGATGCTGCTGATATTTTAAAACAATTACATGTTTGGCCGATATCATCGAGCCGCAGAGCCCCCGCAGACCCACTGTTTTAGACATAAAATATTCCACTTATTTAGTCTTTTATTAAATAAAATGTGTATATTGTATTCAGTGAAAAACATTTATTAATCTAAAACAGCTGTATGCCTACACACACACACACACCAGACGTAACAGTAAATGAATGACATCTTTACTGCTATTTCATTACTATTGATAAAATTCATGAATTCATGCTGAAGCTAGCCAGCTATCCCAACTTATAGCTGGTTCCCGTGGTGTTAGAAAGGATAGGAGGACATTATTCATTGAAGGTAGCTAGCTAACGTTAGCTTAATAACATTAGGTTAACCACTGCGTAGGGTTATCAAAACCTTAAAACTCTTGACCCGACAGACAGAAATGTATTAGTTTACGTTCCCTTACATTTAATGTTTTATGTCTTCTTATGTCAGTATTGAGATAGGTGAGGACCCCCAGGTTCGCTCAGCTGCCACTCTGGTGAAGAACATCTCGTACAAGTACAAGGAGGAGCTGTCAGCGCATCTCATTGTGGCAGGCTGGGACAGAAGAAATGGAGGACAGGTCAGTAAACACAAGAAAGAAAGAATAATGCTAATAATGTCAAAATTAATGTTTCTGCAACTTCTGCTGAGGTGACGTCTGCTGAGAGCAGCTGCTAACGTTGTCTTCTTGATGCTTTTAATAAAAATTCTTATCTCGTCAACACGCTCGATGTTATAGGTGTCCATACAGAACGACATTGTGATCTGTCTTGTTCCCCTCTGTTCCTGTGCCCTTTGACCTCTTCCAGGTGTTTGCGACCCTGAATGGTCTCCTGACAAGGCAACCTTTTGCAGTCGGTGGCTCTGGCAGCTCATATGTTTATGGGTTTGTTGATGCTGAGTATCGCAGGGCCATGAGCAAGGAGGAGTGCCAGCACTTAGTTGTCAACAGTAAGTTTTTTTGTTGGATGGTGAAAGAGAAACCAGACATTTACTGCTTCTTGTACTGACTGCTGAGAAGAGCCACCATTCTGTTATATACAATATTTTGTCTTATAAAAACTAAATCACGTAGTTAAATCTCCTAACCTGTCTCCCGCCTTCTCTTATTCTCTTTCTCTCTCCTGTAGCTCTCTCTTTGGCAATGAACCGTGACGGCTCCAGTGGCGGCGTGGCCTATATTGTTACCATTGATGAACACAGCACAGAGGAGAAAGTCATTCTAGGAAATGACTTACCCACCTTCTTTGATCAGTGATCAATATATTGTTCTTTTCTCTATAGTATGCCAAGACACTGTTGTGCAGGATGCTAATTGGGTAGCCGTTTTGCTCACAAGAGCCATAATACGCCCACTTTTTGGCTCAGCTATCGACTAATTCAGCTTGTAAAGCAGAAAATATTGGACGAGAATACTTTCACTAATAATTTCAATAAAATTAAAGATTCCTTGCATTGCTCGATGATTCCCAAAGCCATTTCAATTGTAATATCAGGTAGCCTTTGTGTTAGTTTATCATTAAGAGACTTGAGGCTGACAGAAGGTGACCTTTACTGATTTATCTGCCAAGGAAAAACTACTGAGACAAGGTTTTTCATTTCAGTCCCTGCATGTAATTTTAACAAGGTGATCTCACCAGAGGGATGACGGTAAACATTTTGTTCACCATCAGCTTCACAGAGTTAGACATGGAAATCAAATGCGATGTTTCTCTAACCACCAGGTAATCCGAGGCCTCTTCCTTCTCTTAAACTTGCTCATTATTCAGTTAGTGAGGCTGCCACATGGCAATAGTACTCACGTTTTATGTTATAATGGTCCTGAGTGGCAGAGTAAATATAAGTAAAATTGACAAAACCAACAGAAACCCTGAGATTCCTTTAGTCTCTATAAATAGTCCCACTCTCTAACATTAGCAGCAGCAGCAGTTGTCAATGTGAGGTATTCAGTTCATATCACCAAAAAGTGAAAGTTAAATTTGTTGCACCACCACAGGATTTCTTCCCCCTCTTCCTCCCAGTGTTAAAACTAGATTAAGATGCCTGGTAGATTGTTGGTCACTTGCCTACACGATTCAGACCGGACATAATTCAAATTTGAATATGCACTATTATAGTGTATACATTCACAAAGAGTGCCACACATGCTTTAAAGTCAGTTATGTGAACCTTTCAATTGAAATAAAAGCCCTGTGTTAAAAGGTTTTCTTTGTTATTTCTCTTCTTTACAATGAACCTTTAAAAGCTGTTTTCATGTTTAGGGAGAAGCTGCCTCTGACACTGACACTGGATGTTAGAACTGCGGTTTTCATCCGGGTTATTAGTTAGGAGGAAGATGAGGAGGAGGATACCAACGTGTGAAGCCACTCTGTTTTAATTTAATTACCTGAATTGTGCTTCAAAGTTTAGTTGTGTGCGCTGCAGTTCGGGCTTCAGGGAAACCCCTGGTCTTGCCAGAAAATGAAACTGAAAGTGGATGAAAACTAAAAGACTGTTACTGCGGCAGAGCAGGTCGTATGAGGACGACCGTCTCTGGAAAATGGCAGACAGTACAGCAACAATAATGCACAAAGTTGTTGGTTTGATTTCAGCGGTTTGCGTCGACCTTTCCTTGTTTTACGCATCGGGATGTGTCGCGACTCACAGCGTGTTTGGACATCTTGCGCGTCTCTGGGTTTCTGCGGGTCTCCGCTTTTTGGCACTAACTGCTGTAACTCTGTTCAGCCTTGGAGACCTCAAACCTTTGCTGATTCGCTTTATAATGACGCACAGTCTGGTGCCCGCGGTGTTTGAGACCGGGACCAAAGCGCTCTACCATGAGGAGACCCAGTGTGGCTTGTCGGCGGATACACGCTGCTGGCTGATGTGCGCCGGAGCGTCGCTGGCCGCTGCACTGTTTTGGGAAATCACCATCCCGGACACCGACGATGCGGCCGCCGGCAAAGAGAACAAGCAGAAAGCCAGAGTGCTGTTTGTTAGAGTCCTCGGCCTGCACAAGCCCTACTATCACATGCTGCTTGGAGCGCTTGTGTTCCTCTCGCTGGCTGTTATCTGTAAGTACGATGTAGATGATGATGATGATGATGATGATGGTAGAGATGCTAAGGAGATGGAGCAGACTGATAACAGTCAATTATCAACTATGAGCAATATGTTTATTAAAATGTGACTCTTAATGTGGGAATAGAAACACAAGAGTTGGCACTCTGCTCTTGGCATACACAGGACCACATTCATGATAAAGATGATGATGATGTTGATGTTGATCTGCCTGGCTGATGTATCTTCATCTCTGTGTCTGATTATGTGTACCTGTGTGCGTCTCTGCTCAGGTGAGATGTTCATCCCGTTCTACACTGGGAGAGTCATTGACATCCTTGGCAGTCAGTACCAGCCGAATGAATTCATATCTGCCCTCTTCTTCATGGGCCTGTTCTCTCTGGGAAGGTATGGGACAATGTTTCCCCTCCACGTTCATCCATCAGCATGTTTCTGTGGCTCATAGGTAATATCTGACTGACTTTCTCTTTGATTGATTGATTGATTAGCTCTGTGAGTGCAGGCTGCAGAGGGGGTCTCTTACTTTGTGCCATCAGTGCCTTCACATGCAGAATTAAAGTCAAGCTGTTTGGGGCTTTGACCAGACAGGAAATTGGATTCTTTGAGACCATAAAGACAGGTAAGACTCTTATATAATGAATAATTTCTTAGTGCACATGAGGGACAGGTCAAGACTGGATATTACATTATTATTATTATTACACATTATTATTTCAGGACAAAACAAGACAGAATAGGTCAAGCTAGACATAACAATACAGGACAAAAATAGATAAAAGAAGCAGGACAGAATAGAGCAGGACTAAAGAGGATGTAACAGAATGAGACATACCAGAGCAGAACGTAACAGAACAGGACGGGACAGAAGATAATTTCTATATATTTTCTGTGTAGGTGAAATCACATCCAGGCTGTCTAAAGACACCACCTTGATGGGAAGAACAGTGTGTCTGAATGTCAATGTGCTGCTGAGGACATTCATCAAGACACTGGGCATGATCTCCCTGATGATGAATCTTTCATGGAAGCTCACGTTCCTCGTGTTGATGGAGACGCCCATCACTGGCCTCATTCAGAACATCTACGACACACACTACCAGGTGAAAGCAGGCTAATGAGAAATGTTGAATGAAACATTGAGATCCACAGACTCATAGGTATATGATATCCATTTTTACTGACTGGTGCTCAGAAAGAGAAAACTAATATCAAAACATTTGTTGTAACCATGAAGTTAAAAATGAAATCTTTTGTGTCTCTTGTGATAATTTCTTTCCGTCACCAACGTACAGGGCCTTTACTTATTTAACTTCTGTTAAATTTTGCTAAATCACTTGACATGAAGAACAAAAAATAATTTGTCTTTTTTTTTTATTCCTGCCTCAGCGGTTGTTCCAGGCTGTGCAGGACTCAATGGCTCGGGCAAATGAAGCCGCCAATGAGGTAGTATCCAGTATTCATGTGGTACGGAGCTTTAACACAGGAAAACACGAGGGCCGTCGCTATGACGACCGCTTGAGAGACACACACACCCTCAAGACCCGCCGGGACACTGTCAGGGCTGTTTACCTGCTCGCACGGAGGGTGAGAAGTTTATCATTTTTTGTAAAATTGTGGTTTTTGGAGATCAGCTGGTGTTGAGCATATCATTGCATATCACCTTATTTAACAGTATTTGTTCCTGTGTGTGTGTGTGTGTGTGTGTGTGTGTGTCTATAGCTGACAGGGTTGGGCATGCAGGTCTTCATGTTGTACTACGGCAGGCTGTTCATCCGGAGTGGACAGATGACCACTGGCAACCTGGTTTCCTTCATCCTCTACCAGTCAGACCTTGGAGACCACATCAGGGTATAATGCTCATAATGCTCTGTGGATTGTTGTCAGCCAGGGCTAGTGATGGCAAACACCTCAAAGCAGTAGCATTTAAGTTAGTTAACAAACAGTTGAACAGTAAGGCAAGGCAAACGGTATTTATATAGCATGTTTCATACACAAGGGAGTTAAGGAGAAACATTAACAACATGTCCTCAGGAAGGCTATTCCATTGGCTCATAGCTTTTAAGTATTCTAAACATGATTGCTCGCAAAATTATTTATATTTAACATGCTGCAACTCTGACTCTTTAAATGAAAACGTGTTATCATGTGCCATCTTGCAGACACTCATCTACATCTTCGGCGACATGCTGAACTCTGTGGGGGCTGCTGGGAAAGTGTTTGAGTACCTGGACCGAAAACCTCAGGTCAGCACAGAGGGAAAACTCAAACCTGATCAGCTGACTGGGCACGTCAGCTTCCGCCGTCTCAACTTTGCCTATCCTGCATCCCCCGACAAATCAGTGCTGCAGGTGAGGTCTGAACGGCAGGTAGACAAGGGGAATGCTTTGGTTTCAATTTGGACAATTCATGAAAACAATATTGAAATGAATAGCGGAAAAAAGAAGATGAATATAGAACGTTACAATGAATGTATATTAAACTACAAAGACAAATGAATTAAAATTTTATGGATGAACATTCTCTCATTGCAGTTAAACTGTGTTATTGCAATCATTGTTATCTCCTTGCTTCAGGACTTTTCTTTGGAGCTGAAGTCAGGTCAGATGACGGCACTGGTGGGTCCATCCGGAGAGGGAAAAAGCACCTGTGTGAGTCTGCTGGAGCGATTCTATGAGCCGCAGGTTGGAGAAATCCTATTGGACAGTGAACCACTGAAATCCTATGACCACCATTTCCTCCACAAGAAGGTCATTTATCATTTCTGCTTTTCTTTGTTGTGACCTCCAGTCTTACAGAATTTCTGTCTTTTATCTGTGTTTACTGTTTTATATTTTAGAGGCAGAGATAACAATTTTTGCCTACTAAAAGTTCATGCCCCTTCTTTGAGAGCTAATCAGTGAGCTAATAAAGACAAAAAAAATTCTCAGCAATTCTGAGATTGATTAAATTATTATATGAATTATATATCTGATTATGTAATTAAAACCTTTATATGTATAACGTGTTATTTGTTTGTGTTTAACAGGTTGCAGTGGTGAACCAGGAGCCTGTGCTCTTCTCTGGCTCCGTCAGAGACAACATCGCCTACGGACTTGCTGACTGCTCATTGGATGAGATCCAGGAAGCAGCACGTAAAGCCAATGCCCATGACTTCATCAAGCAGATGGAGAAAGGCTACGATACAGGTAAACTCTTTTGTTTACCCGTATGAATGCCTACATGTAAATAGAAACCTGCTTTGGGAGTTAGAGGAAAGGTTGGGTGAATGAGGGATGAAAATATAATTTGCAGAGCAAGATTGATGATGGATAATGTTTTACTTTTTATTTATTTATCTTAAACATTCATGTATTTTGTGAATAATAAAGGCTAAATATACACATACACACAGTATTTTGGGGTGTCAGTGCTGACCAGACCTCATGTATTTGAGTTTTCTAATCCTCATATCTTTCTGCATTTTGATGTTTTTTTTTATTTTACACCTTGAACCTCAATCTGTTATGTTTTTATAATGTTTCTCAGAGGTGGGTGAGGGTGGCGGCCAGTTGTCCAAGAGCGAGAAGCAGCGGATAGCCATTGCCCGAGCGCTGGTTAGACAGCCACAGGTCCTCATTCTGGATGAAATAACCAGCTCTCTGGACACCGAGAGTGAAAATAAGGTATGTCGCAACTTCTAACACAGTGGTGTCCAATTATGTTTCCTTCAGGGCCAGAAGCCTCTAGGTTTGTATTTCAAACAATATCTACACTATATTTCTGTCATTGACTCTGCAGGTTCAGCAGGCCCTGGCTAGTTGTCCCAACCAGACCCTGCTGGTGATCGCTCACAGGCTGAAGACCATAGAGAAGGCAGATCAGATCGTTGTGATTGGTGACGGCAGAGTTCAGGAGCGAGGGACTCACCAGGAACTGATGGACAAGAAGGGGAGCTACTACAAACTGAGAGAGAAGTGCTTCACTGAGGAAAACACACCACAGTGACAAACTACTGTCACTGAGTTGTAGCTCGATGAGTACTGTGAGAGAATGATTCAGTATGACCGCATGTGTTAGACAGCAGCAGCTACCCTGAGAACAAGCTGGAGTTTATGTAAATATTTTGTATCAATAGCAGTAGTGTACATCTGTACTAATGTATTTTGCAAACTGTTGAAATTACATTAGGTTTTGTAAATTAATCAAAATAAATGTGTTTCTTCTGGAGGATATACTGTATCCACTGTATAAGTGTTCTATTTCATATCCTGGTATTTGCTAAAGATGAATAGAAGTTTGACACAACGGCAACGCAGGTCAACCTTCATTTATGATCAGGGTGGCCAAAGGTTGCTTCATAGTTATGTCCCAAATAAAAGATTAATCAGTATCAGGCATTTTGGATCATAGTCAATGACCTCAGCTGACTCCTGCCAGAACGTCAGTCAAAACGTGGATTGTATTTTTCAAGCCTTGTGTCACATATTTATAAAGTCATTTCACTAAACACATTCATAGTGACATTCAAATGACATAAATTAAAAATCGAATAAACATGGAGAGCAAAGGCTTCGGTCAACATGTGATGAGATTTGTTCCACACAGAGTTAAGAAGTAAGACGGGAAGCTTTTTCAAAAATGCCACTATGCGGATATAGTGATAATAAAAATGACTCCCAAACCAGAGTACAGAGCATGATTTTATGTTATATGCAAGAATGTGCTTGAATTTAGTTTGGGTTTTAATCCCAAAGGGAAAATTCAGAGTTTGTAGGTTTTATGCAAGCCCAGTTGGCTCTGCCTGATATTGTACTGTGGGATGAAAAGAAGAGAAACATATGACTTAAAAATGACAAAAACAAATGTGTTATACTGGTTAGTTGTCTGAGGCCTTTGGACATTTCTAATTATATATCAGTGTTTGTTGTGTCTATTGTATTTCTGGTATTAAAAGGACTCTTGACTGTGCAGTACAGCGGGGGTTGGGTTTTATTGTTAGACCTGACCTGGAAAGTCCCGGACTACCAACAGGTTTTTTTTCTGGCAGTGAGGCTGCATGGTAATGTGTGTCATAAACACCAAAGGTACAGTGAAGTGACACACAGCATGATGTCAAAACACCAACACCCTCTATTGACAGAGATCAGGCTCAGCTTAGATAACATATGTCACCATTTTGTAAAGACCTCTGAGCATCCACAAAATGGTGCCCGAAGTCACGTGCCAGAGACAAGTTAGGCATTTGTTCCTCCTGGACTGCAAGTTTTTTTAAAAACTGTTTGTATCCTGAGAAGGTTGAACATACATGTTAATACAATACAATTAAAGCATGTCTAATTCAAGACTTGTTTGTCTACGTAACTAACTGTTCTCAACAAACGGTTCTACTGTTTACTGTTTACGTATTAAAATCCCCTGGATGAATTTGTCAACCTGATAGTTTGGCGATACAAGGTTTACATCAGGCACAGTGACTCGTCAGTAAACTTGGCTGCTTCCCATCAGCAATTGTGTGCCAAAGGCAGGAGGGAACAAAGTGGAAATGCAAATGCAAAAACGTTGCCGCCATCTTAGAGTGACACCTTCATGAAAACAAAATGGCCGGCAGCGTAGAAAGTCAGGGAGTGTGTTGTATTAAAGTGATTAAAAGATGATATAATGAACCTGTGGCTATATCTTTCACGGTGGTCTAATATGAAATAGTCAAGTATATCCTCAAACCTCAGTGTGCACCTGTATGTATTGTATATGCCCGTGTGTGTGTGTGTGTGTGTGTGTGTGTGTGTGTGTGTGTCTTTGGATGTGCGGACCAGTTCTGCAACGCACCACTGCACCAAATTCCCCTCTCTTCTTTCTTTCACTTTCTGTCTTTGTGCATTCAGTGGCTGCCTGACTCAGCCAAACCCCGGCCAAGCCCAAGATCTTGAGACGGAAAGCATTCCGGTTATGGCACTCTTCTACTTGTGTTGATTGTTTTCAGCAGTAATCACAGTGATATACTTGAAATGATACAATGCACCTGCCACACAGCTTGTCATATGACAAAAGACTGGACTGTAAGCATGTTTTCTTCGAATTGTCTTCATTAACATTTAGGCATTTGACTGATCGCATCCAGAGCAACAATTAGTTTGGTTTTGGTTTGGTAGCCTTTACCAAGGACACTTTGACAGGAAAGTGGCTGTTGATGCAGATACACTGACTTTTGCATTAATCAAACTTGAGTCCTTTCAAGTACAGGATATCCTTTCCCTCCACCAGTCCTCATAGAATATATATATGAATCTGGTTTTCTCAGTGCCAAAGGGCCAGCTATCCTGCAAGTATTCAGATCCTTTCCTTAAGTAAAAGTGCCCATACAGCAGTGTGAAAATACTCCAATACGAGTAAAAGTCCTTCATTCAAAATCCTACTTAAGTAAAAGTATTATCAGCAAAATGTGTTTGATGTATCAAAATAAAAGTTATTATATAGGACATAGTTAGATTATTAATAGTGATGCATCAGTGTGTAATCAGCATTTTACTGTTGTAGCTGGTGGATGTTGAGCTTGTCTTAACTATTTTATATACAGTTTAGTAGTTTAACCATGTCCAAAGTTAAGTGGTGGAACTGCCAATAACTCATAGCCATCTGAAACATCTCAAGAGGCCCCAACTAGACAGTTTTATTATAAGGGGTTACAACAAACAACTGGTTTAATCTTTAACACTGTGTTGTGTTTTATAAACAGATCATGTGCTTTTAATGTAAAATATTAATCTGTAAAGTGACTAGTAGCTATATATGTAAATGTAAATGTAGTGGACAAGTAGAGTACAAGTACATCACAATTGTACTTGAGTAAATGTAAAAGTTACTTTCCAGCACTGAAAATATTTTTTCTATTCTACTCTCTCCCTTAATTTGGTGGGCAACAGAATCAAAGTGATAACATTTTTTAAGCCTATTGTATATTAGGCTATTTGCTGTCCCTGAAACACTTTTGAGTTAGTTCCTCTGTGTTGGCTCTTGTACAAATCAAAAGTGAGTCGTTTTAGAACTTGACTCTTGATTAGCTTCACTGTAATGTAATACTTGCTTCTCTTCTCCTTTTTAAACCAAAAGTAAACTGATGCAGCATAAAGCACAACAGAAATGACACCAATGTAGCTTCTTTTCCAGGCCTCATCTCATTTAGTTTGACAGATGATTGAAAAATGAGCTTACATAGAGTAGAATAGAATAGAATAGAATAGAATAGACAGGGGTAACATATAGCCATATAGAGTCTAAAAAGATCATGTGCAATTGTTGATCTATGAGAATAAAGTGATTCTGATAAGTCACATGATAATATTTTGCCGTTTAGTTTGAACCAAAAGTAACATTTTGTCCCCACTGTGCAGTCATTTTGAATTGAGCCAAGTTTTGTATTGTTTTATAGTCAGGTAAACCCCCACTGTCTCTTTGTGAATCCCCTAACTTCCCCTGGGGAGTGTGGCAATTGCAACATTTACTGCAGCACAAGTTTGTCAGATTGCTTCTGAGGCATCAAGCAGTTGATGTGTGGTTTCCTCAGTTAATGATAAAAAAAAACAGATCAAACACACTCTACATGGTCACATGGTTGAGGAAAGTCCCGGCTTGATGTCTGTTTTTAACTGCGCAGAGCAAAACTGGGCGAACAGAAACTGATCTTATGTCAGCTAAACAAAAACATTTACAATCCTGATCTGCAATAAAGCCTTTAAGATAGGAGAACAGCGCCTCAGTTGGTTGTATTTGGCACTTTTACCAACAGCCATGTGATTTCCTGGAAGCTCTCAGCCTGGCAGAGTGGTAAAAGTTAGGAGATTCTCAGAAGTCCCACCAAAAGGTGGAACCATTGGTCTTGACTGCCATCTAGTGAGAGCAACATTACTGCAAATGACAAAACCACCCCTGACACACAAACCACCATGGGTTGAGAAGTGGTTATAAGCGGTATTGTTATGTAGCAGTTCTTTGAACAGCGTAGGTTTTATGTTCTGGGAACTTTTGTGTTGTGTTAAGAGCCACAGGAAACCACAAGCTTCATTGTTTTTGTGTCAAATGATGAACTTTTATGCAAGTATCTAACTCTTTGCAGACTTTTAATGTAACTGAAATTCACATTTCACTTTACAGTATGTAAGTGTTTGTATGTTTACATTTAATGATAGTCTGCCTTATAGTCTGTTCTTTAACAGTAAGGCAGAGGTAGAGTACCTGGTGGTGCATGCAGACTCAATATGTAACCACAGGATGGTAAGTGAGGGAAAGCTGCTGTGAACCCATTGGACTACATCATCCACAAAACAGAGAAGTAACATGACATCTACAGAGCACCTGAGGACTACACCAGGACCTGGTAGCCCTTTTGCTCTCTTTCTGTTTCCAGCCATGAAAGGATTGACATGTTCACATTTAGAATTACGAAGAGGAGAGGAGGGGTCAAAGGAGTCAAAGAACAGGGGCAACAAGGAGCAGGTCAAGATCATGGGCACTTCAGCAGGCACAGACATGCTGGCTGTTACAGAGATCAAAACAATGGCCTTTTTGGCAGCTAGCTGATTGTTGGAACAAAGCAAAATGATCAACAGTCTAAAAAAATTATATTTGACGTATTTCCTGTCCAGCCTGATATTATGGAAAATGTGTACATATTTATACTTTTTTTTTTTAAGTGAATCCAATAGCTATGAAAAATTGAGGACCATGTGGGATCACCCACACTATGTTTTACGTTAAATTAAGAGAAACCATGGCTCTAACTAAAACCCTATAATAGACAAAAATATCTTATGCCAACCTTGTACAATTTCCCCCCTTGGATCAATAAAGTATTTCTGATTCTGATTTCTGATTAACCAGAACAGGACAAAATCCACAGTTCTCGTTCTGCGTAAAATTGTATTCCAAAGTTTATCTGAAGCTAATATGAGGCATCAGAAGTCTGACTTTTAGTCAAATCAAGTGGGTATCTTCCAAACTTAGTCTTTTTAACAGACAGTGTTTCCTTGCTGAGCTGCAGTGGAGGGTCGGTAATACAATGCACTAAAAAGACTGTAATTTTGGAAGTTATAAGATAATGTTTCAGAATGGCCTAAAATATGAAACAAATTTGTGATTTGACCAATAATAAGTCAATGTTTTTATGAATTTTATAGTGGTCAATAATAACTTGTTTGAACTAATGAAACATTAGTTAAAAAGAGCACTGCATAAACTCCATTGTTATGAGTTTGCTCAGTATAAACCTTCCAGAATAAAAACAAAAGATATAGATAGAATTGCAATACCTCCCTCTAACAGCGCTGATGCAGATTTCTTTATAACTTTACAAGTCACTGGAATCAAACTACTACCGTACAATATCATAGTGTCATGTCAGGTTTAACTTCGCGGCCACCAGATGGCAACATAACACAACATATTTCAACAACCTGAACGGCAGTAACCTGGAGTGGTCAGTAGATGGCACATTAAAACAGTAGTCTGGTAATTTATTGAATTTTGGATCTCACACACAGCTTCTGCTGAAAAGGAAAATCGTGTTTTTTCTTAGTTTTCTGTTTTAGGACCATATTAGACGGTCAGTATAATGTAACCCCTAATCTAAACCATCTGGGCAGATGTTCTTCCCTCACGCTGTTACTAATTAGGACTAATCCCCAATCACAAGATCATCCTTTATTAAAAGCCATCTTAATTCCAGGACAAGGTTTCAGATAATCTTTTTTCTGGGAAGCAGTATTTGACACTGTCTGCTAAATCCTGATCCAATCAACAGCTATGACAGCATGGTTGGCACACCTGGCTCGTGTTTTGTCTCAGTGACTTTCATCCTTAAAAAAAAAAGACAGCTGCATCATATACAGTAACTTACTTCCTTTATGCTGACACTGGCTTGTAGTTTATTTTATTTTATTTTATTTTATTAATGGTAGTACGGAAATACTTCCTCAAATCACCTTATAACACCAACATCTCACATGTAAACGCTACTCCTAAAAGTGCACAGTTATACAATATTATAATTACATAATAAAACGTTGTTATACCTTTATGTATACTTGTGAAGAAATAGTTTTCATACAGCTTTCATTTAAACATGTTTATGGCTTAAAGGTACCCAATGATTTAAGACGTCATGTGCACAATATAGAAGACTTTGAAAGTGAAAGTTGAGAAAAGATTTGATTTCTGTGGTGTTTAAGTGATTACTCATATGAAAGAAAATCCAGTCATTAAATTAAGTTAGTGTCCTTAAGTCCTCAGACTTCAGATGATAAAATAGCACTGCATTTATCTGTTGAGCATTGAGGAAAATATTAAAAGGTTTTGTTCAAAATGTTTGGAAAGAAACTCTAAAGTATTCTAAATATGTATAAAGTACAATCACTCCTCAGTATCATCTCACCTTTGCTCTTGTGTCTTTCTAACTACAAGAATGAATAAACCAGTTTGGATATGAGAGACTCTCTACCAGTTACAGCAGTTACAGACTTTGAAATGTTTCTTCAGAATCAGAATCAGAAATACTTTATTGATCCCCGGGGGGGAAATTGTACAGTACCGGTGCTCCCATTCAAGAGTAGAAAGTAGCATAATTTAGAGCTAAAAGTATGTACAAAATATAAAAATAAGAAATAGAAAATAAAAAATATACACATTTACAGTATTTAAGTGAACAATGAAGTAAAAATTATATACAATAACAATGTATATGTATACATATATATATGTATGTATGTATTGCACTTAAGTGTCCTTGATTGTTTTGCACATGGAAGACGTGGAAGAGATAAACAGGCGGAGAGAGGAAGCACAATGGGATGACAAGCCAGACTTTCACACCTGGGCCCGGCTGTTTGTACGTACACACACACACACACACACACAGACACACACAGACACACACACACACACACACACAGTCCTCTCTCTTGTTGCTGTCTTGCACTTCCTTGCATCTCTCTCCTTTTACTTACTCTTTCTATTTTTCTTACTTTCTATTCTTCTACTCTCTTTCTTTCTTTGATGCCATTGTGGATATTATCTGCATATATTGGTACAAACTTGCAGTATTTTAACCAAAAACAGTAAACAACAACATTATAGCTACAAAACTGCAAAGGCTCAGAAACATATGCTACGAAAGAGATTACGCATGTAGGATTAAGAAGCATGTTAATCTTTGATTTTATCTGTATCAGCATTAAGCATTGTCAGCCCTGTAGCTGGTCTGTTTGGTGCACAGTTGTTGATTAAACGCAATCACATTAAAAATACATTTTACGACATCATATTTAACTGGCCACAGCATTGATAACATTTTTATTTTATACATTTGCTCTCTTCCTCTCTCCACCAACCCTCTGGAAAAGAAAGTCCACCTCCATTCAGATGGAAATCACTCACCTTGTAGTCTCTGCTCCCTTTTTTGAGAGTATAATGAAGTGTCCCTACTGAGGTTCACACATTTACAACTCATTTTGCATGACTGCATAATTAATCAGCTGTTGTTTTGCTAGACTCAGATAGTTACCTTCTTGGAACTGTGCTGCCCGTGAGCTTTGGTTTTCAAATGGATCTCCGCTTTTCATTTCTATATTGCCTGAATAAAAGCGTCAGTTCAAAATAAAATAGAAATATGATGCTATATAAGTAGTAAAAAGGATAACACTTAAAACTTGACTTTTCTGGTAAGATACGTGTATTAGAGTAACATGAAAAAAAGTGTTACACACAATCATCTAATCAATCCATGTTAAGAGTCTAACAAAAGTTTAACTGAACCTACTGTTGTATTTGGCTCTCTATAGGACACATAGTGGCCCATCTCTGGTTTATAGTGCAGCACAGAATGTTCTGTGTTCTGCAAAATGTTCTGCAAACACAGCACGCAGCAATGTGTTTATTTGTGTAGTTGTAATGTGATTGTCATATATTGATATTTTGAAATGCTACATGTAATAATACTACCTGTTTGGTATCAAGTAGGGCTGCTCATGCTAAGCAAGCACGAATGCTGCTGTAATGCTCATTGGATAAGAGTCACAAAAATACATATAGCTGCTGTAAATGATTTTTTTTTGAAAATGTTACGTGAAAAGACTCAATGTTACTATGTTGGCAAAGTGGAAAAAGAGAAAAAAGAGACATTTGCAGCAACAACACAACAGAGAACAATGCAGGTGTGTTTTTCAATACAGGCTTTGTAGAGCAAACAATAACACATTGGGATGCAAATGAAAATAGCTGGGAATGGAAAGAACAGCACGCTAGAGCCAAATACTGTGATTAAATGTACAAAACAATTTCATGAGCAGAGATAATGCGAGTAGCACTGTTGACATAGTGAGTGTGTGGGTGTGTGTCTCTGTGTGAGATGAAAGTCTGCATGCTTGCAATTGACAGTTTTTAAAAGAGAATGTGATGTTCAAGAAGAGATAACGCAACAACATCACTGAATAGGACCCTTAAATGCACAGTACTCTTCTGTATCTGAAAACTGCTGCTTGCATCAGTTGTCAAAGGGACTGCTGTTGCTAAGGAAGGCTCGCCAGCCACAGTGAGAGAAAGTGAATGGACTGAGGCAGAGTCCTAGATTTACAGAGTTATGCAAACACAAGCCACACAAAACACTTAGAATACATTCAGTTTGTTACAGCCTACTTATGACACCATGGCTTATGCAAACAGCATAACAACAATCTGTGATCCTGGAGTTTGGCTGTCAATACTGAACCAGGTTACAGTATATTTGTAAAACTCTGTCGGTCTATGACTCAGGACTGAGGGTTGGGAGGGAGAGAGCTTCCTTGGCGACCATTTCTGGACTGATTGTCATCATGTGATGAACTGATGCAGCCAAGCGCTGAAAAAAACAAAGAGAGGGACACACAGGGAGAAAGAGAGAGAGAGTATGTGAGTGTATATGACAGAGAGAGAGAGAGAGAGAGAGAGAGAGAGAGAGAGAGAGAGAGAGAGAGAGAGCACCTCTGATGAGTCAGAGAAGGCTGATTCTGACGTAATCCACCAACCCCTCCCTTCTTCCAGTTCCCCTGCCTACATGGCAGTTCCTGGATATTCAGGCCGGAGCCTGTTTCCCCAGAATATACAAAGTATACAGAATATAACAACATAACATATTGTGCATTTTATCTAGTTACAGATAAGTGAATGATCAACGATGTTTAGCTCGCTCATACTTTTGGTTTCCATGCCAAAACATTTGCTCATCCCTTTTTGGGAACAACGACCATTGGAGGACTGATGAAAGAAATCATTATAATGAAATGTGCATATTATAGAAATAATAGGAAATAAGAATATATTTTGGTATTCCCATTTATCATTTATTTTGTTGTTCATATCATTTATGTGTGGCCCCCTTCCCAGGAATCCACACCCCAACAACACAGACATCAATACACACATGTATTACCTATGCAGACCTGATCAGTATGGCTGAAACCAACCCTGGGAAACCAATAACATATACAGCCTGGCATGGCAAATATATAATGACATCAGAATCACAATCAGAAATACTTTATTGATCCCCGGGGGGAAATTTTACAGTACTGGTGCTCCCATTCAAGATTAGAAAGCAGCATAAATTTGAAAATAAAAGTATGTACAAAATATAAAAATAAGAAATAGAAAATAAAAATATACACATTTACAATATTTAAGTGAAAAATAAAAGTTAAAAATATATACAGCAGCAATGTATATGTATGTCAATATATATATGTATGTATTGCACTGTCATTTAAGAATAGGTAATATTGAGGTAGTATATGTAGAAGAATCAAATGAATGCTCAATATTCAAAGAGAATTGTGCAAACATTGTGCAATGGGTTTGCAAAACAAAAGACAAGACATGAGACATTAAGCTTGTCTCAATGTAACTTTGCTCATTATGAAGCTCAATGATCTAAAGATACAGTAGCCATGCGTGAAACTCACTGTTCATCAGCCAGCAATCAAGCACATCACCAGGCTGTTCTGTGTTAGTGAACAGGTGAAATATAAATATCAAACTACACCTGGAGGAACACAGCTTTGATCCCAATCACATAGGTTTGATAAACCAACTAGGTTGTAGTAATGCCTCACACAAATTAAGCTATTAAGATTAAAATTGCCTAATAAACCAATCAAGTAAATGTAAAAAAAAAAACTGTGCTTGAATTTGGGCACTAAAGATATGACTTTTGATATATAGCAAACTCTGTAATGTGTTTCCTGATCCTAGGTATTAAAACACAGCTGTTGTGTAATATTTTCAAGGCAACACAATGCATCGTGGAAATGTATCCCTATTGCTTCGTAATCAAAGTCTCGCTCTTAACTGAAAACACAAAAATTGCATGTATTTGTGCAGATTGTCTCTGCCCAGTGGCAAACAGGAAAAGCTTTGTTGGTGAAGCCAATTCACCCTTTTCAAAGTAAGTTTTGTAATGAGTTGTTTTAAGATTGAATTTAAGAATATACAAACAAGGCACATTTAAGACCCTGACAGGCTGTTGTCTAAATAGTCTACCTCAAATATTTAATTAGAAACAGTAGAAACAATAAATAATGATATTTAAAATGACTGGTTTTAAATTTAATTTGGCATGGAGTCACAGAACTACACCTGATTCTCTGAAAATTAGATTTCACCGTCTAGATAGACAGACAGACAGACAGACAGATAGATAGATAGATAGATAGGTAGACAGACAGTTAGATAAATAGACAGACAGACAGGTAGATAGATAGATAGATAGATAGATAGATAGATAGATAGATCACTTGTAATTCAAGGGCCAGAACAAATAACAAAAAATATTCTGTTCTGGAGAGCCTCTGTCATTCAAAAGCATGAAGCACAAAACCTGAGGCCTATGTGTTTCTCTCCTTCCTGCTTTAATCTGGAAACCAACACTGCTGAATCCCACCTCCTTTCCAGGGGACACTCAAATGTGGGGTATTCACATTTACCATATGAAAAAACCGCGAAACTGCTCTTAGATCAGCCTCTTGCATTCTCAGTGCTCATCGTTGGTAATGCGTCTTCATGGCAAGGACGCATGCGCAGTTCCCCGTGTTGCAACAGACAGAGATCGACAGCAATCGTCACCTGGAGAAAACAGGCATTTCTAACCCTTTTGAGACAAACTGAGAAACTACACATGAGCTGTAAAGGATTATTGCGATCACAAACGGATTACAATAGAGGAAGTTTGGGAAATAGCACAATCAATAATACTGAAATGGTTTTCGTCACGTGGTCAAGCTTGACCAATCGGAGCGAACCAAAACCAGCGGAAAGTATGCTCTTTGTTCGGATATTTTGCCAACTTTATCCACAAATCTGAGCCTAATACTTTGTATAAATCACAGGATGTGGTTATGGAGGGGCCGTTTTATGAGAAAGGACACGCTGTGGTTGCGTTTTGTTTCGTTTTTTTTTGCGGGATGCCACGTGTTCAAGTTTTGATAAACAGCGCTTTAGGCTTTTTTCATCACATGACTCCCCTCCCCCACCCAGCTCGCGGAATGGGGGAAGAAGGCGGACATGTTTGAGGGAAATGTGTTGGTTAAAAAGTATCGAGGTGGAGGACAAGAAGATTATTTGACGAAAGGTTTCGCATTATTTTTTGGGGGATTTACCGGCCGACATTTGTATTTATTTTAAATTCAAGGTTTTTATGTTATGCTTTGAAAATGTGTATTTCTTTGTCTTAATTTAACTTTTTTTTTAACCTACCAGTAGTGCACTTTTTTTTTTTTACAGCCTAAAGTTGTCAAGACTTTAGTAATATATAATATTATAAGGATTTAGTTTAACTTTCAATCGTTTATTTGAGTGACATTGTAGGGAATTTGTAACCTTGGTGTGGGGGATGGGCGCATGTGGTTAGGTAACCATTTTGGGTGGTTGTTGGATTTTTTTTTTTACAGTGTCGGTCGCTTTTTAAAACTTGAGAATTATTGTAAAGAATTACTAATTTGGCAATTGTGGTCCTTGTATCGTTTTTGATTTGGTTTAATCTCTTGTAAAATCTCAAGTCAGGTATGGTATTTGTTTTCAAACGTAGGCTGTATAAAAGAATTGCGATTTTCTTTTAGCTTTAATTAACGAATTAATTGTGAGTGCGATTGTCTCGTAGCTGGTTTTGTCAGAAGCAGCCTTTACTTTGATCAGATGTAGTCTGAGGTCAGTGAGGAAAAGTGCTGTGTCATTCAGTGGATATTGCTAGTTCTTATAACCCCGTCTAGTTGTGGTCTTCTCATTGTTCGTTGAAATAAGTAGGGACTAACCTCTCACTCCTCACCGATAAAACGTTACCTTCAATCAGAATTGTAAGCTTGGACTTTGTCCTAGTACTACTTTTCTCTTTGTGAACCCCGGAGGCCTTGTTTGGCTGTGTGTTCTCAAATGGTGGCCTCTTTCTGCAGCAGTTGACCGTTACTTATTTCAGTTGTGTTTGCAAGCGAAATATGTATGAGTTTTGCACGTTAAGCTTGTTGTTTTACCTTACTTATAGCAAATAATTATACTGTAATACTGTGTCACTGTACTTAAAGATGGCGGCGGTGCGCCTCTTCCGAAAGACAGAAATGCGGATATTCTGGTAAGTAGAGAGCTCGTGGGGAGAGGCTCTTGGCTCTTGGGGGATACGCGTGACCTGGTGGAAGAACCAATAGGCTTCTTGGTGTTTACCCTGGAAGCCCGCGTTACAACCATATTGACCAATCCCTGCCGTCGGTTTGCACACGTTGACGTAATGTAATATGATAAGGAGGAGGGTGGCCTCGGTGCCTTCGCATTTTGTACAGGATTATATGGAGGAACCAGTTGCAGATAGCATTTCTGTAATACTGAATAGGCTGGGCCAATAGTATTGTGCAATTTCCATGACGGACAGCAAAAACTTGCGAATGGGTTGGGCCGAAAGATTGCCATTAAAGCCTCAGTATCTAGGGGTGTGGTGACTTTGACGGACACGGTAAACAGCGAGTAGAAACTCAGAGGGCGTGGACACTCTGAGGTAGTCTATCCAATAGGGTGAATGGTCGGTCTATAAAGTAACGGGTGTAGTCGCATCGTCGCCATTTCAACGAAGCAGTTTGAAGGAGTTTACCGTGGCGGGGAGCGGAGAAATCTGACGAACAGAAACGGATCCTGGTCTGAGTCTAGCTTAAAACAGAATCCGGATCCATCCTGATGGATATGGCTGTTAACCCGCTCCTTGACAGGTATCTACCGGTACAATTGACTATCAGCTTTCCGTCAGAGGGAATATTATAAACATTTCTCATGAGTTTTTTTTCCCATAATCGGTGCTGTCGGTCTGTTTGCTGTAATACGAGTGGAAGAGAGAAATGGACACTGAATGTGCTGCAGGAAGAAATTGCGTCGTTAAAGACATGAGAAGCGAAATTCATGTTGAGGAAACAAAATGTGTTTGTGGTTCGTAACAAGCTGCGACTGTTGTTCGCACTATGCCGGCGCCATCTTCGGAGCGCCTCTGCCGTTGGCCGCTCTCTCCCGCTGCCTGGCAGTTGGTACTAGCATTGCTAGCATTAGCTTCCACATACCAAGTTTTCTTAATAATAGTAGCTCTACCATTCTTTGAGTGAAATCGGTGTTGGTTATATAATGGCAATTGTATCGCTATCAACGGCCTGACACAAGGTGCGCTAACAACACTTACTATTAAGTAACGTTATCATGTAAGTAAAGTTAACGTTATGCCGGCGACTGACAAGATGAGCAGCTTTTGGCGAACGTGAATTGAGCTTAAAAAAAGTAGAGTGCGGGCGCGCTGGCATTATTGCTTGTTTTGTCAGGTTGTTGTTGTAGCCATGTGACGGTCGGGGGTTGTTGTGATCACTGGTACGACGGCAAAGGGCTAACGTAGCTATGGGTGTTTCAGTTGGTTGCCTGGTTACATCGTCACTCAACCCAAGCTGGGTAGCAACTTTCGTTGGAACTTTTAAGTTACACACTCACCAACTTGGTTGATTTTACTTTATTTATATCGCAACTCGACTGTACTTAAGTATCAAGTTTCCTGTTTTTTGTATTTTACTTCGGCACTCATGCCGCCTTATTTCTCATATTACATTTTGCTAATATGTTAATCCGATTTACAGCTAACATAAAAATGTTTGTTTAGTGTTGTTAATTGTCATGTACATGATTACTTTCCTTTTTTAATAATAAAGTACACTAACTGTCAAATGTGTTTCCAAAAGTTGTATCATTCAAAACAGATTGCTTTACCATAAACTATTCAAATAGACTGTCCTTCAATTTTATTATACACGTATTATTTATAGGTATACAGTAAGTACCTGCAGTGGCAGCAAAGTTTACCTTACGTTGTATCTTGCTGAATTTTGTTGAATATGCACGAGCAGGGCGGACTACTTCCTGAGGTACAGGTAGGCAGATGGAGACATCAATTTGTTACACACCTGCCCCATGGGATCCCTTATTTACAGCGTGATGCAAACGCAGTAATACTATTTGCATCATTTGCTTTTGGGTCACTTGAAGAGAAAAGCGCTTAACACCTATTTGGTGTTTTTAGATATAAACGTATTGCAAGGGGACATGCAACATCGTCAATACAAACAAATGTACAACGGATGTAGCTTTAGTGTTTTCCTGCAGATGACCCCCAAATGCCCCTGTTTGCTGGTGAGTTCAACGAGGGCAGAGGATGCTTACAACTCCTGACATCAGAGTTAGCAATGCTGGTATATGGTTTTCATTAGGGAAATGCAGTGATGCATATATGGCACACAAAAGTACATGTCTGCACCTAACTGGCAAGTAACTGGTAATCAGAGCAGCCAAGTATCAAACGTGTTTGAGCGAAGTGTCAGACACCCCTGAGTATATGCAAGTTGAATTGCAGCAATCACACTTCTGGTACTAATATGGACGTGTGAAATGGAGCCCAGAGTTTTGGTTTTGGAAATATAAGCATTGTTGAGAGGCTGCACTGTTCTCATAGAAGTGTATAACTGCGTGCTCGGAAGTCTAAATTGTGCAGGTTGGTGTAACACCAGTCTCGGTTTGCTGCATCTTGACTTGATTGCTTATGACTGCCCCACTTGGCTGAGTGCAGCTCTTGGAGAGGGGTATGGGTGTTTCATAGCTGAACCAGCCCACCATTCGTTGCTACAGTGTCACCACAGTTAAATTAATACTGGTGAGATGGTCTGTAGAAATAATGCTAATCTTGTATTTATGTGGAAATGTGGATGGACATTATTATGGCAAGTGCAAAGTCTGTATGTCTCTCAGTATGTTACTGTCAGTCATATAAAAGCATGGCGAGTTGGTGTTTACAAAAAGAGTCCTAGAGTATTAAGGGAAATGTTTTTATATATATTTTTTCTTTTGTAACGGTCACAAAAAAGTCCAGTTAACCTTGTAGAGATGCAGTTTTTATCTGTGGTAAAATGTGGCAACCCAACTGTAACTAAGAGGTTATCAAGAACTCCCTCTCCTGAGTTAAGCTAGTGTAGCCACATTCCAGGTTATAGAGCAGTGAATCATTCTGTGTAGAGTAGTCTTGCATGCGTTCCCTGTGGAAACTACCTGTTAACTATCCAAGGTGCAGTGGCTAACACAGCCCCAGTGCTACTGATAATGTGACAAGTGGATGTGCACAACACAGCAGGATGTTTACTTTAAAGTTTAGAGATCATTGACATGACAGAGTGGCTGGTGGCAAACCGGTTTCAGGCAATATTGTGCATTTCTGGGCATGTAATTGCACCTCTGTTTGAAAACTGTAGAATAGTCCAGCGCTTACATTTCAGCCAAAACTCCACCTTCAATCCTTTTGGGAGAGCTTTTTTTCTACGGGGAAATGGGGGTGGGGTGTCTGTCTGTGAGATAGACGTAGAGAAGAGGAAGTGGTAGTCATGCATGTTCTCCCGGGACTGGGAGTGCTGATTTGGCAGGAGTATATTCCGAGTCAGGCTGATGTATGCTTGAGTAACGCTTAGAACATGCGACTGACTATGCCTGCATTGTGAAGGGGATTTGCTCTACAATATATGCTTGTGAGTGCGCAGTAGGGTAAGCAGGATTAATTGAGTTTGATAGGATGACATGCACTGTATGCCAACAAGAGAACAATATTATGTCAGGAAGATACAATAAGATAATAATTAGATTACATATTAATCCTAGATGTTAGAGGATGGAATATATGGCATAAATGTTTCTGCCAATACTGAAAAAATAGTCAGTCTTAAGTTGCTACTCCATCTTCATTTTGAGTTGCTGCAAAAGCAGACGGTGTACATGGCTCCATTAATTAGACATGGTACTTTCCATCACCAACAAAAGGACAGAATAGTAGTTTGACAGTTGAACATCAACAATTTGATGATTTTGTTGAGGTGAAGAGCAAACTTGTTCACTGTAGTAAATATCTACATTTTCTTACCACATGTTGGCCTTGACTCATCATTCTAACAACTCCTGCCAAATAGTTAATTGATCTTTCAACTACTCTTTACAGCTCCCATGTCGGGGTTGAGGTTGGCATAATGGGGGTCACAACGATGGACCATGGTTCTGGCGCAGCTGGAAAACGCATCAGAAAACCTTCACTACTCTATGAGGGCTTTGAGAGTCCTGGGATGCCCCCCCTCAATCAGATGGCCTATTCTGGACCCCCACATCCCCCGGTGAAAGACCCCAGCCGACAGGGGAGGATGACCAACCAACTTCAGTTCCTACAGAAAGTCCTGCTCAAGTCTTTGTGGAGGCACCACTTTGCCTGGCCCTTCCATGAACCTGTAGATGCGTCCAAGCTCAACCTGCCTGTGAGTATGAATGTCAAGAAATTGGGAAGTACCCTCCTGTCTAGAGGAGGGACCATCCTTATTTCTACAAACTTGCTCCTTTTGAAATGCACTGCCCAGGGTTGAAGTGGGAAACAAAAGCTATTTTAGACTAACAGGTTGTCATCTAACTAGTTGGTAGCTACTTAATTTCAGTTCAGTATCAGTTTGTCTTTGGAGGTCCTTTCCTATTATATATCGTAATTGGTCAAAATGTAATTTTGGGATGTAGTGGTCACTGTTTCTTGCCCTCATAGTGTCTCTGTCTCCCTCCAGGACTATCATAAGATCATCAAAACTCCCATGGATATGGGCACTATTAAAAAGAGACTAGAAAATAATTACTACCGCAGTGCCAGTGAATGCATGCAGGACTTCAACACCATGTTCACCAATTGCTACATTTATAACAAGGTAAGACTTTGTGTGTGAGTGTGTCTGAGAAAAAATGAGCCTGAGACATCCTGGCAAGATAATGTTTCATGCCAGCTGCTACTGGTAGCCTGGACATATGGCAAACTCCTGAATTTGTCCACAAAACAGGATTTATATAACATTTAATATAAATCAAACCCCCCGGTTCAGATGCAAAATGTTATTAAAGTGAAGCTATCAATTTATTAAATGTATTTTTAATTTTGTGAGAGTATTTGAGAAACCATGCCATGTTTACTTATTGTATGTGTAAAAGTGTGTTTGTGTGTTTGTCTAACTACAAAAAACATCTTTCTACTGTACTACCTCTTCTGCAGCCTACAGATGACATAGTACTGATGGCCCAGTCTCTGGAGAAGGCATTCCTGCAGAAAGTGGCCCAGATGCCCCAGGAGGAGGTAGAGTTGCCTCCTCCCCTTCCGCGGGTCAAGCCAGGCAAACCTGGAAGAAAAGGCAGAGGTAGGCAGATAAGGACTGGCTGCAAGCAGACGTGTTAAGTCTGCAGTCATCATACATACAGTACTGGCATATAATCTTTCAAAAATGCATACACACATGGATGTATGGGCTGAAATCATTTTACTGAACATTTGTTTTTGTGAATCTGCTTCCCCCTGTTCTCCTCCTATCCTCACCCTCTCTCTCCCAGTCTCTGGAGGAGTGACAACAGCTCATCAGGTCCCTGCTGTCTCCCAGTCAGCGTACTCACCTCCTACCCCCGAAACACCTGACTCCATCCTCTCCACCCCACCACAGACACTTTTGACTAAGAGCCTGCCCCCTTCCCTTCCAACTGAACAAAGCATCCCTACCATTACAGGTCTGCCTCCAACACAGCCCACCACTAAGGTAATGATTTTGACAGTATTTTGAATAAAGCTAATGAGGACCAAAGACAACACCTGTCTCTGACTCACCCTCTGTTCATCGTCTTTTCTTCAACCACAGAAAAAGGGTGTGAAGAGGAAAGCAGACACAACCACCCCAACCACTGTAGCCATGCCCATCATGGGCACCTTAGGCGTCAGCGGCATCAGCCTGGGGATGGGCGGTGGGCACGACTCCCCGCTCACTCTCACTTCTTTGGGGGTGGACCACAACTCCACCCTGGGGATGAACCAAGGCCTCAGCCTCAGCCAGGGCATGGGTATGGGCATGGGTATGGGCATGGGCATGGGCATGGGCATGGGTATGGGTATGGGCATGGGTATGGGCTGTGGAACAGTGATGATGGGTACCAAATCGGCAGCGGGGGGCAGGAGAGGAGTGAGTGGACGACCCATCAAGCCTCCCAAGAAGGATTTACCAGATTCCATGGTGCCACCACCGGTGCGCCGCAGCAAGCTAAACCCCCAGCTGCGCTACTGCAATGGGGTCCTGAAGGAGCTGCTGTCAAAGAAGCATGCAGCATACGCCTGGCCGTTCTACAAGCCTGTCGATGCCTCGTCACTCGGCCTTCACGACTACCATGACATCATTAAGCAGCCCATGGACCTCAGCACCATCAAGGTACTTGCCTTAGGAATACACACACACAACTGTATGTTGTGTTAACTTGTCAGAACAGAGGAGTAGGGTGTTAATCTATTCTCCAGTCCTGCTGCACTGAATTGCAGTAGTCAACAGTAGCGGGTGCAGAATGAAAACAGGGCAACGCTGTGATATATCTCTACCATATTGCCCCTTTACAGTGCTTTGAAAACCACTTAAACCACAGGCTGCAATTTGTATAAAATGGTTTCAAATATCTCAAAGATGTAAGTTGGATGGAAAGTATTGGCAATTACTCTAACTGCCCCCCTCACCTTCTTTTCTGGTATATCTTCTCTGATGGAGAATGAGCGTTTGCTTTAAGGTGTAGTCTGTTTGTAATGCCAAATTAATTAAAACTGGTACTCCAGTGACACCAGGCAATAGGGCACCTAAATACAGTATTTGGCTAACATCTCTTCTCCTCCTATTGTCTTTAGCGGAAGATGGACAGCAGAGAGTATCGTGACTCCCAGCAATTCTCTGCTGATGTTAGACTGATGTTCTCCAACTGCTACAAATACAACCCCCCTGATCATGATGTGGTAGCCATGGCCAGAAAACTGCAGGTAATGTTCTTATTCCAGTGGTATGACTATTGTAGTTTTTGCATAAGCATAATTGAATGATAGCAGTTTCCCTCATTGTCTTATGCATCAAATCGTCACAATGTTCTTGCTTTTATACTGGCTCATTCACATACTGTTTAATCCTTTTAGGATGTCTTTGAGTTCTGCTTTGCTAAGATGCCAGACGAGCCTCCAGCACCCCCTAGCTCCTCATCTTCATCCTCTTCCTCTTCCTCGTCATCTGAGAGTGAGCTCAGCAGTGAAAGTGAAGAGAGCGAGAGCAGCCCCAGCTCTGACTCTGAGGAGGAGAGGGCAAACCGGCTGGCAGAGCTGCAGGAACAGGTTTGTACTCCAGTGTATGCACACACACATCAGAGAGAAGACTTTTTCTTGTGGCATTGGATGTAACTTTGCTATATCCTTTCCTCTGTATTCCATTGACTCATCTGCCTTTCGTTCTCCCTTCAGCTAAAAGCCGTACACGAGCAGCTCACTGCGCTCTCCCAGGGCCCCATCGTCAAACCCAAGAAAAAGAAAGAGAAGAAGGACAAGAAAAAGAAGAAAAAGGTAGAAAAAGAGAAGCATCGGAAGATAGAGGAAGAGCTGCCGCCTGTAAAACCGGCCAAGACCCCCAAGATCACCAAAACTCCAAAACCCAAGAGCAACCGAGGACCGGCCTGTCCTGTAATGCCAATTAAGAAGGCGCCGAGCAAGAAAAACAACAAGAGCAAGTGAGTACTGACACCTATTGGACAATGTTGGAATTGAAAGCAGGTTGTGCATGCTGTATTTGCACGTCGAAGATGCCCCAGAAATTCTGCAAGAAGTCCCAAAAGGGCTTCACTCTATCACAAAGTCAGACAGGTTGCTGCATGCTGTAAATTTAATAGAATTTGTTGTTGTAGTTTAAAATAAGTGTCAGTTAGAAGTGATTATCATTAATGCAAGCCATATAATGTGACGTCAGCTTGCTTGCTGTTTCTAAAGACCATGCTCTGATGTTGATCGTGATCTCTTTGTGGGTTAGAATAGACCATCTCTCAAGTCATCTTTTAACGGTCTCTCCCTCCGGTCTTCCATCAGATCCAAAAAGGGCGGCATGACGTTTAGCATGCCTCAGCCGGTCCACGATCCCATAGTGAGTCATTTCGACTCGGATGAAGAGGAGGAGACGGCACCCATGTCGTATGATGAGAAGCGTCAACTCAGTCTAGACATCAACAAGCTGCCCGGTGAGAAGCTGGGCCGCGTTGTTTACATCATCCAGTCCCGCGAGCCGTCACTCCGAGACACCAACCCAGAGGAGATCGAGATAGACTTTGAGACACTGAAGCCATCAACACTGCGGGAGCTGGAGAGATACGTCATGACGTGTCTGAGGAAGAAACCTCGAAAGCCATATGGTTAGTAGAAGGGGGGGACGAGATCATGAAATAATAGCTGATTTAGGTCCATAATCACGAGATTTGTTGCTTCACCTTTCTAATTAAAATGTTCATGTTTTCTCTTATGTTTCATTCTTGCCCTCTGTTTGGTTTAAGTATATCAGTATGAAATACAGATTCTTTTATTAATTCTCAGAAATAATTACAACAGAAGGACAGAAACTCTGATCCTTGGTGTTCTTTGGGCCTTTTAACTACCCCAAACTCTACACGCCTTGAAGTATTCACTGGAGTCTATCAGCTATAGATCTTTGATAATGTAGTACAGCACCCCCATCTTATTGATATTGTTGTCTGTTTGTATACAGCAAGTAAAAACAACATTGCTGGCAAGTCCCGGGAAGAGCTCGCTCTGGAGAAACAAATGGAGCTGGAGAGAAGGCTGATGGACGTCAGTGGTCAGCTCAACTCTGGAAAGAAGCCTCCTAAGACCAAAGGTAAGTCCTCCATACTGCTATCTTAAAGAGTACAGTGTTAGGGGTGAAAATCATTAAATATTGATCTAGTCCAGTTTAAGAATAAGGTGCAAGATAAAGGTTATGTCAGAAACTGGTCCGTGTTTTTGCAAATCACTTTTTTCTGGGTAGCTGGTGTTAAATTTAAAGATGTTATAGAGTTCAATGGCCCTTAAATTTCCTTTCCTTATATTTAATTAAAAGCTTTATTAAAATTAAATTAAAACCTCACTCATTGTCATGTGTTGCACTGTTGAAAGAAATATTTTTAACAGTGCAGTGTCTGTTGTGGAGATATTAAAAGATTAAATGTTTTGGTTACGCTGTCTATAAATGTTTTATCTCATGAATGTGAAAGTCAAAATATGCACCACATGGTCTTGATTGTGTGTTTTTGTTTTCTCCAGCAGAGAAACCTGCAACAGAGCCGCACACGCAGCCGTCACGTCTCAGCGCCAGTAGCTCCTCCTCCGACTCCTCTTCGTCATCCTCTTCGTCCTCATCCTCAGACACAAGCGACTCAGACTCTGGCTGAGAGGCAGAGGGTTTCCTTATGAAAGGGTCGAGTGAGGGGACCCTTGAGTTTCGCTTTCCCACTGAGTGGACTGAACTGCAGTAGAGCTACTGACGATGGAGCCGCAGGACGGATCAGAGGAGACCAGAGCTGGGCAGAACTGGTCCAACTCAACAAGTGTCAAACCAAGAACGAGAGAGATGGGGCTTTCCCTGCGCTCAGCTCATTCATCCAGTCCTGCCCTGGACACAGAAAAGTTGAGGATGGATGAATGAATGGAAAGAAGGAGACTCATTGTAAAGTTCTGCCGTTCTCTGGAGAACTGGCCTTGTCGGGCAGAGCGAGGGATGCTCCATCTCCTGCAAACAAAAGGAGAAGAGCGACGCATGCGTTGGAGGGATAAGGGTGCTAGAGCCAGAATCAGTCTTATTTCTGGAGATAATTTCCCTTCTTCCCGTGCTCCCTGTCTTTATGCTGTATAGATAAGGTGTACAGTTATATAAATATCTATTTTTCTTTTATAAAGAAGCATTTTATGGAGCTAATTTATTCCCTCATTCTGGGAAAGATGAACTGGTGTGGGCGGAGTTGTGGTTTAGTTTTTGTTTAGTTTTTTCTTGAGTGACAGAAGGTAGAGGGGAAACGTGTGTGTGTGTGTGTGTGTGTGTGTGTGTGTGTGTGTGTGTGTGTGTGTGTGTGTGTGTGTGTGTGTGTGTGTGTGTGTGTGTGTGTGTGTGTGTGTGTGTGTGTGTGTGTGTGTGTGTGTGTGTGTGTGTGTGTGTGTGTGTGTGTGTGTGTGACAGAGAGAGAGAATGTGTCACATATGTGTTTGCATGCACATGTGCGAGTGCGAGATCCGGCACCACAAGTGCAGCCTTGTGACGTTCCTCATAGTTTTGACGCAGGCGTTGAAAATCAGTCTGCACGCAGAAGCACCTTGGTTCAGTAGAATACAGAATGCATGCAATACAGAGGAGCTGACAAACATCTGCATACTCATGTACTACTTTACTGCATCCTTGTGTACTCATGTACTAGTTTGAAAGGGTTGGCCACTGTATAGAAATGTGACATAGTTACACATCAGTTTATACATAAATATTTCTGTTCCCATGTGTGCTGTCTTTTTTTTTCATCCATTTCTCTGTAAAAGTGTTGCTTTTTTTTCTTCTTGTGACCAATCTGCTAATAAATTGTGAGGACGTGTCTTGTCCACTCACCTGTGCCCAAATAACATCTTGGTTCTTTTGATTTCTTCTGGTGTTCAGGTCTGTTTGACTTAAGTCACTAAACATCCGACTAGACTTTGAAGTTGCAAGAAAAAGGTTTTGCTGATTCTTGCGTTTGGTATTTTATTTATGCAGGTGAAGCACTTTGGGTTGATTTCCTGTGGGCCATCACTTCTTAACACCATGGTGTCACAAAAGCAAAACGGCTTTGTCTTTAAAACAATTTGGCCTTTGAGATCTGTGGCAGCTGAGTTTTATTTTCTGTTTTAATTGAGTTTTGTTTAAGAGTAAGTTTACTTGTTTGTGTGATTAAAAACATTAGTAATAACAGGTTGGAAAGTTCTCTCCAGCAACTTTAGGTTGTGGATGGTGAGATTTTATCTTATTCAGCCTCCTTGGCAATAGATAATTGGATTTTTTTTAAAGCAAAAGCAATGTGGCTGGTGTAAAC
Organism: Enoplosus armatus; assembly: GCF_043641665.1. Lineage (NCBI taxonomy): Eukaryota > Metazoa > Chordata > Actinopteri > Centrarchiformes > Enoplosidae > Enoplosus > Enoplosus armatus. The sequence continues at coordinate 19,270,928 of NC_092195.1, forward strand.
ATGATTTTTTTTTTTTTAATTTTGGGATCCAGCAGCCAGTTTAACCAGTAGACAGAAAAAGTGGTTTAAATGTTGTGAGTAATAACAATGCACTGTTTGTTTGGTGGTACTACTAAACATTTGTTTTGTTTTAGGTAAGGTGTGTATCATTTCAGTTCTTTTAAAATCGCCTACGGCTTGAGATTGGAGTATTGTATGTTGGAAACGTATTATTTATTTAGAAGGAATTTGAATGGAAATATTGAAAGTAATCAAAAGCTTTTAAATCGAAGTCTACTCTATAAAATATGCACAGATTAACTGTCAGGATTGTAGAAGTGTACATATTTTACAGTCTCAATCTTTGAGCATGTTTTTATTTTTCCTTCAGTAACTTGGTCGAGCTTTTTCTTTGTCTCTTGGGCTACTGTTCTGAAACAAAATACAGTTGTCGGTCTTTTCTGAAGTTTGTCGGAAATCTGAATGCCTCTACTTGACTCCATCATTTCATCTGAACATCTGTACATAAATAAACTGAGACGTGTTCATCTTTTCACTGACTGGGGGGGATATTTTTATTTTATAATTTGAGGAACATACTGAGCTCATACAAGTCTAGGAATTAGGATGTTTATACATGACTTAATATAAGAAGCTTTTGAAAACAGATATTTACTGATACAAAATGTATCAAAATGTACATTTTACTATTCTATATTTACAAAAATAGTAAAATGTCATTTTTTTTAAAAACTAATTAGGGAGGATGTAGTTTTATCATCTACTGATCAACTCAAGTCAGAAATCCATGAAAACGAGTGTTTTGGCTCCATCTAGTGGACAAACCGAGAACTAAAACAACGCAGTAAAAACATCATGGCGGCCGCCACACGACGTTTTATCACTGGGAGACTTGACCTATACACCGCCCTCTGGTGGTCGCAGTGCGTTACTACATCTCTAATGTAGGCTAATTTCTAATTTAGGGCTACCTAAACCCAGAATTTTGGTCTATCGGCTATATATTTAAATACCCTTCAATGACACGGTTTTTATTAACCAAATAGAGTTGTAAAATTAATATTTTTCCAGCTTTTTTGGCCTTTTTTTAGGATGAATCCTCTACTGGGGAACACAACTTTCATGTTATCTTGGCGCCATCTAGTGGACAAACCGAGAACTACAACAACAGGAAATTAAAAAACATCATGGCGGCTGCCACAAGGCTTATATCAAGGTTGACACTGGTCACTGGTAAGTTTATAATTTACCGTGTATCATTTAGTGTATATAGTTAGATAAATAAGGAAAGGTGTTCGGGATGCTGTTTCGCTTTGCAGGATGTCTTTTACGTCGTGCGTTTGTCGTCAGTTTCCCCGTTTAAGCTAGCTAACGCTCGCTAAGTAGCAACTGATTTGTTAATGTTAACTGAGTGGAGTAACCTTGTGGAAGTTTGGTAAAGTTTTTTAGGCCTATGTTTTTCTACTAACTCACAACTAGTTAGCGGGCATTTGGTTTTAGCTTTAGTGAGTTAAATCCCTGATCCGTGACATTGAAGAAAAAAGTAGTAACGTTACCATCTAGGTCAGGGCTGATTTAAGTTCATAATCATGATAATAAATTGAACGTCGAGTGAAAATAAAACTGCCCATAGTACTGGCTCTGAGTCATATATAGTAATTATTTTCTGGATCAATCGTTTTTTTTCTATAAAATGGCTGAAAATAGTGAAAAAATGTGTCCCTGATCAGTATCATTGTTTATTAAATGACTAAAATTATTAATCCATTATCAAAATAGTTTCTGATTGATTTTCTTTCGATTGACTAGCATCATTTCAGTTGTAATATAAATGATTTATTTTAAATTTCCAACACCAAACAGTGGAAGCTAATGCTCTTTGCTCTTTGGGATAGAAAAGTGTCTTTCACCTGAGTTTTGGTTTCTGGAAGTTCTGTTTGCAGGAAGTATACAATACAATACAATACAATACAGTACAAATACACAAAATAGATCAGTATAGTTATAAGGATAAATGTTGACAAGGTCAGTGGATGAGTGAAGAAAAGAGATGTGTTGGGTACTCTTTAATTTTATTCCATTAAATGAATCCCATTGCACATGCAGGCCTGAACCCTTTGGCTAATCCAATTAAAAAAGAAATGGCTCAAGTTAGCCTCCTGTCCTGTTTGTTAGCTTACCTATCTTGATTGATCTTCCCATCAAAGATATCCAGAGAAGAAGAACTCCTGGCACTTACAGCCTTCCCTCTGAAACCATGAATCCCTCATAAAGCTGCAGTGTCGACTGTCCTCCTCAGGTGCCACTCTGACTTTATGCTGCTCTCTTCACACCCAGGAGGAGGCAGTGGCATCGGACGGGCGGTGTGTCAGCGCCTCGCCTCTGAGGGCGCCTCCGTGGTGGTCGCAGACATCAGCGAGGAGTCGGCCAACGAGACCCTGGGGAGCCTGCCGAGTGACCTCAGAGGACAGGATCACATGGCGGCTGCGGTGGATGTGTCGTCAAAAGAGAGTGTAAAGAAGCTGGTCACAAGTATACAGGTGGGTAATAAAGACAGAGAAACACAGAAACACACACTGTCATTCTGTTTAAGTCAGATTCTGCAACATTTTCAGAGAAATACATACATATTTTCTATATGTTAGAATTTTCTTTTTCCCCTCTTTCTGTTCTGTTAACAGTTAATGTCCTCCTCTCCCTCTGCAGACTCATTACTTTCAGCCTCCCTCAGTGTGTGTGAACGCAGCAGGCATCACCCAGGACGACTTCCTGCTCAACATGGAGGAGGAGCAGTTTGACAAAGTCATCCAGGTCAACCTGAAGGTACGCAGCTGTGGCACACCTGGGGCCCGTACCACGAAGCCAGACTGGTGGGTTATCCAGCTAACGTGGGGCTATCGCGAAGCTGGCTCGCTTTTAATCGGGGTAGATCACCATGGTAACCTAACCTGCAGGGCTAAGATCAAAACCTGTCAGCAGCCCGACTGCTAACCAATGAGATCACTGGAAAAAATGCGTTATAATTCCTACAGGATCCTGATAGGGACAAAAGTACTGCCTTTACAATAAAGTGACAATAAAGAGCAGTATATATTTTTTATAGGTCTGCTGTTCCAGGTTTTACATTTCCACTCTGGCTTTAAAACTTTTAACAAACATAGGCATAGTTTATGAATTTATGAATGTAATACTTACGATTAAAGTTGCATTTTAATTACGCAAACTTTCTTCCTTTCCCGAGAAGATTCCTGAAAGTGTCGACGTTTTTGCGCTCTTATTCCATCCCTGCTGCTCAGAGTAACACGAGGCAACTTTGTGATAAGAATTGGAAACAAAAAGTATACTCTCTGTTGTCTTTTTAATCAGAAAACCTCAGCTTTTGTTGTTTTAGTTGCTTCCACGACAAACCAAACTGCAGCAGAATCCAGACAGATTTTCCACTTTAAATCTTTAACAAACTGAAAGTCACAGCAGCTTAGAGATAAAAACATTCCTTGTGTATGACATCTGCATCTCTGTCTTTCTGTTGTGTGAAATACTGAAAGTTAACACTGCATATTAAATGAAGATCAGAGAACAAAACCGAGTGAAATGATTTCTTCAGTCATGTTTCCTCCTGCGTCTCTCCCAGGGTTCATTCTTGGTCATTCAGGCTGTCGCTCAGGCTCTGGTGGCCTGTGGAGCACCCAAAGGATCCATCGTTACTGTGGGCAGCATCGTGGGAAAGGTGAGATGCCAGCAGGCCTGGCAGGCATATCGTCTCTTTTACAGTTTTAACATTCAGATGAAGCTTTTAGGTTTTTATCCAGAAAGCCACAACAATAAGTGTGGAATTATCCAAAGCTCTTAGAGGATAAAGGTAGCGGTTTTAACCTTTCTGATGAACATTTTCCAAATCATAAGATACAAGAAGGAACTTCCACAAATCCAACGAGGACATATTTTTATTCTAAAACACAATGAATGCCAAAGTTGTATCTGGTGGATTTGAACTTTGGCTGAAAAGCCTGCTGTGATACAGAACCTAATGCACTGTGTGGTTAACGTTTGTAGGTGGGAAACGTCGGACAGGCTAATTACGCCGCCTCTAAAGCAGGAGTGGAGGGTTTGACCAGGACCGCTGCCAAAGAGCTCAGCAGGCGAGAAGAGCCTGATGCACCAGTAACACATCATGAGACACAGAGTCAATAAACAAATGAATGAATGCATCTAAATGTTTGCTTTCCTTCTCTTCTCCTCCAGGTTTGGGATTCGGTGTAATTGTGTGCTGCCAGGATTCATAACGACTCCGATGACGGATAAAGTTCCAGAGAAGGTTATTAACAAGGTGCGACACACAGCTTTAGTAGCACTTCATCTATCAGGAGGGAAATCGTGTGTCAGGTGGAAACTGCTGGAGGATCAAATAATAGTAATGTCCTGACCTCTGAATAACATGCAGTTTATAAAATCAGACATCTTTCGTGCTGTAAATGACGTTTTGTGCAAGTGAAGACATTTAAATAAAGTTCCACAAATGATTGTTTAAGCCAGGAAGGCAACATGGACATTTCTAGGTGTGAATTAAAGTCAACATAAAATGTAAACCTTTTCATTTTTACAAGCTATAATAAAGTAAACACCAATTTAACAAACCAATGTTTTGCTTGTGTTGCAGATTAAAATGCAGTTACTTGACCTCTTACAAATAAAATAATATATATAACCTTTTATCTATGTGGCACTTTTCAAACTATGGTGATCGTACTTTGTTGCAGATTAAAGGGTCAATTATTAATAAGAAAGTGGCAAAAAATGTGAAAAACAAATCAAATCTGTTGTTTTGGAGGGGCTGCAGAAGTCTTTAAAACACAGCAGATGAAACTAAGAACTTCTGCATAACTAAACATTATCAGGCGTCAGTGGGACAGTTAATGTTTTTGGTTGAACTGACCCTTTTTAATATAATATACAGTGCTGTCCTCCTTCACTCTGGCTCTGTGTCGTGTTTTTATGTGTTTCAGATGAAGTCCTTGGTGCCTCTGGGAAGAATGGGTGAGCCTGCAGGTCAGTGAAGACGCATGTTTAACGTCACTCTGACACTGTAGACCTTTATTCTCATCTCATAGATGTTTAGAATGGAGAAGTGTGGCAGCTCCCAGCAACACAAGAATCTGCTAGGTTTTTCCTGGCGGACACAAAAAACACTTTGATTTGTTAATATTTCAAAGTTATAAAAACGGACTCTCTCTCTCTCTCCATGACTTCTCCACACCTTTGATCCTCCTCCCTTCAGTTTTTGTCCTGTACAGTGACATTAAGGGAAGGGATATGGATTGTACGTAGTCTACATGTGTGTCTGACATGCTCAGTTTCCAAGACTTCATCACACTTCACATCACACTCTTCCTTCTGTCCTCCCCCAGAGGTCGCTGATGTCTGTGCCTTTCTAGCCTCAGAAGACTCTCGATACATCACAGGAGGCAGCATCGAAGTGACAGGTTTAGTATGATTCAATTCTCCGTCAGCTGCTTCTGTAAAAACACACCTTTAATTTCATCTCTTCTCATCAGAAAGTGGATAGTTGTTGCTTTTAAAAGTGACAAGTTCGCCTCTGCTAAACATTTATTGACCAATATACAAAGTGTTAAAGCTGAACTTATGTGTCTGTCTTTGTCAGGTGGACTTTTCATTGGATAGATCGGCTGTCCGTCACACTGATGAAGACCAATGGGAGGCCAGTTCCTTCATAGTGAAAATGATTATACTTTTATTAACACTTTAGTCATGGTTATTGTTGATTTATGTTTTATAAATCTGCTTGTAAACATGTATGATACAGTGTAAAGCCACTTTTTGTGCCAATAAATGAGTTTGTAATATTTTTATACAGAAAGTTGTATTTTAATTTGAAAGCTCACAATTAAAACTACTTCATTTAACCCTTCAGATGTCTGTAAAGCCCTACACACAATAGTACCATTTTCTTTCCCGATTCATCCTAAACTTGCTTTGGAGGGCGGATGGGATTCGAACCAGCCACTCCAGATCTACAGACATTTTTTAGAGATCATGCTGACGACTCTGTCGAACCTCTTCGTATTTTCTTTGTTCTCTGGGAGCCTTTATGCAGTCGCTCTGGAAGTTGGCTTTTAAAACACTGTTGATGGTCAAAGGACTGATTGGAACCACTGAACTCTCCAGATGCAGCAGGCGCTTAACTCACTGAGCTCATCTGCTTCTCGACATGTTTGATAAGGCTTTCAAAATGCAATCGAATTTGTTGGCTTTTAAAAGCGGCTTAGAAGTGAAAAGGGTTCAACAAATCTCTCTGCTGTAGGTTAGTGGATGCTGGTTTTCACAACACAGCTAAACATGCAAGTTAGGTTTTCCCAAAGATCATGCAACAGTATATTCCCCAGAGCCACCAAGTGAAACAACAGTCGAGCAATATTTCCACGTAACTTTACATTTTGAAGCACAAGTTCAGAGGTGAAGGAAAAAAAGGGTTCACCACTGTCAAAACCCTGCACAATGTTTTACACACTGACAGATGCCAAAGTCCTGCAGAAAAATGAAGGTTTCTGTTGTTTCACTTTTACTGTAAAAAGCAAAGCTAGTATCTCTTGAACAGCAAACCTTTAAAAGTGTATTTTTTTCTTTGTGCTCTTAAAAGAAAGCTACAAAATGCACAAATTTTGATGGTTCACAGCCAGTTGTTTTAAAATATGTGATATGTTTCACGCGATATACATAAACTGACGATGATCAATCACTTTCACACGTGCATTACATTGATGGGAAATTCACAGGGGAAGGAACTCCAAACGGCCACAAGATGTCGCTGTTTCTCCGTGTAGCAACAATAACAGGACTTGTGCGGACAACGGTGCAGAAATAGATAAAAAAAAAATAAACTCGTAGTAAAAATAAAGTGAGGTGGATAATCTTTTTAATGTAAAAAATAAAAAAATATATATATAAATGTCAAAGACACGAATTAACTTGTAATTCGTCCTCTCGGATCAATTTGTCGTCGGCACAAGTTAACAAAACAGTGCAGAAACACACTTTTATCCGGTAAAACATGTTTATCTAATGGACGTGAAAGATAACTGTGTGTTTAACAGCCAAAACCCGAGCTACACCCTCGTGTTTCAGTCCAAAAACTGCATTAAAACGTACGACGTAAGCATCTTCGCAGTAAAACAAGTACAACCTAGCATGCTAGCGGCTAACACTGTTGGTGCACCTGCTTAATTGACCGGAGTAACCACAACAACTGTAACTTTAGTTCCTACTGTTGCTATAACTTAAGACTAAAGAAGATGAATGACTAAATAATGCACACAAATGGTCAGAATATCTACCTATAGAGAGATTTGAAACTGACTTTTAAGCTGAGCAAAAGCTGTATGTTTTAATAAAAAAGAAGCATGATTCACAAAGGAAACGTTATATTTTACATTTACATTAATCACTAAATATTTAAATTGACACACCTATATTGTGGGCTGTCTGTCTGTTGTCTTTTCCCAAGGGGACACACAAAACTGCCTATAAACCACCTGTTTGATTGAGATACAGAGACGTTTTGTGGCCATTTGCATGCAAAGAGAACTACTGATGACGGGTTTGGAAGAAAAACAAGAGTCAAGCAGCTCTTTTTAAAAAGATTATATATTACAGAAACAAGAATTTAAAAAATTACTTACACACATTAGAAAATAATACTTTTTCCTCTTTTCAGCACCATATTTTTTTTGTTGAAACGTTTGTCTTCAACACAATAAAAACAAACAAATATTTGAGGTCATTCTCTCTGGAGAATCTCATGGTCAGATTTTTGAATTTTTAGGTTTTGGCCATCCCACCCCGTTTCCCTGCTATATTAAAAAAAGACAAACAAATAAAAAACAAACAAATAAAACCAGAACCCTAGTATGATATCACCCCCATAGACACTCATGGTGGCTGACAGAGTTATCCCATCCCTCTCACAACCTTCCTCCTTCCCGCTGTGGTCTCAGATAGAAATTTAAAAGATCAGAGGATTGTGTGTCAATATTTGAAGCAATGACTCAGTAAACTGAACTTCTCTGATGTATTTCAAAGCCTAGTGAAGCAATAACCTGAGCCTGAAACCAATATACGCCAAGTCAAACAGTAGCAACGACAAGGAAATGTGACAGAACTGGAGAGTCACCATTTAATCATTACAGTGGAAGCAAAATTTAACAGCACAGTACAGTTGATGAAAACACTAAAAAGGGATATTACAATAAAATATGGCCACAGATTCTTTGGTTCTACAGAAGGAGTTTGGACAGGGCGTGAACAGAAGCACCATAACTCAGGCTGGCAGTGAGTTTAACATGCAAGTCACTCGCTTCACTTGACCTTCAAGTGTCAGCTACAGGAAATAAATACAAATGAAATATACCACATTTGAATGGAATATTTGGTGGTTCTTGTTTTTTTTTTTTTTTATCTCAAAGCACCCTGTTTGTTTTAAATAAATACAATAGAATATCACTATTTCTGTACAAATGGAATGTAATGCACATTTTTCCCAGTAAAAAGCTTTATGAAATTGTAAAAGAGACTAAAGAAAATGAAGGACTCGAAGACTAAAACTTTTATGCTTTGGTATAATTAGCACCTTGCCACACAGTTTCTTTCAGTAAAGCATGCATTTTATTCACTGCTGTAGGAAAAATAGGAGGGAACTTTGAATCTCATACACATATTTAAACCCTGATGTTGTTCTGTGCTTGGATGCGAAATCAGAAAATGTGTTCTGGATGGAAAACATTAATCAAAGTACCCAGAAAGTGACTCAGTAAATACTGGACTGGTGTGTGGTAGCGACCCTGGTAGCCTGATCCACGATTTAAAGAAGAATCAGCCGTGTTAAAAGGCACATGCAAGTACAATAGCATTCAGTTTAGCACAGTTTACAAAAATAATGGCTTTTAAATTCACTGATCGACACATCTTCTATCCTGCCTCACTGCGTGCAGCAGGTTTTGCCCGACGTTAACAAATGAACAAGAGAGCTTCCGCTGCTCTCAGGGCTCAAAGATTGTCCAGTTTAAAAAAGAATAAATCCTGCGTCACATTAACCTCGCTGCCATAACACCAGAAAGACTTTTCAATCATCAGTTTGAGCTGTGAGTCGCATTTTTAGACTGTTTTAATAAAACTGCGAGGTGGTCATGAGGAGAAGATTACAAAGAGTAGAAAATTCACATGGTGGCAGCTCAAACAAGACAAAAAAAACAGATCAGTCTCACAAGCACGACACAGCTGGTATCATTTGGTCAGATCCCTCTTTTTATTCTGGGTGGAAACTGGTGGCTTTATTTCTTTGGTTCCTTTTCATGTAATAAAAAAAGAGCTGAGAGTTACTCTTCAATGTGAGCAACATGGTTGACAAGTTACTGGACTTTCATTCATTTCTTACAGAACTAGACGACCAGATGAGTTAGCCCTCACAGAGATGGCCCCCGAGGTTTATGTCAGCCACAGCCGAACATTTTCCGGCCAGAGTTTGGTGTCTCCTGACTTGATTTGATTTGAGTTCTGGCTGGCAAGTGCAAAACGGATAAAAAAGTTGATTCAAAACTTTCAATTCTCAACAACTTTTCATCTGGATGACTAAAGGATTAAACGCCAAAGCCGTGAACCAAAACAGGCGATCGAACAGTTCAAAACATCATTGATGCAGACGGCTACACAGGAGCCTCTTGCACCTCTTTTCATAAGAGAGTGACCGCCAACCATGTTGCTCGCAGTGTGAACGTGAGATTAAAGAAGTGGAAATAATGTCCGAGTGTGACCCTTTTTTTTTTTTTGGAAGGAGGAGGGGGGAGGTAGAGCAGGTGAGATGAGTGGAAAAAAAGAGAGACAGCGGGGAGGAGAGAAGAGTGAGAGGGGGATCGGAGACGGGGGGCTTCAGGCCTCAGGTCGCTGGCTTGCCCTCTTTCTCAGGCCGGCCCCTTTCGCTGCTGGTAAAGAAAACACTGTTTTATTCCGAAGAACTCTCTCCTGGTTTTTCCTTCCTTTCTCGCGGTCGTGCGCCCAAACGATGGTCTCCTCTCCGCGAGTTTTTAAAAAAAATTCTCTTCTCCTTACTTTTTTTTTTTTTGACGTCCATGAATTGTTGGGAGGATGTTGCGTTCCCCAGGCACGTACTTGAGTGTGAGTACGTGTTTGTCTCACAACAGCATCTGTGTGTGTAGGTGTAAGTGTGTCTGTGGGTTTGTGTGTGTGTGTGTGTGTGTTTCATATCATTTACAAGTTAATTTACAAATTACTGGGCATGTATGTTTATTATATATAAGTGTGTCTCTAAGTGCATGTGTGTGTGTGCGTGAGTATTTGCATGTGTTGTTCTTTGCATGATGTGTGAGTGCGTGTGTGTGTTTTTAGCCTTGGAAACAGACAGGTCCCACTTCAAAGCCAAACTGCTGGTTGCTCTCCCCAAAGTCTGACACCTTGATATCCAGCAGAGGAAGATGCTCCACCTGCGGCGTGTTGATCTCCAGGACTGTCCTGTCAAAGCCCTTACGATACTGCAGAGAGAGACAGGGCGAGAGACACGTGTCAGAAATTGGAATCAAGATATTTCCACGTGGCATGGTTGTGAACAAAGACACGTTTGTCAGTGTGAAAATGAGCTCGTATAATTTTAATTACGTTCATATTTTTTTAACTCTGCTTCATAACTCGGGGAGAAAGAGAGAATTCACAACTGATGCACTTTAGATGAGGTTGCCTGGTGCTTGAAGATCACAACGGATAATCATTTATCATCCCCATTCGTGAAAACACATCTTACTGTTACTATTTCAAAAGATCACTATAGGCAGTTCTCAAGAATCTTAAGCTAAATGCTTCATGACATCCTGTAAATGTCAACGACAACACTCGTAAAAGTGTAGTTTTGGCTTTTTAAGAGCATTCAAGGGTCAAGAATATCATCAATCGATCATGTCAATCAGCGTAAATGAAAAATAAAATAAAAACACAGTTGCAGTGGTGTGGTTTCTCCTGTGCTGTGCATTTTGTCTTATTTATTACTTAATATATAATATGTGATAATGTGTTAATCAGCAAACATCAATAACATGAATGGTTGTAGAGGAGGGAGGGGAACCCTCTGAAGTTCATGACCTTAAAGGTCCCCTGAAACAGGATCATGATGTAATGTGATGTATTTCCTGTTGGAACAGGATGTTGAGGTGGGACACAACACATGAGGGATCGAGCTACAGTGAAAACCAATAAATATTCCTTAGAGGGAGAGAGGCAGGCTGTTCAAAAATGTGCTGGCTTCATGGGTTACACGTTGGATGGGTTATGGCTACAAGTGCATGTAAAGCACTTTATAACTTTGTTTTGAAAAGTGCTGTGTAAATTAATTAAGTTTCAGTATCAAAGATACAGTGTTTTCCAGGAGGTGACAGAAGTAACACGGGTCTGTGTGTAAACTCACAGAGCAGCCATCGACCAAGGCTTTGATGTAAGGGTTGGTCTCGTAGCTCAGCCTCTCCTCGTTGGCACCCTGGAGGTGCAGCGCCCGGTCGTAGCTGTTCTTGGCGCTTTGGTCGGCCCAGGCCACTGAGCGGTGGCAGTGGTAGGTGAGGTTCTGACGGGCCTGGACGCTCAGGAGACGCAGGAAGCCCAGCTGGACCACGCCCACAGGATCGCCGTTAGAGTCCACGTAGGAGAACTGAGAGGAGGAGGAGGAGGAGGAGGTAATAGAATGGGATTTGGAGGAAGGGAAAGGTGGACGGGCAAAAGGAGCGAGGAAGAGAAAATAGATGGTGAGAACAACAACATAGAGGGTAACTAAGTAAAGTTCAGAACTAAACTATTAACTAACTACAAACAAAAGTTTCATGTCTTCATGTCACAGAGGGTTACTAACCTTACTACCAGTGGCGAACTGACTGTACCAGGATCCTGGAGTCTCGCTGTCCCAGGAGCTCATCTTCACCTGCCACCAGAATTGTCCACATCACAGATTATAGTCAGACACGTTTAGTTTGATATGTTAATTGTTGCACAAATAAATAAATACAGCTTGTGTGGGAAAATAAGACCATTTTACACCAACCTGGACCAGGTTTTTCTGAACCATTATAGCGCTGAGATCTTCTTAGTTTTATTACAAATGTGAGAAAACAATCTCTTTCTTAGTGTCTTAGTGTGCAGACGCAATTGGGAAATTAGTTTCTACCCGAATGGATCATTCCTGTTACATGTTTAGTTTAAAGGATTTAATCTTAACTTGAACTCAGACACTTTTATTTTATAACACAGGATTTTGAGGAGATTTTACAGCGTCGCTGATTTGGTGGACTGACCGTGTCGATGGTCTTGCTGGGGTACAGGCACGTCTCTGCTCCGTTAGTGAAATTACAGAAGACCTTGAAGGAGTCTCTGGAGCAGCCCTGGTTGGGGTCAATCCAGTACTCTCCTGCAGAGGGCGATAGAGAAACAAAGCAAAGTGGAAAAAACATAAAAAGTTACGTTTATTAAAACAAATCTTAAGTTCTTTATGTCATTTTAATGCAGTAATATGTTCTTAGTTGTTATATTAGCATGGTGGAGGGATCATCACCATAAATATTTGGGTTCATTTCCTTACCGTCTTTGAGGTCTGGCTGGCTGAGGTGCAGGTCTTGGCAGGTGCGGGCAGGGCTGTCCTGGGTGCCCAGAGGGAAACGCATGGTCTCGATCTCCTGTCGAAGGGAGTTGAGAGAGCCGAAGATCTCCTCCATGCCTTCACTGCCCATCAGGAACTCAGTGCCGGTGGCATCAGATACAGGCATGTTGGGGTCGGTCTCGGAGAGCAGCTGGCTGGCGTCGATGGACCGCTTGGACTTGGGACTCCTCTGGATGGGCAGGGGCTGAATGACCTCGCCTGGAGGGCCCTGAGAAGCAAGTTTACATTTGAATCAATTAACTGACCATCAACAGCGAGGAGCGCTGAGCGAGCAGAGAGGAATTTAAATTATACATTTCTTTCTTTCACAAAGAAAGGTGATGTACTTACAGGAGGTCCGGCAGGTCCCTGTACACCCTTTTCTCCCTTTGGACCAGCTCCTCCCTAAACACACAGCAGGGAGAGGAAAGATCCAAGAAGCATTACTACATCAGATCCAAGTCAATGCATTTCCTGCATTTTTTTTGTAATACAAACACTGTTAAAGTATACTCACAGAAGAACCCTTAGCTCCTTTGATACCTTGAGGACCCTGTAAAAGATATGAGGCGTTAGTTTCATGATGGCGACCATCCTTCAGCGTTTTACTGCTGTCACTGATTACTTTGGTAATTAATAACATCTGAGGAAGTGAGCCAAAAGATGTTCATGGGATAAAGCAGTACAGGCACTCACAGGCAGACCAGGAGGACCAGCAGGGCCGATGGGTCCTGTGCCTCCAGACATTCCCTGTAAAACACGAAACATGTCTAACATGAGTTTTCATACATTATTATCAAAATTAATGTGAATAACGGAGGTTGAGCTGGCCCCCTCTAACACATGTGAAAGATATCAGACTTACAGACTCTCCCTTTGATCCAGAGGATCCCTGAGGCCCAGGCAGACCTCTGTCTCCCTTCTCTCCCTGCTCTCCTGGGGGTCCGATGAGACCGATAAGACCTGGGTGTCCCTTCTCTCCCTTGGCACCGGGGTCTCCACGCAGACCAGGCAGACCAGGAGGTCCCTGCAGGAGGAGAACAACAGGAGATGAGGAGAGAGAGGATGGCAGAGAGGGAAGACAGGAAGAGGACAGGACTGAAACAGAAGAAAAGACTACTGTTTGATCAAAACTAACTTTACAACTCATTTACTGAATGTACTGTGTGTGTCAGAGAGCAGAGTAGATTTATACAGGAAAATAAAACGCCATTGTTATCTTACAATAGGTCCAGGTGGTCCTTTCTGTCCAGAAAGTCCTGGAGATCCTTGTTCACCCTGGAACACAGTTAGAAACACATTTACGGTGGCTGTCCAACACCCCACGCAACAAATAATGTATTCACATCACTCATGGAACATTGATTTGTCTCGTGGTCGCATTAACAAATACAAAAATAAATCTAAATCTTTACTGACCACTGATCCCGGAAGTCCTCTGAGACCTTCTGTTCCTGGTTTTCCTGGTGAACCCTGGGGGCCGACGGGGCCGGTTTTTCCTGGGGGACCGACAGCACCTGGGTCTCCCTGTAAATGATGATGAGGAAGTTATTCCATGCATTATGTAACAGTAAGTTATGTATCACAATCGCCCAACTAAAGAAAATGAGAAGAGAAAACTTCGGTTGCACAAGTTGAAAAATGTACTAAAATAAATCAAAATAATATTTAATAAATGTAAATGTAATAAAATATGAATCTCATGGACTCACCTTAGTTCCCTTCTCTCCCTGACGTCCCTCTGGTCCTCTTGTTCCAGCAGGACCCTGTCAAATAAAACATATATATACAACATTAGCATTAACAAACAAAGTATATAATACATTCTGCAATTTCAAGTTCCACAATTTCATTAAAACTACAGCAAGAAAGATAGTCACTAGATTATGTCATTGAACTGTGCATCACATATAGGCCACTCTTGGATGCATGATGGAGGAATGCATTCATGACTGCCACTGTGCTGTTCTTATGCAAACACCCCTTGGTAGAACCCGGTGCATCAAATGATAATGGTGACCTTACCCTCTTCCCTAGGGGGCCGGGAGGTCCGTTCTCACCAGGAGGTCCAGGGGATCCCTGCAGTAGGAGGCAGAGAGAGCAGATTGAGGACACAGAGACTTTTTTTATTGTTCTTTCACATATCTGCATTGTTGCATCTTTTGACTTACAGACTCTCCTGATTCACCATCTTCTCCTCTCTCTCCCTTAGCGCCATCTTGACCCTGAAGTAAAGCAGATCAGGGTTAGTGGTTTTTCTTCTGTGTGCGGAACAAGCTGAACTGAACTGTTGGCAGCCGTGCAGCCACATACAACCCAGCTTTGACATCTGACAGAATATGTTATCGATATGGAGTTTAAATGAGATGCTGACGTTTATTCCTCAAAAAAAGATACTCACTCTGGGTCCAACCTCACCAGGGGGACCAGGATCACCAGGGAAACCAACAGGACCCTGAAGTCAGAGACAAAAACAAAACTCTAAGAGGCAGAAATCAAAATGTCGTCTGAATTTATGGGAATAAAATTAGGAGAAAGAAGAAAAGACCACTTCTGCAGTGGAGTCTAAAGTCATTGATGTGTGAGGCAATGTCATCGTGTGTGTGTTTCTGTTGTGTGCATGTGCAGTGTGGGTGTCATACAGGGTTTCCTTTGGGTCCGTCGTCTCCAGGTCGTCCTCGGCCTCCAGGAGGTCCAGCAGTTCCAGGTTGTCCGGCCTCTCCCTTCTCTCCGCGCTCTCCACGAGGACCCTGCCAACAGGAGCACAGAAGTCTTTGTTAACTCATGGATGCTATTAACAGGTCAGCAAGGTGACAGTATCCTGATATCTCCAGCCACAAGGTGTTAGGGTCAGACCCTCAGCCACTCACCTTCTTTCCTGGCTCCCCTCCGATTCCAGGTGGTCCGCCCTCACCGGGCTCTCCCTGAGGAGCAAACAGTATTTCTTTTAGTTCAAGTTGAAATTAATTCAGTTTTTATTTCTTTGGACACCCTCAAACTCATGCAGAAATATTGCTTCAGTGTTGGCAAAAAGATCTTTATCGCTGCACCTTCTCTCCAATAGGTCCAGGATTACCCAAACCACCAGGAGGACCTTGAGGACCCTGAAAAACACACACAAAAAGATTGAGTTCACATCAAAATGTTTTAGTTACAGCTGCTTTACTCGTTTACTTACCTACCAAACAATAACTCACAATTTTACCATATGAAAAGTAGCACAATAGAATAATTTTGCATAATCTTTTTAATAAACAAACCATGGCAGTGTGATGGCACGAGTGCTGTTTTTAAAACAAAATTCAAGACTATCGCTGTTTTCAGAACTCATTTAGTGTCATTTAACACGCTACCTCTGACAGTTAATGTTGCAAGAGCTGTAAACACTCACGTCAGCGCCGTTGGGTCCAGCAGGGCCACGGGGTCCTGGGGGGCCTGGAGGACCCTGGAAACATAAAGAGGCTCACGCTTTTTATCATCATTTACGATTTTATTGCGATAATATAAATAACTGAAGCAGTCATTACAACTGACATTATGTATTTCTGAAACTCACCAGAGGTCCAACATCTCCCGTCTCTCCCTTCTCACCTGGTGGTCCTGGTAATCCCTGCAGGAGTGAGAGTTAAACAAAGATTTAATTCAGCTTAGCAACTTAGCAAAAGAGTGTAGCTCAGCTAAATATTTATATAAAAATGTCTCAAATAAAGATTCAATAAAGACTTGAGTGAATCTGACTCTGAAGTGAGTGGCTTTTGTTTTACCTGCAGTCCGATGGGTCCTGGGGCTCCTGGGAATCCTCTGGATCCTTCGTCACCTTTAGCTCCAAAAGGCCCCTGCTGGCCCCTTGGTCCAAGCTCTCCATCGGCACCCTGCACCATAGAAGAAGAAAAACAGAAATAAAGACATAAGAGATAAGAATAAGTTGAAAACACTGTCTTCATCAACACTGAATGTTCAGCTTCTCATCATTACAGTAATGATCGGCGTGTTCGTGTAATTAAATTTCCATTTTGCAAAGCATATTTTATCATATTGATAGCTCTCGTATGATACAACACTTTGTAGCTTTGTTGGGAAAATGATCTGTCTCTTATGTATTTTATAACCTGGTTTGTTTGGAATAAATAGAAGAACTGAACTGTGCTGCGTGAGCAGTGACACCCAGCTAAACAAGAAAAGAGTGCCACCTAATGCATCAAACTGCAAGTTCACACAACCAGGTACAAGTTTGTACTTACAGCAGGACCAGGCTGACCGACAGGACCCATTGGCCCGGGTGGACCAGGAGGACCCTACCAACAAGCAAAAAAAACAAGAATACCAACAATTAACAAAACAACAAAACAGCAGTGATACGATAAACAGAAACAGCATCGTTAGATTCACACAAATGACATTCTGATCATTTCCAAGCAGAAATCCATCTTGATGCAAGCCAGCATCACTCACATGCTCTCCTTTTCCTCCCTTGGCGCCCTTCTGACCATGCTCTCCGACCTCTCCCTGCATTGACAAACAAACATCACGTTACAGCGAAGACAAGTTAGAAACAAAGCTCTGAAATGAATAATCATCTCCTCAGAAAACAGCAGCGTGGATGCTCAACTCAGTTACCACATTTCGCCATATTAGACGTTATGACACATTATTATGGATGATTGTTAAGATGGTGGACGTGTTGGTGTGAAGACTGTTACTTAGAATTACTGGCCTTGTCTCCGTCCTCTCCGGGTACTCCAGGTGATCCGGCAGGGCCAGGCAGACCCACGGGACCCTGCACTCCATCACGACCTGCTGGGCCAATGGGGCCTTTCTCACCCTTAACAGGAGAAAGAGAACAAAGACAATCAATAGTTGTCTTTGGATCTTATTCCAAGTGCACCACTACACACTGGATGAAATTCTCCAGAATACTCACAGGAACTCCCTTCTCTCCAGCGGGTCCAGGGGGCCCCTGGGGTCCTGGTCTGCCAGGAGGTCCAACAGGTCCAGCAGTACCAGCTTGTCCCCTCTCGCCAGGAGACCCCTAAAAAGGTACAATATCATAGAGACAGTACAGATTACAGCAGGTATTCATTAAGTGAATACTTAATTCTTAGGCTAATGGACTGAGACTATTATTACCAAATAAAAGAATTTCATAATTATCATCAATCATATCCCATCGTGAAATAATCAAATATTTGAAATATTAAAACCCACAAAATGAATTATAGCCAGAAACAAATACAATGATATACTGACCTAACTCCAAGTAACTGAGTATTACTAATTATTATTTTCTTTCCATAAGTTGGACTTAGGGTGTTATGAAAATAAACTTTTCATATGGTTTGAAACGTACAGCTGATCCAGGAGGTCCGGCAGGTCCTTCACTTCCCTTCAGTCCTCCACCTCCCTGGAAGAAAAGACAAGAAGGGATTAATCAGTAATCTTTCTCTTTTAGGCACTTTTATCCAAAGATCAATTCAGTGCTATCAAAGTGGTGATCAGTATAAGCTTTAAAAAATTAAATGGTGCCTGGCGATCTACACAGTATTTCTCTTGGTCATACTCACAGGGGTTCCAGGCAGTCCTCTCTCTCCAGGGAACCCTCTCAGTCCTGGGGGCCCGTCTTTACCGGGGCCTCCGGGTGGTCCAGGGTCTCCCTTGGTGCCCTCCTTCCCTGAGGGACCAGAAAGTCCCTGCTCTCCAGGTGGACCTGGGGGTCCGGGGTGGCCGCGCTCGCCCAATGGGCCGGTCTCTCCTGATGGACCCTGCAGGGGGTGGGGGGTGGGGTGGAGAGGGCAGCGAGAGGAAGAAGATGTAAGATGTTGGGAGAGAGAGGAAATAAAGTGCAAAGAAGGTGAGAATGAAAAGAGCGAAAAGGATAAAACAAATGTCGGACAAGTTGTGTTGTTATGAAAACTGATGCACCATGATCGGGAAAACTCACCTGAGGTCCAACGACTCCAGGAGGCCCAGGTGGACCCATTTTACCTTGGAAACCCTGGAGGAGGGAAACTCAGTTAACGAAGAATCTACAAAATATTGAACCTTGTTCCTGCTGTTCAGATGCATCATAATATGTGTGTGTACACAAATTAACCAGAAAATCTGTTATTAACTAACTGCTGGTACATTTATTATTTTACGATGTTTTGGTCTGTTCAACCTTCATCGGTTATATTTTTTTCTTTAAGAGTAGTAAAAAATACAACTTACAACTTCTCCTCTCTGTCCAGGGTGTCCAGGCAGCCCGTCCTTTCCTGGTGGTCCCTGTAAGGAAACATCAATCAACCATCATATGTTAATTAAATCTCCACCTTAAGAGGGCTTTCCCTACAAGGAACATCAAACCCAAGACCATGTTGGAACAATGTACAACAATTATCTTATGAACAGCCAAGTGATACCACCTTGAATATATACAGTATCAGTCTATGAGAAACTGGCATCAAAACATTTACTTACTGGAGGTCCCTTTGGTCCGGGGAAACCATTGGCTCCCTGAGGCCCGGGCAATCCCTGGTGAGACAGCAACAAATGACATAATAAGAACATTTAAGAATACCCATTCAGTTACAAAAATCTTACAGGATGAGACACAGACTTGAGTGTAAGCTTTTTAAAAATGAAGCGCTCACCCTCTCTCCAAGAGGACCAGGAGGGCCATCGCTTCCCGAAGTTCCCTAACAGGCAATAATAAAAAAACAGCAACACAGTGAATAAAAAATTAAGTCTTGGATCACAAGCTATTGTTCTTGAATATGTTTAGCTTCTTTAAACAGATGGCACCCAGTGTTTCAGGCAAGAGGGCAAAGAAAAGGGATAAGAAATATCACAAGACTGTGCCGTGCACTCGTGTGGACACAGTTTGTCGGTACAATCTGGATAGATTCTCTGCGTGGACAAACCTTTGCTCCTGGTTTCCCAGTCGCCCCCCTCGGTCCTCTCTGCCCTCTGGGACCCTGATGGACACAAACAGTGAGAATAATTAGTGAAAAGCCTTCATCGGTCCAAAACAATGCTACTGTGGTTACCTTGATGTTCGATTAGTTTTAAATTGATCAAAGTAGTGCTTAATGAATATCATATCACTCCCTGAAAACCCTCCATCAGCTGTTTAACTTGCACATCTTGCTGCAGGGATGTACAGGTGCACTAGGGTCCCCTGTGACATCACTGTTGGGTGTGGTTACAGGTGCAACAAAGCACATTTCTGACCACAACCAACCAGAGCTGTAAGAGGTGAAACAGGCTTGAAACTTTCAACCAGAGGGCAGTGGACCTCTGCTTTTTTAGCCTGGAGCTCAGTAAAAGTTTTTATCCATCTGTGCTCAACAGCTTGAGGGGAAGAAAGGTCAAAGAGCATCATTCTCTGGCAGAACAGCTTTTACGAACTGTCAGAAAGAATGAATGAATAAATGTGAAATGGTACCGTTGGTCCTCTTTGTCCTCTTGGTCCTGATTTGCCACTAAGACCCTGAAAAAGCAAACAAACAAACAATTACAGACTCAGCCAGACAGAAGAGAACTGTACATTACTGATTATACAACTTAATCTACTGGATCCATCAGTCTAGCTTATCTGTGGAGAGATTATTAATCAGATCTTTGATCACTGATCATCTATAGGCTGAAGGAGCTGAACAGTCTGACTTGAGAAGCAAAATCTTCCACAGAGCCATCGCCTTACCCTCGTTCCCTTCTCGCCGTTTGAGCCAGGGAATCCTGGGAATCCAAGAGATCCCTAAAAAACAAATCAACATCTCAACATCGGCAGTGTTTCTCCCCATACAGAGGCCTGGTGATCACTAGTGTGAAAAAATAAGTCTTCCTGAATGAATAATATAAGATGAATGAGTCAGTGAGGATGACAGATCCTGTATGTGTTTTGTTTCTCTTACCTTAGGTCCTTGTCTTCCAGGATATCCAGGAAGTCCAGGTACACCAAGTTTACCCTGAAATCACATGTTGACATCATTAATCATTATCCTTTAACTTCATTGGGTCACAACATCTGCAGTTGTGTTTAAATATTACCAACCAGTTACACAACAAATCGTATTACAAGCCTGCCAATGATGATTTGTTCAAATTCAGACATATATACCATAATATGAAGGGTAAATGAGAATTTGCTGATATTGTGCTCAGGTGTGCTACAGTCATATTAACATGCAATACAATGTATGGCAAAATGTCTTACAGAAACTCAAATATTCAGTTGCAACAACTAAAAATACAACACAAAAGGAAAACACTTTTGTGAAAATTAAATGGCCATTTTTCAATTATAAAATACTGTAAATTCCATGTTTAAATGTCAGGTTTCACTCAAGTGCACGTACATGTACAACCACAAGAGGGCAGCACAATGATATTTCCTGCCTAATGTATTGTCAAAGAAGAAGAAAATGGTAACGATCTTGGTAAATTTGTGGGAAATATCGGCAGTGAAATCCAGTTTCAGGCGACTTTCACTTTGATGAATAATACATATATATATCAGTGACCTATCTGGTGTTACTAAGAGCCAATCATGTAATCAGGCTGTACCTTCTCTCCAACAAGTCCAATTGGTCCGAGCTCACCAGGGGGTCCGACGCGACCCTTTGGCCCCTCTGGACCATCCTCTCCTCTGGGCCCTGATACTCCAAGCTCACCCTGCGAGCAGGAGACAAAGCAAAACCATCAGTGATTCATTAACCCATTAATCATTCTATTAATGAACTGATCAGCCAACCAGTTACTCCACCAATCTATCTTACCCTCTCTCCCTTGACACCAAAATCTCCCTTAATTCCAGGGAAACCATCTTCTCCCTAGAAACACAAGCAGACAAAAAACATACAGTACAAACTCAGAAAAAGACTATTTCAACCTCGTTTTTGATTCAAACTCAAAATCCTTTCCGACAAAGACATGAACATTTTCTAACATATTTGCGTGCTTTCACTATTGTGATTTAATGAGTGAGTGATGTTTATTTGAAAGTATTAAACTGTAATGAATCACTTACCTTCTCTCCCTTGTGGCCCTTCAGTCCACGGATTCCTTGACCTCCCTGCAATTAAAGCATCCCATAATCAGTACACTGATATGCTTGTGTTGGTTCAGTTTATTTGCACATGCAATGCAAAATCCCCCCGAAAGGGAAAGCAGCTTAGACTGTGCAAACTGACCTCACAATAACAAAACCTGCTAGTTGATTTCTACAGACCTTGATGCCACGAGGGCCAGGATAGCCGATAGCTCCCTGCGGACCGTTGGGACCCTGGAGAAGGTCAAAGAAAGAAGGACGAGTTTACAACACAATAAATATCTTAAGGTAAATATGTTGGGTGTCATTTCGACATGCACAACTACAACCACAAAGTTACTTAAAGTCACTTTCAATCAAACTCTTTCAGATGTAATATGTTTCTTCTGCTATGAGTCATATTTAATTGGTGAATTGAGTTTGTTAGATGGAACATATGTGGTACGATGGGGTCATGATTGACACCCACCTGGTTTCCTTTGGTGCCGGGAGGCCCCTCCTTTCCTGGGTGACCCTGAGAAGGGAAGACAGAGAGTTCAAGCCACAGGAAGGACATCCAGTGTTGGCAGATTCAACTTAATTCAGTTTTTATGATATATACAAGGAGACAAACGTACAGGAGGGCCGTCAGCTCCAGGCATTCCTGGCAGACCTGGTTTTCCTGTGGGACCCTGATGGAGAAGACAAAGTGGTCATGAGTGAGAGCCCAGAGCGTGGCAGTTTTGCACTTGAAACTTTTTGGTAACTGCCATAAAACACCAGAAGAAGAACAACAACGTGATAAAAACAAATACATGCTACAATTATGCATTAAACAACTGTTGAAATCGCTCTCTTTCTATGCTTTAGTGAGTTACTTCAGCTGCCATTATCACAGGGACTGTGCTAATTATTGAGCCTTGAGAGTTAGCTGTTTTCCCATTTCCAGTCTTTATGCTAAGCTAAGCTAATTGGAATGAAAGAATCATTATATAATACACTTATTTGTCAATTTTATGCTGAAAATCTGACAAAAAATACTTTTAAAATCCTGTCACTTTTACTTTCTGGTTGGATTGGACGTTGGATTATGAACCATGAAAGTAGGGAACAAGTTAACATCCTGTATCTTGAGGTACTTTTAATACAGAGTTACTTTATGTATTTTTGGTTTCTTACTTTCTCTCCTGGGGGTCCGAGGGCTCCCTGAGGTCCTGGCATTCCCTGCAAAAAAAACCCCAAACAAAAAACAAACACATGAGACTTATGCTCAACGTATGGGATGAATGTATACTCTCAACTGTTTCCTTTTATTTTTGTGTGCATGTGTACGCGCGCCTATGCTCTTTAGCACACAATTACTTGATGAAAGAAGTTAAAATCACAAGTATGTGATACTGGGGAGCTGTCCTCGGTCTCACCTGAGTTCCTGGGGTTCCCTGCTGACCTGGAGGTCCTGGCTCTCCTTGGGGACCCTGAAGAGACAGAGATACAAGAAGATAAAGTGATGATACATGCAAACCAAACAGCCGGGCAGAGTGAAGAACAGATAAGGACGAGAGAATCATGTAGAATCAAAAGAAAAGATTTGCATTATTGTAAGGTGTACTGATGCTAATTATCTGCTGATTCAAAAGTACAAGGTTACATGATAACATGGTAGATAACTTATAGTGACACTGACCAAGTTCCCCTTGGGACCGTGGGGCCCGTCATTTCCTCGTACACCCTGAGAAGAAGAGAGGATGAATATAAAAAAAACTGAATCCATTCTGAACAAAATCAATGTCAACAATTCAAAAACAATTCAAACAGAGTTTCACATACTAATAACTAACTCACTAAGGTGAAGCAGATCTTTTTGTCTGCAGTGGGAGCTGAAACTATCCCTGCTGGTGCCTTGCTCAATCCCACTCACAGCAAACTAAAGACCGTGGTGATGATGCCAGTGCGAGTCTTCACATTTGTGGGAATCAAACACTGCTGCTTAAAGGGGAACGCCACCGATTTTACACATAAATGTCTGTTTACAGCCGAATCTCCGACCGAACTGTTGGCGGCCGAGTCGCATTATGGGTAATCTAGGTGCCAGGTTTTGACAAGGAGGAAGAATGCGTGGAATAAAAAAGATGATATCTCTACTGCGTTCTGCTGCAGTGATTTTGATCCTTTAAAAAAATTAATTACCCATTGTGAGTTAGACAATATTATAGGACTGCAGTGCTATTTCTGTGGAGAACTTTTTAAGGGAAGAGCTCAACCACTTGAGCAAAACAACTCTAGTACATATAAATACATGAGTGTCAAATGGATACTTGGGACTTGGCTGCCTAAATCCTGGGTGATACTGGGTGTCTTGGTATTGTTTTGAGGTGACTGTGGGAACATTACACGCTCATTTTTAGATTACTGGATATCCCCTTCTTTATATCAGGTCACAGGGTGTTGTTTCAGGAGGTGCTGTGGGTGTTCAGTGGTCACACAGGCATGAAACAATGCAGCTAAAATCACAGCAGCACAATGTGGTTTGAAATTGTTTTTACTCACAGGAGGTCCAGAGATTCCAGGAGGACCTTTAGGTCCGAGCAAACCACGAGGTCCCTAGAGACACACACACGCAAGCCAAGATCAGTCGGTAATCTTTTTTTACATTTCCTAATTACAAATTGGATTCTAGAATAAATCATAATGTAGATTAATATTAATGGGAGGTCAAAGGTAAACAACAGCTACAGTAGCAACATTAGCATCAGGACAAACTGACGAATGAATATATAGTAGTATACTGATCATTATATTGTAATGAGTGTTACTGTTTGTTGATAAATAATACAAGTGTTTATAAGTGTTTAATATTTTGGTAGATGGCGCACCTATCGTCTTCAAAAATAATTTTTGTTGAAGGGAATTGTTTTTTTAATGATATCATTGATATTAATGTGAATGTATATTCCTATAAAAGATTGTAAAATATCTGATGCACATCCAAGCTATTACTTGCAAGAAATGGACGCATGTGTTGGTAATTGTTTTGTAGAAACCACTGCACCATACACCTGTGATCCTGACAGCACTCTCCATCACTGCCTCAACTATTTCAGGTATCAGTGCTGTGGTGAGAAACAACAGGTGTGACGGTAGCGGTAGTGCTACAGGTGGATATACAGAGATGTATTTCGGGAGGCTGTTTCTAACAGAGTGACATCGAGGGAGAGATTTATAATAAGCTATGTTGTCATGGAAACACTCACTGGTTCACCTGGGAGACCCCGGGGTCCGACGTCTCCGTCGTCTCCCTGGAAACACACACAGAAACAACACGCCAAGGATGGAAAGATGCCGATTATTAACAGTTATGGAGTGCCACAGTGACAGATGTTTTGTTTTTGTTGTTGATGTTTTTCAAATTCTTTTCTCATATCTCCGTACCCTCTCTCCGTCCTCTCCTTGAGGGCCTGGGGGTCCCAGTGCTCCAGAGTCACCCTGGGGAGATGACAGAGCGGAGGAAAATATTTAGCTCTTCTTACAAACAGATGTGCAAGTATTAAAGTTCTTAGACATATTCAAGAACAGTCAATATTTTTTACTGCCACCATAACTATAATAATAATAATAATAAGAAGAAGAATAATAATAATAGTGTGTGAAGTGTGTGTGGCATTTTGATTGTGATTTGCTTTTGACTCACCCGGTGTCCTTTGTCCCCGGGCAAACCAGGAAGGCCATCAAAACCACGGTCACCCTGAGAGAGACACACA
The DNA here is from genome assembly GCF_043641665.1 of Enoplosus armatus. Lineage (NCBI taxonomy): Eukaryota > Metazoa > Chordata > Actinopteri > Centrarchiformes > Enoplosidae > Enoplosus > Enoplosus armatus. The sequence goes on from NC_092195.1 coordinate 19,296,387, forward strand.
GACATGTAAGGTTTTATTACTGCATGTCGAAGACCAATACCAAGTAAAAGCTGGCTTAATCATACTCCTGTGTAGCCTACCAAGTTACACATTTCTGATTTCACAAATTCACCACTAAAAAAATCTAACAAGCATCTAAAGCCTCAGGGGAGATATATGTTTAATTTTGAGGCAACATCACAGTTACATAAATACACAAGTATTTCATTTGTTAAATAGGGGGATCTGTTGCATCTACAAACAAAGAGCGAAAATCAGAAGCCAATAGAGTTGATTTAGACGACGTCCATGAAGGAGAGAGAGGTTACCTTAGTTCCAAGCTCTCCTGGCATTCCCCTGGCACCATCGGCTCCAGCACGACCCTGTTAGGAGACAAGCAGACAAAGAACATGTTTTAAAGTGCCATCATATATGACACACAGTTGTACCACATGCCAAGTACCCATGTTTTGTTGATAGAGAGAATTAAACAGGACTACAGGAGAGCGCCGGGTCTGGAAATACATGACTCCTTGTTTAAGCGCTGCAGAGGGTTGACAAAACCCTCTCTGGAGACAAAAACCTTCAAACAATAAACAACTTAATGAAAAAGCAATGGGCGGCAGGGCGGCCATTTTTTATACTCACTCTTCTTCCTGATTTGCCTGGAGGTCCCATCATACCCTGGGGTCCCCTGGAGCCCTGGAAAATTAATTAGATTACATACATAACGCTGTTCTGTAAATGGAAAGGGTGATTTGACGCACAAATAATTTAAATTTGTTTTTACCTGAGGACCGGGGTCTCCACTCTCTCCCTTCAGACCAGAACTTCCTGGATTTCCCTAAACAGACACAGTAATCATCACCATCATCATGAAAAACTATTTATCCTTTCACGTCACTTAATGATGAGAAAACAATCAGCTTGATATGAACAAGTAAGGGTCCAAATAACAGATAACATACCAGGGGTCCAGGGCGTCCAGTGAAGCCCATTGGTCCAGGAGGTCCTTTCAGAGCCATCTAGAGACAACAACATCTCAAAATCAATGATGATGGAGGCACGTCAAGACTCCACTGACATGATCCTTGAGGCAAACTAACCGCACAGTGGAAATGTGAAGTAAAAGTGATGACTGACCCTGGCCTGAGACAAGATGGCTGCTGCCTGGGCTTCCTGTGCAGACACGACAGGACCCTTATCTCCTCCACTCTGACCAAAACGGAACTGCAAAAAGAAAAGAAAAAAGCATTTAGACTATGCGAGTGACTAATGAATGGTCACAGTTGCAACTGTTGGATAAATTGAATATAATTTATCGACAAAAAACACTGCGGAACAATTACTTGAACTAATAAACAAACAAACAAATCAAAATATGATGGCAGGTTTATAGACTGGAGCTGCGATCAGTGAGGAACCTCCAATCTATTGGTCTTCATCCAAATATTTAAACATAAGCCTGCATCAAGCTGTGTACTGAACATACAGAGAACTATACCGAATATTTAACAAGGGTCAGTGTTAAATCTTAAAGGTATCCACAAAATGTTTTCCCATGTTGGAGCAAATATCATTCACTTTAATGGCCAGTCAGATGGTATCCATTTCTAATAAAGGATCAAAAGTTAAGGGTGACTCACAGGCAGCATGACTGAGGTCCCAGGAGGTCCAGGGACTCCATCAGCTCCAGGCAGACCAGCCCTACCAGGAGGACCCTGCGTGAAGGAGAGAGGGAGCGGTGAGCTTGCCGGTTCACGGAGAGAGTGGAAGTGAAATACGCTTCTCTTGCAAAACGCTTCTGCAGTCACCAATAATGTCTCAGAATCGTCTGTGCACAGATTCTGCACTAATGTCTCTACAAACCTGCACCTCTGTAGATAAAGTGAAACACTCACCCTCTCGCCAGGGTCACCGACAGATCCAGGAGGTCCAGAAGAGCCGGGGGGGCCAGAAGGACCCTGAAAGATGTGGAGGAAGAGTGCTTAAGTATTCTGACTACAGAATCAATGTCAGTGTCACGTGCAGATTTATTACAGTGTTACAGGAAGATCCTAAACATAACATTCAAGAAAGAACGTTAATTGTCACATCCTTGCAATAGAGAAGTGTACCGGCTAAGGTGCTATTTAATATTGGCAACAAGCAAATTACACTACGACCAAAATAATGACTAGCTCAGAGAATAAAGGTACTAATCTAGAAGAGAAAACTACAGGAGTGTCAATATGATATGTAGAGGAAAGTAAAATGTCTTTTGGAAAAAAAAAACAAGGGAATAATCATCATCTACTTACAGCAGGTCCCTCAGGTCCTGGAGGTCCTTCAATCAGCATACCCTGCAAAAGTCAAAATACAAGTCATTACTCCATTAATCAGGCTCCTCTGATTCTGTGAGATTCATTTTGTTTGTAGTGCACCTTAACTAGTACAATTTTCTTTACTAAAAACATGTTTGGAACCTTCTGGAGGGGCCTGACCCTTTTCAACAGGTGCATTTCAGGTTAAATAACTTATTTCAGCATTTTGGGACTGAAATATGCACTAAAGAAAAAAACCTGCTTATATAACAGATGTTCAGCCGTTTAGCTCATCTACGAGGACAAGAAGCTTAGGTTTGTCATTTACTCTGTGGATAGGCATGTTTGCTGCCATTTGAACTACGAGCTGTCTAAGCTATGGGGAGTTTGTTCCCCATTATTGGCACCAATTTAAACAAATATGGAACAGGGTGGGTAACCAGTTGTAGATATATCAGGTGATATTATAACAGAACAGGTGTGGTTCTTCTGCCAAAGTAGTACTCTAACAAGCGAATATGCGTCACATTTTAATAACACCCTCAAATTAATGTGGCAAATCTATCTAAATTGATGAGCAATTGTCCTTCCTTTCACAGAGCAAGCCAGTTTAAATACACCTGCTCAGGTAAAGACAGTTAGTAACTCACAGGCTCCAAGACAGCAGGTTCTCCTTTCTCTCCTTTCTGGCCTCTGACGGCAGCCTGAGGAAAACACACATGTAGCCAACAACACAGCGTAGTCAGTATAGAGGTGCTTACACACACCCATTGGAAATGAAAGACAACACACTTGCTGAATGCTTATGACAGACAACAGTATCTCACATAAAGACGCCTTCATTATATCAAACACTGACATGACAAAATGAAAACCTGTTTTTGCTTGCGATAAGCTTTCGTCCAAATACCGATGATTCAGTGGTTCTGTTGTTCCATTATATTTTGCATAGATACAGAGAATCATCTGGGCTTAGCAGCTCTAAATGCAGCCATACACTGAGATAAATGGCATTCAAGACAAAAGATGCAGTAATCGGTTACTGCTTCACTTCCAAATGCCTCTTTATGAAGTGTATCTGATAGTTCAAGCTATCGTTTATGTTTATTAGGATCCCCAATAGCTTCTACCACGGTAATAGCTATTCTTCCTGGGGTCCTGAGTTGCTCACTATACACCGTATAGAGTAAAACCTGTTTCAACCTCTGATGTGGGGGACTAGGTCTTGGTCCTTAAAGTTTTGAAATGCATTCAAATACAGATTTCTCTGTGATTGATTGAGCTTGCCTGGCATAAAATTGAATCTGTGAACACGCCTTACTAGCATGGTGGCCATTTTGAATTTACTTATATCACATTGGGTGGGAAACTAAAACATGTGTTAACAACCAATACATAAAATGATCTAAGGGCAGACCGGAGTTTCATTTTTAATGTCAAGTCTAAATTGCTAACTGTAGTTAAAGTTGTAGCTGGTCCTCCTGAGATATCTAACCTGATTTTATAACTTTTAGGTCTATCTGAAGTCCACACTTATGTGTTAAAGTGAAGGTAGTCATGGCTACATTCTCCATCCCAGTTTTCTGAAGTACCGTGTGTTCAAATTAGTCACCATGGGTAAGGGGGTCAACAGTTCCCAGAGTGGTAAAAAACAGCCTTTGATGGCCTTTGAGAGATGGCAAACTCAAACAAGTCATTTGAGAGGACATTGAATACAATTTGACAAAGACTAGGATTCAGAGTTGGTTGAAACTGATTTTGTTTGTTTGCCTGTGAAGCAAAACGACTTACGCCTCCCTCGTCTGTCACAGCGGACAGGGCGGGGCCCATGTTGGCATCGGCCTCTCCAGTCTCCAGTAATGGCTCATTGTAGTCCCTGTAGGAATAGTCGTATTCCTTAAGGCCCACGTCCCCAGTCACATACTCCTCGGTGAAGGCCTCCTCGCCCCCACCTCCTGCCTTGGTGGCATCTACCTCCTCTCCCACCAACGATGGCTCCACCTGGGGCTGGGTTGGGTTTATCAGAGCCGCAACGGGATAGATAGAGGGGCACGAGAGGATGAACCAAGCAAAGGGAAATAAAGATGCAAGAGGAAGAAGGAACAGTGAAAGGAGGAGGGAGAGGTATGTATGAAGGGGAAATGTTAGTAAAGGAAAGAGAAATATAGAATGAAACGAAAGGGGAGTGGAAGGGGGGCATATATAGAAAAAAGTGAGTCTTACCTCTTGCAAATAAACAGTGACATAGGGACAGAAAACAACTGTGGGGACTCTATCAGTCCTTCATGCTGTAACTTCAGTCTGATTTTTTCAGGTGAATTATGGACCTTAAATCTTCTGTTAATCAACTATTGTTGAGCTTATGATAGTATGTGTTTCCACCAAAGCATATCCTCATCAGCCTGTGTGTGTTGACCTGTAACCAAATCCAAATTTGCCTAAATATATTATCTGACATTGTAAGTTTGGAGAGAAAGAGAGAGAGAGAGAGAAAAGACACTTTAAATGTCAAGGTCATGCTTGCATAATCCCTGAACACACAGAACTGACATGAAGCACTTGGTGAAAACAAGCTGCTGATATGTGCTAGACTATGCAAAGCAAAAACTATGTTATTTTCTATTTTACTTACCATGGGTGTTTTAAAAACAAATATGAATCCAGTGGAATTATTCTGTACGGTTACCTCATATAAAAACGTGAATACATCTGAAGCACTATCACAACAAACTGTGAATAATGTGTATATTTGTTCCTAAAATATACCATATTGAACTGACACATTTCTCACCAAAACAGTGGCAAAAACATTCTCAGAATCAAAATTGGAAAACAAAGTCATCAAAGTCAGTTAATACAGATAAAACAGTAATGGTGACAATACGGATTATTGCCAAAATAAGTGAACTGTGAGAAACAGATCAGAACTGTGAGAAACTCATTCTCAAATTCTGATAGTTCAGGGCTGTAAAGTAAGCCACGTCAACTCCTGTATTCTTTAGTTCAGTTAGAATTTTATCCCAAACAAGAATGCATTATATTCATCTCCCTTTGTTGCTGTGGTTAAAACTGCACATCAAATATTCCTACGCGGATCCCTTTTTCCACAAGAATGTTGTTCTTATGTCAAGGTCACGACCTGATCAGCGAAGGACCTCGGGATGAGAACAAAACAGACATCTTGTTGTTAGGGAAAATGGGAGCCACATAAAAATGTTTGATGATACAAGCAGATGAATGTGGTGCATTCCCCTTTGAAGAAGCTTTTCTCCTATGTCTTGTCACGTGGCATCGGTGCCAACAAAACATTGATGTGTGGTTAGAAAAGTGTAAAGAGAGACACAGGGCTGTAACTACTTGGTTAAACTACATAGACTGGGCTCACCACCACACAGGTATTACACTGTCTTCTTCCTTTGGTGATGGAAGTCTCTTTTGTTAAGGTAGTGATTTATTCTTGTTTTTGTGTTAATTGGTAACTGGAGTTTTTATATTTTACTGTGAAAATTAAAATCTATCTGGAGATTTGGCGTTTAATTTACATGTATGTCCTCTAGATCTATTCTGTCGGTCTTCCTTGACTGTTTCATCTCCTCGATCTGTGTCACTGACCAGTGTGTCATTTTCTTTTTACCTGTACAGGGACCTCTTCTTGTCCAATCACCTCACCCTCTGGCAGTGGGACCGTCTCCTCATAGTAATAATCAGTCTCTGTAGGGGTGTGGCCAGCCTCGGAATATTCAGTGTCTACATCCTGATTGGTCAAGTTGACAGGAATTGGAGAGCAGGGAGGAAGTAAGCAGATTTGATTGGAAGAGCGTGGTTAGTTCAAAGTCTGCTTGTAAGTGATGATGAGTTAAAAGAAGAAAATGGAACACATCATAAAATTGTCGTTGCCAGAGGCAAAGAAGTTTTTACTGGCAACTCACATTTTTAAAGTTGATCCATTTTAGAAAAGAAATTTCAGGTAGTTTCTCAATAACTATAAATTTTGCCATATGCAAGATTTAGGGAGTCATTGAGACTACTTTGCTGAGATTTCTTTTTGTTGTATTGATGAACATTTTTTGCTTTTTAAAGCCCACAAAGCCAAGATTCATGAAAGGGTGAAGTCTGCTCTTATTGGAAGTAGGACTGAGAGCCTCTATCCATCCCTTAAGATGAAAACATCATAACTTGATGCTTTGGGATGTCTAGTTTCACCCAAGACCAGAAAACAGAGAGACAACCCCAATCAACAGCCTCACAGAACTTAATTCAGTTACTTAAATGTAACAGTCAACGCATGCTGTGAATTTACCAGAACCCACTAATGACCATGAACCTCACAATGTCTCTCTACCTTGACGCATGTCAGCTTCATAGTAGACTACACATTGAATGAAATTTGACTTCTAATGACGGCACACATTTTTAGTTTCTGTGAGGCTGCTTTATTCATATTTGATACAAAATATGGCCAGAGACAGGGAGACAGGTGTCAGAGAGAAAACACAGGTACTTCAAAAAAAACAAAAAACATAGAGAGAGAGAATGACAGAGTGACAGGGGAGTTTTGTTGTGTTGCTTGTGTATAGAATGTGATAGTATTTGTGTTTTCTCAGGTTTAGTTTTTGTGCCATAGAAATCCATGCTCATTCATTTGACCGATACGTTAATGGTTTCCCCCAAAAAGAAAGAGAGACGGAGTGCTGGAGTGTATTTAGGTTCTGAGATCCAGTTTCAGCAGCTTGAAGGTAGGAGTATGAAGTGAAGTAAAGAACAATGAAACTGTACAATTAGCCATGCTTCAATGTGCACCGCTGTATCATATCATATGGAGAAGTGAGGGTGATCATGAAGATCATATGATATATAAACAGAGGACAGGGCACCCAGCTTGGTATGAACCACCTTCCACTCTGAAGACCAGATTGTCCACCATCAAGGATTTACCTCAAAATTTGCACTGCCAGCCACCTATTGAAAGATCAAGCTATTCATAAAAGGGACCAAAGTCGTAAAAACAGTTCCACAAAAATTTTGTTGCAGACCCTGGATGGTGGAAAGACCTGTCAACCAGGTGGGACAGATGGGACATACGACTCTGGACATTCTGACCCAAACAAGGGCCCTCCTGTTGTACCTGTTGATAACCGTTGGTAATTTTCTTCGCTGGGACTGCACTTCCACTCAGCGCAGTCTTGCCAAAGGGTGGGAAAGGTTTGTGCAGGGATTTGACATTAATGTCCACCACCACCTTGGATTTCGTGGGTCTGGGTGGAGTGGGCCGGACAGGGGCAGATGTCGGAGCTTCTTTCTTCAGGATGGAAACCTTTTCGACCACATTCTTCACTACTTTGCTCACTGTTGCTTTGACCAGAGGGACTTTGGTGACCACAGTTTTTACTTTGGTGACCTCTTTGACCTCTGCCTTTACTTGAGTTTTCGCTGCTGGAGCTTTGGTGACCCCAGACTTTGCCGTTTTTGTAGGTTCAGGTTTTGATGCTTTTGTGGATTTTGGTGCCTTAGTAGCTTCCACTTTGGCAGCTGATTTAGCTGCACTGACCACAGTCTTTTCTATCTTTTCTACTTTAATAACTTTCTCAGTCTTTGCTTTTGTAGTGGTTTCAATTTTTGCCTGATTTGCAGCACCATTACTAATGGCTTTCTTTTCTACCACAGTAATAACTTTGCCATTGCCATTAGCCTTAGCCTCACCATTGACTTTATTCTCAGCTTTGCCATTAACTTTTACTTTAACCTCTTTAACCTCAATGGTAGTTTTGCCATTTCCATTGGCTTTCTTCTCTGCTGTAGCTTTGCCATTTCCATTAGTCTTAGACACAACCGTGGCTTTTCCATTTCCATTGGCTTTCTTTTCTGCTGAGGATTTTCCATTTCCGTTACCATTGACTTTCTTCTCAGCTACAACCTTGCCATTGCCATTTCCATTCACTTTGGCCTGAGCTGTAGGCTTGGCATCAGCTGTAGTTTTGCCATTGCCATTTGTTTTTGCTACAGCTGCTTTTCCATTGCCATTGCTGTTGGCTTTAGCTGCACCATTTGCTTTCTTCTCAGCAGCTGGTTTACCATTGCCATTCTTAACTGGGGCAGCTGTGGGCTTAGACTTAGCTGCTGTTGTTGGTTTGATCTTAGACAAGAGGATCTCTACTGCAGTGGGCTTTGCTTTGGATGGCTTGGCTGAGGAAGACTTGGGAGCTTTGGTGGGCATGGGCGACTTGACTACAAGTTTGTATGGTCTAGTCTTGGCCGGCTTAGCTGGAGTGGGTTTGGCTTTGACAAGGGTGGATTTAGTGGGGGCTGCTTTTCCATTGAGCGCCTTCTTCTAATATCCGTGATTATTGTTTGGTTGAGATGTTGTTTAGTATGTAAAAGTGCATATTGACAAAGACAGAGAGAGAGAGTGGAGGAAGACAGTGATACATGGAAGGGTTGGGAGGGGGGTGAAAAGCACAAACAAGGGATGGACAGAAGGAGAGAGAAAGACAAGAGTGGATGTTTTGAGAAACAATGACATAAAGATGGCCAAGGCTTGGATGATTTACTGAGACTGTACAGGCATTACTGGATACAGCAGAGGATTCATACTAACAGTAAGCAAAAATACAAAAGTACCAGTACTTAAATTAAAAATCCACATTTTGAGAAATTGCATGTCTTTGACCCAAGTTATTTTGAAGGTTTTTTTTGCTGATCTCTCCAGTAATGCCATTCCCATTATTAAATGACAAAGCAGCATCTTTGTGCTAATATGAACTGGAGCCTGTGGTTTGGCAGAGGCACTGAGGGTGTGACTGATCAGGTAAAGCTGGTGCTGAACACACACACACACACACACACACACACACCCACATAGTTTGTGATGCACTGAGCGGTCCAACTGCAAGACAGAGAAGGTTACTGCTGTTTAGTCATGCAAAAGAAGGAGCATGGATGCCAAGCTAACATGCAAATGCATATCTGTCACATAAAACCAAAAAATGAAAATAATAGTGCGTGATTCATTCCACTACTCATGCTGCTATAATAAAAATACATGCAAATTTACATTGTAAAAAAACTCAAAAATTTCACCCAAATAGTGTAAAGAAAAAACAGACGATCATCCTGAACATAAACTCTTCAAATATGCAATACAGAACACAAACAGACTTAAAGGAGACAGAATGTGGCATACATGTACATGTCATGTATGTCATACAAAGGTCAGATATACAACCATGAATGCATATACCAAGACCAAAACATGTGCATTGATATTCCCATGTTGACTGGAAAATTGGTCAGGACACTGATGATGCAGAAGTACAGTAGGTGCATGCGGTGACATCCTCCAAGACAATTAAGAAATCATGCAAGTAACAAGACAATACAGACACATGCCCTGGCCAAATAGTATTGTAAATCTAATGTTTTTTTTTTTTGGTGGTGATGAATTGTGAAGCCAAATGGGTGGAGTTTATCATAAATGACCAGAAAATTCAAACAATCACAGGAAAGTCAAACACCCATCGTGGGACAAACCCCTTCTATCTTGTACACAACGTAAATTAAAACAAAACTTATTTACAAAGACTATTTGACCAAGATCAGTTTAAGAAAAGGTCACACTGGTTCTTCTTATGTGTTTCATATGCTAACTTGTAATCCATTGGTTTGATATGGTAAAGTCAGCAGATCCACAAATTAACTCTCCTTAAATTCTCAAAAGGTTTTCACTCTATTTGGGAGAAGGTATTCTGGTTCGGATTATGGTGCAACAAGATGGGATATATGAAGAAGGAGGGAAGACTGGAAAACTGAGTGGACAAGAATGGGAGAAAAAGTGTGCATGTGTGCGTGACAACACAGCTGCACCTACACCACCCCAGTGCCCCCACTTGGCCACATCTTAACACACATACATATATGACAACGTGTAAATGACATGAGGACAAAAATATAATCACAAGGAGCAAAGGTAATCCTGTGTGGCAGAGGCTGTGGAAACCAGGTGGATGCGTGAGAGGTCAATGTGGATTAAAGAAAAGGTGAAATAAAACAAAGGAGGTATGGAGCGATGAGGGATGAGAGAGGCATATGCTAAAAGTGAAAATGTAGATTTCCAAACACATATATTAGGGAATGTGTAACGCAAATTTAGTTTGCATTGAAATATTTAGCAAGCTAAACCTATTTTATGAATTATGCCTCCGTTATTGCTTTAATACCTCTCTCTCTCATTCTCCTTCCCTTCCACAAACCCCGCTCGTGTTTTCCGTCTCTCTTGCTCCCTCTTTACCTGTTGATTGGGGGCCCCAGGTTGGGGAGAGGAGGAGGGAACGCCTGTTGTTTCCTCATAATAATAGGGGTATTCATGGTCATCCTGCTCCTCATCAAAGTACTGAGAGAGATGGGGGGGGGGTGGAAAGATTGAAAGATGGGAAGTATGGAAGGAGGGATGGGTTGGCAGAGGGGAGGAGGGTACATGAAAGCAAGAGGAATGCATGAAGAAGGGGCGAGTGGATTTCCAAGGGGAGGAGAATAGGGGTTGCACAGAGGAATATATAAAGGGGGAGAAGAAAAGGGGTGAATGTGGGGTGAAGCAGCGAGAGGGGAAAAAAATAAAACATGGTGATAGACAGCGGGAGACAGCAAAGGAGGTAATAACAAAATGCAAAGCTTTAATTTTTCCATTCATCAGAAGGAGTCTGTGCTGCTGGTTAAAATGTGTTGATATTAATGATGTCCATACACAGACGACCTTGATGAATGAGAAAACAGCAAAACATAAAGCCAATGAATAAAACCACACTGATTTATATTCATTCAGAAAGCAGTCATTTCAACAGCATCAACATGACAGGGTTTGGGGCGCAAAGTGTTGGAGCTCTGCACAGTGACTGATACAATTTGTATTGACTGATCCGGCATGCAGGCTTAAAAAACAAGGTCATGTACTTTGGATGGATGAAAGCGGATGAAAATCATCTGCTACTTTAGCTCTGTGACGCAGCTGATGTCAACTCCCAAATATCAGTTTCATGTTTTTGAGAGAAAAAGAATGAGGGAGAGCTTGCAAAGCTTATTATGTATGTAATGCGTACAACCAGTCTCAGTAAGCAAAGAGGCTCCACCTTAAGCCATCTTCATGCCAAATCCTTATATGTCTCAATTTAACCAGAAAACCAATCAGAATTTAACTTCATCTGCATGTTTTATGTACTGAACAAGTTCTCTGTCTTTCAATCTATGGGGAAAAAATGGGGAAAGACATTGATGTTTGCTTGTATCATCCTCTTTCCCCAAACTTTCTATCTTCCATTGCAGTAGAGCAGAAAAAAGTGACAACTAATCCACTGCGGTAACAATTCAAGCTTGTGTTTCTCAAAGGCAAAGTGTATGAAATGATGGAAAGGTGTAGTTATGGAAAGGTACGATATTACCCAGGGTTACCCCAGGGACACACAGACCGAGGAGGTGAGGAGGAAAGTGGATGGATACAAACTGTTGCTGATGACGGGGATGCGTGAGGCAGACAGAAAGGGAGAGCAGCACTTTGATGACGTTATTAGACGACCCAAACTGAACCTGAGGACTTGAGCATTTAGTGTGGCCTTTGTTTTCACTATCAGACCATATTTTCATGTAGTGTAGATTTCCAAATGTAAATCATATTTCTAAAGACCGAATTTCTTTAGTCTTTGGAAATGAGTTGGTTTTGTAACCCCCTTGAGAGGTACATCGGGAGGAACTTGAAGCAAACATGAGAAGAACATGCGAACTCCAGGCAGAAGGAATTTGTGCCAGTATTTTTTGATTCAGAAGATTCCTAACTGACCCAGAAGTATCTATTAAGTGACAGCCATGATAAGAGCTGGATGAACTCTAAACTCTAAATTCTACACTGTACATACTGTACAAATGACCTACATTTTCAGTATTTCTCCTCCATATCTTTCCTTGATCTCATTATGTTTTCCATTCAGCTCAAGAAAAAACAATGGCAAGACACAAACAAACACTTTCTCTAGACTATTCAGTGATCCAGTGAATATTTGAATAGTTGTCTTTCTTCAAGTAAATAATCTTTTGCCACAGAAAAGTCCACAGATTGTGTTTGGGCCTGCTTTATCGGAGCTACAGATGAGCCTACAGTTTTATGAATGAGTTGTGTTAGCATAGTGCTGAGTTATCCGCTCTGTAACAGATGCTACTCAGCAGTCTCGTAATTGCTATGGGATTTGTGTGTGGCTGTGTATTCACTTTGTGTGAACAACCGAGAGCTCACCCCGCAGTAACCTTTGTAAGAGGGGAAAGAGTGTGAGTGAAATATAAAGGCTAGTTACTGGTTTCAAGATAATTATTCACTAAGAAGGTTGATTAATGTTTCACATGTGTGGAGGAGCAAATGTTGATTTCATATGTCTGTGTATGAACCCGCGTTGTGGTGGTGTTACTCACGTATGTGTTGGGGTCCTGAGACTGGGTCTTGGGCAGTGGGGAGTCACAGTCAGGGCTGTAGTGTTCACAGAAGTCATAGGCAGCCTGGGGGTTGGAGGCGATCAGCAGTTGCTGGATGTCTCCCTATGAAGAAGAGAAAAAACAGATCAACAAAAACCTGTACAGCTGCAGCATCTATTATGGAGCTCAATGGAAACTATATTAAAGTATATTAAGTATTAATGTGTTTTTAATTTCAATTAATGCTTTTATGACTAAAAGGCAAAAACCTGCACCAACAAATATATGATTTGCCTGTTCAAACGTTGTAGTTGCAGACAGCAGCAGACTTAACCAGTGACCAATATCCAGTTATGCACATCAGGGTCCTCACCTGGAAAACCTCCTCGTCGAGCAGACGGGCTCCGAACACTGTGATGCCGTTGGTGTCAACCTCTGCATGGTTGCCGCGAGGCAGGGCGCGGGTCATCTTCTTCTTGCAGTCCAGCAGCAGTGTCACGTTTTTCTTTGAAACAGAGAAAGCGATGCGATGCCACCTAGAGACAAGGAGGAGGAACCGAAGGCGAATAAATGTGTAATGTGACAACAGGCCTGATTAAAAAGGTATCAAACCAACCCTCAAATCACATATACATTCCCAACCACCCACACCCACATGACCCCAATCGTGTCGTCTCAACCAGTCACAAACTGGTTGTCGCTGGTTACTGACTTGCCATCAGCCAGGTTGACGCCTCTGAACAGTGGGTAGTCCTCAGGGGCTGGCTTGCCGTTCTGGTCCTCGTACAGGAAAACAGGTGAGCGTCCCATTTCAATGCCCAGCTGCTGGATGCCCTGCTCGCTGTAGATGGAGAGGAGGAAGGCCTGGAGACCAGCCTGGGCCTTAACCAGAGCCATGATGGAGAAGTTCTCCGGGAATCGACCTATTGATGGAAGGGAGGGAGGGACATTGAAAGAAGGGAAGGGTTATATTATAAACATGGGTCATTGTTAGACTGGCTCATGAGTATTTTACAAGAAGAAGAATTGAGGAGAAGGAGCCAGTAATGGAGAAAGGAGCCACGAAAAAAAGTTGTTCTGTAAGTTGACAAGAGGGAGGAGTGTAGACAGACCCGGACCTTGAACCAGATCATTTATTTATCACGGAAAAGAAGTGATGCAGCAGAGCGAGCTGAAGGTGAAGAAAGAGAAGGCAAAAGGAAAAGCTTTCAAGCAGGAAAGAAGAGACAAGAATAGCAAAGTCGTGCAGGATGAGAGATAGAGAAGAAAGTGTGAAAATGACACTAATGATGAGCTCCAAGTGATTAAAGTAAGTGTCAGGATCAACTGATTAGGGAATATCAGATATAGCCCCATGTGAAGCTGGCATAGATGATGAGGACACATAATAACAGGTGGGCAGAGCTGGAGAAGGAAGGCTAAACCTCAGAAAATGAGTTGAAAATCAGTTTTGACTTTTGAGGATTTTTTCACAACCACATAAGTGCTACTTTCTCTTTTCGCTCCTCACTCCAGGGTGTCAGACAGTACTCTAAAGTTAATTTGTTATGGCTCTCCCACACAGTTTAACTCAGCTCCTGCACTGCAACACATAATTATACTTTATATCCACGAGCAATCTAGCAGAGGGCACAATAGCCTCACTTAACTCCAGAGAGCTCAGTTTAAAAGACATCTAAACATAAATAGCAACCTGTAACTCTAATTGTAGGTTTCTGCACTCTGGAATTCATCGTAAATATGTCAAATATTACGCCCGTCCTAAAGTGTGCTGCGGTACTGGTGAAGTGTACGACACAGGAACGCACACCTTCATTTTTTCAGATTTGTTTCCTCTTTCCTGAGCCAAATAAAATAAACAAAATTTAAAAGAGTTGTATGTTTGTAATATTGTAGACAATGATATACTGTACCACTGAGTTATTTGCATGGTAGGAGTTCATTTGATTAATATTGGACTATTCTTACAGTTGTCCATAGCATTAAATTAATATTAATGCCAAGCGCTAGCAGTGACGTTAGCTAAGGTTCGCCAAGTTATTACACAAGAAAAAACAGAGGACATCTTTGCGTGTATTACAGCGCTTATGGCCACTTACCACATACATGCACAAATATTTTTATTAATATTAACGTTTTGTGGTAACGACCAAGTTCTAAAATACCAATTGTACCTAATTGCAGTCATGCCAATAAATCAAAATTTGAATTTAAAGTGGAAACAAAAATAAGAAACAACAAAATAAAAGGCCTGTCTATTCAATCAGTTGCTTCACAAACAATTTTGTAAACCAGGTTTATTATGACTTGGTTGCATTTAATAATACAATACTGATAATGTCAAGTCCATCTCTTTTGAACCAGCCTCTTACAAGTCCTCCAACATAAATCGCTAGAGAACCTCTTTATGTAAAACAGACATGAAACTTTACAATTTACAGATCAGTATCCCCAAAAACTCAAACAACCAGTCCCGGTGAAGCCTACCTGAGAAGAGCTGCTTGGTGGGGGCGGAGATCTGGGCCTTCTTGGTGATGCGGTAAGCATGATCGGGGCTGCTGGAGCGACGGGATGTGCAGAAGCCGGGAACTTTCTTCACGCCCTCGGGGAGAGAGGGAACCTGCAGAGCCCGCAACACATCCACTGGGTCTGAGGAAGAGAGGAGGAGGAGCAGAAAATTGTCATTACATTTTCTAACAAATAACTCATTAGAATAGTTGATGAGAATGTGTGTGACACATATTCAGTAAGTAAACAAGTGAAATGTCAAAGCTGAAACTTTAATACACACACACACACACAAATCACTAATCCAGCTGGTCTGTGGTGCTTTCAAACGACAGAAACTGAAACCAAAGATGTTAGATTACACATCTAACTTTGAGTGGATGTAGAGGTGCACGTACAGCAAATCTGTGATGTCTATAGATGCCAGTGAAGACTACTTCTCCTTCATCATCCTACAGGCTGTATAGAAATCACTGTGAGGGTCAAAGCTTACTCCTGAAATGTTGCAACGCAGCCCTTCTTTGCTGCTGCAGAGACCCAACTTTGCCCAGAGGATCAAAAAAAAAAAGCTAATCTGGAAAGAAATCTTAAATGTTCTTGCAGCACTAATGCGATATAGGAGCAGGTACAGGGGATGTCCACAATGGCTACCACTGTACATTTTGGTATAATGTAAGAAAGGAAGCGCTGTGTGGGAGCAAATGGGCCACAGTCCAAGCCACATATATGAACCACTGCAGGGCAGGTACAGTAAAGCTCAGTTTAAACCAGAGCGGAGAAAGTGCCCTCTATTCTGCTCCCATTTATCAAGCAACTGAAACAAGTGGCTGTTGATGTGATAGTGCTGAGTCAAATTAATATTTGTATGAGGATGACATGCACAAACACACAAAAATGCAGGTATACACACACACACACACTTCAGATAAACAGTATACACCCTGACATCACATAAACACATACACTGTACCACCAGTCTCACGTCCTGCCTCCACTTTCACACGCTGAGGTCAACCAGTGTGTTTCTCCACCCTCAGTCTGCACTGTGGTTTACCTTGTTGGCTTTCTCACATTGCTCAAAGGCACTGTGTCAGTCTGTGCATTTCAGTGTGAAAAGCAGGACTCTAACTTCTGGAATTTGGGGTTTAATTCCCTTTATGACCACCCATGCTATAAAAAATACTGACAATTTGGCGAAAAGCACCATCTTATGTTGTGACTAATTTCCCTACATGAGCTCCTAGACAGCAGATTCAGAGACGGAAAATCTAATTTAAAATAATCTATTTTGTGTTACCTGATGTTCACTTCTCAATGTTTTCTCTTTGCCCTCTAAAGTCTTACTGTTTTGGAAACAAACATCTTGAATGAACTGATAATTTTAAACACAAATTACACTTAAGTGTGTCATGTCAGCACTTATTTCACCACAGTAGGCGTTAAATCTCAAAAAGGGCGGCTGTCTAATCACTCACATGAGTTGACTTGTACTGTCTTGTTACAGAACAGCATTGTGGTAAATGTTGCTCTACATGTCCAAATCACGTTTATTGAGATAACTGGTTGTTCAACGTGTTTTTAGTGAAATGCTGCTGTGTGCCCTGCTGTCTCATTCAGGATGGAATGACAAATATGCATGAGACAAATTCTGCCAACATTTCAACACAGAAGGTTTGCATACACTATCTTTTTTAAATATTTTGCAGTCTGAGAACCCAAATCAAATGTAATCATAAAGTCCACCTTAGACGGTTTTGAAGTGAGGCAGCAATAAACAGCAACATCCAGTATTCACATTTTCCCGAACTCAGCTATGCTCCCTCAGTCTTGGCTGGCCTCCCTGTGTTTGAGGTGCACCAGAGAGCTAACTTTGCTGTTAACAGCCAATTAAATTCATTTACAGCCAGCCCTGCTATGGCACCTCTCATAATAAACTTACGGCGGCAGTGTAAAAACTACAGCTCTGATGAAATGATAACAACTGATCCCTCCTGTGATGCAGCAACTATGAAGTTACACGTTTGTTTTCATTCAACAGCTGCAAAAATAAACTTTTAATTTCCAGGCGCTTTAAAAAGCATCGTGTTTATGCAGAAATGATGGAATCATGCTCACCTCAGCATGTTTGAAAAGGACAACAGAGCATATGAACACAATGAGGAAGCCCATCACCACTTGGGCCACTATTGCTGAATACATATGACCTACTGGTACAGTAAGAAGCTGTAAAGAGCAAAGCCACTGAAGGATGCAGTTCATGCGCCGCTCTTATTCAACACCAGTGTGTCAACAATACACCAGGCAACACTTGTTATAATGTTATATAATGCAATATATTATAATGTTGATGTTAATGAAACTCTTTCAAAATGTTTTCTAGAAATTGTTTGACCAAATCAACGATGACATCAACTCCTGACCGGAGGCACAGCTGTCCATCAGGACAAAGACTCGTATCACCTTATAATAAAAACACAAACTGACATGCATGAATGTATTCACCTGACAACACTGTACCACTGCATTATAAAGCCATCTTAGTGTGCAGCCACTTACGATGCTTCATATTGGCCTCTAACGTGAAGTTTCCTCGTGTTTATCCTAAAATCACACTGATCCCATCAGCGGCGCTTGTGTTTAGGTGACACCCAGTGTCTCAGAGTTAACAGTTAGTCAAACCGGCCCGCAGATGGTAATATTTATTCAGACAGAGCAAATGGTGCGTTAATATTGCCTCAGGGTGTCTAGACCACAGTCCATTAACGTCACTCTACACCAGGGAGAGAAGGAGGAAGAGGGGGGTAAGACATGAAGTGAGGAAGGAGGGGAGGAAGAGAAGGATGTATAAGTAACATGTAAGGAGGAGGGAAAGCGAGAGTTAGATGGAGTGGTATATTGATGCTACATTAACCAGAAACTTCCCTAAAAACAGCTGCTTGAAGGCGGAAATGAACAGAGGAGAGATTAGTTGGTGAAAGCGGAAAAGTGAGACAGGTCAAAACAGAAATGAAGACACATGTAGAGAGGAGGACAAAAAGAGAGAGGGCAATACACATCAAGAGGGATAAAGAAAGGTATGGTTCCTGGCTGAAAATTCTGTACTTTATGTCGATGTCTTGACGGGACTGTTCTGTTCTTTAGTCCATAAAATGTTACAACATAAAAAATGAATGGAACCTTTCAGACTTTGTGTGCAATTGACCTGAGGGACATTTCATTTTTTTCCCCCATAAGACTTTTCAAGACTTTTACAAATCTGCACAGGAATGCTGGGAATGAGAAAGAGAAAGAGGGAGCGGGATGAAAGGATGAAGGAGGGAGAGAGGTTCAGGCCGAGGTGGTGTGTGTGTGTGTGTGTGTGTGTGTGTGTGTGTGTGTGTGTGTTTTGGGGGGTCAGGCAGTGACAGTAGACAGCGTGGTTCTGTGATGGCAGGATACTGGATCAGATTGCAGCCTGAACTCCCCCAGTACACCCAGTACAATGTGCCGCTCTGTTCCCCGCTGCCTGCCCAGCTCACATCTGCAGCCGGGGCCCTTCCTGCCTGGAGGACCACAATCACGACAAAAACACACCCAAAAAAATAACACGCAGGGCCACAGAGGAACACACTCACACAGCCCAGGCAGGGAAAACTGCACCAATACACCTCGTGAGACGAGGAGTGGCAAATATGAAACTAGACAAGGTAGAAAAACAGAAAACCAGGGGGCACAAACTCTCTTTCTTTACTTTCTTTCTTCTCCCTCTTCTCGCTCCATCGGACTTTCTTACCATAAGCGCTCACAGATGGCTGCAGCCTTTTGATGTAAACGCAGGCCAATTACACTGCTGTCATTAAGACAGGAAACAGGGCTCCCAGGCACGTGAGGGCAGTTACAACCAGCGCTGTAGGTAAAGATTACAGTAGCCTGTACAGTTATCCCTACTGACAGCTGCACTGGCTCAAATGAAAAAGGCCATTTTCAGTACATATGACACTGATACCAGAACATTAATACAGTGCCTTAACGACTAAAACGCATCTACCTGATGTTGCTAATTACACTTAAATGGAATCTGAAGTAGAATCTTGTATCTTGGTCTTTCCATTTTTATTTTATGTATTTATTTCAACAGCACAAATAGCTAAACTGAGCTAAACCTTTGTTTTTTGGGGATTGTGAGATTAGTTGTGCAGGCGTATCGAAGTTTGAAATCTCGTCAATGTAAGTTTAAAGAAGTCTCTGCAGTGCTTAAAAGCAGTGAAGTTGAATAATGTTACAATACATTGCTGATGCTCAATAAATACCACATATGTCCAAAATACCAACATTTCAGAACTTTAGAAACAGACCCCAAATGATTTCTTAGGTTATCTATTCTGATTCGAACCCATTGAGGTACTATGTAAATCACTGAAGCTGGTATAAATCATCTGATCATCTGAAATGATATGCTGTTGTGTATAATGGAGCACTGTACGATGGGGAACAGGTGCCCCAGGACTGAAACAATCCCGTCACTGTTACACTCCAACACACTCAGTTCCACAGATCCTCAACTGACCAAACAAGCAGACCACCAGCTCAGTTCACCCTGATAGAAAACACATGTGGTACCCAGGTTGGCAGTCACACTGTAACTGTAAAATAAGGTGTGCTGCTAAAACTGCGATAACTTTGTATTACTGTAGTTCCCCGCAGCCTCCACTAGATGGAGCTAAAAGAGATTTAATGAGGTTGACGACAGGCATCACCATTAACAGAGTACAGTCAAAGTGTGTTGAACTGCTGGAAACACATGATGTTACACACACTCATGTTTACATGTACACACACTACGCTAACAGACACGCTCACAGGAGTGAGAGATAAACAATGCTAATGCTTACTTAACAATCAACTATTAAGCAAGTGTCTGTAAATTCTGACAGCTAACAGGGTAAACGACTTGGCTAACACACACACACACACACACACACACACACACACACACACACACACACACACACACACACACACACACTCTTCTATCTGAACACAAAGCAGCTGGACACACAGATTAGACCCTGTATGCACAAGACACATCAGAATGAGAAGGAATTCAGCTTGTTGGGTTTCTCATGAAGCCACATGACACGTTAAAAAAACCCAACTTAATTAAATAATCGGAATAAGGGATATTTAAATATTATGCATACGTTTTTATGTTGAACCCTGAGTATACTGCACGCACACACACACACACACACACAGCCATAATCAGCCCTCTGAGTCCTGGTCATACCATCACTGCAGCCTTGTGTGAGGTGACGACTGTATGATTCTCAGTCCACTTCAGAGGAAAACCTTTATTTCCTCTCCTGCGCTTTAGATGCTCTGTGCAACAATTTCTGTGCGTGTGTGTGTGTGTGTGTGTCCTTTCCTCTTTTGGTACAGCTGTGCTAAATATCAGACACACACTCCAGCTGACATGTTGACCCCTCAACTCTCACATTTACACAACGACCTTCTTGTTAAGACACACAGAGCAAGAGCGACGTGCAATACTGACCACAGATTGACACACACATGGACGTACAAATTCATCTGTGCACCAATTTTCTGTCTCAATATTTGAGTCTTCTGGCATTTCTAAGAATAAACAAAGATGTCTGGGGGGGGGCTGAGATGAGAAAAAAATGAGCATAAGAGAAAAAGCATTGTAAATTACAAAAACTTAAATATAAAACTAATTTGAAAATTGAAACTACGTGTAAACTAAACTCCAGTTGTTCCTCAATCACCAGCTGTGTCTCCATCCACCCAGCTGACCACGACAGCTAGGCGTATGAGCTGCTGCAGGTTATAATTTACAACATGGTGCTCTATAGTTACGGTTTATTTATAATGCCTTGCATACACAGACAGAAAATCCATTATGAGTACCCATGCTGTAAAAAGGGGGTTATTAGACTTTACACTATTTATATGATATAAAATGAGGGTTTGGCTTGTCAGTGTGGTGTAAATTACCATGTAGATGTCACACCATGTGACATTGTCTGGCTAGCTGCTCCAAAAGGGAAAAGACCAATACAGAACTATCCTTTGTGCTATGTGAATATCAGTAAATCCTGAGCTCGGTGTGAGAGGGAGCATATTAATGACACCAGAGTGAGATGGAAATGAAATTTACATAAAACCTGAAGGAGTTCAGAGTTAACAAATATGACGAGAATGATGTTGAGCCTTGATGACAGCTGCAGATCGGTGACACAGAGCATCTGGATAGCATAATGTGAATTTATAATAACACAAACCGTGCTGCTGCTGCTTATCTCTTACTGAACAAAAGAACTGATGAGGGATATTGATTAACGATGAGAAATGCAATGTCTGCTTGCCAGAAAGTCTTACAAACTGAGTAAAATAATCAAAGTACAGCACAATACGCAGACAGCAGGTTTGCTTATCAATTCATGAGCTGTCTTTGGACCTTTGCTTGCAACGTGATTATGCGCTGAGGAGAAAAGAGATTTAGAAACTAGTTAATTTCAGTTGAAAAACTGTCAAACACCCACGTCACGCAGCAATCCGAAACACAGAATGAGTTGGTTTTACTGGACTGGAGAAGCTTTTAGAGGCCACAGAGCTAAAGGGAAAGTGGAACATTATTTATCTCTGGGTGAAACTAAACATGCTGTTAATGCACCTAGCATATAAACAAGAAGAGGTCGAGTGGGTACAACTATTCTAGAAGAAATTATTATATATTAATGGATAACTACTATGACAACAGTATTCCTTTTTATCCCGTGCTTTTAGCCTTTCACACCTGCCTCTATCAGCACTAATTATCAGTTCTAATGAATCCCACAGTCCACGTGGTTTATCCATCACTACAGGGCAGTGCCAACATTTACTGTACTGTGTTGCAGCCTTGTCTGGTTTCTTCATTCCCTCCGTTGAGGAGCCGCTGCCAACATATGCCCAAGTCCTCTGCTGTCCCCTCTGTACCATTATGTGGTCTGTGCCAGTCTGTGTGTGCTGCACTGACGCTGCCGACGTGTATCGCGCTGGAGTCTCGTGTGGTTTCAGGGCTGGAGGCCACAGTCTTAGTTTGGATCTGAGGGTGGATACTGACACCACAAGGCCTACATGGGAGCACAGGGCCCTGACCAGGAGACAGTCAGTGGTTCCCTGTAACCTACTGTCACACGGGCAGACAGTCAACAAGGGCACAAATAAAACACTTTTGAGGAAGAGTCAAAAAGTTTTACGGCATGTTTTATAAACCCTAAAGATGCTGACCAAAACAACACCCTCGATCTCCATTTCACCAATCTACTGATCTAATCCTAACAGTTCAACAAACTTACATTTGGATGAATGCACTGTACTGCCAATATATTCATATGACATCAAACATCTTCAACAACAGTGACTGGCGGTGTCTGAATACCTACATTTATCTCAGAGTCTAGCCAGAGGTGACAAGTCAGACTTATAATAAAGACAAGTGTAACAGCAGTGGGCCAGCATTACATAATCATCATCATCACTGTCTATAGCGACACCTTCTCAGTGTGGAAATCCCCACATCAGAAATCTACCCTCCATGCTGCAGATCTTCATAGGTGTAATTTAGCTGGAAAAAACAAGTGTGAGGAGGCGGTGAATAAAAAGCACTGCAGAGTGAGTGCAGGAGGAATTTGACTGGTTGTCATGTGTTGTGTCTGGATCTTACTGAACCACTCTAAAATAATTACTAACCCAATATATTATGGAAATATATGCAAAATCAGTGTAAAAAGCACTTAAACAAAAAGTAAAAAAGTAAAACACTAGAAATCCTGTCACCTTGTACTGAAATATCAGCTTTTGTTCCTGCAATAATTCCACCAACACTACAACAAATACATTTATCCTTATTTCCCATTTACTCATGTGTTCATCTCTCCAGGGTATTTCCCTGCCTTCCTCCCAATGCATGCTGGGATAGACTCCAGTCCACTGAGCCTCATCAGAAAGAAACAGGTATGGAGAAAGACTAAAGGAATGTTGTATGCTACTTAAATGATGAGATAATTGGGGATTACAGCATGAGGCCGCTTCAAATAGTCCCAGGTAAGTTATGATATTGCAGGTAAATGCTTTCTTGTGACCAATTCGTTTTTGGGATGTTTTCTATATTTTAAACGCTACTGTGTCTCACGCCAGTGTAAGCAAACAGCTAGCTCAAACCAACATTTAAAACTATTTTCAAATGCATAAACTGTATTGATGTCTGGAAAAGAGATGTACATTTACATTACATGTAAAAGCACACAGCTGGTCTCTGCACCCTCCTACACTGACTTCCTAGAAGCAGCAAAATAACAGTGACTAGGAATAGCATCCTATACAGACAGTCTGTCATTATAAAGTTGGCACACTCTCCTGCCGTCCTTGTACATCTTCTACTGAAACAGAATGCCTCGGAGGAACGACGCCTAACCATGCGCACACACACACACAAACCGCTAAATCATCACCTATGAAACCAAGGAAGAAGGAAGAACTATCCTCTACTCACTATGGTCCCTCGAGTCTGCAGTGCTAATGTGGTTTAGTCTGAGAAAGGATTTTACAAGTTCACAGTGTGAGGGGATGTCATGGTTTAGAACCGAGGCCTCAGGAGCGTTTATGTGAATCTCGCATTGACTTCTTTGACGTCTAAATGTTTTAATCTTATAACCACAGTCTGGGTTTTATCTGTCCATTCAAATGGTGTGATTTTGCATCTGTGGTTGAGGCCACTGAGAGGCTGAGAGTAATGGTGAGCGTGTCTAGCATACAGTCACAGTTTCCTGGCCAAAAAGATACCTAAGCCTCTCATAAAAACGGCTCTAAACAGTAGGAGTTCATTTTTGTAGGCTTCAGACCAGCAGAGTTACACAGTGTGAAAAGGAAATCCCACAGTAACGTAAGTAATGTAGGTTCCCATTCGAACAAATCTATCTTAAAATCACCAGTAAACTGAGCCCAAAGCTGTCACCACCAACGTAGCAAATCTTAACATTACACATGGTTAGGTTTAGGGTTGAGCTATGGCTGGGGTTTGTCAATCCTGGCAAAGGAGAAAGGTCTGCCTGGGAGGCTCAGCTCAGGGCAGAAAAGGTCTCCAACCACCTGTGTG
Organism: Enoplosus armatus; assembly: GCF_043641665.1. Classification (NCBI taxonomy): domain Eukaryota; kingdom Metazoa; phylum Chordata; class Actinopteri; order Centrarchiformes; family Enoplosidae; genus Enoplosus; species Enoplosus armatus. Next base: position 19,320,762 of record NC_092195.1, read on the forward strand.
TGTGTGTGTGTGTGTGTGTGTGTGTGTCAGTTTGGTCTTTCTGCATCAACTAAATCTAATTTTTCAGAGGAGAGGCAGTCGATTGGTGAGTTAAAAAGTAAACTGCCAGTTCCTACCCACCACTTTATCTGATGACTACACGGCTGACAAAGTAAAATCTCATTGGTTTTGGCTCACAGCTAGTGTCATGATGAGAAATATGTGCAACGCTGACATCAGATGGGGATAAAGCATCTGACTAGGCCAGACTAGCCAGTACCAAATGATTTAAACGAACATGTTACCCTGGTAGCGTATGGACGTGGATCACCAGAGCCACAAGGGCTCATGGGAAAATGATGACAAAGCAGAGGAAAATCAAAGGGACATGGTTAAAGCTGCCAGACAGAGTCACATGTGACCGACAGAAGCCTGACATACTACAAACTTCACTTCCATACAGTCACAGGAATGAACTGTCAAAACCCTGCTCTGCAACCACATATAGGAGCTCTATTCACCAGCAGAGAGAGAGAGAGCTGGGTTGTGTTATGTTTAGCCACACTGAGACAGGCTGCCCTTTGAGGAGCTCTGCTTTGAAATGAGGTTGAGGAACATCCATGTCAAGAAAATATTACCCTCTGATTTTCTCCCCCCTTTGAACAGAACTCGGCTTTCATGCCTTTCTAGGTCCCGCTGCTCTCTGGGTGACGGCGGTGCCTCATCCATCCCGCCTCCTTCTTTTCTAGTCTTCATTCTCCCAGCGAGGAGAGAATAAACATGAAAGATTCTGACCACGTTCTTCTCTAAATCGGTCTTTCACTGCTTGGGTGGGGCGCCGTTATAGTTTACACTAACATCTGCGCCGCTGCACCACACTGCGCGCACAGACGCACCGCGCACGCAGCGGTCCAGCGCGTCTGGCCAACCATGCGCATATCATCCATCGCTACGTGCACGGGCACCTAGGGGACCAGGCACGCGCTCACAGATAAAGGGAGTGTTTTATCTGCGTCACTCTGACATTATCGCCTCCGCGCGCACAGCGCCGCCATACGCATCCTTTCAGATGAGAAGTACAACCTGTCCGAGGGGCTGCACACAGAGGCGCATTCACACAGATGTGGCATACATTTCCACAGCCTGAAGTGTGAAAAAACATCCATAGCTTACAGACGCATATACACAAACACAACTGTACAAAGCGCACACAGACACGAGACACTGGGCGCTTTCACTCCCAAACCCCTGCGACCGAGCTGCTCCGCCGCATAATAACCTATTCATAAAGAGCAAAAATGTCTCTGGCTTCCGCCTCCAAAATACACACGGGAGACCACGGGAAGGTGCAATCGCCTCTCGCAATCTGAAATTGGAAACGGGGCCAAAGAATACACTGGAGGGGGGCAATTTATGTTACAAAAGCCCCCTTGGTCCGTAAGCTGTCCCCGCAAGTTATCCAAAAGGAAGAATAAAGAGCCATTGATCCATCTGTCAACGGAAACGTCTTAACTAAATGTATTTCTCCAAAAACGTTTGTGTAAACTAAACCAGGTGTTTCTGTTCTGGCCTGCATGACGTGTCTCAGCCAAAACGGTCAAACTTCGCTTCTCCTTAAAGAACAATAAATATTCAACAATACCCAAAAGATACAAACGGGTTTTCCAAAAACAACGAACACACGTTCATCATTTAAACGTTGAAACCTCACAACATCTCATATTCAAGCATCACAACTGTGCGTCGTGTTGCTGCACTTTTTTTTAAAACATCGTTTTATCTTTAATGGTATGTCTTTCCATGGCGTGCCGCGTGCCATTCCGCATCAAAGCTCCTCAGTCAGATCTGAACTGATCTGGACTGATCTGGACTCAGGTGAATCAATGGATTCTCTGTGTTAAAAATAACTCCAGACAACTAGTGGTGCGTCAGGGAACTGCAGCGCATACAGATAATTCTTTTAGGCGAAATAATCTATAACTGTGGAGAGTGATGGAGGGGGGGGCACACACAACTTTACAGGAACGTAAAGCCTTAAAGTGACAGAAAATGTCTAAAATCGTCGAAGCCATTCCAAATATGACTGTATGTGTATTTATTGTCGCTATTAAAATGAATACAAACATAACCTGTTGTGCAGAGAGAAAAACGCAAAATCAACTTTCCATAGGCTTCCTGTCACATCCTACAAACTAGATGCAGAGACCCCTCCTCCCTGGACAGCCAGACGCAGTGATGGATGGACGGGTGCACAGGCTGAACTGGTAAACACAGTCCAGTTTACTCACAGGCCAACATTCACTTACGGTACAGCAAAATAAATACCAGTACAATTTTCAAAAACGGGACATTTAGCCGAAAAACGTCCTCAAAACGTCGCTCTTAGCACCGTCTTAACCCCTGCCCCCCTGCCCCCCTGCGGATGGGTGGCCAGAAGTGCGTAGAATGAACACCATCCTGTCAAAACTGAGCGGGATTCTTAGTGAAACTAAGTTTGTAGGAAGATAAATAGGAAAAGTCAACATCAGGCAAATTATTCAAAATGACTGAAGCACCTGGATGCTTGAGATGTTCTCAGCTCAGCGGCTGAGACGACACCTGTCAGCAGGCTGCATGCGCGCCGAGAGGCCGAGAAGATGGTGTCCGAAGAAGGACAACAACTTTATTAAATTAAATAAGGCGTTTGTATGTCTTCCTGCAGCAAAAACATAGAATAAAGAGCTTTGTAACCGCTCTCCTCTGTGACCACTGGTTGGTACGGACCTTGAGTAACATCCGAAGATCAAGAAGATTTTAGACGCAATCTCCACAAATAGGTCCATTATCGGACACTCAGATTTCCCTTGCACTTACACTTATTCGTATTTTCCTAACTAACTGTCAATTTCAAGACCTTTAGGGACCAGGGAGAAAACACAAGTCACCCTGGATGCTTTAGGAATTTGACTCAATGCAGAAAGCAGAGATAAACTTCTGAATATGCAGGTATCGACGCAAAAATAACCCCAAGGAGATTTCCATATGTGGATACTGTGGAGTTATGTTGTTGGGCCATTGTTGACCTCATTTCTCGGGGAAAATGTAAAGAAGCATGACAGATGCGCAAGTGTCTGATAATGGATGAGGTGTACATGTACTACGCACAGGCAGAGGAAGACGTTTAAAACGGAAAAACAGTAAAGGTGGCCAAATAAGAATAAGGCTCGTTTAAAACGCACAAAAAACATCATAACTGTGAATAAGAGAAACCGTCTTACCTGCACGAACCACGGTCGTTTGGCACACGGCGAGCGCCACGGTTACCAAGGCGAAGGATGAGAAGTCCATGCGCCACGGTCTCCGTTTCTTCCGGAAGGAACAATCTCCAGTATCCATAGTGTTGCAGTAGTTTGCCGGCCTGGTTGAGCTGTAAATGTAGGATGTGGTGGAAGTTATCCTCTCACAGAAAGCCAGCCGACGAGAGGGACCCGACTGAACCTTCTGCGAGGCAACAGACAAAAAGGCACGCCTCTGGAGACGTCGCTACCTCTCTCCCGGAGACGTTCCTTAATGAGTTACCTCTGTCTGTCTATGTTAATGCACAAAACCGAAACACTAAAGGGGGTTTGGGGTGAATAAATATCTTTTATTTTAACGTTTAACCCCTTAGTGCTAAAGCCCCATTGAGTCACACTGGGTACGAGTACCCAAAGTGGAGAGAGCAGCAGAGAGAGACCTGGAATCACGCTCTCTCTCCCTTCTCTCTCTTTCCCTCTCCCCTTCTTTACTTACACACTTACTCCCACGAAGAGTGAGAGCGTGTGTGTATGTGTGTGTGTGGAGAGAGAGAGAGAGAGCGAGAGAGAGAGAGGCAAAGGGGGAGAGGGAATAGAGGGCGTGCGTAATTGCGCCGTCGGCGCACGTAGATCTACGTGTAAGAAGAAGCGTCTCAGAGTGTGAACTGAACGGTTTTAATGAGACGCACATACAAATATTTCACCTCACACACACAACAATGGTGTCTCTGTTTCCAACCGTGAGTTCGTGGGTTAATGTTGCTCATTGAACACACGCCAATCAGTGAAAGGTTTTTCTGTCTTCTCTCTAAACGGTTCTAGTTTACTGAGAAGGGCAGCCAGAGTGTTCTGTACGTCCTACTTTCTTGTCTTTGTACCTGTGGCATCTCAAGATTGGCTTTATAAACCATGAAGAACCGTTCAGGTAAAAGGTGCACGAGACAGCAGGGCCGCGCACCGCGCTGAGCCAGCAGAGGAGAGTGAGCGTCCGGCCAGCCAATCAGGCTTCTGTCCGCGTTACTCGTCACGCCCCTTTCATCAATCATTGGCGCTCTCCTCTCATTCCGATTGGTCAGTCCCACGTGTCCTTGTTTTGCAAAATCAGCTCAGGTGCACATAGAGGGGGGGGGGGGGGGAGAGAGGGGGGGGGGGGGGGGACATGACTAACCAACAGCGTGTTAGTCCGTCTCTCACTAATTTCCGACTTCCCTACCCTCTCTGTGGCACTCGACCCTGTTGACAACATGTCAGTTGGATCAGCTCATTGTTGGTGTTGGTCTTCTCGTGGGATTTGATGACCATGAGAAAAATGTAGAAATTCACCAGACATCCAAAGAAATGCAGAGTCAACAATAAGTGAACATTATAAGCTTCACAAATGTAGTATTCACTGTAAGGTCATTGTACGGGATTGTATTATACAGAATATTGTGATATTTATGTGCCTTTGTCATGTCTGTATGAGAATACCTGAAAGTCCAAGCCAAGTTTCAAGCCACTGATTCTATTTTGGCACTGAGAAGATATCAAACCACTGGGACATAAACTTTAAACCAACTTCAGTGGTAATCTCAAAGAGACATTCCTTTCATAATTTCAAAGTCGCTTTCATATCTCTACCTGTCATAAACACTCAGTAGCATCTTCCATATTTCAAACTACCCCCCGTGCCCAGCTGTCTGCCTTGTAAATGTTACTACAGTCACACAGCCCATGGTTAGTCACTTTCTTTGACTCCAGAAAGCAGTAATTAACCATAATTATCCCTTGATGCTCTACACCACTCGCTCTTTCTCACTACCCTTTATCCCCCTCATGTCTGTCTGATTCTCTGAGGGGATAAGGAGGGGGATGTGTTTCCATTTTGTGGTATTTCCATGATAACCCCCCCTTACTATCATTCTTTCTCAGGGCTTTGTAGCAGTAGAAAATACTGTAAAGGCAAAACAACAGCGTGAAACTTCATGGTTTTCCTTTACCTTAAATCAAAAAACAGATAACAGACAGATTACAGAGAGATAATCAAGTCTGGGTTTGCAATTTTTAAAAAGGAAAATATATCCCTACATACTTAAGGGAACGGAAATGTATTACCTAGTTTGGGTATCCCTTGGTATTGATGAGGTAATTGGTGAGGAGTTGCATTTAGAGTTCAGATGACATGCGTAAGTTAAATATAGTCATGTGTGTCTCATGGATCTACATGTGTAAAGTTCACTTATGTAGAAATGAAATGAAATTCAAGTAACATTCCTTTTGTAACTGGCAGAATATTATTTGAGTTATTAAGTCAGAGCTTATCTACACTGACTTGCAGCGATAGAGGTTTTAGTGCTTTGCTCAACAGCATCAGACCCCTTTCTATTGTGGGTTGGGGTCTCCAAACACAAGGTGACCTACTATGAGCTTAGATTACAATCATCAATCACAACATTTAAACTAAACTTTGAAAGGTTGAAAGTAAGTTTTATAAATGTAAACTGTGATTTTAAAACTGAAAAATAGGATTTTAACATTTTAAAATAAGATCTGAATGTTATGAAACAAAAATATTTACAGTGTCATGTTTTCAATATCACAAACCAGTGTGAATTCACTTCTTTTCTGTAGAGGTGCATCACCTAAGCACATTACATTTTACATTTCTTTAAAATGGCCAAAAGTGATGAATGTAATAATGTCTTTGAGTTACCTACTTACTTCTGAACACACTGCAAGTCGAACCCACTTGGGGGGAAAATCAGAGCAGCGTAGATATGAGGTAGACTATGACAGCAGACTAAACATAAACATGCTACAGGTATACATTAAAAACTAAACATTTGTGTCAGTGTAGCAGTACTGTTGTCTTTACGGAGTGGAGCAGTGAGTATAAATGTCTGGTAGGACACAAGAGTTTCATTAGATTTTCAGTGGCGACCCTCAAAACATCATGTAGACCCTCATGATGTTTTGAGGATTTTTCTACCTTGACTAGAAGGACATTTTGCGTGAAATATGCGATTTATTTTGACCCATGGGCTCATAAGATGCCTGACTCCATCTCTTTGCCCAGAATACATGTCTACCGGATACTAAATTCCAGATGAAGAGAAAAGGGACACGCTTAAAGTACTATGGCCATGTTTAAGCTGCCGTTCAGCGGTAACGTACTGTCTATGAGTTTGCATACAGGGCTGCCAAAAGAAGAAAATTACAGAAACTACAGGGGTGAGCTTTGATGTATGCAGAATGAGAAGGAGCGGCCGCCGTGTGATCATTCTCTGAAACCATCAACTAGGCTGCTGCATCCATCAATTATCCATCAGGAATCATAAGGAAAACGGGGTTTTTATACCTATATATTACTATATGGAAACCAAAAGGAAAATATAGAATTTCATGTTCTCAGATGTTGAAGAAAAACCATAAAATACTTCTTTGATGGAATAAAAAAAAACCCAAAAAGAGAACAGAGGAAGGCAACAGAACAGCAGGGAAGCTGAAAAGACCAGAAAGCAGAGAGTAACAAACCAAATGCTGGAGCATTTAATGCAATAAAATGAAGTATAAACAATATAAACCCAGAATTTGCCATTTACCTGAATGCCGAGTTGTTATTTTGTACACACTGCAGCTTCACTGAGCTGTTATTCGTACTAAATCAGAAAGTCCAGGAAACGCTCCCTCACTGTGGCGGCTCTGGGTTTTCATTTTGGCTTCCTGGACACAGCGGATCAAGTGTTTTTTTGAGAACAGACTGTTTGGTTCTGGCCTCCTTGTGCTCTGAAAGTAGATGCCACAAGTTGTAAAAAGAGACACCCCAAGAGACATCTGTGGTATGTGTTTGTGCTAGACTTGCGCACATGTGTGTATGTACAGTTTCTATTCACTGAAAGGGATTTGTTATATGTAAATATTAAAGGTCTTATTCATGTAAGTGCGGTTACTATTACTTTTTTGTCATCTTTGCTCTCATCCGCTCCTCTTTCTTCTGAACTAACTAAAAGCAGGTTCACAACAGGTGTTTCAGCAGACGCCTACTTGTTATCAATCGGATCCTGAGGCTTGCTTCCATTTGCTTTGACGTGCTGCGCGTCCCTGTAGGTGACGTGACTTGATGAACAGTCTGCAAGACGTTTGGATTTTGGAGAGAGAGCTGGAGGAAACATAAAAACACAGACAGCAGGAACCAAGTAGTATTAAAAAGATGTACAGTAATGCTCTCACAGACTTATCATATTTATTTACAGAAAACAACACAGCTGTGGTTGTGTTGAGCCAACTATTCAATACACGAAATTCACTTTTGTTTTTTCAACATATTCAAAACGTTTTCTAGTCTTTGACAAAGTACCAGGAACAAATAGTGCCTGGGTGGCGTCAAACGCTGCCTAGACTTGTAACATGTCTTTGATGGCACAAGGGACAGTCGCTTCAGATCCTGTGTGTCTGTAATTCTACTTGCCAGGTAAAATTCAAGTAATCGTATATTAAATCTGTCCAGGACAGCTTTACATAGGGGGACATCCACATGGCAATAAACAATATAACAGTACACATATATTCATGAGTGGACTTTTGATTTGTCACTTCCAGAGATCAAAACGTACGCTGCCACGGAGTCACCATATTACACCGTTTGGTTTAATATGGTGACTCTATTTTGCTGTTACAGCATGTAAGATGGAAGAATTTGGCTTTAAAATCGTGTCCAGTGCATTTTTAGTATCTAATGTTTCATCCCGAGCGCCCACACCCTTAACCAAAGCATAAAGTATTTATGCCGTAGCAACAGTACAATCCACACAGTCTGCTGAGCATCCACATTATGGAGGTACCACAAATTCCAAAGGACAGGAATTGCATGTATGCCCCCACCAGCAGCATGACTTCATCATCCTGAAAGAGACTTATAGCACATCCCAGTGACCACTTCACCAAGAGGTGAGGCTGCTCAAATGTTACGATTTCCTGACATCAAAAGGCAGGTGCTTCCACTTGTCTAGTGCAGAAGAAAATCTGTGTAACAGGTCAACGTGAACCCTTCAATTACACAATTAAGCTTCAATGTCGGCCATATTTGAATTAATAAAGCCTTATAATTAGCTGGGCAGTAATTTAAGGGCTATAAGAACGCATGGACCACAAGGCTTCCCTGCAGACGTGGCCACCCACCAAACTGACTTCTGACACATCCAGTCAGACGGCACTGGAATCTTAACTGGCTGTAATGTCAAAGGGTGACTAGTATCCAGCTCAGCTGATAGAGCTGCCTGGTGTGGCAACATCTGGGTCAATGCAAGCAAGGGAGACTTCAAGAATGGATGAGACCGAGGCAAGGGCGTCTGCAGAGGGATGGAAAGAGATGGCATTAGCTTTTGGAGACCGACTCAGCAAGTGCCTGTGGGCAGCTCTCTTTCTGTGCGCTATTTCCAAAAGGAGAACCTTGTAATTACAATAAAGCGGCCATATTATATTGCTGACTTCCTTGAAAAGTCTGTATTTTACTGGGCAGGGCCGCAAACGCACACACACCCTGCTAGCCACAACACACTGAAATAGATCAGAGCAGGGGCTCGCCTGGGAGGAAACGGAGAAAGGGAGTGGACTGATACTCTCGGCACTAACAGTGGGGTCAAAGAGTGTGTGTGATGAATACACACTCCGCTGGCCTGGTGAAGCTGCTGGAGGTGTGCGGAGCCAGGTGAAAAAGGGAATTTAGACAGAGAATGGGTCAGTGATTTTGAATCTGGCCACCAAACACACCCTGCTAACCACATACCTCGAAATAGGCAGGAGAGGAGGAGGAGGGAGGACAAGGGGTGATGAAGGGGCAGAGTGAGGGAGGGGGGAGGTACAGCAAGGGTACACCTAAGTGGGTGTGTTTTTCTGTGTGGGGTGAGTGTTCACGAGCTCTGAAGTTTGCGTGCCAACTGATGTATAACAGTGTGTTTGTGCGAAGGAGAGAGTTTATTTAAAAAATGAGCACACAGTATATTTTGCCAAAGTGTCTTTTGATATTTGAGTTAAAAAATGCAATGTGTTCCCTTCACTCTCATTCTCAGCATTTCTCTTGTGTACGTGTTTTATTGGTGGCTTTCAACGCTTAGCAATTCTTTTTTGGGGAGTTTGTAGGCAGCTTCCTTACCCTTTCACGTTAAATATAGCAATAGGTGAACTCCAAGATTTGCTCAATTTAGCACAATTACTCACTGTTGGAAGGTAATTTGCCCAGATGGCGCATAATGGCTGTACTAATAAAAGGCAATTAGAGGGACTGGTGATATAGCATGAACCAGAAAGAGGAAAATATGCTATACTGAGCCACAGGGTGAATTATTTCAGCATATATATGAGAAGCAGGTTTCATATGCAGTATATTAATTTGTCAAAAACATAAATTCAGCACACTACGAGCCTTATCGTGCTACACAGAGGCAGGATCGGTAAAGATCCACATCTACCCAACACTGAAATACCTGAAATTGTAAGAAGTGTGTCCACAAGTACTGCCAATTCATTTTTTGTATCATAAATGCCCATGAATACTGCCTAAGCCTGAAATAACCACATCTAGAGCTGCATCTAAATACCAAAATCCCCCAAATGAAACACAGCCAAAGATGGAGGAGAGAGATAGGACTCGAATGAAGGTTTGAGGAAACTGCTGCCTGGGAGGGGATGTTAGGGCCGTGGAAAGGTACAGGCAGGAAAAATCACAGGAATGAATAGGGAGAAAGAGGGGAGGGGGGGAGGATGGGTGGGCAGGGAGCTGGTGGTGGGGGGCACACAGGCATGCAGAGGGTGAGAGGGAATGAATGAGGGCCATTGATAAAGAAGGAGAGAGAGGACGGAGGTGAGGGGACGGAGAAAGAGAGAGAGAGAGAGAGAGCAAAAAGGGAGGGAGGAGGGATCAAACGGTATTTACACATGGAGATTCCAGGAGGGGAGGGAAAAGGTGGATGGACGGATGGACAGAAGTGTCGCTAAGTGACCTACTGACTAAAACACAGGGTGGGACCTCGGCGTCTTTGACACAGCAACATATTTGTATCCTCAAAGTCGCAGGTTTTTCCACAAATGAAGTCATCTAAACAGCTGTCACTGCAGCACAGTCGGCCACAGCAACGTTTAGAGCAAAGGTTACCTCAGTTTAAAGGTGGCACTGAAGTTCCCATGCAATGGAAAACACCTTTTGTGTGTTGTTACCTTTGATCACCGGTTATTTTGTTCCACTATATATGAAATTGCATTTATACGTCTTTTTCTCTTCCTTTTACGTATCTAACTCTAATGACACAAAAACGTTGGGGACAAATCTTCCGTGATCATAAATGTTGAGGTGATCCGGAGGTCAGAGGTGTGGTCAGTCTTCAACATCAGCTGACTCTCCTAGGAATGGCTCAAAGATATAACCTGATGCCTGAGATTTACAGAAAATAAAATAAAGTCTTCATCTTTGCCCCCCTTCACCTGAGCCATTACATGGGGATGACGAGGAATCCTCAACAGCTCACGTCAGTTTCCATGTCCCAGTCTTTGTCCGAATTTATTTTCAACCCTCTTAACAAATCCCTCAAATACAAATACTGTATACCACCATGCAAAAACCCGGAAGAATAAAGATGCTAATTACCAGGTATTTCTACTCCATACATCGGGAACATGTCGGACAGACACCACTCCATCACAGGGCCAATCCTAACAGACAGTTTACCTCTTTAATCAGAGCTCTGGAGAAAACAAAGGAAAGAGCACTAAGCATTCTGCCCTAATCCTGGATTCTTCCAATGTTCTGATTTAATTTCTACAGCTCGTGTGAAAACCAAGAAGAAACAATAGCTTAATAAACAACTTGGTGAGGTTTATCACTCCCCCATTACAAGCTGTGGCTGCCTGTAAAAATGACCTGTATTTGTTGGGTTAAGAAAGTGCTCGTCATTGACTCTGCCAAGACAAGAGAGGCGTTTTTCAAGACTCAACAACAACAAGTCTGCCTTGTGGGTTTTCCTCATTGTACGGGATGAAAGAGGAGAAGCAGCAGGTATGTGAAGCATTATAAGTATTCAGTTGGCTGAGTGGTGAAGGGACAGAGGGCAGCGAAGCCCGGCTGTGACCCAGACTAATCAGCCGGACACTGTGAGGTCGAGGCGAAGGTCAGGTGGGTCATTTTGCCGGTAGAGTGACACCTTGCCATACCTGGCCCAGCTGACCATTACAAAGACCTGCGGATGAGCCAGAGCAGCAGCCAGGAGCTCGGAGGCCATTTTCACACCAGCTGCTCAACTGAGCTCTTCCAGGCTGAGATGACCTGAGGTATTAGGACTGCATTTGTCTGTCGATTGTGAGGCATTGGTTATATAATAACAGCACAGAGAAGGAAAAGTGTTTCCTTCCAAAATGAGGAAAAAGCTGTCAACTTGAATAAAAATGAAGATGACTAAAAACTTGACACGTCAAGGAATTTACTTTTAGGTTTGGCTCATTATAATGGACCTAAATGTTAGTAGTAGATTACCTGACGCAAGGTAATTATCATGTAACACCTCAAACAGAGCTTAGTGGTCATCAGGTATATTACACTGCAGGTAACAAGAGCAACAATAATGACCCTTCATGCTACGTTAACATTTGACCCTTACTGGTGAAACAACCTCCCTTATATTATTTAGCAAGTGGTCATGGTATATGCGAGAGAATACACTCTGAGGAGTCCCATTAAAGAAAAGAATGGATTTGGCAGAGGAAAGGTTCTTCACCTCCACCTCATCCATTTTATTACGTCTTGTCACCTCAGCATACATTGTCAGATGAGAAGGTCTATTTGTGTGCTGTTTCGGACTGGGAATTTGACTGATTTTGTGCCAACGTGTGTGCTGTTATTCCGACACCTGAGCACAGCTAAAACATCTACAAAGCTGGTGAAAGTAGCTCCAAGAAGCTGATTATTCTTTTGAAAGAAAGCCAACAAAACTTCGCTCAAGTGAAATGACTTGATGCTACAACTCACTTGGGTGTTGGAGTCGAGACGTGTGTGTTAACACTGGATAAACCTTTTTTTCTTCATGCCTACTTGGGAGATGGGAGATTTTTAATTTGACACTTTTGACAATTTTGGCAACATGAATTAGTAAATGGTACTTTGTGTATTTTAATTTTATTCATATGATGGTTTTCTTATTTATATATAATATGACAGTGTATAATAATGTTAACACAACTCAACGTGTATATATATATAGACGTCCTCTCTAGACTGACCTGAACAGAAACCCTAAAAACTACATCCACGGATCAGTTGAGGCTCAGTTCCACTCTCACGGAGCCCGCTGACAGAGGGACTCCTCAGCCGGCCGAGGTCAATGAGGAATGCACCAGGGGAGAGGGAGGGAATGTACCACAGGGGTGTTGAGGAAGGGGGTGGGGTGGCAGTGGAGGAAACACAGAGGGGGGAAACAGAGGGGTCTTTTGTGAGACAGGAAGCTGCTGAGACCAGGGCCCTCTCTCTGGGTACAGTAGTGGAGCAGAGAGAACCCTGGGATATGAGAAAGATGTGAGTGAGGGGATGAAGACGACTTAAGTGAGGAGGGCAGAGAGACTCAGTGAGTGAGGGACATGAAGGAGCAGAAGACACCTGGGAGGTGGCAGAAAGAGGGCAGAGTGACGGAACAAGATGCAAGATGGAGGACATGAAGGAATACGGTGTAGAAGTGGAAGAGGTTATATTGACTGCCAAGAATTTAACCTGCCATTTATTTCTCCCACAGGCAGATGATTGAATGTGTGAGCCTTTCCATCACCTGCATGGGCTTAAAATGATCCCAGTAGAATAATTAATACAGCCACAAAAAACAGAAAAACAACTTGTATAACAACTTAAACAACTACAAGCCCCAAACAGCACTGCAATAAATCACATCCAATCATCAAGCTTAGATTCAATGTGTATGGTCTATGGTGTATTGATGTGGGCATTTTACGTGGGCCATTTGTAGGACAAAAACTCAACACAAGTTAATTGAAGACTGGACTGACAAATACAACATATTACAAGTGAGCTGACAATGAGATAGGAGGTGTTCAAAAATTCAAACAATAAATAAACAAACAGATCCACTGAAGGCTTTAATCTGTGTAATTTGAGCAATGGTGGTCGACAGGTTAAAGAAGTGGGCTGGACAGTTGCCAGTTTAATCCCCGGACTCGGAGGGGGAAGGATAAATCTGGGTGGAGAAAGTGCAAGATCAGCGCCTGCCATAACAAACACAGCTAAGGCGCCTTTGAGCAAGGTCCTTAACCCCCACCTGCTCCAGTTGGAGCTGCCCAGTGACCAACAAACTTCACTGTGGTTGTACTGGGCAGCTTCCATGTGTGAATGTGTGTAACTGTGTGTGTGTGTGTGTGTGTGTGTGTGTGTGTGTGAACAGGGCGTCCCTGAAACTTCTCTGGATAAATGAACATTAAATAAATAATAAATTAACAATTTTTAAAAAAGATTCAAGATAGAAATATCAAAAAGTACGAAATATATAATTTGCAGACACATAATACAGCTGTGGAAGTCAGACTGAATACAGTCAAGAGGGAGGGAGGAGATGCAAAGACGGTGATTAAAAAGAGATGAAAGTGGAAGGAGTGAGGAGGAGGACGAGGACAGAATCAGGACCCTGTTGTGGTGGTGAGGCCTGGCTGTCCCAGGGACGGACGCACCAAAGATCACAAAAAGAAAAACAAATGATTGATTTCCAAAACAAGAGGCGGAACATGCAGGCCGGCAGTATTTGTACACAGACACAGCAGCCGGTTAATGAGGTCAGGGAAAACCAGCAATAAAAACAATCCAAGCTGTTATGGCCATGAGCTCATTCCAGTCTGTCTGACCTCCGACGAGCCATCAAAGAGCGTTTCATCTCAGCCTTCGGTTCAGTCCCATCCGGGCCATTACCGTACGAACAAAACATGCACATGCCAAGGCGGCACGATAAATAACTGAAGCTGCAGAATGAAAATACTACCCTCCCTCTTCCTTCATCTGCACCCCCCCCCCTTCCTCTCTGTCTACCGGTTTCCCCTCGCTGACACATTTCGGCCCTCACGTTCACTCCTGGCTCACAGACCACAGCTCGTTAGCCCTCCCACACACACCCAGTCTCTCCTGTCATGACAGTGAACATGAAAATGAAGAGGTGGCAATCTTTCCAGTTAAAATATTCCACCCCTTGTGTGTACACTGCTCGCTCCTGCATGTTTTACAGGATTAAATTCAATACCTGTTGCTCCACAGAGTTTTTCTTAATTAAATTTCAATATTTTGAGAAGCTCTTGAATGTTGTAAAACGCTGCTTTCCTCTAAGCCACTTCACTTTATAATTCAATTCACAATCAGCGTGACGGTTGAATGACAGAGGGTCTCACAGTAATAAAAACAATCACCTGGTGGATTCTTTGAATCTTTTTGACTCGGGCAGTGTCATTTCAGTTCTTTAACTCTTCTATGGTGCTCCTCGTTGTCTCGGGGTAATATTATGAGGATTCTTTACATTGTTGGTGTTTTGGGTACATTAAAGTGTCAAGGTATACTATTATCACCATACCAAGAAGGAGCAAGTACAATCAGCTACTTGATCTGGAACAGACAAGGCAAATAGATGTGCTTATGACACTCTGGCTCATGATTTAGGCCACAATTCACCACAAAATTAAAGTTAAGTTTAGTTTAATTAAGGTTTGGAACACATTCCTGACTACATCCCCTGTTACGAGTGGCACCATGATGATGTCTTTCTGAAACATTTCTTTCAGCACATCTCTCAGTCTGACATATTTTCATCTGCCATGTTCCCTTGACTAGAAAGACCAACCACCCTCAAATGTAGAATTATATACTTTATGTGGGACCCATTCTCAGTTTCACCCAGATTTAGCTCTGCTCAGGAGGCGCTCTCAGTCATATAAGTGTACCCTGGCTCAGATTGGTCTGTGTGTACCCAAAACCTAGCATATGATTACAGCTGAAAGAACATGGGGACAGTGGCTGACCAGTAATTTGGCTTTGCTAAATGTTGTCACTAGTCATTCCAAAGTTTCCTCCCGTCCCAACAGTCAGGACCTTACAGAGGCAACAAGCTGTACAATGTACTGGGCAGTTTGCCTTTTCAATACATATACTGTGGAGACACGACTGCATATAATGTTGATAAAAATTCAACACTAACAGCTGTTTTCACCATTCACAGACATGACACTTTAATCTGACATGCAAGTAAACATGGAAATGTTGTCTTTAATTTATTGCAATAAACACTTACGACTGCCAACAGTTGATGGTTTTACCCAGAAATGTTTCTTTAACTCAAATTGTCAGACTGCAGTCTGAATTTTTAAGGTACCCGCATTTTAAAAAACAATTGGTACAAATTCCAGCAAAATACATGACTCCCAATCGTCATTATTATGCTTACAACTCATTAATATGACTTTGTAAAGCAAAATAGGTCTGTTTTGGGTGGCTGAAAAATGCAGATGCAGCATAAAAGGCCGTAAAGTGGAAAGAGGGACTTTTTTTTTTAGCAGGCTGCATATAATGTTTAAAGTTGTGTGCTTGGGACTGAGTTTAAATCTTAGAACCAATTACAGTTGTCTTTTGCACAGTATTTATTTTACAGTGGAGGTCTACCTGAGAGAGCAGAAAATAACAGTGAGCAGCAAACACATCTGACATCTTGCCCTCCTGTTTGGTATTTGGCCGGTTTAGAGTGTACACAAGCTCAATAAAGCTCTGTCGTCCTCAGGTGTGTGTGTGTGTGTGTGTGTGTGTGTGTGTGTATGAACGCGATGTGTGGGGTATTTCTACCACTCAAGATCCACCAAAGCGCTGCTGGCAAGTGACTTCAAACACGCCTCGTTCATTCAGTGCACAGCAATAACATTCACCTGGTGAAAATTGACATTTGTGGAGCAGAAATTAAGAGGAATTTGACCCTCAGTATAAAGGTGTCTTTCTGAAGCACTCTGAGAGGAGGGAGTGGGGTGAGAAACAGGAGGGAGGGAGGGAGAGGAAGAGTTAGAGCCAGAAGGAGACTGGGGAGAGAGGAGGGCAGGAAAGACACTGAGAAAATGATCAAAAGGTTGATAGACAGGATGGAGGTAGAAAGCGAAGGAGAAGGGGGAAATACAGGAAGGTGAGAGAAGACTATGACGAGGAGGGAAAAGTGAGGCAGGAAAAGAAAAATGTAGAGGTAGAAAGATGGGAAAAGGAGAGGGGACGGCAAGATGCTAAAGGGCCTGAGAAAGGTTGAGACACGTGACACATACAGTTCAAAGAGGGCACTCGAACAGACCACTATGTGTCTACAAGAAAAATAGGGGTGAACTATAATTAACTTTATTGATTTTAAATCACTAAATGCCATGTCAGAGCACTTTGTGCTCAGAATTTAAGGGATAAAAAGCCAACTTTTAGTAGAATAATAGTTTCTTTCAGCTCTTATTTTGAAACTTTCTGCACCGTTCTTAATTAAACATTTAACGCATCATGTTGGCAACTATTTTCCTGAATCAAAATGGGCAACTTACTGTCTCCCAGTTCAAGCTGCGAGGTTACAGGATCTTCTCTAAATATGATGCTGCAGACATGGCTGCAATGGGCTTCATGGTCCTGAACAGAAAACTCATTGTGCCTGCTCCCTCTGCTGGCAGCTGCTGGTACTACAGGAGCAGCTTCCACAGTGGCACACTTGGCTCAGACATCTGCAACATGCAAAGTGATGCTTTAACCTCCGTCTCATTTGTCTACTTATTCAAGTCAGGGTAACCAAACTCTAAACACAAAATAAAAGAGGGCCAAAGGACTCTGGGGGATCTATAACTAGGCCAACCACACACCAACCAAAGAGGAAAAACATAACAATACAGGAACTACTGCTATGTCTGTTTGATTTTCTATTTCTTCCAACGCTGGTTTGTACCAAAACTGGATCTAGGAAAATCATGAAGGGGTGTTTTATAGGGTAGAATATTGAGGGATGAAAAGGTCAATTTTGTGCCCTAGAACCATAGTTTAATAAATGTTACTGTACAATAAAAGCCGCCTAGACCCCATGGGTGTGCATTTACCATGACATGAAAAAATCATTTAAATCCTTTAAATAATCTGGGTCAGCAGAATTCTAAAAACTGGCCTGACGGGCTTTAAGTATGACATAAAAATACATTTGAGTGTACGATCTTAGACAATAGTGATTTAAGTTTTTTTTTTAGGGGACCTGAGTTCTGTGCATAATTTCAGGCCTTGACTAGTGAGCTAAACTGTGCAAGGACTTTACAGTCTAGCTCCTGTGGGCCAGGACGAAGAAGAGCTAATTTGGATTATGCTCTGGACAGACTTGTCAAGGACGAGGGAGGAGACAGACTGAAGGAGGTGGGAGGAGAGACGGAGAAATCGAGAGAGAGAGCGAGCAGCTATTACCTACATGGCCTCACAGATGCAAACTCACACCCACATTCCTAACTTTTTAAACACTTAAGTATGATGCAGAGGGAAAAGACACACCAGTGCAGGGTGAAATTTACCTATAAAAATGTTCTGATCTCAGTTCTGCTGCTTCCTCATTGGCCAAGGTGCGTAAAGTAGGCGGGGCAGCAACACAGGATAATTTCACCACCCAGCAGCTCTGATCCAGGGAGGAGGCGTGAGTAGGTGGAGCAACAGGAGAACACGGCTGCTGAAACTTGGACGAGGACAAGAGGTCAGTGCTCCCTCTAGAGTTTGAAAGATGGAAGTGCGGCGCCAGCGGTCACCTGGGGCCCTGGGGTCCTGCTGGACTGAGGAGCATACCATCATTTCTCCAGGACACAGTGGGAGCCGAGTTGAGACGTTTCATTTCATGGACAGTGAGTGGGTGTTTTATGTGGAGCCTAAAGGAGAGTGCACTCAACCCACAGAGTGTGTTTAAAGCATGTAATTACTGTAATTAAAAAAGTCATTTTCATTTACATCTTACAATAACTGAGATGATTTGGAACAACTTTGTTTAATTAATAATAATAAAATGTGAGTTTCAAAATGTGAATTTTCAAAATAATAAATGAAAAACACTTCATGTACAGTATTAAAACCTTTACTCGGACATGATACAACAAACAGAAACAAGATTCAGAATTAATGACTGAAAAAATTATTCATATTTTTTTCTTCTTTCAATCCCAGAAGCACACAATAGTCAATCAGCTCCACATGTTCGATGGAATAGGATACAAACAGGACAGACACAAGAGAAAGAGAGAAAAATTTAAAATAAGAGTGACAGATTCCATTCTGATTTTACAGTTCTTGTATTTGTTTAATACTTTGTAATAAACAAAAGATGAAAAGCACAGTCGGAGAAGAGGGAGACAGGAAACCAGACAAAGAAACAGTGTGTGAATGGTTTTTATGGTGAAGAGTAAACAATTAAGGAAGATTCTAGATCTACTGGAAAACAGGTTTTCTGTTTTTCTTCTCGATCGACAAATGAACACCTGAACAGAGTTTTTCCAAGTCCCTGCCCTTCTTTTCTTCCCTCCTTCTCTCTCTGATCTACCCTTCACAATTCCTCCGATCTTCAGCACCAACAACAACCTCCTCCTTAAAGAGAGCAATCATATTCAGTTGATCCCTCCCATCAAGTTCATTCAATGTAACCAGACCCTGCTCAGAGGTGTCTCCTACAACCCAGACCTGTTGATTTCTAGAGGCCTTTGCACTGTGTGTCTACTATTAGAGCCTCCTTTATGATCTAAAACAGATTCTGAAGATTTTGTTTTTATTGCTGGTAGTATCCAGCTACAGCCACATACGACTCTGACATAGTAAAACACACAACAGGACCCGGTCGTAGAAAACACTCACCCAAATGCAACTCAAGAAGAGCAGGTCTAGGGCTAGGCTAGGCTAGCTCTGTAAAATCATTCCTTATTTGCATTTCACTCATATATGCATTTCCGTGTCTTGGAAACCAAAGCAGACGTTTTCGGGCCGGGGGACCCTATAAAAAGCACCAATGCACAGCTTGAGACCACACACTGGTCTACTTCTCTCTCAGTGACCAGTCCTCCCCTCTCCACACGAGCTGTCATTCCATTCCTATTAGGGCCCCTCTTTAGTATGCGCTACACAGGCCAAGGTTAGCACACACTCTTTAGTGCGCTGCACAATAATCACAACATACATGAAAAACAAGCACTGGGTACTGAGCGGCCCTGCATTTAAAACGGCCACATCCGCAAACAGCTTGGCAGTGATAAATAAACCAGTGAGGGTGGTGGTTTCAAGGCTGCATTGCACACACTGCCTCATTGATCATAACGGGATGGGCCTTGGCTCCAGGGGGCCTGTGTCAATAGGTTAAAATGCCGCCCTGATAGCTAATCTATACACAATGATCAATTCCTCAATCACAGCCTGCAATCCTTTAAAAAAAAAAAAAAAAAGCATATTTAATCAATGTCTTTATTTTCAAAAAGCGAGTAATTTCAAAATGTAACAAAGATGGCGACAACAATACTGCTACACAGTCAAAAGGTCACAGCATGCGTCTGCCTTGAGTGCACACGGTTGCAACGACAAACATTTGTGGGCAGTGCGGTGCGATCCAGCGGTCTCCCATGGCGACCGCAGATCGTCGCTGTTCTGCCGTCAAGTAAAGTAAGCAAAGAGGGACACACGGCACTGAATCCCTTCCTTACAGCTCTCTAATGCTTGTCCCACGAAAAGCTTCACATCCTTTTCAAACAGTCCAAGAATCATAGGTTTATTTTACAAGTCCATTCCAATGCAAAGCCCAGTCATTTTCAGCCCACATGGGTGAGTGAATAAGCATTTGTAAAGTGTAAAGTAAAGCAGTGGAGACAAGGCAAAGTGAAGGAAGGGAGAAGGGTGTTGATAAAGCATCAGGTCAACAAGCCAGTAAATCACCTCTCCTTTTCCTCTGTGCATCCTGTCACTATTTTGCTCAACAAATCAATTTAACAGCGCTCAGCAAGTCATAGCCAAAGCTATAGTATCCATACACATGTGCATAAAAGCATACACATGTGGCCACACATAACCTATAACAAATGCTAAAAAAACTGCCCAACCACCAGCTCTTGCTAAAACGGTCTGCCTGATCAGCAAAGCTCAAAGTGGCTTAGCATACAGAACCTGTGCTGACTGTATAGCTTTTTTTTTTTTTAATTGTTTACTGTTTCTGTTTATCATCCTCTAAGTGACCTAAACTTATAGCAAAATGTAAAGCAATAAAGAAATGGCATAGCAAAACTTAAATGCATTATATGGAGGGATGGGAAGTCTAAATAATTTCACTGCCAATTAATATTAACTTATGTAACAGACCAAGCTAGCAGAAACACAACGCACATATTGCGTGACAACTGTTTAACAATGTCACCGCAATAAGAATATACAAGTTGCATATTTTGACTTTTTGATGAATCCTCAATAAAGATTGGCATTCGCTCAGTCAGCTGTGTATGTGGCTAGCATTTTTAATGTCAACTAGTGGATCCTCCAGCACTTGACTGATTGCGTAATCATTCCCATCCCCAGCTATAAACATGATGCAGTAGCAGCAGGCTTAAACATTCAACAGAGGAAGCTCCAAAAAATAAAATCCTGCAGAGAAAGCTGCTGAGATGTTAACCTAACAGAAGATGAGATTATTCACAAAAGCACACATCCTCAAGTCGGCCTACTCTCTGAGGGACAAGGGAAAAGCTCATTTTGGGTTGCACTCCCAAACTTCATTCCACAGCCCAACTGTCTTAGTTGTCTGAGCTCTAATCCAGATCACAGACCTCAAAGTCCGGTGGCCACAAAATCCTTTTCACACAAGTCTCAAAACTCAGACTGCTAGCATTAGATCATCTGAACCAACTCAAGCCACTAAAGCACTGAGACCATACCGCAGCATATACAGTACAAGAATGCAAGCAGATGTAAATCATAAGCTCGCCACCACCTTGCTTTTCTTCGCCAGCAAACACCAAAATCACAAAGCAGTGGTGCACGAGGGGCTGACTCTTTTCTCTGCATGTAGACAGTTAATGGACATCTGGAGACTACTTTGTTGAGTTGGCTGTACGTACGCAAGGGTGGAGGAAAAATTGAAACACCAAACTCTAAGGTTAGACCAATTTACTGACATGTTAAACAAAAACACCTGTCTTACAGGTCATCTAACTGCCAGCCTCCAAGTCCGCATCACATGGGGGAGGCCAAGGATCCTCTCTGAGAAGACGTATTTGGACTATCTGCAGGGCAGGAAACTCATTGCTCACGCTGGTTAAAGTAGCTGCTGGACACCAAAAACCAACAGCTACTTTGCTACTACTCATTGCTTCCACCAGTCTAACCGCTTTCTGAAATACAAAAGACACTAGCTGTGTTTGGTAGATTAGAAACACTTATCAGCCACAGCCAAAGTGTACAAGCACTTAGCTGGTGTTCATTTTCCAAAGTTGGGAGTCTGCAATAAAGTTAGGGGTCAAGGAAAAATAAATCTAAGAGGGGAATCTTCATCTTAAGATAACCTGTTCAAAGTGTGGAGAATGGCTTTCTGATTTGTCTGTGTACTTGCATACTGTGTTTGCATTGATGAAAATGTGCAAGTCTTGAACTAAAAGACCATTTTAGTTATTTAGCACCTGGTAGAGGACAGCTGTACCTCTTCCCTGTAGAATGATACTGCAAAATGTACATTTCTAATTTCTATTAAATGTGGTGACAAATCAGAAGGCTAAATATACCTCAGAACGCCAACACTCTTTTAAATATCTTACTAACAAAAATGGTAACAAATCTTTGTGTACCCCAGTATTGCTCACCTTTGAGCGCACGTAGACGGTTTGATTCATAGTTTACTCTATATCTCCTGATCATGTGGTAGCTGCATTTGACTTTTCACTGCAATGCTCAGATTCAGTTGCTCACAAATGTCAATCACAGTAAATATCAAGTGCCATTGTCAATGAAATCCAGCCAATCAATTAGCAAGAACAATAGGAAACATTGGCAGAAGTTGGTGCAAAAGCAGCAGTGAGGTGTGGTTTGGCCCTGGGCTCAATAACAATTTCATGGTGATGTCATTACACGGGAGGCAAGTCTAATGTTGATTCAACAGCAAAAAATAGAGCTTTTCAATTTGTTTGTCGGAGCCACATATTTCACATTCACATGAGTGTGAACAGGCCTTTGTTTCTGCTTGACTCCTATGTTTTTTTTAATTATTATTTACATCTACTGTACAAAAGTGGCAAGCATTGAGCGAATACACACTGAATAAAGTTTCCAAAGCAGCAGGTAGTAGGTGTAGGATTTCCATTATATAGCACGAATTTCATTATTGCATTACAGTAACATGACACACAAGCGGCCCTTTGTAATTCAAACACCGGTGCATTGTTTACCAATCTATATCAACAGCCAGTGGTCAATCCAAGAGAAGTGGGCTGCAAGAGTATACCAGGTGAAATTAAATGTCGCATTATTGCCACTGTGATCTCAGCTGGTCTTTACATTTCCCATCTCTGCTGCTGTTTTTTTTTTTTTGCTTTGCACAAAAAATTCAGCTTTTAGCACCTAGAGGGGTCAGAGGGCAGCATCTTGAATACAAAGCAATGTATTTCAAACTGCGTAAGTATCTCATCCAAGGACAGCCAATGGACAGTTGATGCAAAGAAGAAGTTGGGGTTAAAGAGCAATCTCACAAGAATAATAGACTTTCAGCTGGACTGGGTGTTAGGACAACATACCTGCCGCCAGCCAAAGTTTTTTTAGCAAGTTCTATAACAAATCATCACATCTGATATGACGATAATGCAATAATGAGAAAACCCTACACATAGTACCTTCAAGGTCATCTTAGGTGTCGGAGAATAGATGGTCATTTCTAGGAAACAGGAACATTTACACAGCTACAACTCACAAAAGTGCATAAATGACCACCAGCAAAGGGAAGATTTGGGGGAAATAAAAGACTAACAAATATGATTTTTTCTTGTATGAAGCTGTACTTCCTGTGAGCCTCAAGCTGTTTAAAATGCCAACCAACTGCCAAAGTAGAGAAAAGGATAAAATCAAAACTAGGAAAAAAAAAAAATTCAAGTCATTCTTCTTGTCTTACAAAGCCCGCTGTGCGCATCAGGGTGGGAGGGACAAAGTTTGTCTGTTCAACAAAGTGCTCCCACCCCCCTTTTCCTGGATTTCAATGCCTTGGAAAAAGCTCTCATTTCATGAGTACAGTACTTCAAAATAGAAACTCAAACAAGTTTCAGCATGAATATTCAAAAAAGCATAAAATATTTCAATGTTCACGAGATTGGATGAACTCACTGGGAGGGTGTGTCTGCCTGTCCATTATAGGACACCTCCTGACCAATAAGAAGTGAATTTGTTTGATGGTGGACAGTTGATTGAAATGCTACGCACCTGATTTTAAGCTAAAACCATACATGAATAACTAACCAGCTAGTGATGGATATAATACACAGAGGTGGAGCTTGCAGTGCAACTAAGTAACCCAAGTAAAAACAGGGGAAGTTACCAGTTACGCAGAAGCAAAAACCCACTGTGAGATGAAAATGTGAAAACTGAAGGCTAACTTAAAATTAAGACATTTACTGTATATGTGTGATAAAAAGGGGATATATTCCTTGAGTCGTAACCCCTATGGTGGAAAACTGAATATTGGAAAAGATGGTGAAGATGTATGTGTGTGTGTGTGTGTGTGTGTGTGTGTGTGTGTTAGCATATTGTTCATTCAGAGCCACATTATTTGTGTATTAGTTATGTTGCATGTGAAGTCATGTACGCAAGTTAAGATCTGCATGTGCATGCGTGAAGATAATTAGCCGATGACAGGGAATATGTGTGTGTTTGTGTGTGTGTGTACAAGTGTGACAGCCGGTACATTAAAACCAGCAGGTGCTGCAGTTAAGTGAGGCCCAACGAGAAGAGCCAACGACCCCAACACAGGGGTGACGTGTTGGTAATCCTGGTGTGCATCAGATCCTGACCGGACCGAACCTGGCTCCTCTAGGTGAGCTGGTGAGGCGCCTCTAGCATCTCCATCAGGAAGGTGTCAATGGGCGTGTCACCAATCAATTTAAAGAAGAACAGGTGCTCCAGGCATTTCAGACCAATGGAGCGCAGTGCTGGGAGCCGCAGGAGGAGCTTTGCAAACCTGGACGACGGAGGGAAGGATGAGAAGGACAGTAGAATGAGAAATGACTATACATCTATCAATCATGTAAACTGATAACAACAATTCAGAACAAGACAGACCTTATGAGTGCCTTTTTTGGTAGATCTCTATAATCAATGCTCAGAAACCACAGCATCATATCCAGCTGCTCTGTGCTGCAGCGACATGTTAAAGCTGCTGAACTGAATATTATATAACTGTGCTGATATGTCTGAGCAGCAGTGCCACCTGTCACAATCAACACGCTCACCTCTTACTTTTCAGTATGTCTGCGTGTTATAACCTACCTGCCCTGCTGATCGGGGTATTTCTGTTTGCAGTAAGTCTCGAGAGATGCGTACACCCTCTCTCTCAGGAGCTCCACCTCACTGGAGTTGGACAAACCCTTGGCATCTTCAGGTGAAAACAGAGAACATTTACATTATCTCTATAAGGGAATATTTTACATGTTTCCCATTTCAAAAGTCCTTCAATTATCCAGCCATGAATTGGTCAACGTTCGTTTGGAGTCCCTAATGATTCACATGATTTTCAACCTTCCGCCTGTCTGTGTACCTGGGTTGAAGAGGATGATGGCTCGAAGGCAGCCCAGCTCTGTCTTGTCCATCTGCATGTCTCTCATCTTGCTTACAAGCTCTGTCAAAACCCTGCAGAGAGGAGAGGTGAGGGGAGGAGATTTGCAGGGGGAAATCCCAGTTGGAGACAGGAGGACAATACCAGATTAGGGAAGAGAGAAGAAGCAAGGGAAAGGACGGAAGAAGATAAGAAAAAAAGCAATAAAAACAAGAGGAAGAAAGGGAGGGATTAAGAGAGTAAGAACAACAGAGAGGGACCAGACTCCATAATCACATTGTTATTTACAGTTACTTCTCAATGTAATGACTTTATGTCCAAACTACTTGTGCATGGCTGAACTGCTGGTTCTGCTGGGGGGGAAAAAACACTAGTTAAAACTGGCCAGGGTGGCAAACTGCTGCCACCAAATGGTGGTATGTTCTGGCTGTGGCTGATTCTGCTTTTTGGTTTTTCCTACTTAATAATTCAATAGTTGCTTGTCTTTGTTATACTTGGAATTAGCTGCGCAAGTAAATGTGAAAGTGACTGCCAAACTGCTTTATAGTTTGCTGTTTAGTTTCAGACTTTGACATTTTCCGCATGGTTTAGCTTTAGAGAAGACAGTAAGAGTTTAGCAGCTAAACAGATATTTTACTTCTCAAAGCCTGAACACACACACACTCATATTTTAGACAAATGTTCTCACTCACAGAAAGGAATAAAGACACCAAATACATTGACTTTTTGGTCACGTTTAATGCCTTGTTACATAATTCAAGGACTCAAAACCGGCCATGGTCAAATTCCTCAATTTTAAAACTACCACTGTATCCACGCGCATCACTAACAAGCCGTTTTACTTGAGATGTGTTGATGCAAAAATTAAGAGAGAGCCAGAGCGAGGGCGTGATAATGATTTTGCGTGCTAAACTATATACTTTAAATGCTGCCCATTCATTTTTAAAAATGCTTCACAAATCTTGTAACCTAAAGATTGAAACTTGGTGTTTCAATCTTGCTGTTCAAGAACAATGCATGCAACCAGTAGAAACAAAAGTTGAACATGGCAAAAATAGAATAAATAACAAAGGCTTATCAACGTATCCTTCCAACTTATAGAATAGAATATCAGCTTGGACATAAGAGGCTTGGTGAAGGCCGTAAGTGCATCTTAAAACTTGTCTAGCTACTTCTGCTCTCCTGCCAGGAATGACGAATGAAAGAGGAGAGGACTACGCAGACCAGGCGGTGAGGGGAAAGACGTGATGGCCATTAGGGACAGTTTATTTGCTACTCCATGAACCATCATCAGAAATGCACATCTGCTTTTAATGAGGAGGACTGACTTTAACAGATACTGCTCAAGCCCACAAGGTTTTTATTCACACCCAACACAATGAGTAAATGTTTTATTCATATTTAGTTGAGATATGGAGGAAAGTGAGTGGTTTTTGGTACGCACCTAGAGTCTATATCATTAATGTTATAAAATGGACACTTCCCATCACAGAAGGAATATCACTGAAGAGGGTCACCTCAAAAAGGCTCAGCAGTAAATTAGGGCATCTAAAAACAACTGCACTGGAGTAATACAGTATTACGTCATACAACCACGTTCCACCATTAATGCCGTGGGAAAGCTAGCTTCGCAAAGCCAGCCCACACATTTTGATTTGCACATTATGGTCTGGCAAGGCTCAACAAGCATTTGGCTTGGTAAGAGGCGGCACTGTCAATGGGCAAAAGATGAAAAGTATTCTGCAGGCGATTGGACGAGGCTTTTAACAGTCAAAGCCACAAACCAAATATGGTGCTGCTGAATTCAAATTCAAAATGCAGTGCTGCTCTTTGTCATCATCATCTAAACCACACTCCTAGAGTTCACTGAGTGAATGGGCCAAACGATTCTCAGTGGATCTTGCAGCAAAAACCGGCTGGCTTCTGCAAAGCTGAGGAAAAACACTAAAAGCATCAACCTTTTAGCTTTGGTCCTGTTTGTTTCAATGTTGACTCAAGAGGAGGGGTTTAAGAAAAGTGTTTGTGTAGTGGCGTAATTACCTGTCAAATATGGCCCCAACCTCTGCATTGTGCGCCCTGTGTATTCAATCACAATGTGTTATTACAATGTCATTACACAGTTACATTGTTATTACAGAATTCCCTCTGTTTTCTGAGCCCTCCAGCTATACAGATGGTCAGTGCTTTAATATGATTTCACATGGTGAAAATCTGTAGTGTTACAAACTACTTTCTGATACGTTAAAATTGTTGTTAAATAGTGTGCATGGGCATAGTTCACATTTTTCAGGTCTGGACTCAAGGTTTGCTTTATCTTGCAACTGCACCCAAACACTGAATTTGTGAAATGTGGACCTCTGATAAACATTTGATCAGTTTTATGACATCATAAGCCGTAGTCTTACATAAGGCACCACTATATTCACTTGTATTAAAATAAGCAGAGAGGAGGTTATGATAAATCTCATGAGCCAAAACAGCAGAAAACCATTAGTACACATGAAACTGTTCATAAGCGGAAAAATGATTAACCCCCAACCTCTAATAGGTGTTCCTAGCTAAACGTTATTACATCATGAAAAGTAACTTAAGGTCCAACTGAAATTAAATTGCATTTGTCTTTTAGTCTGTTACTTGCTCTGTAAATCACTTGTCCTGTGTTTTCCTTTAAGAAAATCTGATATTTGATATTTTATAGTTTCATGATGGCGCCCTCTAGTTTTGCATTGATTTGATTGAATACCGTTTCGATATCCGTCTATGTAGATGGAGATCTTATTTCGATATAGCCAATCAAATCTTGAACAAAGCAGTAACGTCAGCGTTCCATCAGAGGCAGAGCAGTCAGTCACACTGAGCCAGACAGCAGCAACACAACACAAGAGCCACAGACTCTGAACAACACACATTAGCTGTCCTGCTAAAGTCTCCTTCTTAGCTCAGGCTACAGTGCAGGTTTGTTCACTTTGTCTCTCGTTCCTCACGGTGTAACACGCTGCTATCAGTCGAACACAGGCATGCCCCTCCAGCTGGCTGAGACCAAAAGGAGCATTTCTGATCATTTTCTTCCTTTCAATAATGAAAAACAATTAATACATCTAAAATACACAAATGATTAAATGGGGTTTCAGTTGGACTTTAAGCCAGTTTCACTAAACTGAGCCTATCGTGTGAAATATTTTTGAGGCTCCGAGTGCAAAACACAACATTTAAGAAAACAAATTAACAACACACACAAAACAAACAGAACAGAAAACACAACATTTCAGAACAAACAACAAATCTGAAAAGAGAGGTGCCTACTATCTTTGTCATTCATTGATTGGATGTCTACAGTGTCACTCAAATAAAAAGAGTATGTAGACAAGATACCCTCTTGCTTAATGACAAAAATAGCAGGTACCAATTCTTTCTAGTTTGTAAGATGTTTTCTGAAATCGTTCGTTTGTTTTCTCTTTTTTTAATTTGGGTTGTGAAAGTCACCTTTTCTATTGTGTAGTTGAAAGTAGTTCAAAAGTTTTTTTGCTTTGTTCAGTTGTTTTTTTAAAGGCTGTTGTGTTTTGCACTTCAGGGCCAATCTAGTAAGAAGCCCACCTCAAGTAATGAATTACAAAGAAATTACATTCTGATATTCTATTATTTAGATCCTCCTTCATAAAATATGATTCAGTGGCTTCAAACAGATGCTGATGCGAAGCTGAAACAAAAGCCTGCTGCTAGAAGAGAGCAGTGCTGTGAGAAAATTAAGTATCAGAAGAAAATCATTGAGCCATTTGCCACGAGCCTAGTTAGCTTGCTTTAAACCTGACTGGATTTCTAGGCAAAGTTAACCCTTTATAACAATGTAATTACTGTGTAATTAACAGTGAATTGACACGTTGTGATGTAGTTGGGGTTTTACATAAAAGATTGATTTTGTTTTCAAGTGATAATGTAATGAACAGAAAAAATGTCTCACTCGAAGCGCTGAAAATGTACTAAAACCTGCTGATGTAATAAACCTGGATAATGCAATAACATCCCATTATGACATGAACCAGCATTTATTGCAGCACAACAAGTGTCACATCTTAATCAAATAACATATTTTGAAACAACCGTTAACTCCTACTGATAACATTTTTATAATTTGAGTTATCTCATCATTGGTTTCTAGTGACAAATGTCAAAAACATGTGATTTTACTTTTGGATTAACAATTGATGGTTGATGCAATAATGCAGAAGGCTGGAGAGGCCATGGCTGTAATTATGTTTTTGTTTTGTTTTCCAGTGATCATGGAATAAGGGTTTTGGGATCTCAAACTAACAAGCTTGTTTTAGATAAAAATGTACATGACTCTTGACTGATAGTGTACCTGTGGCCACCAATCATACAGTTGCCTGTAGAAAACACATAAGGCATGGTTACATTTCTATAATACTACTTACAGTGTGCCTGTGGCAGTTAACTTATTTTACAATGTTTACAATGACATTAGATATACAGACTGGCAGTGATTGCCTAATGACTACAAATTACAGATAATTATAAGAATCTTGTGATTTTGATCTAATGATCAAGACTGGCTTATGTGAAGATTGTAATTATTTTATGATCTCAAGACAACAAGGGTCTCTACGTCAAGATGAGATAACTAAATAATAATAATTAGACTAAATAATTATTCTGTGGTCAGCAGAAAAGAAAATGTAACACCAAAATATGAACCATGGTCTCTACAACGTTCTGCACAATAATGGGATGTAAACTATTACATTAAGGTATTTTAAAGTATTTTAAGGGACAGTCCCATTATATATTCACATGTTAGTGCTGTACATTAGCCAGCCGTTATCACGTTATCAAATACTGCAAGAGTTGCTATGCCACCGAGTGTGTGTGTGCGTGTGCGCATGCACGTCTATGGGTAAGCATTAGTCACCAGCCTTCCCCGGCATGCGCAGTCACCCTACAGGCAGTACTAAAGAAGCAAAGTCTCTCAGCCAATCACAGCCAAGGCAGAACACAGCAGCTGCAGCCAACCAAAGATGAAGACACAGTATCCTAAATTCTTACCCCAGTCACTAATCCAGCTAAACCTGAATAATACATTTGTTTAGATTCCAAAAAACAGTGAGTGTGAATATGGATTTGTGGACAAATAAAGGTAAGCGGGCGGTCTTTCTTTCTTTCCTCTTTCAGGACTGATGTGGATTTACCAGGTGAATTCAAGAGGGGATTGTGGATTTTACCTGGCTTATCAGGGCCGGTCTATTTTAGGCTTAGAGTAGGAGGTCCTAATATGTAGAAGCAGATCTATTCTAAGAAGGGATCCTACGCTGTTTGGATTTCAAAGTGGAGTAGAAAGGCCTCTGAAAAAGCACTTCAATCACATAATGCTAAAACTCTCCAGTGAACACAATATTTTTATGATGGCATGTCCTCTTCAGTTGGGTCACCCACCCAAACTTGTGAATGCGGGGGTAATCACTAATGTGGTATGTCTGTCAGAGTGATACTGTTTGTGCATATATGCATCTGTGTATTACCTGTCAAAGATGGCTCCAACACCTGCACTGTGAGCACTGTTCCTGTGGACATGCAGGCCAGTGGCCAGTAAAATCCCGTCCTTCACCGAGATGGAGCGATGAGAGAACGATGCAATCAGGAGTTCATTCCAGCCTGTTGAAGAGTTGGTGTCCCAATATTTCTAGTGAATCAAAACGTCTAAATATTCTTCTATTGTGTCGTTTTTTGTTTCTTAATACCTGACATGACTGAATGTTTCTGGTCCTAATTTATCAAATTGAAGATCTCTCTCTCATTAAACACCTGCTGTCATTATTTTGTAATAGTTAACTTATTAATATCTATCCGCTGAGCCTGGAACTAAACACACTACAGGAAACACATTTATAATTTCTCCAGGTCTTTTGAGATTGTGAACCCCAATATTTAGTTCTATATGGAAAAAGGGAAAAGGTCTTTCCTGACAACATAAATTAATAAAAAACCTGCACACTCCAATTCCAATTCAACAGCCCTGCATAATAAGTCATGCAAATTTATAATGTTTTTCTATTTTTGTTGACAATGTGTCAGAGAGAAGTTGATTTAAAACTACAGTTGTTGGTGGTGTAAAAGATTGAACTTGCATTATAATAACAGTGTCTAATAGTGTCTCATGTCTAACAGTGTCTTAATATTTTGTGCACCCTCATTTACATACACGAGGGACACCAAATGCTGTATTAGGAGTTGGAATAGGAGGAATATGATGGAGCGGCAAAAAACCCTGAAAATTCTGAGGTTAAACATATAAAAACTCATTTCTCATACTTTCTTTTTTCAAAACTAGGAAGGGCAGGGAATGCAGTGTTGTGTTAGATGACGTTTGACTGTGTTTGCATGACACAAAGAAGGCACAGGCTCAACAGACAATCTATCAGCAGAATCCCAACTGATTCATTAAATGTTCTTAAGTCAGACGGAGAGCTTACCTGCACGTAGCAGGATGACCTGGTCGTCCAGGGGCAGCTCAGAGAAGTGAGGGATCCTCTTGGCCCACTCCACCAGGGTGAAGAGCTGCTTGTCTGCTGCCTGACAGATGTTGGTGACCGGATCGTTGGGCTAAAGAAAGCAGATTTAGAGGATTTATTGATAATTATTTAATCAACTAACTTGACCAAGACACACTGTACTGTTCATACCAACAGCCTGTCAAGATTGTTCAACTAAACACTCACAGAGCTGCCGCCTGAGCTTCCATCTGCATGAAGCTCTGTCTTCTGCTCTACAGCCACCTCTGCTTCCAAAATCTTCTCCACTGGCATCTCCTCGTTCACCGCACTGGTCGACTCCACCTCGCCCTCTCGTTCCTTGTTCCTCTGTCGCTCCTCTTGGACAGCTGCAGGACGGGGGATTGGGGAGGACAGAAGGGAGCACAGAAGAAAACAATGAAGGACAAGAAAGGGGAAGAAGGGAAAAAGAGAAGGAGGAAAAATGAAAGAACAGAGAAGCAAGAAAGGTGCAGGAGCAAAGGAATGGACAAGGATAGAGAAGCCAAGGGGCAGGCAGGCAACGGTAGAGACCATAAGACATAATTGACGACAACAAGAACACAGCAAAAGAAATAGAGTGAAAGG
Source organism: Enoplosus armatus (assembly GCF_043641665.1). Lineage (NCBI taxonomy): Eukaryota > Metazoa > Chordata > Actinopteri > Centrarchiformes > Enoplosidae > Enoplosus > Enoplosus armatus. The sequence goes on from NC_092195.1 coordinate 19,352,940, forward strand.
TAATGGAAGAAGAAATGACAGTGAAAGTGAGAGAGGTAGAATAGGAGATTAAGAGAAAGGGTGTGGACAATGAAGAGGAGAAATGAGGGAGGAAGATTGGTGTGGAAAGAGATTGGCATACAAAAAGAAAGAAGCAAAAGGAAAGGGAAAGAGACAGATATGTACAATTCATGATGAATTCAAAGTCTCTCATACTGTCTTTCATACTTCTTTCAGGCACACTACCAAGGCAGAAATGGATCATATTAAGACATACACAACAGAAATTATTATCATTATTATTAACTAATTATTCTGAAGTGACATTCCGGAGGGAATTACAATGAAATGTAACGTTGGTATTCTGAAAGCAGGCATTTTGCCCAGATTGAATTTTTCACTGTCAGGAGTTCCGTTTTTTTTTTCTCCAAAGGAAATCTGCAGTAACAAGGTTTCTCTTAATCCCTTACCCAGATTAAGGACACTAGGTTTCTCATTTTCATGAAGTTCAAAAAATCAGGTTACTGCAGAAAGACGACAGCAATCGGGTTTATTTAAGTGCGTGTAAATCCAATGAATACAACTCCATGTAATCACACTGCATTTTCCTTTTCTTGAAGTTCTAAAAAAGCTTTCACGTAAGAATTGGATTGGATTTTTAATACAACAAGGCCACAACAGTACTCCAATTTCAAAGGGACCAAAGATAATTGGACGAATCAAATGTCTACCACTCACAGACATCAGTAGACACAGGCTGAGATTATGTGACTGGCTGGGTCAGTGAAGAACATCCGTTAGGCCCGACAAACGTAGTTGCTTTGGTTGTATGTTCAGGATCACTGACTTGTTTCACTGTCCTAAAATTGGAGGTTTATGAATAGAAAAGTCCTACACTGTTGACAAAACACGAACGTGAACACCCTAAAACATCCAAGCTGATAGTTGCGTCACTGAGAGAATGTCACTGTCCAAATTTGTACAAACAGCACTGTGCTAATCAACAGACTCATCAAACTGACATTTTCCAGAAAGGTTTGTAAATTAATTTGTCAAGTGTATCTTTTATTTTTTTTTACTGTTTTGGCCATTTATTAAATAGCAGCAAACCGAATTTGAGCAGGAGAAGCAGTAGTAAGTGATGTCATTACTTCTTCTTGGGTTGTGCTGCGAAAACAGCAAGTATCAATTGTTTAAACGAAGGCTTTGTCGAGGAAAAACAAGCACTTTGTATTCTTTTGATGATGAATTAAATATTGATCATTAACGTGTCTGAGAACCGAAGTTGCTTTAAGTGTCAAACAAAGCAAACGCTTTGAAACTTTTTAATCTACTCGATATTACCATCAATCTGCATTGGACATGGTGTCTGTATTTGATACAGAAAAAGAAATGCCGCGCCAGTGGACATGAATTTTGAAAAAGTGGGCTTGTGACGGAAAGCTGCCACTTTGGAAGCCAAACATTAATCTCCTTAAACAAGGAAATAATGTTCCTGAACAAAAGTGGAATGGCTCTGTGGCTGACTGTAGTGACTGTGACCTTGCTGGGCAGCACCCAGTACACTAAAGTAGGATGATGATTAAAAGGAGTGTGCATACTCAGCAAACTTTCCCTGGATCTATAAAGGTTAAAAAAACACAGGGAAGCGATTCAAGGCTGGCACTGGTCCACCTCTGAGCACTGGCAGCAGACTATGGAAACACATTTCAAACTAGCTCCTTCTCATAGATATGCAATGTAATATCTCTCTGCTTCTCTCTCACTCATACAGACACAGACACACACCCCTCCCTCCCGCTTCTCCTTACATCTGTCGTTCATCTTGGCCACTACAGAAGGAGGGAGGGGGGGAGAGAGAGAACGAGAGGAAACAAAAAGAGGAAGAGAGGGGGAAAGGGGGTTAGTGTTTACAAGGCTTACCCACCCCCATCTCCCTCTCTACCACTCTGTACTCGTTCTTTCTATCCCCTATTGTACAAATATTACTGAAGCTCTCTTTGTTAAAATGCAATGGAAAAATATCAACACTCATACTATCATTTACTGATGCATTCATTACCATTTATAGATTAGGTATAAGATCTCCTTTAAGGTTATGGGTGAAGTTAAAAATTTAGGCTCAGGATTAACAGGTTGTGGCAGATTACGTAGAAAGTACCTGCTACAGAAAGCAGCTGCCCTGAATGTTCCTTTCATCTGCGTTAACTTAATCCTCCATGACTACAGCAATCAATATAGAAACAGAGACCACACACCTCAGCAACTTATCAAACATAAACCAAGTACAAACTGAGTACAATACGCAGTGCAGTTAGCTCTTACCTACACTGCTAAACATTACGAGACTAAGCAGATAGTCTCACACTGACTGGTTCAAAATGGCTCTAACATGATTTTCAGTGTCAGGACACTAGTACAACGCAGCAAACAAATCAGTAGTAGTTTTAAATATATAAATATCGGTTTCCTTTTTACACTATAAGAGCTATATCAGTTCATCAGCACTATCACTGTCACTAACATAATAATGATATACTATGAAATTATGGAGTGGCAAACTCGGGCAATTCCATGATAGTGATAGGAGTTTTAAAGATTGATGTTGATGTTTAACATATTGGAAATCTGGGTAAAAGTAAAACAGTTTAAGAGCTGCAAACGAGACCAAACAGTGGCGTTTGTGCTTCTTCATTGGTACAAATCATGACAGATGGCCACCTGAAGACAAACACCTGGTAAATATCTTGCAATTCTTCCCGACTATGAGAAAAAGATTGCCTAAACACATCATCACACAGCGCCTATAAAAATAATTTAACCCCCTTGGACTTTTTCATGGTTTATTGTTTTACAACACTGAATCACTGTGGATATAATGAAGACTTTTGATACCAATCAACAGCAAAAAGACTCTTAAATGTCATACTGAAAGCATGAAAAAAAAAAAAAAGCAAAGGGGCAGTGAATACCCTTTTGGTTCTATACAAATAACTGGCGTTCAGAGGATTACAGAACACTGAGGATACACTAGTTGTGTCCTCTAGTTTCGGGCAAAAGAAGGCTGCCATTTCTCACGAATCTGGAAGGGCCTCTGGAAAGGGAGACCCTTAATGACGCGTCCAGCATTGAAATGTTGGGTTTGAAGGAGGCAGTCCTTGAGCTGGGAAACAGCCAGCGTGTTTGTAGGAGCTTCTCAGGCCAAAGTGAAGTTGGCAAAACCTTTTTTTTTTTTTTAAATATTAGCAGTAGGCTTTATTGGTCAGTCCATCACACCCAATATGCTACCGTTAAAGGAGACTTATTTCTTCCAGCTCCCGAAAGGTAGAAATTAGCTGATGAATCAACATCATCACTGATGAGTGTTACAAGAGTAGTAACATATTTGTCTTTCCCCAACTACAGTTGGACACTCTTGAAACCAGATTTGGAGTTTACATCTCATAATATGTGCTGCTGCAAGGCTAAATCAAAAGCTTAGTCTGCACAACAAACAAATACACTACAGCGTCCGTGCTACCAATGATTAACCCATTTTATGAACTCAAGAAATCTTTGTAAGAGCTTTCTGTCAGCTGAATAGTCATCTTCAAATAATTTAAAATGGCATTTAAAACCAAAATTAAATCCTCATTTGTGTGAAAATGCACCATTTTGCGCATTTAAAGCTAAAAATCCTGAGCAGAAGGGGCTGAGATCCAGCCATCTACAGGGTGTGCTGACGTGCCCCTGCTTGCTCACCTTCTCTCTTCATGCCCATGGCCAGGCACTTCTGGTAGCGGCAGTACTGGCAGCGGTTCCTCTGTCTCTTATCCACCATACAGTCTTTATTGTCCCGACAGGTGTAGGTCAGGTCTTTGCGCACAGTACGTTTGAAGAAGCCTTTACAGCCCTCACAGCTGTAGACACCATAGTGCTTACCTGGAGGGTGAGGGAATGAGGAAGGAAAAGAACCAAAGATTTAAGACAAGAGGGATCACTATTTGTTTCAAGGCTGAAATGTTAAAGGATCTCAGATCTTCTTTGGCACAGAAAATAATAGTTGTATTCAAGGTGTCTAGTCACCAGAGGATCTGTCTCCGCAGATGGAACAAAGGCGTTTCTGGGAAAGCATCGGCCCCGGGCTGTGGGACGACAGCTGCTTCAAGCCCAACGGAGGTTTCACATCATCGGAGCTGCTCACTGCATGAAGCCCTGACATGGACACTGTTGAGTTGATCTGAAAGAACGACAGAGGAGAAGGTGAACTAAGTGAGGTTTGTTTTAGAGAAACTTCATGATTTTCCTTTTCTGTAAGAACGTAAAGGACATGGTAAACATTGTCACCAAGACCAAAATAAAAAACATAAGGTTGCAGTGGGAGTCAAGTGTGTACCCTTCTTATATCACTCTCTGACAAACTGGTAAGAACATGTAAACATGTAAAGATCAAGGCAACAGATGAGAGAAAGAGGAGTGGGGGCAAAACCAAAGTAAGAAAGATCTGTGGCAAAATATATATGGCCTCATGGCAAAGAAAGCCATTATGTCAACAATTCTGTGATGGACAAAATATTGAATTAAAGACTGCTGTCTTTTTCATTTAAATATGCTTTAATGTTGAACATAAAAAGTGTGATTTATTCTATTGTATTGCAGTAAAAGTTGGATTAACTCTCACTCAAACTGTCAAGAATCCAACTTAAATATGTGATTACTTTGTATTTAACGAAAATTATAGCCTGATATCTTTCAAGGGGTTAATTTCTACTTTCCACTGCAAATTAAAATTATTATTATAACACTTGCCTGTACATTTACACTGTGGCTGAAACTCGAAACTGTACAAAAACACAGAAAATCCAACCTGTGATAGAACGGGAAAACAACTGCATGGACAGAAATTGTTCAAATAATATCCCTGAAGTACAACAGTCTTCCCTTACCTGCGGGCTGCTAATGGGGCCGTAGCCCACCGATGGCGTTCCTGGTAGGCAAGGCGAGCCCAGCGAAGAGCTGATGACGGAAAAGGGGGAGCCGATGCTACTGATGGGGCTGTTGACCCCGGTGGTGGTGATGGGAGGCAGGGAGGTCATGGAAGCTGCGGCTGAGGGAACCAGGGGAGGCGAACGTTGCCCCGATGGAGGGGAGGACACAGACGAACTGTCCGGGCTGCGGGAATCTGATAAGAGACAAGAGGGAGATTATACAAATAGCTAATATAATCATTCATAAAAATGATATGGTAAAAAAAGGCTAAGCTTATGAATAGAGGTGATTTTTTTGGTTGAGTTGTTCTTCCCTACATTTCTCAAGATTTATCATCAGTTTTCACACAGTACCTGTGGTTTACCTGTGATCTGACTAGTGTGCAATCAAGAGGAAGAAATTCATTTCAGTTTTCAGGAATCCTTTTTGGTTCTGTGATCTGAATCTGATGGGATTTTGGTCCCTTTTTGCTTCAGATCTATTGACACATTAAATAACAGACTAACTTCATTTTGGTAAATAACAATTTGATTTGTACCATTTTTACTATGTTTTTTTCACCAGTGCTGGGAAGTAATGGCAAACCTTGCAAGAGGAGATGGTGCTGATTTTACCAATCCTCCTTTTTAATAGCTGTTATTTTATTTATTTATTTTTGTTTATGCTGTGGTTTGTATTTAGTTGGCACTTTCTTCTGCAGCTGGCTGTGTGCTGCAATTTCACTGCTTCAGGCTGTGTACTTCGTTGTCGTCTGATCTAATCTATTTTTCTTGCCTCAAACACACCAGAAAGAAATCAACCAATCATATGCACACACAAATCACCTACTGTGGCCCATGGAGGCCAGCGCTTGCATTACCATGTAAAAACATATCAACTCCACAACACAAACGGTTAAGGTATTTTTTCCTTACAAGTCTCAATTTTCTTTCTTTCTAACATTTGTACAACTTCACCACTGTCACATATTTCACCAAGCCCTCTGAATAAGTACTTGAAAGGAATACTGCCTTCAAGGCATAGTGAGATGAGAGATGAGTCCTGTAAAGCTAAACAAGTCAAGTATGGCACCAACACTGGTTTGCCATTACGTTCCAGGTGTAGGAATAGAGGTTCCACACTTACTGGTGCAGCACTGACACATTGCTCTCATGTTACTGTAATGTGTTTTGGATAAAGGTAAATAAACACTGGGTCCAACAGTGATAAGACAGTCAAAGTATAAAACATACAATTGCAGTGTATTACAATACACCTGTCATGCTGAAAAAAGACAATGTTCAGACATAAAGGAAACTGCATTTCAAATCATCAAAATCATATTAAAATGCACTCTGGTTTAGAGAAATGGTGGGGTGGTCATTTGGATGATTTAGTTCAAATGATTGTATGCTCTGGAGGACAGGGGTTATAAGTCAACTGTGCCAGCTGTAACACATGTTTTAAAAAGCTTCAATATTCATAATTTAAGATAATCTGGGGATAAGTATTTGTTTCACCATAACCCAGCCCTGATAACATATTTGTAAAGCTGTAGCTAATATCAACATTAGTTTCCAGATGCAATGTTTGTTTACATTCATGTTGTTGCATTGCTGATAAAAAAAAAATCAGTGCAGTTATTTTCTCACCTCTACTGTCTCCCATGATGGTGGTTGGGGCACAGCGGCGGGCTGGCAGCTACGCACCGACGTGCTTCCGTCTCAAACAGCCCGCTATCAAACTCTAGACCGCGGACTGAGGCCCGGGCCCGAGTTGTTTTGGGAAACCAAAAACGGGTCTGAAATTCCAACACAAGAAAGAGCTCCGCATAAGATGATGGTCTGGCACAGGGAATGCCCATTTTAGTCATAAAAATGTAAAACAAAACGGATATCACTCCACTGATTACAAGGTTATGAGCTGTCTGCATGCATGTCAATAGAAATATTTGTGTATTTGATGCATTTTTGGGATGTAACGTTAACGTTACAGCAGGACTTTGCAAAGCAGCCAGCTGCTCAGCTGATGCCAGGACTGATCCTGATACTGATCCAGTGCAGGCAAAGACACTATGTCATTAAATACACAAGAAACAGTATATTGATACCAAACACTGACTATGTTATCTCGCTACAACGCAGTGAAGAAAACGTCCCATTCCCGTATATAGATGGAGCCCAGACAGATGGCAACAGACCACCGTTATTGCAAGCTAACTTTAGCTATCGCATAGCTCGTAAACTAGCTAACGGTACTAGCTAGCATTTCAAATGTCTGTGCCTACCATAAACCCAAGTGGCTTGTGTTAGCTACCCTTCTTGAATACAAATTAAATCGACACTACATATCTCAACGTGATATTTAAAGCAAACGGGTATTTGACGTTACATTTTGTTGAAGTCATGCTGTCTGGTGTAAGCTGGCAAAACAAGCTAAGCCAACTACGTTTAGCCACCTAACCTAGCTAACGTTAGCAAGCTAGTTAGCCAGAATGCATCGCAGGAGAGCTAGAGAACAAGAACAAACCAGTTCAGCACTGGTTCTTCCACCTCTATCTCGTTCCCCTAGTCATAAGCTAGCTAAATATTATAAATATATATTTAGTGCAAATAAATACAGATTACTGACGGTTTAGCGGCACAGCTTCTTCGCATGAAAGATGTGGCGACTAGGCCCCGTGTGTGTCTGTCTCTCCCCCCACTTTGCCTCGTAGTCAACCCTCCCTCCCCCTGCAAGGATGAAAACATGATGATGGTGGAGGATTTGGCTTAGTGCTCTCTTACAGTTGAGCATTGGCTCAGAATCACTGCAAAACACTGCAGCCTCACTTCTTAAGGCAGGAGAAGGGTTGTGTGGTCATGTCACTGAGTGAGAGAGAGGCATCCAGTGCAAGAGGTCAAGAGGTCAAGACAAGTTCAGCTCAGTATGTCAGTTGCAGAAAAGGTTATTGGCGGACCTGCTGTGTTGGAAAACAAACCAGTGTTACAATCCTGTCAGTATGATCTCTTCATCCTCTATTTTCAAAGCAATTATGCAAATATTTTCTATGCTTGCTGGAGGCAGACATGTACAGCACAGAATGATGTCTGGAAGAAGCGGGGGAAGAAAGGTATGGTACTTTTTCAAATTTTCTAAATTTCCTTTGTGGCAATATCAAGCAAAAGCCACACATAGGAATCAGAATCAGCTTTATTGGCCAAATCTGTGTAGCCTATACATACGAGGAAATTGACTCGTTGCTCTCAATGTTGCACCCAGTTCCAAGAACAATTTTTAGAAAGATAGAAAATAGAAATAGACATACAGCTAAAAACAAGGACAATGCAGCTGAACAAGGTAGGTAAAAAGAAACATACCTATTAAGTAGATACAAGTAAGTGAAAAATATAGATGCATATATAAATATATATAAAAGTAACAATGAACATACAATGTCTATATACAAGTCAAACTATTCCTGCAAATTGTAAACAAGAATACAAGTGTGCAGAGAGCTGGAGTAAATATTGAATGATTAATTTAATAGATTACAATATATACATGTCTATTTATATACAGCATATACAGTGTGCTTTGACAATGATGATGATGATGTTAAGAAAACAGTGTGTTTAAAGTATTCAGCTGTGTACATTGTCCTGTGACCAGAAATGGTATGGTGTAAATCATGTTTTGCCGCCCTAACAGACTAGATAGACTAGGAATAGATAGACAGATAATGCAGCAGTTGCTGTGAAAGTTGCAAAATAAAAGATTCCTGCATAGAAAATGAGCATAAGAAAAGCCATTGTTGACAATTTATTTTTTATTTTTTATTTTTTTATTAAAAAATCAACAAAATGTTCTCCATCTTGCCCTTCTGGCTATCAGATGTCATGTGAGTGTGTTTTCCAACACTGTTTTGTTTATCTAAATATGTTATTATTGCCATTATTTTATACTTTGTATGAATTGTGATTTTGTTGCTTCCCTTATCATTTCACAGGAAGGTGTCAGTGTGAAGGTGTTACAGAAGTAATTTTTGCATCACTAATGAGGATTACAATAATAATAAAAAAACATAAAAATATTATAAAGTCTGTTTTGCATCACCAGTTGATACACACACACACACACACACACACACACACACACACACACACACACACACACTAATAATTAAACCTGTCTGGAGTCAATAAAATCTTAACTGTTGTATCTCACTTATACTTTTCATGTATAAGTTACTATTATTATTATTATTATTATTATTATTATTATTGTGTTTGCTAATGACTCAACCATTAGTAAACATCTAATATTTCAGAGCAAAAGGGCAGCTATTCTTGAGTACAAGATTATGGTGCTCCCCATTTCCTTTTCTCAATGAATCTCAGTTGAACCCGACTGCCAAGATCATTTTCTTTTGTCTGTAGATAATTGCAATGAGGTGTCAAAATCTATTTGTGTCTACAGTTCACACACCTGCCTTGTTTCAAAAATGTCTATCAGGAAAAAAAAGAAAATAAAGTCTTCTTCTAAACATTTTCATGTTTAGGGGGTTGTCCCTGCCACCTCCTTTATTTGATGCTTTATCACCCTCAAGGGGGCTAAAACGGCATTACACAAAACTCTTAGGCCCAATTTTTTAGTTATCTAAATAATAATACAGCTGTTTAATTAAAGATATTTAACTTCAAGTTTTGACAGCTTTCCAAATTCAACTTTTGTTTACACTTTTCTTGCATTACAGACGGCCATTGTTGTCCATTTATTTCACTACGGGTGAAATCAAAACTCGCAGAGACAGGTAATTAATCATAACCACTTTTATTTTGTCAAAGTTACATTATTGTTAAAGTTGATTAATTGATTAAAATTTACTTTATTAGTTAAACTAAACTACTCTATTATGTATTTTTGAATTCATATTCATCAACTTACAACAGGTAAAAACAGAGTAAGCGTTACTTTTTTACTATCTCAGAAGCAGACGTCAGGCTTCAGGTGTTTCGGCTTTTTAATCTTTTACGCTTCAGAAGCACCAATGAGCTCCAGAGGAAGAAACACAGACCGAAAGACCAAACTGGTTTTGAAAGTTTATTTTTATTGTTTGCATACTGCATAATTTTTTACATATAATAATGACTACACACACATAACATAACATGATGAGTATAAGAGACACATAAAAGCAACAGTTGGGAGCCACTGAAATCGCGCATTAGCGTGAATTCAGTGGTTGAGGATTTCATTTTATTTTCCTTTTTTGTCTCCTTCTTCATGTGTCTCAGTATTGGCTCTGTATTCCTGCCCCCTGGATTTGCAATAAATCGTGATATATTTAGCATCCATATCAAACTACACGTTTTTGAATTGTTTGCCTTGGTATTCCCTTTCCCCTTAAACTTCAGAGGACCAAAATAATTGAAAATGTTGCATGAAGTTAAATTAAGTCATCATATTTAATACTCTAGTTGCAAATCCTTTGCAGTCAGTTTCTCTCTGAAGTCTGCAACCCACAGACCTCAGCAGACACTTCAGAGCTACTCTACTACAGTCGTCTTCACTTTTTGCCTATTTTTTTTGCATTAAATCTGGTCTTCAGCAAGTGAAACACATGCTCAGTTTGATTGCGGTTACTTGACTGACTTAGGCAGTCAAGGACATTCTACCATTTGACCCTAAAACGTATTTGTTTGCTTTGTCTGTAAATAAAAAAGGATATGATGCTTACACTGATCGTCCAATACAAACACACCACAAACACCTGCCAACTAAACCTGAAAGTCAGCCATTTCACCTCGTACTCATTTCAAAATCCAATGTGCTGAAATACAGAGGCAAAGCAACGCAAAGTACTCACTGTTCATATATTTTATCCTGCACTGTATGTGCATGTGTGTGAGTGCTGCGTGTGTGTGTGTGTGTGTGAGTGCTGCGTGAGGGATTAGTCTCAGTGTGTGTCCACCAGTGATTAGCCTGGTCAGTGGGCCTGTTGTGCATTCACTCAGGCCATTAGCATATTAATGCAGCCTCGCTCTTGATCGCCCTCCCACCCTCCCTCTCCCGCTCTCTCTCTCCCTCGCTCTTTCTCTTTCTCGATTCGTATTTCCCAGACTGAGCTGTCGCTTCCTGCAGCTTCAATCTATAAATATCACCAATTTACACCACTCGTGCTGTGAAGCAGCGGACTATTTCACCACACAAATTTCAAGGTGCCTGGTCTTCTTTTTCCCTCCAAAAATGTCCTCTTGTCCTCCCCTCGGTGCTCTCTCTCTCTCTCTGTCAGATCTTTGCCTTCTTTTTCATCCCTCTCACCGTCTCGCTCCCTCTCTCACCACCTCATTCAAATCCTTTACTTTCTCTCATTTTCCCTTTTCTTTCTTCAAGTCTGGCCCCCTGAACTTTGTCAAACACAGGAAAAAACACACAGAGGCAAATTCACAGGGGCAAACACAGAGAGGGTAAGTACACACACACACACACACACACACACACACACACACACACACACACACGCACACACACCTCCCTCCCTCCCCTCATTCACTCTACTTTTCTGTCACTCCTCTCACCCCTTCCACTGCAAATTTAGCAAGACCCTCTCTAGACGCCGGTGCTGAAGTGTGAACCGGACACATTCAACTGTACTTAACATGGTGAGAGCTATTCAGCCCTTTCTGCTCCACAGACAGACTCTAACCCCCTTTCCAAAATGTGACACCCCTGATCTGCAGAGCCAGGCCTGTATGAGCGTTTGGCTTTGCACTAGAGCAGGAGAAATATACACAAAAGTTGGCAGTTGGGTTATTTGTTCCTTTCTCTTCCTGAAAGTTAGATATTCAAACATCAAGTCAATTTCAACCCTCAGCCTGTTAAAACCTGTTGAAACTCACATTTTCACATCAGTGTGAAAAAGAAAGATATCTTTTGCATTTTGGAAAATTTTTGATTTGCCATGAAATATGTGTAGGGTTCTGTTTCAGGCTTTGACATGATGATAGATTAATTGGCTGCCTCCTGTAAAAGGAAAAAAAGCTTTTCAGTGCACACCTGACCTGTTGACCCGAAGAGCAGAAATTACTGTTCATTTTACATCCTGTTGTTCTGTTACAAGTCAAAGCTTTGAACAGAAAGCTTTTACAGGCCAAGCTAAAAACTATTCTGGTTTTGTTTGGAAAAAAGTTGAGCTGACCTCCAAAAATGTCAAAAGAGGCTCCTACTGGCTTTACATTTACATAAACACACACTCTCCCTTATTGAATAGCTCCCTCTCTCTCTCTCTGTTTGTCTTTCAGTGTCTCTCGCTCATTCTCCCACAAAGCCACTGAGTTTTATCCGTCCGTTGAGGTTTGTCCCTCGCTGATTTTCAGAGGTCAGGGGCGTGATGTCCATCCACAACTCCTGGTTTCACAAAGGCAGACGCAAGAATTGCGTTTGGACAATCAGCTCCGGACCTCCACCCTTCTCTTGGTCGTGTGTTCACACACTCACACACACTTAGATGGTCAGGCGGATGGCCTGGTAGGCTAGCTGGCGATTTCAGGTTTCTGAACTCAAATCCACTTCAATTCACTAACATCAGAGAGTGAATGGCGCGATTCAATCCAAATATCACTTCCTCTGATATTTGCTGAAGCTCAGTTTTATAATGGCGTTTGACCCCCAGCTTGCCTCAGGTCAGCGTGTATGGATGGACAAGAAGGAAAGGATGGGCAGACTAGAACAGAGAAATGAGCGGGAAGGCAAGGAGAAAGGAAGAAGAGAAAAGAGAAAGAGGGAGAAAGCTCTAACTCATGCTTGTCTTCTGTGTGGGTGACACCATGATGAACGAAGGGGTCACCACCCGGGGGCAGGCCCGTCCAAAAGAAACCGGCGATGTGACCCTGTACAAAAGAAGAAGTGGGTCCCCCAACGGTCACACGGATCAAAGAAGACAAAAGCCTGAGATGATAACTCAGCACAGCAGCAGAGCGCATTATTATGAGACGCATGAGCAGCAGTGGTAGTAAATTTAACTGAGTTGGATGCAGGAGGGTGGGGGGGCAGCCTGAAAATGAAAAAGTAAAGCTCTGACTCGCCCTAATCTGATTTGCCGTACGCAACATTTTATCTTTATCTGATTCGCTCTGTGAGGTGTTTTCTCTTTCTGTGGGAGCCCGTCTTTATCCAAATGATGTGGTCTTTGGTGAGGCCTGGCCTATTCATGGGAACCCCATGTGCTGTGTGCCCACCATTGAGGTGCAGAGCAGCATGGCCACAAAGGATGGCAGCGTTTCACAGAGTCCTTTCCTTACAGTTAAAGTCTCTGTTCAGAACAAAGTTTACACTTAAATCACAGAGCCAGAAAACCCAACACATAGTTTAAAAAGCGAAAAGAAAAAAGCCTTTAAATGTTATCTGAATGCTGAAATACAAGTGTGTGTTCATATTCTAATAGTCAGTAAATTGGAAAACATTTGACTTTGCTTCATTAAAAAAACTCCTATGAGCTCAACTTAAATGTCATAAATGCCAATAAGTCATGATGGTTTAAACTTTTTTCCAGTAATAGATACAACTTTGCTATAAAGTTTGGTAGCCCTGTTTTAAAAACGTGTATTCAATATTATCTATTTCAAACAAAAATAGTATACTTCATTTTCCTGACCAAAACTCCAACAGATCCCTTTTCACCTCCTTAACAGGCTGTGATCATGCTGTCTTAAAAGAGGCCTAGAGGCCTGAACTCATCTGGTTTACACCCCTCGTTAGGTACTGCTACCACACAGGCTGCTGGAACCCATTTCAAAAAGACTCATCCTGTTGAAAAGTGAAAAAAATGGTATGATACCTAAATTGACAGTTTATATCAGCTCAAAGCAAAAAAAAACAAAACAAGAAAAAGACAAGAAGACAAAAGCGCTGTAGAGCCCAGTATTTGGACCCTTTGGGGCCTAAAATCTGGATCAAGAATTACTGCAAAAGGCACGTGATAAAGTCCCTCTCAGCCACAGAGGATTCATCCTTACATGTGCGACAGACATCCTCGCCTCTCATTCTTCGTCCCTCAGTTCTGGGTCGAGTTTTAGCTGCATCGCTGTCGACGTCTGACCGCACTTGTCCTACTTCTCCATCTTTCACTCTCTCCGCCTCTGCCTCCTCTGATCCTGCGTCCTTCTCCCTCTCCTTCTTCAACCCTTTCTGTCCGGCCCTCCCTCCGCCTTTACATTTCCTTCGCCCTCTCTCTCTCTCTCTCTCAGTTTCCCCGCCCTCTCTCACTCTCTCTCACTCTCTCTCTCTCTCTCTCTCTCTCTCTCATTCCCTGTCTCTCGCTCCCTTCCTCTCCTCATTTCATGCAGCGCTGGGGTTACCTAAGAGACTGGGCCTCAATGGAGAAAATCTCCTTTGGTACAATGAACTGGGTGAGAGGCAGAGGGGAGGGGGTGAGAGAAAGGGGTGGGGGGGGGGGGGGCAGGGTAGGATGAGGGGGTGTTGGACACAGGAGGGGAGGGAGGGGTGAGGGGGGGAGTGAAACTAGAGGGAAAGATAGTGGGATGCAGATGCATGCAGGGATCGAAGGGGGATACGAAATCCCAAAAATTGAATAAGTGGCTTCGCTTGTGTGATTTCGTCTTTTGGCGGTTGCCCCCCCACCTGCTCCCCAGTCAGCTCAGTTGGTCTAACTAGAGAAAACCCACCCACCCACACACACACACACACACCCACACACACACACACACACACACATTTGAGGCACTTGAAGTAAAAAATGCACCCTCAGTAAAAGTACCTCAATAAGATAAAGTGGTCTTTTCATTAATGGAAAAATGAAAGTTTGCCTCCTTTTTTTTTTTTGCACAATCGCTTAAAACAAAGTTGAAGACCATCCTGATAACCATGAGATGGGAGACCTCCATCGTGTCAGTGGTCGCCATTTTGTTTGTTTACTTGTTTGTTTGCTCTCTGCAGGCAGTGCAAGATGAGACCCAGAGGATCAGAGCTCTCTTTGCAAAGACAAGTGTGTAAACCTCTCTTCCTCTGCATGGTGCGGACCCCATTCAGCACGAGTAATTACACTATCCCCCTTTAATCTATTCACAGGCTCTGTCTGAGAGGTGTTCCCTAAAGTAGGGGACAAAACACACACAACCTTGTTTAGAGGTTAGTTACTGATTAGCACCAAAACTGTTGCAGTTCATTTTCCTGCTGCACCTTATTGAGCTCCTCAGTGATGCTATTCAGTGCGTCGTTTGTCTCCGAGTTAGCAAACAGATCCCCTGCTGCTCAGCTCTGTGTCTTTACAACCCCCCCCCCCCCAGCCCCTTTTCTCATCAGAGGATGTGAGAAAACAATTGGGCTAATAAAAGAAGCAGAGAGATAATTACAGCACGGCGATGAAGTTAGTGCTCCTACGCCCCGAACCATAAATACCAGCAGTGTGAAATGGGATATGTGGGTGACTTTGGGGTGTCTTTTTATGCGCTTTTCTGTGCCAACAACGGCGACTTATTCTTATTCCCATGTATGCCCTGTGTACATGCCAGGGTGAATCTGGGATCTCTCTGTTAATGACTCTATCAGGCCCTGATACCCAGAGGCCCCTGCTGAGGGACTAGATCCAGGGGGATTGGGGTGTTAGAATGTGGCACAGGAGGTGTCAAAGTTGGGTTGGGGGCGCTGTGTGTGTGTCCAAGTATGTGTATGTGTGTGAGACAGGGAAGGGGAGGAGGGTGGCTTTGGGCAGATTGTCCATGGTGCTCACCCCTCCGGGCGGGGCTGAATGAAGTTATTTCCAGGCCCCTGTCCATCTGTTACCGTGGCAGCAGCAGTGACCAAGGTGTTGCCATGGCGAGGTGGACACAAAAAGGCGTGGCGTGGGAACGGGTCCAGGGGTCAGGAGTGAGGGTCAGGGGGTGAAGGGTCACAGCCAGCTGGACAGCACACAAGAGGAGGCCAGGGTGAGAAAAGAAGGAGGGAAGGTTTTCTTTCTCTTTTTTGCCCTTTCTTCTCTGGGTTTGCCCGGGAGGGAGACGTCCGAAGAGTGGACACCACTGGACATTAACATTGAACTGGGGCGGTGAGATGAAAAAGGAGGGGGGGGGGTGTTGTAGAGGGTGAGGGGGAGTGAGAAGGGCCATGGGGTTCACAGAATGGGGCCCCCACAACGTCCAGGCTTTGGGAGGCTCGCCTGCATTAGGCCATATACCTACTGGTGTCTAATCTCGCATTGCATTTGACAGGCAATTGACTCTGGTCAATGTACGTGCAAATGCGACTATTGAGAGGATGTGGACGGCTGCATGTGCGTGTGTCTGTCTGTGTGGCCGCGGCCTGCACTTTTAGCCAGATAAGTGATACCCAGACAAAAACAAAAGGCCATTCGACAACATTTAATCTGGTCATTTTAAGCTCAAAACTGCTCACAGACAATGAGACAAACTGAGGTGGGGGGGGGGGGGGGGTCAATATTTCACTCAACATGGGAAACACACATTCTCTAAATCTTCTTGAATTTTTTGTCTTTACCTAGAACTTCTCTATCGTACATCTAGTTTCATCTCATGTCCAGGCACTATGGCTTTGAACCTCGTCGAAAGACTGAATCCTTGATGAAGGTGTGAAAAAAAAAATCATAGACGTACTAAACTACATGTGACGTGCCTTTGTCTAAGGTTTACTTGTGTTTATGTATCATTAACTGAATCCGTTCATTTTTACAATTTTCTATTTGCAATGCTGCATATTTAGGAAGTTGAACTTAGAAGGATGTGCACATATTGCCAGTCAATTTGGGGACGAATGAATATTAAAATGTAGATGGAAAAGGCATAATTCAAAATGTGAAATGAAAGAAATGGAGAGTGTGAGATATTATTTAGCCACTTAATCTACAGATGTTCATAGACTGAGTGCACAGGTTTTAGTTGTGCTGTCCCACTCACCTCTTATGATGATATTTAACTCTCACTTTACTCTTTGTCATCCCCCGATTCATGAATAGTAAGTTAGAATGACGTTAAAGTGGTGTCACTATTCAATATATTTTCAAAACAAATGAAAGAATGCAGACATGAGAATCTTCCTTATATTCCCATTTAGAATTTGGTTTACAGTTCATCTTTATAAAGCTATAATATTTAAGACTTCAGACTAAATCTCACCCTACTGCTGCTTAAAAAGGCCTTTTGAGTTGTTCAGTTTACTGAGCGTACTGTGATGTGAACCTTGTACGATACAGTACGATACGCCAAACTACAATCGAATACTGCGCAATGTGACCTAAACTTCTCAGACGCCAGCAGAGTTGTCAGATGTCAGAAATCAAAAAAAAAAAAGAAGAAAACTTTGATTTTATTTTTCCCATGAAACCTTCAAATACTCTCCAAACTGAAATATATAAGGTGAAGCTTCACCACAGATGGATCAAAGTTATGAACTTATAAACTGAGGCAGCAGTGGAGAGCGAGAGATTGAAATGTCCACCTGCCCCGTAGCAAACTGAAAAAGACGCCAAACCTTGAGCCGCATCAGTGGATAACACATTATGACAACGTGGATAAGAAGTCGCTAACAATGCAATTACACACACAAGAACACGCACACAGACACGCACACATACGCAGAGTAAACACACAGGGCCCCCTTAGACTTTAATAGTTGCTGGGATGAAGGGAGTGCAGGATCCATACTCCTCCACAGCCCACAGTAATAGGATTAGGAGCAGCCTCGGGAGGACATGGCAGGCCAAGTCCAACGCTCCGTTTGACACCTTTTGTCCTCAAGCCCTGAGACGCAGTTCACAGCAATAGGATGAAGGACAAAGGCTTTTGAACATTGTGTTGTAGCTACAAATATACCCTGATGGGAGAACGCTGAGCCCCCCGTTCCACAGCAGATAAAATGAACAGACAGGGGTTTTGACAACTCAATCAATTTTTAAGACGGATCAAGTGATCTTCTGCAATTAGAGAAAATTTGTTTTTCTCCTTGTAAATCAATAAAAATGTTGTCTTGTCCCTTTACAAAAGGCAAAATCGTACAGCGTTTATTTTTAATATTTTATTGAAAAGATTTTATTGTGCTCGTCACTTAAAATGAATCCAAATGATTTTCCTCAGAGGATTATTTTAAATATACTGACAGTATATTTAGTATATTTGTTATCCAACAGTGCAAAGTATTTTCTTAACTTTCTATTAACTATTAACCCATCTTAACGTTCTTGTAAGAAATTGGTAAATTACAAAAGTTTTACCTCTGATTAACTCATCATGAACGCTGATCCGTGAAATGAAGAGAAATCCTTGTTATTTCAGGATATATTTGCCAATCATTTTCACAGTTATAATCTGTTGTTGTTTGGACTGGATCTGCTTGTAAAGTCTGAGTTTCTGTTGGTGGCGCACTTTTCTTGTGGTTGTCTGGTGGCTTGTGCTACTCTGAGTGTTTATTCCAACAAACCAGAAACATAAGAAGCTTCACTTCCTGTGCACCTGAGGATCTTTCCCAGGAAAGTCATACCTGGTGACAAAGACAACACATTTATTAACTGGCTGTAAGTTGTAGCAACAGTGCGTGATATCAACTGTTGAAAGAGAGAATCAAAACAAAGTATGATCACGGTTTTATACTCGTTGATTTTAAGAACAAGACTGTTTTATGAACCTTTTTTCCTCAGGAAATATGTTGGCAGAACTGTTGCTAATCCCTTTACAGAAAACCCACATATGAAAATACAAATGTGAATTCAAAATGCATGTGCTTTTTGTTTTCAACGTCAAATTAAAACTGGATGTACAGTTGTGCTTTACAGGGTTACACAGCCTGTGCTGTAGCTCAGAAGGCTTCGGAAACATCACGTGCAGACCGCAAGAACTGTGACTGGTTAGCTTCGGCTGCTTGTGTTCAAGTCTACAAGTTTCTGATGCCGGTAGTAGAGTGTTGAGAGTGAAGACAACAATAAGGAAAGACAAAGTTATCTGCACTGCAAACCTCATTGTGATCAAAGCTCCATATCACAGTGAATGAAACAATGGAAGTTAAAAGAGTAGAGAAATCGGACTCCAGTTCAGAGCTCACCGTCGATGTATATTGTGTCACAAAGGTGCTGTGGAGAATACAGTATAATTAAAGAGCACAATAAGACCTGATTATGTACAATACATCTGTCTAGTGTTGCTATGAACTATAAATCTAAACCTATGGCGGTTCCGCCTCTTGCGTGAGGTATAAATCCAGCTTAAGTTTTCACATGGTATACACCTTTGAATTTAGAATTTTCACATTGGATTTAATCATAAAATAGGTAATTACTCCATAGTTCACGGTGGGTTTTACACTCATTAGTTTCCTCTCAGAGATACCATGTGTTTTTATTGTAAAATCTTCATTTTGAATTTAAATTGGAACCATTTTGGAAAGCTCATTGCTCATGGTAAAGAGATAAAAGGACATGCATTATCATTATAGGTGTCATTTATTTCTGAAAAACAAGCCATACTTGCATTTTAATTTCTCTTAAATTGATATTCAGGTGGTTCTGTTGCACTGAGAGCAGGCAGCAGCAGCTCGTCCTCGGTTCGAGCGATTATTGACATTCCCAACGATCTCCTCACATCCCGTGCCATGGCGAGGTGACACAGAGATTCTCTGTCCTCTCCCTTCCCAGTGCACTCTGGGAGAGCAACCAAAAGCAGTTTTACGACCAAGAGCTTCCTGCCAAGAATCAGAGAGATGAGGTTCAAAGTGATCAGCGACACACATACCGACACACGTGCAAAGAGGAACACACACACATAAACACTTAAACACACACAAACCCTGGCACACGTGTTTTACGATTTAGTTTTGGATGCGTTCACACACTCAGACTTCATGCAAAACCTGAACATTTTTATCTTTTCAAAAAACCCTGATATTGCATGATTCTACATGAGGCGTGTTTGGAGAAATTTCCCTGAAGTGCAGCCAACAGGTGGATGTAACAAGTCCATGCCTGTTCTCTGGGTGCTGTCAAAAGGCATCGTGGGAAATGTAGAAGAAGAGAGAAGAAGATGTGGTCGTGACAGGTTGAGGGAAAGTGAGTTGAACAATTACAGCAACGTATCACAAAATAACTTGTGGAAAGCACTAAGAGACCTACAGTAAAGACGTGACTTCTCCTTTAAAGGAACACAACAACATTTGAGGAAATTCACTTGTTTGCTGTCAAACCCAGAGACAGACGAGAAGATAGTTTAGTTTTAAATAAGTCTGAAAACTGCTGCGTAAACAGCTGTCAGTTACAACAGTATGCAAAACCTGGATAGCTTCATTAGTTCTCCTAAAACCACATGTCTTGTTTTTATATCTGTTTCTACACATGTGCCATAATTCAGTCAGAGACACTTACATTTAAGGATTTAACCATTTACAGCAAATGATTATACAATTAGATTTGGTGGAAAAGGCTCCGCTCCTTGAGGAAGCTCTCAAATAATCTGAGCAGCAAGAAGTGTTTGGCTGGGAGACCTCATCCCAATTTAACAAACACAAATATGAACATTAAATCTTAGCTAATAATAGTCTAATGATATGATATAATAATATAACACTCATTGTGGACATTTCTCTGCATTGAGCACTTTTTAAAATGATATTTTCCAGATAATACTTTTACATTCTCAATGCAGGGGCTTACACTTGTAATGGACGTGGTATTGGTACTTGTACTGAAGTAAAAGATCGGAGTACTTCTTCCACCACTGCACGCAGTATACCTGCATGAATATGACTGGACATTACAGCTGTTAGCCAAACAACTGTGTGTTTGTGAGCCAATGAAGCAGCTGATGCCAGACCTCAGTGCTCTGCCCAAAAAATGCTATTCTCGATTGAAGTATGATGAGCATATTTCTTCACTTTTGATGGAGCTAAGTGGACAGAATGGAGGCAGCTTCTCCCTGCTTCCAGTCTTTCTGCTGCCCGAGGCTCAACAAGTCCCAGACCGATCTCTGTAATGGACACACAGACGTGAAACTGACACAAACCAGCGTACTTCCCAAAATGATGAACTGTTACTTTAAAACAAGACAGTTTACTGTATGTCACACAAACTTAATTTACAGAACATATACAAACATATCTACCTCAGTGCATCTTTATCTTAAACCGACCGCTCTGAGCCACACCATACCATACGCCATGATAAACCCTCTCAGATGTCTCTTTTTGTTGAGCCTGGTTGTCATACTGAGCCAGTGAGCAACTTCTGGTATAAACCAACAGACACTGCTGTGGTTGCTGGGAGATTCATGTTGCACCTGCAAAACCTTGATTGTCTCGGGTAGATTACATACGATTTACTGACTGTCACGTCACTGGCAAATTCCAGCTTTAGTATTCAAACACAATGAGCATGTCATCTGCTTACATTGGGCTCCAGTCCTGCATCACATATCCACACTAGCCCTGGCCACAGCTGTTTGCTGTTCAAACTGATTGGAAAACACCTAATCTGCTTCAGAAGTGAGGGAAGGAAATCGGAAATGGAAGACTTTCTGCTGCATGTGACCGACACCATTGTCATCTGTCATTCCCCACCATTCAACAACACACACATCTGGGTTTATCCTTCAGCATAATAGTCCTTTTAAATCATATTTATTGATTAAAACCAAATAAATCAAATGTTAATACTTTTGAAGAGAGAGTTTTACAATTTGCAATATGCAAAAGTCCTTCAGAATGTCACTGTTAACTATCATGGAATTGGATTTTAATTTGACCTTTTGTTGTTTTGGTTCTGTCCGTATTGTCAATACAGTAGTCACATTTCATTTGTTTATCGTAAGCACAGACAGCTTTCTTCAAGTTATAATGTAAACCACTGTACAGTTGTTGCTTTTATGCAGAAATGACGTTACATTACATTGCGAACCATTACTGGTCCCCCTCATTCACACATGAGGGCTGCAGTTTCCATAGGACCAAGCTGGTAAATGCTGATTTTGTGAAAACATTTGATGCTTCAGATATGTGCTTCATCAACCTGTTGTACATATTATACGTTTCTTCAGATAGACATTAAACAAATATTGTCACTATTTTTGGATGTTTTACATCCAAGACAGAATGCTGTTTGCTCAAATGGTGAATGCCACAATTAGAAGCATGTTGTGTCACAAAAACATTAATTGCAAGATATTAGCAGTTCTATCAACAAGTGGAATTACGTCACAACTTTGCATTGTGTGTGGTAAGGCCCAACATGTTGCTTTAAACTTCTTGACATGGTCGCTCTCTCTTCCCAGAGCTGAAAGGGAGCCTGATGAATCAATAAGAGCAAAGAAAAAAGGAGGGAAATCGTCTGAGTGGCAGAGATGTCTGAATAAGAGCCAGCGGTCAGAATTGATTACAATGGAAAAGCTCCAGAGAAAGGAAAGCCTTCATTTTCAAGGCAAAGTCATGTCTTCTCAAAAAAAAAGGGGAAAAAAAAAGGTTGTAATGAAAAAACTGAGTGTGTGTGTGTGTGTGTGTGTGTGTGAGAAAGTATGAAAAAAAGAGCGGTGCATGTGATTATCGGACAAGGGCCGGACAGGGGCCAGGCAGGGCAGCCTGCAGACAGACACAGAGAAAGGGACATTTACCTTGAACTCCAATCGTCCCGTCTCTGGGGCGGGGTCAGGTATTGTCGCCGGCCCTGACAGGGTCAGGAGAGGACAAGAGGGGGAGACGGGGGGAGGAGGGTGGGGAGCAGGGACAGAGGCTGCCCCTGGGGTCGTGGGGCTCTACCCCCGTGGGGGGCCAGAGAACGTGGGGGCCAGAGAACGTGGGGGTAGCGGGGGGAGGAAGGGAGGGTAGGTATTGGCAGATTTTCATGGGGTGCAGATGCTCAATATGCAGATGTCTAATCGAATTGTGCGACGATGAATTGGTTCCCCCTCCTGATTTGCATCAGGACAATCCCTGGCAGTGGCTCAGGGGTCAGCGGAGTTCCCCCGGACAAAATGAGCAGCCGGCTGCAGACGCCCCTGAGAACGTGTGAACTTGAAGTAGACTTTACTCAATGACAAGGATATTGATTGATTCAAATGTCTGTCTGTCTGTCTGGGAGTGCATCTGACATCTGTCATTCCAGTGAAGACGTGGTTGAGTATGAAATGGAAAAAACATTTATTGTTTTTTGGTGTTTGGCCTGCGATTTATATCAGAGCTACTATAAGCGAGTGAACAGGTTCAGTGTTTTGCTCAAAAAGCCTAAACAGGACACTCATATGCTGCCACCTGTCTTAACTGACATACCATTATGCTAAATAATTCACCTTGTAGTGTAACATCACAATAGACTGCATCGAAGCTCAGACCTCAGCAGATTGAAGTGTTTCATGCCAACTCAGACATTAAAAACATCCTTTAAAGCCAGAACAGGTCCAAGACAAGAAAATCAGCTTCGAGTGTTTGTTTGTTTGCCAATGTTCATATTTTATCTTTGAATAAAGAGGGAGGTCTCAGTTCTTTGGGTTCAGTTTAACGTTCAAGCATAAATATGTTAAATAATGTCCTATTACCTATTTCATTACAAATTAAAACCAATATTTGGAACAATCAGCCACTTAATCTAAGCTACAGATAAAATGGGTCATGGGACACAAGCTAATTTTATATCAACACACCAGGGTCGAGAAAAGGTTTGGTTTAGGATTTAGATTCAGTTTGATAGAATGTACCTCCAGCATGAATTCGTACATTTTCTTCTACTTGAATCAGTTCCTTGAAGCAGCCACCTCAGCAACAGAGGCTCCCGAGGCAGCAGGTTACAAAAACAAGCTTCCTTCTGACCAGAGAGCAGCCAGCTCAAATTAAAAGACTGAGAACCTCGGTCACTTCTTGAAAAAAAGAGAACCCCCAAAGATACAGATCCAATTACATTATATTCTGATATTATTAAGAATCAGATGCATATAACACCATTTGGAGCATGTGAATAATCTGCAAACTCTGAACTGCAACCTTAGAGGACTGTAAGCCTCGTCCATTATAATATTATTTTGTCCAGTAATCTTCACAACCTACATCAGATATACAGGCATACATATTGACAAGGCTTGAACAGATTCCATGCATAATAACAAGCTACCTGGTCTTACATTTTTCTTTCTTTTTTTTTTTTTTTCACTATTGCTTAGTCACATTTCTCTATAGGAGTTCACTTTTTCAAAACTCTCCACACAGTCAGCACAACAGAGGCCAATGTGGACTAAACTGTGGGTCACTTTTCACTGCTTTTATACAAAATGCATCAATGACCATTCAGCTGTTTTCTCACTCGTTCACTCTCACCAAAGCTCTGTGTATTTACACTCCATTTTGCACGTTTATATACTATTGTCAAACCTGTTAAATAAAAATGCATAGACTCCTGACTGGGACATACAACACTGAGTGCCCATTTTTATTCTTTGATGACCTCTATGAAAGACTTCTGGCAGGTGAGGTCGAATCCAGAACGTTTTCTAATTGTATGGGACGATGTGGCGTTTCACCAGCTCTTCCAGTCACAGAGTGGTTCACAGCCCCTCCCACGATGGTGTCACTTTTCCTTCAACCTTACTCTCCATTCCTCAACCCCACAGAGGAATTATTTGCCTCATGGAGGTGGAAAGTTTATGACCACCAGCCACATGCTCAGATGTCCCTCTGGGACACAATGAATACTGGATGTCTGGACACATCATATGGATCAGACATGCAGAAAGATCCTTTCTCAGGTGGACTGCAAGAGAGGACGGAAGGTGTAATGTGACGGGGTTGACTAGCACTGTTGCATTACTATATCTGTCTATAATGAATATGTATAGTTTGTATTGCATTACAGGTTTTACTTTAGTTTCATTTTGTGGCCTGGTAGTTGTAGAATATAGTCATGCAGAATATGTCATTAATAAGAGCTTTTCTAATGACTATTACAGAGCCAATTTGTTACTAATATGCATGCTAATAAGCAGCTGGTTAATGGTGAACATGTGTACCTTAATATAAAGTGCAACCAGGAGACCCTTTGAAATACTGGCAGCTTGTTTCTCTGTGGTGACTTCTCTCACTGCTGAGAGATTTCAGGGTTATGTTGCTCTCTAGTGGTAACACAGGGGAAGACACAGTCTAAGCCACAACATTCAGTGCACTCCTCAGTAAACACACTAACATTTGTGTTAGGTATGTTGGTTTTATTGTTGTCATGTTAAACGTCTTCAGATCCTTGATTTGAACAAGATGGGATTTGAGTTGAAACTCAAAACTCAAAACAAGATGCATTTATTTCTTTTGTCATGTTTCATCTCCAAGATAACATTTTAAGTCTTTACTTAAAACCCTTTGCCAGTTTGATTTGGCCTACAAACTCCTGTAGAGATGGAGCTCTGAATGGTTCGTCTAAGTGATGAACATTGTTGTTTCCATGAAACTAGAAAGAAAAATCTGTTTTTGCATATAGTGTATTGTTGGAAAAATCACCTGGATTCACATAATGTGATCATATCTACAGTGCAAAAAGCATTTTACACGTCAGCTGTCTTAGAAAGGAACGGGATTTCAATAATCCATCACAAAAGGTGTTTTTCAGCACTGTATTCAGTGTCTACATGTTTACAGAAACTTATGTAGTTATTCTAATATCATAAAATATTCAAACACGGTCAAAAACACTAATTTAACATGCTAGAAACTTGAATAGGAAACATTATTATTATGGCATCAATATAAAATGGAAGATCACATAAAAAAAAGATTCATGTAAATAAAATCTTTAAAACAGATTAAAAATACTTACATTACATTTACATATAAAGCACATAAATCATAATCACTACTTTAGTTTTGTTGCAGGAAGCCATCTTTTAGTCTCTGTTAGTTCTGTAAAGCTACATAATGTCTCACAAGTCAAAGTGTTTACTTATTTCACCCCATATGAGGAAACTCAGTGAGTGCGTTTGTCAATCAGGTCTCTGGATTCAGTTTGTCAGAGAGCTCAGAGCTGCTGTCAGGAGCTGAAAGGTCAGAAACAAACTGTGTGAAACAGCGTCAAGTCCACTCATCCTGCACTGAACTGTAATAAACAGTAAATGCAGGAAACAGTTTTGAACAGTTAATCTGCACAATAACGTGAACCCTTTCTTAATCTACAGCATAAAGTTTGTTGTATTAACGAAAGTAAGTTTCACTTACAAGATGGAGGACGTTTGTCTGAAATCAAAACAGAAGACAAATCATTTCAGTTACAGTTCTGAATGAACATCTTTCTCCACCTTTTCCCCAGTGAGTGTGATCCCCTCTTCTACTCACTCAAACTATTCTACCCTCCTGTTCAGTCCTTACTTTATTTCTTCATCATCATCAATTAAGCAGATAATCTCTCTCACCTTTCTTCCTTTTGTAAATCATGAATCCAGCGGCAGCGATGAGGACGAGAGCAAGAACAACCACTGCAGCAGCACCGATGGGGACGGTCATGTGACTGGGCTTCACTGTTGAACAAAGAAACAACCAAAAATGTAAGTAAAGAGCGGACCGGCAGCACAAACCTGTCGTTTGTGTGGTAAAAACAATATGGTCTGTAAAATGCCTCAAAACTTTCTATGGCTTTAAGAAAATCAAGAAGGATCTGATCAGTGATCCCGGGGCGAGCAGCATGCACTGGTTTAATTTAAATTACACAGTTGGTTTATTATCATTAGTTTTGATTGTAGTAGTGTAGTTTTGAAGATGAATTCTCAGCTAAATTGGACGACAAAAGATAAAATAACAAGCCACAGACATGCAGTCCCATTCAGCACCCTCTAATCTCAGTCTCACCCCAGTTGGTCCTGATCGCTGCTTTGTCCAGTCCGGTGACGATGTCGTCCTCTACACCAGAGAGCTGAAACACACAGTCGTACCTCCTCCAGTCTTCAGGTGTGACTGATGAAAGTTTCAGGTCAACGCTCATCTGGAAGGTTCCGTCGTTGTTGTGGAGGATCTCTCCGTGGTCCACGTCCTCATGGAGCTCCTCTCCATCTTTCCTCCAGAACAGTGAGGCTCCTTTAGGGTGGAAACCTGTAGCGTGGCAGCTGACTGGAGAGGAGGGAGTCTTCTGGAGGAGAGACACTGAGGGAAGCTCTGGAGAGAGAGAGAGAGAGAGAGACAGAGAGAGAGAGAGAGAGAGACAGAACATGAAAGGAAAGAAAATCATCAGTTTCATGAATTGTTTATGTAATCCATGTTTACTTGCTAGCAGTTTTCTTCTTCACTGCCTTTCATGTTGCATTACCTGCCAACAGCTGGTCAGGGGAATAGTGTGAAACCAGCAGCATGATGTGAATCACAACCACATGCATGTGTGTCCTTGTGTGTGTGTGTGTGTGTGTGTGTGTGTGTGTGTGTGTGTGTGTGTGTGTGCGCACAAGATACAAACAAACTGGGATCTACTAAAAGATCGCTCCACAGCACTACTAGTGGTCAAAACCTCCATAGGGTACCTTTAAGTGAACTCAAGACTCAACAGATAATTTAGGCTCACAACATGTCAACAACTTCTCTGTCAGCTAAATGCACTACATGTACAGACCCATACATCCATCTTATGAGCTATGAGAACATGTGATCATGTGGTCATGTGGTTCTACCTGTTCTCAGCAGAGAGCTCTTGCTGTAGGCCACATACATTTTCAGCCACTCAGGGCAAAACTGAGTGAGTTGCATCTCATAGATTTTTACTCTCGCTTTCTCAGCATCCCATTTCTGCTTGATGATGACAGCCTGTGGTTTCAGTGCGATCCACGTCAACGTCTTCAGGTCCAATGCTATGAAGTCTTCTCCATCATAACCATACTGCATGAAACCATTAATCTCTCCAGTCTCATCATCCCACTCACAGCCTTCCATCCTCTGTAAAATGTGGACACCTGAGACAGAGACAGAGACAGAGACTCCATGAACATGATGTACAGATGATATCTCCAGGAAAGATGATCTTAAACATATTGCGCATTGTGTGATGCACTGCTGTTCTCGGCCAATGGCGGTAAACCAAGCGGTTTTGTCTTCTTGCTTTCTGTGCACATCAAACTGATATAAACACAAAGTCACACCAGTGTGGGTCACCCCATCGCCCGGCTGTCTCCTGATGTGAAAGCTCATTGTCTCAGATGTTTGGCCACAACCATTACGTGTTATAGAAACCCTCCATTTTCTAATTCATTGTAAAGACTTAGATTTTATTTGTCTGATGTTGGACTATGAAGGTTGACTCTGTTAACAGAATATATATATATTATGAACTTTTACTTTCCTGCAGAGGCTGATTATTGAATTCCAGATACAATGTCAGAATCTAATATCTATAACATAGTTATTGAATTTAGTTAGTTATTTAAGTATCGTGCAGCAACACAAAGATGATAAGATGACAGGTCGTGGTGGTCCAGCTGTGCTCTCCTCCTTGTCCCCTTGTGCTCCTCTGTTGTTTCTCGTCAGTTCGCTGTCTGTCTCTGTCTGTGTCTGTCTGTCTCTGTCTGTGTCTGTCTGTGTGATTGTTTGTCTGAGCGTGGCCTCAATCATCTCTGGCTGTCTCTCATCCTGCACACCTGTTTTCCGTCCACTAATCAGGACCTGCAGTACTTAAACCCCGGCTCTTCTCTCCAGTCTTCGCTAGATTGTTCAGTTTCTCAAGTGGTAACAATGCGAAGGCCAGACCTGTTGTTGATCGTGTGTTTTTTCTTTTCCCAGTTCCTGACTAACTTTTGTCTGCCTGTACCTCAGGTCCACAGCTTCCCGTGCGTTCAGCCTGTCTCTCCGAGCCACTTCCAATCTGCCATTCTGTCTGCCACGCTGCCGTCTCCGCCCGCCGCGGACTGCCATCACCTTCTCTCACAATTTAAATCTTTTTCAATAAATCTCTGTTTTTTGAACTTACAACCAGCCTGTCTCCGCTCTGCTTTTGGGTCCCTCTTTAAGTTGCAACATAACACAAGTGGAACGTGATTTTAAACCCTGTCCGTCCAATCATCTGACAGATCACTGCAGGAAATGAAGGATGTCTTGTATTCTGCTTTCTTCTGTAAGTGTGTAATTGTGAGGATATTTTAACTATTGCTTGATGTTTTGAATTTCTTTCTCAGGGTGGGAATGAGTTTGTGTTGGACAGCAACAAGTCTAACCAGCAGCTGATTTATGGTTGGCATGGCGACCGACAGGTAGTGGTCGGGCCGCTGTTGGAGAACTGATGATGACATGATTTATATGATTTACTATTTCATGTAAAGAAGGTTATTATTATCTTGAGGCCCTGTAGAGCGTCACTTTACTTTACAACTAAGATGCAGAACAGCAGTAACAAGTGAAATATAACAGATTACAAACTTTACCTCCACTTTGGTTGAACCGTTGCTTCAAATCATAAATCTTGGCTTTGAAGTTGTTTGGTTGACTCTCAACACATTTTGCAGTGTACCACTCCAACTGCTGAGGAGTGTCTTCAAATAATGTTGTCACCCAGTCCTGTTTTGGTTCTACTGTCTTTTTGTTGCTGTCGCAGTAACCCGCCAGAACGTCATCAACCAGGACAGCAACCACAAACTCTGGGAGGTTTGGGACTCCAGAAGATCCAGTGTGGAAAAACTTCAGGGAGTGTTTGACTGCAGGACAAACAAGGTTCATACATTCAGTATAAATATACACACATCATCATCATCATCATCATACTCATCATAAATATGATGCATTCAGTGAAAGTCAGTTAAAACACATTAGTTTGATCAAGTTGAAGTGAAAGTGAAACTAAAGAAGTTTCTTGGAGCTGCGCAGGAACAAAGAGCTTCAAGTAAAGATTTAAAATGTGATCTCACCTGGTGATGAAACGTGACAGAAGAGAAGCAACAACAATAACACTTTCATCTTGTTTGATAAAGATCCTGTTTTGATGAAGACGTGTGGGTAAACCAATGACAATCGTCTTTGACAGCAGGAGGCCCAGGACGCAGCTGCAAGACCGGAACAGTAGTGATGGGTCATGCGCACAAGCATCGGCTCTGAGAGCCGGCTCTTTGTAGTGAATCAGAAGAGCCGGCTCGCATCGAGTGAGAGCCGGCTCCCAGTTTTTTTCCATTCGCTGCTTAGGTTTCACTTTCAGTGCTCAGTCCCAGCTCTGGTTACGACAGAGCTTTGTTATGATTGGCCAGCATGGCGACCAGCATGCGGCATTCACGTGAGAATCAAGGATGTGTAAACAGAGAGGGGGGCGGGGCAGACACTCCACTTGACTCCACTGCAAGTGAAGAGAGAGACAGAGCGGTGAGGACTGAGGAGCGTGTGTGCGTCTTGCATTGTCATGTAGTTTAACTATGAGTGACACTAGAAAGCGAAGCAGCATCTGGCTGCAGTTTAAAGATATTGGGAACAACAGGGCAGATACTCACGGAGAGGCGAAATCGTATCAGCCCATCCAAGCTGAGGCATCTGATGTTCCTGAATGCCAACCTGCCCTGAGGACTAATGCTGTTTGCTGGAGTTTGGTTCTGGTTTTGGTTCTGTTCTGTGGATTTGTTTGAAGTTTTTTTGTTCATTTGTCCAATAAAAAAGTTTAATTGAGGACATTATTAATGTTAGCTTGAGTTTGGTTCTTTTCTGTGGATTTGTTTGAAGTTTATTGTTAATTTGTGCAATAAAAAAGTTTAATTGAAATAAACAAATGTAAGAGTGGTTTTGTCACAGAATAAATGCACAGAATTAGGCAATTATAAGGTCTCTCATAAAAACACTGAAAGCAAAAGGGTTTTCAACACATAAACCATGATTTTTTTTGCAAAGTTAAGGTAAAATATAGGCTACAAAAGATCCTAAATAAAGAGCCGTTCGGGAGTCGGAAGAGCCGGCTCTTCTTTGGGAGCCGAGTCAAAAGAGCCGGCTCTCGGAAAAGAGCCGAACTTCCCATCACCACGGAACAGTAGTGATGTGCGGATCGATCCTGAAATATCGATACCTCCGATACCGGATCTTTATGCTCTAAAATCGATTCTCAAATCAAAATATCGATACTTTTGATACTTAAGTCATTTGAGGTAAGGTATATCCTTAACAGGAACGCGTTGAAAAGTAACTAAACTATTGAGATGTTGTCTAAGTGACACGCGGTTGGTGGGACTACTTTTTCTTCCGCATGAGTAAGTGTGTCATGCGTAAGTGCAGCGGCACTCTGCTCCGTGCTCTCAGTCAGTCAGAGAGAGTCTTTTCAAAGGCAGGAGAGGTTCTGAGCAAAAAACGAAACAGACTCAAGGGGAAGACAGTAAATATGCTATTGTTCCTTAACAAAAACCTGTGAATGAGGGAACAATAGTGTCAATGTTGGATGCTGTTATTTACATGTTCAGTATTTTCATCTTTATAGTAGTTCTTAATAATTAAGCAAGAATTTATTTTAATGTTTTTATAATTGTACTATGTTTCTTTTTTTTCAGAGTTCGAAACACCATTTTCACATATTTTGTATGATTGTGTCCTCTGGTTTTTCTATTGTTGTATTAGTGCGACTATATTGTAAATGAGGCTGCTACCTCAATATACTTCAGAGTTTAAAATAAATAAATAAATAAATAAATTACTCTGCCTTGTATTCTTAAGGAAGCTATGATTTGAAATACACTACTTTTTTTTAGATTTAAAAGACATATTCGGTGTAGGCGCATAAAATATCGGTATCGCCGATACCAGCCTGAATTTTACTCAGTATTGGAAAGGAAATCAGTGGTATCGAACATCACTACGGAACAGGCCGGTCGCTGAAGGAGAGGAGACTTACAGCCGTGACTCAGACGACCACGTGACTGTGAAGTCCGAAGCCGTCGTTGGTGCTTGAAAATGAAATATGAATTGGATCAGATGACGTTGTAGACTCAAACCAGTTAGAGGATGTTGGCCAGGCGTGTTGGACACATT
Organism: Enoplosus armatus; assembly: GCF_043641665.1. NCBI lineage: Eukaryota > Metazoa > Chordata > Actinopteri > Centrarchiformes > Enoplosidae > Enoplosus > Enoplosus armatus. Next base: position 19,384,776 of record NC_092195.1, read on the forward strand.
TCCTGCACACCGTTAAACGTCAAAGCACACATTCATACTGTCGGTAAATTGAAGTCCTGTACTCGCTGGCGTGCGGGAGAGAGGGAGGGGGAGCTTTGTGCGGGATACATGCAGCCACAGGTGGACCCAGGTGCAGCCATCACTCTCAAAGACGCCACCTCCCACATCCAACACTATTTTCTGCTAATTCAACCCTAAAACAACCCGTCAGTCCCCACTTTTCACCAGCAGTGGACTTTCCATCTCTTGATGAAGGACTGGACATAAAGTTAAGCCCCAGTAAAATATTAACAAAGATCTTGTACTACACTACTAGTAGGGGTCACACTTTCATCTTGTTTGATAAAGACTCTGTTTTGATGAAGACGTGTGGGTAAACCAATGACAATCGTCTTTGAAGTTATCTTGAATTTCATACATAAATGTCGCTTTGCCCCCATTTTATTGTTATTTTAAAGGCTCAGCTTCCTCTACTTGTATATTCCTTCTATGTTCTTTTATCACTTCTCTATTTCAGTCCTGTCTGCTATGTGTCTTTCTCTGTTCAAAATAACTAATTTGTTTGAACTTCCTGTCACTAATGGAGGTTTAATTGTACCCTGTGGACAAACTGACAATGTCTTTCTTTGGAGGCGAGATTATGTTTTGAACAGGGAACCTTGTTTGAATTGTACAGCACTGAAAACTGAAAAAGAAATAGTTTCATTCAGTTTGACATGTGATCGGGACATTAGTGGGATATGACGAGAGGAGAATAACTGAGAAATATGACGATTTACACAAGAAAGACATCATCGTGTGTGTGAGAACATTTCTACTAATAATGTAATAAAGGTAATAGGCTAATTTAATGAATATCGTTCTCTAATCACATCACATAACGACTCATATGAAATGTATCATACATAAATATCAACCAGGAAGTTAAAACACGTGAGCTTTAATTAGCTTTAATTAGTGGCTTTAATTAACTTAGCTGAGGAAAATGAAGTCCTGATACAGGACACTTTATGATCCACGGCCCTTTTCTTTTTGACCCTTATTTCAATAGACCTGACATACACACACCATTTTATAACGTCATATCATGACCGTGCACTGGCTATCGCAGCACTATTACAGCTCCCACAAACTCTGGGAAGTTTGGGACTCCAGTCGATGCAGTTAAGAAACACTTCAGGGAGTGTTTGACTGCAGGACAAACAAGGTTCATACATTCAGTATAAATATACACACAGCATCATCATCATCATCATCACACTCATTGTAAATATAATAGTGCTTTAGATTCTAGTAAGCGATGTGCAGCACAATTCTTCCCAATTTACAGTGATTTTTGTAGTAATGGTGTATCAGTATATTACAACCGATACATACATGTAGGTACAAGGGAACAAGATGTTGAGTTAATAATAAGAAATAACAGAATATCATTACACATATGAGTAGTTGTTTTAATCTGTGTGTTATTTATTAAAAGGATCTGCTGTTACTTTCATACATTCAGCATCTGCCTCATTTCACTGTTATAATTTCTGGCTGCTCTTTTGCTGAATGTGAGATCATTTATCATAAGTGTGCTGACTTCTCATTTTTCACTTTATTTTGACAGAGTTTAAAAAATATCAAAGAACAGTGAAAAAGAGAAGCATCAGGATCAGTGCCGGTCTGGACTGGCCAGGCTTTGTGTTTGACAGGTACAGTATCAAAACACACTGCATATCTGTTTCAGTGGCTGACTAGGACTTTAACACTGCACCAAGATCCAATTTCAAAGTGCAAAAACAGGCTTCTCCCCTTAACAGCTTTATCAAATGAAGCCATTTTTTTATTGATCTTCCAGAAAACAAACTTTATACTGGATTCGATTCTTTTCTAGGAAATATAAATGACATCTTTCACATCACATTGAGAATGTCTAAACTTTAACAGATAATAAAATGACTGTGACCTCAAAAATGAGAAAATGAAAAACAAAAATCTCTTAGTTAGGTTTCTGTCACACTTTTATTAGTTTGTCGAAGGTAACTGTGAATTATATCTGTATTAACAGGAGGGATGCAAAGCTTAACTTCATATACACACAAACAGTTGTGTTTCCTTCACTTCAGAGGACATTATATTCATTTCCCGGAGACTTACCCTAACCCTAACGCTAACCATTACTTGTCTAACTCTAACTTAAGCCTAACCTTAAACCAAGTCTTCACCATAAATGTAATGATTTACTTTATGGGGATGTGTGTTTTGTCCCCGAAAGGAAGGCGAGTCCCCATGTAAAGTGCAGTATTTCAGACGACAACAGAAAACATATATAATAGCAATAAAATGAATAAAATGTAACAGCAGCTAAAAGGAGAATATGAAGACACATGTATAGAAGGTCGAAGAGGCCCAGCTGTTTCATATTGTACAAGCAGGTCAGTGAGATATCTTGTGATCAGATACAAGCACTAAGACTTTCTATTTCATTTTGTGACATGTTGAGTGACAAGAGTTTACAATAATGTGAGTAAATGAATTCACCTTTGACCAGTTTGAGTTTATCTGTGACGTTCTGACGGGTTCTATGACTTCACATCTCAAAAACATATTTTGATAAAAAAAAATAAAAGTGTCTTTTGCAATTTAGAATCAAATGCTCTCTAGAAAAGAAATGACAGCTTTGATGCCACGGTGATTTCATTGGAGTCCTCTTCTAATCTTCACTGGGAGCCTGTCAAGACAGATCAGTAAATGAAAAGGTATTTATTAGAGGACATCATTAACGTTCTTTATGTAAGAGATTTATCTGATTCTTGCAGTGATGGAAAGTCATTAAGTACATTAACTTAAGTACTGTACTTAGGTGCATTTTTGAGGTAATTGTATTCTATTAGTATTTTCATTTTATGCTACTTTATACTTGTAATTCACCACATTTTAGAGGGAAATATTGTGCTTTTCACTTCTTTCGGTTATTTGACACCAATAGTTACTTAGATTAAGATTTTACATTAAAAACATGAAAACTGTTTATGGCCCAAAGAAGTCAAAATATCCCATATTTCACAAAAAAGCAAAGATTCAGTCCAAAGTCCTCAGCCCCTTTATAGGGAATGTTGGAACCACCGGACTAAACTATCTAATTGTATATAAAGTAGTAAAAACTAGCTCCACCTGTAATAATATATCACTCGCAGGAGTACTTTTACTTTTGATACTTTCAGTACATTTTGCTGATAACACTTCTGGACTTTGATTTTCTACATTGTTGTATTGGCACTTTGACTTACGTAAAGGATCTGAATACTTCTTCCACTATTGATTTCTGGTCTAACAGGCGTCAAATGTGTGTATGGAGTAATACAACGCTGCTTCCTGTAGTTCTACTGGATCACTGACTGAGAAAATTCTGTCTTATGCAGAATGTTTTCGTGAATTACAAACATCAGCTGCATGTGACATACAGGATGACATGTGCACAACGTAGTTGAAACAATGAGTACTCACTGTGATCACTGAATTTGTTTATGATGACGAGGATGAAGAGCAGAAAATACAGTGAAATTGAATTTGAAATGAACAGTAGTCACATGAGAGACAGGACTGGACGTGACTGCCTATTTTCCTATTTTCACGGGCAAATAATAACAGACACATTCAATTCCTAATAATAAAACAATAAAATCAACACATTTTACTCTTCATAAAGGAACACTTACTGTTTGCAGGTCTGAATCCTGAAACACAGATAAGAGATTAAAGTATTAAAGGTTAAATCAGAATTCATGAAAAGACACACAGAAAACACGTTTGCGTGTTTTGAATAAATTCCTCATACATTTCTCAGACTTTTGCATCTTAAATCCAACAGTGGAGTGAAAATGGCTTCACGATGAGTGAAAACATCTCTGTTCCTCACCATTATTGTTCCTTCTCCAGATGAAGAGTCCAGTGATGCAGAGCGCCAGGAGGAGCAGCAGTCCTACAACAGCTCCAATAACAGCACCGGCAGGAACCTCTGAGGGGGAAACTGGAACCTGGAACTTTGTCTCCACGACTGGAAGGAGATGAATGTGTTCAGTTTACGGGATCCACTTTAGTATTTAAGTATATGGAGCAGATCGTGTGAATAAGACAATCAGGTGAGAAACAGAATGCATTTCAGTCAACTGAACAGCAGTTTTGGTTTCCTTTAACACTTAACATTTGCGCTGCTACACAGAGCTCAGAGCTATGTTGCTTGTGTGTTATGTTACTGTGTCCACAGATATTATTGAAGACACTGATGAGTACAATGTTAATGTCTTAACTGATGGCCAAAACATAAGACCCAAGTTGTAAACTGGATTTACGCTGTTCAAGGATTTAACATCCGAACAACTCGTCTAGCTTTAGTGGACAAACTAAAACTGATTCCAGTCTCACCCCAGTTGGTCCTGATCGCTGCTTTGTCCAGTCCGGTGACGATGTCGTCCTCTACACCAGAGAGCTGAAACACACAGTCGTACCTCCTCCAGTCTTCAGGTGTGACTGATGAAAGGTTCAGGTCAACGCTCATCTGGAAGGTTCCGTCGTTGTTGGGGAGGATCTCTCCGTGGTCCACGTCCTCATGGAGCTCCTCTCCATCTTTCCTCCAGAACAGTGAGGCTCTGTCAGGGTGGAAACCTGTAGCGTGGCAGCTGACTGGAGAGGAGGGAGTCTTCTGGAGGAGAGACACTGAGGGAAGCTCTGGAGAGTAAAAGACATTTTATATCATTATCATGTTATGTACCTAAAAAAACAGGCTAAAATGATCCGTAACTATTGATACATCTTACATTTTAAACAGTGCATGAATCCTGTGCATCAATTCCGATGCGCATCATGCAGTTTACCTGCCCCACCTGGGGGTGCAAAGTCTCATTCATGACAATAATACAACACTTAATGAATGAACTGAGGAGAGACACTGAGGGAAGCTCTGGAGAGAGAGAGAGAGAGAGAGAGAGAGAAAGCAAAAAAGAAGAAAGAAAAATGAAGAAGAAAAGGAGAAATCAAGATAGGAAATAGAGAAAAGCAGAGTGAGAAACAATTAAAGACGTGTGAGTTGCTGAAAATCATCAGTTTCATGAATTGTTTATTACATCCATGTTTACTTGCTAGCAGTTTTCTTCTTCACTGCCTTTCATGTTGCATTACCTGCCAACAGCTGATCAGGGGAATAGTGTGAAACCAGCAGCATGATGTGAATCACAACCACATGCATGTGTGTCCTGGTGTGTGTGTGTGTGTGTGTGTGTGTGTGTGTGTGTGTGTGTGTGCGCGCACAAGATACAAACAAACTGGGATCTACTAAAAGATCGCTCCACAGCACTACTAGTGGTCAAAACCTCCATAGGGTACCTTTAAGTGAACTCAAGACTCAACAGATAATTTAGGCTCACAACATGTCAACAACTCTTCTTTCAGCTAAATGCACTACATGTACAGACCCATACATCCATCTTATGAGCTATGAGAACATGTGATCATGTGGTCATGTGGTTCTACCTGTTCTCAGCAGAGAGCTCTTGCTGTAGGCCACATACATTTTCAACCACTCAGGGCAAAACTGAGTGAGTTGCATCTCATAGATTTTTACTCTCGCTTTCTCAGCATCCCATTTCTGTTTGATGATGACAGCCTGTGGTTTCAGTGCGATCCACGTCAACGTCTTCAGGTCCAATGCTATGAAGTCTTCTCCATCATAACCATACTGCATGAAACCATTAATCTCTCCAGTCTCATCGTCCCACTCACAGCCACTGATCCTCTGTAAAATGTGGACACCTGAGACAGAGACAGAGACAGAGACTCCATGAACATGATGTACAGATGATATCTCCAGGAAAGATGATCTTAAACATATTGTGTATTGAGTGATGCACTGATGATGACATGATTTATATGATTTACTATTTCATGTAAAGAAGGTTATTATTATCTTGAAGCCCTGTAGAGCGTCACTTTACTTTACAACTAAGATGCAGAACAGCAGTAAGAAGTGAAATATAACAGATTACAAACTTTACCTCCACTTTGGTTGAACCGTTGCTTCAAATCATAAATCTTGGCTTTGAAGAAGTTTGGCTGATTCTCAACACACTCTGCAGTGTACCACTCCAACTGCTGAGGATTGTCTTCTAATAATGTTGTCACCCAGTCCTGTTTTGGTTCTGCTGTCTTTTTGTTGCTGTCGCAGTAACCCGCCAGAACGTCATCAACCAGGGCAGCAACCACAAACTCTGGCAGGTTTGGGACTCCAGAAGATGCAGTGGAGAAAACCTTCAGGGAGTGTTTGACTGCAGGACAAACAAGGTTCATACATTCAGTATAAATATACACACATCATCATCATCATCATCATCACACTCATTCATGCATTCAGTGTGATTCAAAAACATATAGTCTGATCAAGTTGAGGTAAAAGTGAAACTAAAGAAGTTTCTTGGAGCTACGCAGGAACAAAGAGCTTCAAGTAAAGATTTAAAATGTGACCTCACCTGGTGATGAAACGTGACAGAAGAGAAGCAACAACAATAACACTTTCATCTTGTTTGATAAAGACTCTGTTTTGATGAAGACGTGTGGGTAAAGGACCGAGCTGGTTCAGCTGTTCCGTCTTGTGTCCAATTCTTTTTGCAGGCGGAGGGAGGCGGGAGTGTTTCTGTTCAGACCAGACAAACCTGTTTCACTCCTGTGCAGATCACTGTTTCACATCAAATGAAGAACACCACGTGACCGACGACGTCCGAAGCTTCAAGCCAGTTTGACGGTTTAGAAAGTTTTCAGCTAAACTCGTGATTGACACACACATAACTTAATGAATGCAAATTAGGGGTCAAAATTCAATAACTCAGTTGTAGTTAAATATAAATGTAAAAGAATCATAGTTGAGTAAAAGTGAATTAATCATTAAAACACAATTTCTTCCGACTGTAATTTTTTTAAAACTTTCAAGTAACCAAGTAATGACTGATGTTAAAGAGCAACATTTTCAAATCACACAGGCAGCTGAACAACGTGTTGACGCAACAAATGCTAATATTAATTAATGTTGTATGTAACAGTTATGCTTTTAGGGATGACCTCCACCCTCCTGTATCATACCAGCAGTAAGTCATAAATCTGCACAGCTGATTCTGTCCTTCCTTTGTAGGTCCACAGGTTGGAGCCACATTCATTTAGTCTCTGTGATAATAGTGAATACTCAGGCAATATTCGTGTCAGTGTGATACAGACACAGATGGTGAACCGTTTATTGAAAAAGCAAAACGTCGGTACAAAAGGAATGAAATGGCAGTGCAAATGAATCAGACTCTCAACACAGAGAGGGATGTTTGAGTGCTGCTATTCAATGTCTACAGAAAGTCAACACAGAGAGAAAGTAACTTCTGTTTAAGCCATAAGAACCCAGACCCATTTCCCCTCAAAGGACAATTATACACCACAGACCAAGTGGACCACACTGAAGACATTTCTGATGGGTTTTTTTTTTATACTACCCCTTAATGTCAAAGATCTGCGATGGTACATATACGTTACATTGGGCGTTTATGGTAAATTTACTTGTTTTATTAACGTAAGCGTCACCATATTTCCAAAGTTTTTCATTTTCAAAGAAAAAACGTTTAAAATGCCCGTCTGATGTGAAGGTTTCTGAAAGCGTCCACGTCTTCTTTAGCTCGTGTTTTCTCTTAATAACCTCACTTATCTTCATATAAATGACCATCGCTGGTCGTCTTTGTCAGATATTTTCTTTGCAGCTGTGATGTGACACAGAAGTTTTACAGCGAAGGGCAAAACAATCTCAGAAGGTTTCTCAGCGTTCAGATTAAGGCAGCTTGTTTAACTGGAGGCGAGGATACTTCACGTCACAGCTGTTTTGTTGTCCCACATGACGTCACTGTGCGTTTGTCAGTCACCTTTGTGGATTCAGTTTGTCAGAGAGCTCAGAGCTGTTGTCAGGAGCTGGAAGGTCAGAAACACAGTGTTAGTCCTCTTATCCTGCACTGAACTACCTCAGCTCACACTGAAAAGCCTTTTTAACCCACAGAGTGCATGTCAGACCAGAGACAATAGAACAAACACTAGTTCTACTTACGAGGTGGAGGGCGATTGGCTGAAAGAAGAAGAAAAGATTATGTGTGTTATTCTGTAGGTTCATATTGCACTCTGTGCCTCACACTGCTGCTGTTGGCTGCCTCAGACTTTGGTGCACCTTTGAGTCTCTCACCTTTCCTCTTCTTGTAAACAGTAAATCCAATAGCAGCAATGAGGACGACAGCAAGAACAACCACTGCAGCAGTAATGGGGATGGTGATGTTACTGGGCTCCTCTGGCTCCTCTGCTCGGCAAAAAACAACAAAAACCAAATAAACAAAACTGATCACAGCTGTTGAATGTTTGCTGTGTCTCTGGAGGGAGAAAAAAATCACCCCGATGATGTTATCAGGACTGGGAGACGACAACTTTTTAGCAGAAAGCCTGCGCTACGAACTGGGAGCGGAGTTTGGTGGAAGTGACGCATTTACTCGGCAGGGATGGTTTAATGAAAGACTCTAGTTGCATTGTGGGAAATGTAGGATCCAGTGTTTTGGGGGATTTAAATACTAAAATTCAGGATATCTCGACTTTTGCTGCTTTGCCTGTTTAGCTTTTCTGTGACTTTAAGAAAATGAATAATAAAATATCTTTTGATAACATGATCTGACCAGTGATCCTGGTAAAGGAAGATGAATTAGTTAAACACTGATCTTAGTCTTAAAATCATTAACCAGAGTAATAATTCACCAATTTGGAATGGATGGCTAAAGTTTGTGTGTGTGTTTCTCACCTTCATTACTTCTGATTCCAGTCTTTCCCCAGTTGGTCCTGATCGCTGCTTTGTCCAGTCCGGTGACGATGTCGTCGTCTACACCAGAGAGCTGAAACACACAGTCGTACCTCCTCCAGTCTTCAGGTGTGACTGATGAAAGGTTCAGGTCAACGCTCATCTGGAAGGTTCCGTCGTTGTTGGGGAGGATCTCTCCGTGGTCCACGTCCTCATGGAGCTCCTCTCCATCTTTCCTCCAGAACAGTGAGGCTCCTTTAGGGTAGAAACCTGTAGCGTGGCAGCTGACTGGAGAGGAGGGAGTCTTCTGGAGGAGAGACACAGAGGGAAGCTCTGGAGAGAGAGAGAGAGAGAGAGAGAGAGAGAGAGAGAGAGAGAGACAGAGAGAGACAGAACATGAAAGGAAAGAAAATCATCAGTTTCATGAATTGTTTATGAAATCCATGTTTACTTGCTAGCAGTTTTCTTCTTCACTGCCTTTCATGTTGCATTACCTGCCAACAGCTGGTCAGGGGAATAGTGTGAAACCAGCAGCATGATGTGAATCACAACCACATGCATGTGTGTCCTGGTGTGTGTGTGTGTGTGTGTGTGTGTGCGCGCACAAGATACAAACAAACTGGGATCTACTAAAAGATCGCTCCACAGCACTACTAGTGGTCAAAACCTCCATAGGGTACCTTTAAGTGAACTCAAGACTCAACAGATAATTTAGGCTCACAACATGTCAACAACTTCTCTGTCAGCTAAATGCACTACATGTACAGACCCATACATCCATCTTATGAGCTATGAGAACATGTGATCATGTGGTCATGTGGTTCTACCTGTTCTCAGCAGAGAGCTCTTGCTGTAGGCCACATACATTTTCAGCCACTCAGGGCAAAACTGAGTGAGTTGCATCTCATAGATTTTTACTCTCGCTTTCTCAGTATCCCATTTCTGCTTGATGATGACAGCCTGTGGTTTCAGTGCGATCCACGTCAACGTCTTCAGGTCCAATGCTATGAAGTCTTCTCCATCATAACCATACTGCATGAAACCATTAATCTCTCCAGTCTCATCGTCCCACTCACAGCCGTTCATCCTCTGTAAAACGTGGACACCTGAGACAGAGACAGAGACAGAGACTCCATGAACATGATGTACAGATGATATCTCCAGGAAAGATGATCTTAAACATATTGCGCATTGTGTGATGCACTGCTGTCCTCGGCCAATGGCGGTAAACCAAGCGGTTTTGTCTTCTTGCTTTCTGTGCACATCAAACTGATATAAACACAAAGTCACACCAGTGTGGGTCACCCCATCGCCCGGCTGTCTCCTGATGTGAAAGCTCATTGTCTCAGATGTTTGGCCACAAACATTACGTGTTATAGAAACTCTTCATTTTCTAATTCATTGTAAAGACTTAGATTTTATTAGTCTGATGTTGGACTATGAAGGTTGACTCTGTTAACAGAATATATATATATTATGAACTTTTACTTTCCTGCAGAGGCTGATTATTGAATTCCAGATACAATGTCAGAATCTAATATCTATAACATAGTTATTGAATTTAGTTAGTTATTTAAGTATCGTGCAGCAACACAAAGATGATAAGATGACAGGTCGTGGTGGTCCAGCTGTGCTCTCCTCCTTGTCCCCTTGTGCTCCTCTGTTGTTTCTCGTCAGTTCGCTGTCAGTCTCTGTCTCTGTCTGTCTCTGTCTGTCTCTGTCTGTGTGATTGTTTGTCTGAGCGTGGCCTCAATCATCTCTGGCTGTCTCTCATCCTGCACACCTGTTTTCCGTCCACTAATCAGGACCTGCAGTACTTAAACCCCGGCTCTTCTCTCCAGTCTTCGCTAGATTGTTCAGTTTCTCAAGTGGTAACAACGCGAAGGCCAGACCTGTTGTTGATCGTGTGTTTTTTCTTTTCCCAGTTCCTGACTAACTTTTGTCTGCCTGTACCTCAGGTCCACTGCTTCCCGTGCGTTCAGCCTGTCTCTCCGAGTCACTTCCAATCTGCCATTCTGTCTGCCACGCTGCCGTCTCCGCCCGCCGCGGACTGCCATCACCTTCTCTCACAATTTAAATCTTTTTCAATAAATCCCTGTTTTTTTAACTTACAACCAGCCTGTCTCCGCTCTGCTTTTGGGTCCCTCTTTAAGTTGCAACACAACACAAGTGGAACGTGATTTTAAACCCTGTCCATCCAATCATCTGACAGATCACTGCAGGAAATGAAGGATGTCTTGTATTCTGCTTTCTTCTGTAAGTGTGTAATTGTGAGGATATTTTAACTATTGCTTGATGTTTTGAATTTCTTTCTCAGGGTGGGAATGAGTTTGTGTTGGACAGCAACAAGTCTAACCAGCAGCTGATTTATGGTTGGCATGGCGACCGGCAGGTAGTGGTCGGGCCGCTGTTGGTGAACTGATGATGACATGATTTATATGATTTACTATTTCATGTAAAGAAGGTTATTATTATCTTGAAGCCCTGTAGAGCGTCACTTTACTTTACAACTAAGATGCAGAACAGCAGTAAAAAGTGAAATATAACATATTACAAACTTTACCTCCACTTTGGTTGAACTGTTGCTTCAAATCATAAATCTTGGCTTTGAAGAAGTTTGGTTGACTCTCAACACACTCTGCAGTGTACCACTCCAACTGCTGAGGAGTGTCTTCTAATAATGTTGTCACCCAGTCCTGTTTTGGTTCTACTGTCTTTTTGTTGCTGTCGCAGTAACCCGCCAGAACGTCATCAACCAGGACAGCAACCACAAACTCTGGCAGGTTTGGGACTCCAGAAGATCCAGTGTAGAAAAACTTCAGGGAGTGTTTGACTGCAGGACAAACAAGGTTCATACATTCAGTATAAATATACACACATCATCATCATCATCATCATCATACTCATCATAAATATGATGCATTCAGTGTGATTCAAAAACATATAGTCTGATCAAGTTGAGGTAAAAGTGAAACTAAATAAGTTTCTTGGAGCTGCGCAGGAACAAAGAGCTTCAAGTAAAGATTTAAAATGTGACCTCACCTGGTGATGAAACGTGACAGAAGAGAAGCAACAACAATAACACTTTCATCTTGTTTGATAAAGACTCTGTTTTGATGAAGACGTGTGAGTAAAGGACCGAGCTGGTTCAGCTGTTCCGTCTTGTGTCCAATTCTTTTTGCAGGCGGAGGGAGGCGGGAGTGTTTCTGTTCAGACCAGACAAACCTGTTTCACTCCTGTGCAGATCACTGTTTCACATCAAATGAAGAACACCACGTGACCGACGACGTCCGAAGCTTCAAGCCAGTTTGACGGTTTAGAAAGTTTTCAGCTAAACTCGTGATTGACACACACATAACTTAATGAATGCAAATTAGGGGTCAAAACTCAATAACTCAGTTGTAGTTAAATATAAATGTAAAAGAATCATAGTTGAGTAAAAGTGAATTATTCATTAAAACACAATTTCTTCCGACTGTAATTAGGTTAAAGTTACCAAGTAATGACTTGGCAACATTTTCAAATCACACAGGCAGCTGAACAACGTGTTGACGCAACAAATGTTCATATTAATTAATGTTGTATGTAACAGTTATGCTTTTAGGGATGACCTCCACCCTCCTGTATCATACCAGCAGTAAGTCATAAATCTGCACAGCTGATTCTGTCCTTCCTTTGTAGGTCCACAGGTTGGAGCCACATTCATTTAGTCTCTGTGATAATAGTGAATACTCAGGCAATATTCGTGTCAGTGTGATACAGACACAGATGGTGAACCGTTTATTGAAAAAGCAAAACGTCGGTACAAAAGGAATGAAATGGCAGTGCAAATGAATCAGACTCTCAACACAGAGAGGGATGTTAGAGTGCTGCTATTCAATGTCTACAGAAAGTCAACACAGAGAGAAAGTAACTTCTGTTGAAACGGAGAGAATAATCACATAAAACAGAAGGAACAGTTCTACAAATGTTATAGTATCACATCTTTAGCTGAGGATTTCGATTTCACTGAGATCTAAAATGTTAATTAATTAACACAGGGCAGCTTTTAAAAGACCATTATTTGTTTTCATTTTCAGTCTTCACCATTTTATTAACACAAGCGTCACCATATTTCCAAAGTTTTTCATTTTCAAAGAAAAAACTGTTTAAAATGCCCGTCTGATGTGAAGGTTTCTGAAAGCGTCCACGTCTTATTGAGCTCGTGTTTTCTCTTAATAACCTCACTTATCTTCATATAAATGACCATCGCTGGTCGTCTTTGTCAGATATTTTCTTCGCAGCTGTGATGTGACACAGAAGTTTTACAGCGAAGGGCAAAACAATCTCAGAAGGTTTCTCAGCGTTCAGATTAAGGCAGCTTGTTTAACTGGAGGCGAGGATACTTCACGTCACAGCTGTTTTGTTGTCCCCCATGACGTCACTGTGCGTTTGTCAGTCACCTTTGTGGATTCAGTTTGTCAGAGAGCTCAGAGCTGTTGTCAGGAGCTGGAAGGTCAGAAACACAGTGTTAGTCCTCTTATCCTGCACTGAACTACCTCAGCTCGCACTGAAAAGCCTTTTTAACCCACAGAGTGCATGTCAGACCAGAGACAATAGAACAAACACTAGTTCTACTTACGAGGTGGAGGGCGATTGGCTGAAAGAAGAAGAAAAGATTATGTGTGTTATTCTGTAGGTTCATATTGCACTCTGTGCCTCACACTGCTGCTGTTGGCTGCCTCAGACTTTGGTGCACCTTTGAGTCTCTCACCTTTCCTCTTCTTGTAAACAGTAAATCCAATAGCAGCAATGAGGACGACAGCAAGAACAACCACTGCAGCAGTAATGGGGATGGTGATGTTACTGGGCTCCTCTGGCTCCTCTGCTCGGCAAAAAACAACAAAAACCAAATAAACAAAACTGATCACAGCTGTTGAATGTTTGCTGTGTCTCTGGAGGGAGAAAAAAATCACCCCGATGATGTTATCAGGACTGGGAGACGACAACTTTTTAGCAGAAAGCCTGCGCTACGAACTGGGAGCGGAGTTTGGTGGAAGTGACGCATTTACTCGGCAGGGATGGTTTAATGAAAGACTCTAGTTGCATTGTGGGAAATGTAGGATCCAGTGTTTTGGGGGATTTAAATACTAAAATTCAGGATATCTCGACTTTTGCTGCTTTGCCTGTTTAGCTTTTCTGTGACTTTAAGAAAATGAATAATAAAATATCTTTTGATAACACTGTCAGGGTCACATGATCTGACCAGTGATCCTGGTAAAGGAAGATGAATTAGTTAAACACTGATCTTAGTCTTAAAATCATTAACAAGAGTAATAATTCACCAATTTGGAATGGATGGCTAAAGTTTGTGTGTGTGTTTCTCACCTTCATTACTTCTGATTCCAGTCTTTCCCCAGTTGGTCCTGATCGCTGCTTTGTCCAGTCCGGTGACGATGTCGTCCTCTACACCAGAGAGCTGAAACACACAGTCGTACCTCCTCCAGTCTTCAGGTGTGACTGATGAAAGGTTCAGGTCAACGCTCATCTGGAAGGTTCCGTCGTTGTTGGGGAGGATCTCTCCGTGGTCCACGTCCTCATGGAGCTCCTCTCCATCTTTCCTCCAGAACAGTGAGGCTCTGTCAGGGTGGAAACCTGTAGCGTGGCAGCTGACTGGAGAGGAGGGAGTCTTCTGGAGGAGAGACACTGAGGGAAGCTCTGGAGAGAGGTGGGGGGGCATAAGAGAGTGAAGCAATTTAAAACATATATGACTTAGTTGAACAGCATCACAGTGAGGCTCCATGCTGCTTCATATCAGATGATGGCCAACCTTAAAGGGAGCTCAATCAACAACAGAAGGTGTTAAAGTCCAAGCAGCATAAATAAGTAAATACACACAACAAGACCAAGAGTCTACAGCTGAGGTACCGCTGTGCCTTGAGCTAAATGCTAATATCATGCGAACAATTATAATATCAGCATGATGGTGTTTGGCAGCTATAATACCATGTCAGCATGTTAGCATGTTAGCATGCTAATATTTGCAGTACAGCTTAGGCTGATGTGAATGTCATTCATTTTGCAGGTATTTGGTCATAAACTGAAGTACGGATAAACAGATATTTTGATCTGATGATGGAGCTAGATGAAAAGTCAGGGGTTCAATGTTTTTACAACTCATCCTCTGGGGACCTTGAATATCTGTACAAAATGTTATGTCACTCCATCCAACAGTTGTCGAGATATTTCAGTCTGTCCCAAAGTGAAGGACCAAGTGACCCACAGTTGTGTCCATGAAACTACATCAGGTCATGTGGTTCTACCTGTTCTCAGCAGAGAGCTCTTGCCGTAGGCCACATACTTCTTCAGCCACTCAGGGTAAATCTTAGTGAGGTACATCTCAGTGATTTTTGTTCTACGTTTCTCAGCATCCCATCTCTGTTTAGTGGTGACAGCCTGTTGTTTCGGAGCGATCCACGTCAACGTCTTCAGGTCGAATGCTATGAAGTCTTCTCCATCATAACCATACTGCATGAAACCATTAATCTCTCCAGTCTCATCATCCCACTCACAGCCGTCCATCCTCTGTAAAATGTGGACACCTGAGACAGAGACAGAGACAGAGACTCCATGAACATGATGTACAGATGATATCTCCAGAGGAAAGATGATCTTAACTGGCAGTTTTACAGGAATTCACGGTGTCAGAGTCATTAGAACTTCCTTTGGATTACGAACTGGGCAAAGTGGGCAGCTGCAGAACTCCAGGGACCCTGAAAGCTCCAGGCTTACTGTGTCATCTAGTTTGTACTACTTTGACAGAAAATGTGGGAATTTGGGAATATGCTCCTCTAACGATCAATACCAACTCATTTGATTGAAAATGTGATACACATAAACAATTACGAATATTACAGATACAATATCAGAATCTTACAGTTATCCAATTTTTGAAGTATCGTGCAGCAACACAAAAAAACTTCAGATGACAAGTGAGGCAGGAGGATTCTTGAAATAACACCTGCACACAAACTTCAACATTATTTAGGTGGAGGCTTCAAATAAGCCCACTGGGTTTTCTGCCTCTCCCTGCTCTGCATATTATTCATTATCTTCATTCTTGTTTTGTTTTTTTAAATGTGCAAAAATAAAAACTATACTAAACAACTAAGATACAGTTTAGCAGTAACAAGTGAAATACAGCACATTACTACTTACTTACCACTTTGGTTGAAGCGCTGTTTCAAATTATAAATCGTGGCTTTGAAGTAGTTTGGCTGATTCTCAACACACTCTGCAGTGTACCACTCCAACTGCTGAGGAGTGTCTTCAAATAATGTTGTCACCCAGTCCTGTTTTGGTTCTACTGTCTTTTTGTTGCTGTCGCAGTAACCCGCCAGAACGTCATCAACCAGGACAGCAGCCACAAACTCTGGGAGGTTTGGGACTCCAGAAGATGCAGTCATGAAAACCTTCAGGGAGTGTTTGACTGCAGGACAAACAAGGTTCATACATTCAGTATAAATATACACACATCATCATCATCATCATCACACTCATCATAAATGTGATGCATTCAGTGTGATTCAAAAACATATAGTCTGATCAAGTTGAGGTAAAAGTGAAACTAAAGAAGTTTCTTGGAGCTACGCAGGAACAAAGAGCTTCAAGTAAAGATTTAAAATGTGACCTCACCTGGTGATGAAACGTGACAGAAGAGAAGCAACAACAATAACACTTTCATCTTGTTTGATAAAGACTCTGTTTTGATGAAGACGTGTGGGTAAAGGACCGAGCTGGTTCAGCTGTTCCGTCTTGTGTCCAATTCTTTTTGCAGGCGGAGGGAGGCGGGAGTGTTTCTGTTCAGACCAGACAAACCTGTTTCACTCCTGTGCAGATCACTGTTTCACATCAAATGAAGAACACCACGTGACCGACGACGTCCGAAGCTTCAAGCCAGTTTGACGGTTTAGAAAGTTTTCAGCTAAACTCGTGATTGACACACACATAACTTAATGAATGCAAATTAGGGGTCAAAACTCAATAACTCAGTTGTAGTTAAATATAAATGTAAAAGAATCATAGTTGAGTAAAAGTGAATTATTCATTAAAACACAATTTCTTCCGACTGTAATTTTTTTAAAACTTTCAAGTAACCAAGTAATGACTGATGTTAAAGAGCAACATTTTCAAATCACACAGGCAGCTGAACAACGTGTTGACGCAACAAATGCTAATATTAATTAATGTTGTATGTAACAGTTATGCTTTTAGGGATGACCTCCACCCTCCTGTATCATACCAGCAGTAAGTCATAAATCTGCACAGCTGATTCTGTCCTTCCTTTGTAGGTCCACAGGTTGGAGCCACATTCATTTAGTCTCTGTGATAATAGTGAATACTCAGGCAATATTCGTGTCAGTGTGATACAGACACAGATGGTGAACCGTTTATTGAAAAAGCAAAACGTCGGTACAAAAGGAATGAAATGGCAGTGCAAATGAATCAGACTCTCAACACAGAGAGGGATGTTTGAGTGCTGCTATTCAATGTCTACAGAAAGTCAACACAGAGAGAAAGTAACTTCTGTTTAAGCCATAAGAACCCAGACCCATTTCCCCTCAAAGGACAATTATATACCACAGACCAAGTGGACCACACTGAAGACATTTCTGATGGTTTTTTTTTTTATACTACCCCTTAATGTCAAAGATCTGCGATGGTACATATAGGTTACATTGGGCGTTTATGGTAAATTTACTTGTTTTATTAACGTAAGCGTCACCATATTTCCAAAGTTTTTCATTTTCAAAGAAAAAACTGTTTAAAATGCCCGTCTGATGTGAAGGTTTCTGAAAGCGTCCACGTCTTATTGAGCTCGTGTTTTCTCTTAATAACCTCACTTATCTTCATATAAATGACCATCGCTGGTCGTCTTTGTCAGATATTTTCTTTGCAGCTGTGATGTGACACAGAAGTTTTACAGCGAAGGGCAAAACAATCTCAGAAGGTTTCTCAGCGTTCAGATTAAGGCAGCTTGTTTAACTGGAGGCGAGGATACTTCACGTCACAGCTGTTTTGTTGTCCCACATGACGTCACTGTGCGTTTGTCAGTCACCTTTGTGGATTCAGTTTGTCAGAGAGCTCAGAGCTGTTGTCAGGAGCTGGAAGGTCAGAAACACAGTGTTAGTCCTCTTATCCTGCACTGAACTACCTCAGCTCACACTGAAAAGCCTTTTTAACCCACAGAGTGCATGTCAGACCAGAGACAATAGAACAAACACTAGTTCTACTTACGAGGTGGAGGGCGATTGGCTGAAAGAAGAAGAAAAGATTATGTGTGTTATTCTGTAGGTTCATATTGCACTCTGTGCCTCACACTGCTGCTGTTGGCTGCCTCAGACTTTGGTGCACCTTTGAGTCTCTCACCTTTCCTCTTCTTGTAAACAGTAAATCCAATAGCAGCAATGAGGACGACAGCAAGAACAACCACTGCAGCAGTAATGGGGATGGTGATGTTACTGGGCTCCTCTGGCTCCTCTGCTCGGCAAAAAACAACAAAAACCAAATAAACAAAACTGATCACAGCTGTTGAATGTTTGCTGTGTCTCTGGAGGGAAAAAAAAATCACCCCGATGATGTTATCAGGACTGGGAGACGACAACTTTTTAGCAGAAAGCCTGCGCTACGAACTGGGAGCGGAGTTTGGTGGAAGTGACGCATTTACTCGGCAGGGATGGTTTAATGAAAGACTCTAGTTGCATTGTGGGAAATGTAGGATCCAGTGTTTTGGGGGATTTAAATACTAAAATTCAGGATATCTCGACTTTTGCTGCTTTGCCTGTTTAGCTTTTCTGTGACTTTAAGAAAATGAATAATAAAATATCTTTTGATAACATGATCTGACCAGTGATCCTGGTAAAGGAAGATGAATTAGTTAAACACTGATCTTAGTCTTAAAATCATTAACCAGAGTAATAATTCACCAATTTGGAATGGATGGCTAAAGTTTGTGTGTGTGTTTCTCACCTTCATTACTTCTGATTCCAGTCTTTCCCCAGTTGGTCCTGATCGCTGCTTTGTCCAGTCCGGTGACGATGTCGTCCTCTACACCAGAGAGCTGAAACACACAGTCGTACCTCCTCCAGTCTTCAGGTGTGACTGATGAAAGGTTCAGGTCAACGCTCATCTGGAAGGTTCCGTCGTTGTTGGGGAGGATCTCTCCGTGGTCCACGTCCTCATGGAGCTCCTCTCCATCTTTCCTCCAGAACAGTGAGGCTCCTTTAGGGTAGAAACCTGTAGCGTGGCAGCTGACTGGAGAGGAGGGAGTCTTCTGGAGGAGAGACACTGAGGGAAGCTCTGGAGAGAGAGAGAGAGAGAGAGAGACAGAGAGAGAGACAGAACATGAAAGGAAAGAAAATCATCAGTTTCATGAATTGTTTATGAAATCCATGTTTACTTGCTAGCAGTTTTCTTCTTCACTGCCTTTCATGTTGCATTACCTGCCAACAGCTGATCAGGGGAATAGTGTGAAACCAGCAGCATGATGTGAATCACAACCACATGCATGTGTGTCCTTGTGTGTGTGTGTGTGTGTGTGTGTGTGTGTGTGTGTGTGTGTGTGTGTGCGCGCGCACAAGATACAAACAAACTGGGATCTACTAAAAGATCGCTCCACAGCACTACTAGTGGTCAAAACCTCCATAGGGTACCTTTAAGTGAACTCAAGACTCAACAGATAATTTAGGCTCACAACATGTCAACAACTTCTCTGTCAGCTAAATGCACTACATGTACAGACCCATACATCCATCTTATGAGCTATGAGAACATGTGATCATGTGGTCATGTGTTCTACCTGTTCTCAGCAGAGAGCTCTTGCTGTAGGCCACATACATTTTCAGCCACTCAGGGCAAAACTGAGTGAGTTGCATCTCATAGATTTTTACTCTCGCTTTCTCAGTATCCCATTTCTGCTTGATGATGACAGCCTGTGGTTTCAGTGCGATCCACGTCAACGTCTTCAGGTCCAATGCTATGAAGTCTTCTCCATCATAACCATACTGCATGAAACCATTAATCTCTCCAGTCTCATCGTCCCACTCACAGCCGTTCATCCTCTGTAAAATGTGGACACCTGAGACAGAGACAGAGACAGAGACTCCATGAACATGATGTACAGATGATATCTCCAGGAAAGATGATCTTAAACATATTGCGCATTGTGTGATGCACTGCTGTCCTCGGCCAATGGCGGTAAACCAAGCGGTTTTGTCTTCTTGCTTTCTGTGCACATCAAACTGATATAAACACAAAGTCACACCAGTGTGGGTCACCCCATCGCCCGGCTGTCTCCTGATGTGAAAGCTCATTGTCTCAGATGTTTGGCCACAAACATTACGTGTTATAGAAACTCTTCATTTTCTAATTCATTGTAAAGACTTAGATTTTATTAGTCTGATGTTGGACTATGAAGGTTGACTCTGTTAACAGAATATATATATATTATGAACTTTTACTTTCCTGCAGAGGCTGATTATTGAATTCCAGATACAATGTCAGAATCTAATATCTATAACATAGTTATTGAATTTAGTTAGTTATTTAAGTATCGTGCAGCAACACAAAGATGATAAGATGACAGGTCGTGGTGGTCCAGCTATGCTCTCCTCCTTGTCCCCTTGTGCTCCTCTGTTGTTTCTCGTCAGTTCGCTGTCAGTCTCTGTCTCTGTCTGTCTCTGTCTGTCTCTGTCTGTGTGATTGTTTGTCTGAGCGTGGCCTCAATCATCTCTGGCTGTCTCTCATCCTGCACACCTGTTTTCCGTCCACTAATCAGGACCTGCAGTACTTAAACCCCGGCTCTTCTCTCCAGTCTTCGCTAGATTGTTCAGTTTCTCAAGTGGTAACAACGCGAAGGCCAGACCTGTTGTTGATCGTGTGTTTTTTCTTTTCCCAGTTCCTGACTAACTTTTGTCTGCCTGTACCTCAGGTCCACTGCTTCCCGTGCGTTCAGCCTGTCTCTCCGAGTCACTTCCAATCTGCCATTCTGTCTGCCACGCTGCCGTCTCCGCCCGCCGCGGACTGCCATCACCTTCTCTCACAATTTAAATCTTTTTCAATAAATCCCTGTTTTTTGAACTTACAACCAGCCTGTCTCCGCTCTGCTTTTGGGTCCCTCTTTAAGTTGCAACACAACACAAGTGGAACGTGATTTTAAACCCTGTCCATCCAATCATCTGACAGATCACTGCAGGAAATGAAGGATGTCTTGTATTCTGCTTTCTTCTGTAAGTGTGTAATTGTGAGGATATTTTAACTATTGCTTGATGTTTTGAATTTCTTTCTCAGGGTGGGAATGAGTTTGTGTTGGACAGCAACAAGTCTAACCAGCAGCTGATTTATGGTTGGCATGGCGACCGGCAGGTAGTGGTCGGGCCGCTGTTGGCGAACTGATGATGACATGATTTATATGATTTACTATTTCATGTAAAGAAGGTTATTATTATCTTGAGGACCTGTAGAACGTCACTTTACTTTACAACTAAGATGCAGAACAGCAGTAACAAGTGAAATATAACAGATTACAAACTTTACCTCCACTTTGGTTGAACTGTTGCTTCAAATCATAAATCTTGGCTTTGAAGAAGTTTGGTTGACTCTCAACACACTCTGCAGTGTACCACTCCAACTGCTGAGGAGTGTCTTCTAATAATGTTGTCACCCAGTCCTGTTTTGGTTCTACTGTCTTTTTGTTGCTGTCGCAGTAACCCGCCAGAACGTCATCAACCAGGACAGCAACCACAAACTCTGGGAGGTTTGGGACTCCAGAAGATCCAGTGTAGAAAAACTTCAGGGAGTGTTTGACTGCAGGACAAACAAGGTTCATACATTCAGTATAAATATACACACATCATCATCATCACACTCATCATAAATATGATGCATTCAGTGTGATTCAAAAACATATAGTCTGATCAAGTTGAGGTAAAAGTGAAACTAAATAAGTTTCTTGGAGCTGCGCAGGAACAAAGAGCTTCAAGTAAAGATTTAAAATGTGATCTCACCTGGTGATGAAACGTGACAGAAGAGAAGCAACAACAATAACACTTTCATCTTGTTTGATAAAGACTCTGTTTTGATGAAGACGTGTGGGTAAAGGACCGAGCTGGTTCAGCTGTTCCGTCTTGTGTCCAATTCTTTTTCCAGGCGGAGGGAGGCGGGAGTGTTTCTGTTCAGACCAGACAAACCTGTTTCACTCCTGTGCAGATCACTGTTTCACATCAAATGAAGAACACCACGTGACCGACGACGTCCGAAGCTTCAAGCCAGTTTGACGGTTTAGAAAGTTTTCAGCTAAACTCGTGATTGACACACACATAACTTAATGAATGCAAATTAGGGGTCAAAACTCAATAACTCAGTTGTAGTTAAATATAAATGTAAAAGAATCATAGTTGAGTAAAAGTGAATTATTCATTAAAACACAATTTCTTCCGACTGTAATTAGGTTAAAGTTACCAAGTAATGACTTGGCAACATTTTCAAATCACACAGGCAGCTGAACAACGTGTTGACGCAACAAATGTTCATATTAATTAATGTTGTATGTAACAGTTATGCTTTTAGGGATGACCTCCACCCTCCTGTATCATACCAGCAGTAAGTCATAAATCTGCACAGCTGATTCTGTCCTTCCTTTGTAGGTCCACAGGTTGGAGCCACATTCATTTAGTCTCTGTGATAATAGTGAATACTCAGGCAATATTCGTGTCAGTGTGATACAGACACAGATGGTGAACCGTTTATTGAAAAAGCAAAACGTCGGTACAAAAGGAATGAAATGGCAGTGCAAATGAATCAGACTCTCAACACAGAGAGGGATGTTAGAGTGCTGCTATTCAATGTCTACAGAAAGTCAACAGAGAGAAAGTAACTTCTGTTTAAACGGAGAGAATAATCACATAAAACAGAAGGAACAGTTCTACAAATGTTATAGTATCACATCTTTAGCTGAGGATTTCGATTTCACTGAGATCTAAAATGTTAATTAATTAACACAGGGCAGCTTTTAAAAGACCATTATTTGTTTTCATTTTCAGTCTTCACCATTTTATTAACATAAGCGTCACCATATTTCCAAAGTTTTTCATTTTCAAAGAAAAAACGTTTAAAATGCCCGTCTGATGTGAAGGTTTCTGAAAGCGTCCACGTCTTGTTTAGCTCGTGTTTTCTCTTAATAACCTCACTTATCTTCATATAAATGACCATCGCTGGTCGTCTTTGTCAGATATTTTCTTTGCAGCTGTGATGTGACGCAGAAGTTTTACAGCGAAGGGCAAAACAATCTCAGAAGGTTTCTCAGCGTTCAGATTAAGGCAGCTTGTTTAACTGGAGGCGAGGATACTTCACGTCACAGCTGTTTTGTTGTCCCACATGACGTCACTGTGCGTTTGTCAGTCACCTTTGTGGATTCAGTTTGTCAGAGAGCTCAGAGCTGTTGTCAGGAGCTGGAAGGTCAGAAACACAGTGTTAGTCCTCTTATCCTGCACTGAACTACCTCAGCTCACACTGAAAAGCCTTTTTAACCCACAGAGTGCATGTCAGACCAGAGACAATAGAACAAACACTAGTTCTACTTACGAGGTGGAGGGCGATTGGCTGAAAGAAGAAGAAAAGATTATGTGTGTTATTCTGTAGGTTCATATTGCACTCTGTGCCTCACACTGCTGCTGTTGGCTGCCTCAGACTTTGGTGCACCTTTGAGTCTCTCACCTTTCCTCTTCTTGTAAACAGTAAATCCAATAGCAGCAATGAGGACGACAGCAAGAACAACCACTGCAGCAGTAATGGGGATGGTGATGTTACTGGGCTCCTCTGGCTCCTCTGCTCGGCAAAAAACAACAAAAACCAAATAAACAAAACTGATCACAGCTGTTGAATGTTTGCTGTGTCTCTGGAGGGAGAAAAAAATCACCCCGATGATGTTATCAGGACTGGGAGACGACAACTTTTTAGCAGAAAGCCTGCGCTACGAACTGGGAGCGGAGTTTGGTGGAAGTGACGCATTTACTCGGCAGGGATGGTTTAATGAAAGACTCTAGTTGCATTGTGGGAAATGTAGGATCCAGTGTTTTGGGGGATTTAAATACTAAAATTCAGGATATCTCGACCTTCGCTGCTTTGCCTGTTTAGCTTTTCTGTGACTTTAAGAAAATGAATAATAAAATATCTTTTGATAACATGATCTGACCAGTGATCCTGGTAAAGGAAGATGAATTAGTTAAACACTGATGTTAGTCTTAAAATCATTAACAAGAGTAATAATTCACCAATTTGGAACGGATGGCTAAAGTTTGTGTGTGTGTTTCTCACCTTCATTACTTCTGATTCCAGTCTTTCCCCAGTTGGTCCTGATCGCTGCTTTGTCCAGTCCGGTGACGATGTCGTCCTCTACACCAGAGAGCTGAAACACACAGTCGTACCTCCTCCAGTCTTCAGGTGTGACTGATGAAAGGTTCAGGTCAACGCTCATCTGGAAGGTTCCGTCGTTGTTGGGGAGGATCTCTCCGTGGTCCACGTCCTCATGGAGCTCCTCTCCATCTTTCCTCCAGAACAGTGAGGCTCTGTCAGGGTAGAAACCTGTAGCGTGGCAGCTGACTGGAGAGGAGGGAGTCTTCTGGAGGAGAGACACTGAGGGAAGCTCTGGAGAGTAAAAGACATTTTATATCATTATCATGTTATGTACCTAAAAAAACAGGCTAAAATGATCCGTAACTATTGATACATCTTACTGTTTAAACAGTGCATGAATCATGTGCATCAATTCTGATGCGCATCATGCAGTTTACCTGCCCCACCTGGGGGTGCAAAGTCTCATTCATGACAATAATACAACACTTACTGAATTATCAGAGAGGCACTGTAATAAATTAGTGGTGTCCTTAACAGTATTCAATAATAACAACAATGCAAAAATGCTCCATTACAAGTAAAAGTCCTGTATTCAAAACTGACAATTTTATACAATTAGGCAGCTTCGTCCAGTGCGTCCGGCCCCCTCTAAAGGGTCTCAACATAAATATTATTGTAATTTATCTCAATATTACCATCCCAGTTTGAAGTGCTGTGAGTTAAATGTGTTAGTAGCACACAAATGTGAGTCATTTCACTTAAATTGATAAAGTTATGAGACAGAAGAGGAGAGCGAAGGACAGCGAGAATAAAAGAGATGACAGAACTATGTTCATATTTATTGTAAAGTTACTGTACATTGAAAACAGAAGAGACACTTTTGTGTCCTTTAAAAAGCATCAGGCGATGTGACTCTACCGGTTCTCTGCAGAAGACTCTTCCCATAGTTAACATAGTCCTTCAGCCACACAGGACAAACGTTGCTGAGGAAATTCTTCCAAAAGCCATTACTGGCTTTATTTCCATCCCACTCCTGTTTTGTGATTTCAGCCTGTGGGTTTGCAGCGATCCATGTCTCTGTCTCCAGGTCAAATGTGAGGAAGTCTTCTCCATTGTAACCATACTGTTTATAACCATCTACCTTTTTAGTCTCATCATCCCATTCACAGCCCAAAATCTGCTGGTTAATGTGAACCCCTGAGAGAGAGACAGAGAGACTGCAGTGAGATGTAGTCAGCTATAGCTGATGTCACATGTTAACCAGAGATACACTGTCATCACCGTCACTGACGTCGTTTTTAGATGAAGCAGCATCACAGCTGTTTACAGAGAACAGCAGTTAGGGGTCAAGTCCAGTTGTTTTATTGCACAATACCACAAAGTTGCCTCAAGGGGCTTTACAGTCTGTGGGGTGGACTATAGGCGACAAAATCTGGCGTCATCACAAATGTTGATGCTTACCATGCAAATGCTAACATTTGCTAATTAGCACTAAACACAAAGTACGGCTGCGGCTGATGGGAATGTCATTAGCTTTGCAGGTATGCGGTCATCGAAACAAACTGACCTTTTGACCTGACGATGATGCTACAACAGACGAGAATGAAGGGGAATCACTAAAGTCATTACAATTCATCCTGTGGGGAACATGAACGTCTGTCACACATTTCATGGCAACACAGTCAATAGTTGACATTTCAGTTGAAGATGTAGTGCTCAGGGAAGAGTCATCAACACCAGAGTTATTATTGACCAACTCAGCAGATATTCTGATCTAATCCAGTGAGAAAATAAATAAAGCAGCAAAACACAACATACCTGCAGTTTGGTTTAAGTGCTGCGTGAAGCTGTCAGTTTCAGCTTTGAAGAGCTGCTGATAGCGCATGTAGCCCTGAGCGTTCCTTTCCCAGTCTTGTGGATCATCTTCAATTAATTCTCTCACCCAATCTTGTCTGGGTTCTGGTGTCTTCATGTCACTGTCATAGTAAGCCATAATCACTTCCTCAACGTTTGCAACGGCCACATAATCCGGGACGTTTGGGACTCCAGAAGATACCATGAGGTAAAACTTCATGGAGTGTTTCACTGTAGGACAAACAGGATTAAGAGATGTAAATGTATTCTTTTCATTTTAAACAGTATTTTGTTTGACTAGTTGTCACATCCCTGAACACAAAACAGGAAGGATTTATCACAGCCCTTTTCCTGTGATTGTGTGGTCAATTTCCAATAACTTTATGAAGGTAGAAATAACAGTAAACACATTCTAATAGTATTCCTGAAATCTGAACTCACTTGCACACACAGTGGTTATTAATTATGGTCATGCTAATAAAGGAAATTAGAAAATATAAATATATCTCTTGATCGCAGCGTGTATCGTGATCTTACCTGCCGACGCAACATGACAGAAGAGGAGCATCATCATCAGCTTCTTCATCTTGTTGAGAGAGAAGAGTGGAGCTGAAGGTCTGAGAAGAGTCAGTTGGTTTTGTGTTTTCTTTGGCTCCAAAGATGTTTCCTGGTTGTGTTCACATTCTCGGAGTATTTGAGGCGTGTTCACCTGTGAGCGACTCCCTACGGGGCTTTAACTTTGACTTATACGAGTTCAGATGAACAAATTCTAATTTCCACAGTGCCTTCAACAGAGACTTCATAGATTCTCTGGTTCTGTGGAAACTGTTTAATTTGAGTCTCTGTCAGCTGTTCCTGTCTGCTGCCACTAAAGCTCCTTGCCTGTGCTTGTCTGCCGCTAAAGTCCAAAACACAGCCGGTCATGTAACACGCAGAATTTGATATGTTGGATATGATGCAATTCCTCACCCGAAGAGCTAATAATAATAATAATAATAATGAACTTTACCTATAAAGCCAATAGAAACTACTTTACAAAAGGCAATAATGTCTGCAGCACAGCAGTAGTTTGCCAGACACTGATTACTTTTTAACATCCTCTTTATAATCCCAGAACTGTGGATTATGAAGGTCTGGGTCATTCGTACCTCAGTAAGTTTCCCCTTGTACTCTGTGACAGCTGCACAGACAAAGACGAGCATTTTCAGTGGCTGTAGTCAAGGTTCACACAAACAAAAGGTTGTTGTACTTCTTAGTCTTTTTTTTTATTATCTCCATCTAAGTTTCACAGATTTCCTTGTTAAAAAAAAACCGGCTTGACGTGGTTTTATTTTTGATTCACATTTTACTTCCTCACAGGTTGTCAGAGGAAACTGTTTCAAATGACAAGAAAGTTTGACAAGAAATCAACATCTGACTTCCCTCAAAGTTAAAGTTAAAGTTTCAAATCTTCCACATTTGATGCAGACATAGTTGTGTAAGGTTTTTGATATTTTAGGGTTTTTTGGTTGCTCGTGTCTTCAGCGTCCCATGGGTGTCTGGTCAAGTGCCCTGCGATGGGCAGACAGGTGTGGTGGTCCCCTTTTCCAAAATGAAAACATATATTGGACATTGTTCCAACTATCAATCACTCCGCTGACTAGTGAACCTCTGATTCCATCCTTTGCAGGACACAGTGGATGAGTTTTCGTATATTCTCATGTATATCATCAAAGGATCACGGGGATTTACTAATTCATTCTACACAGTTTGTGGATCCAGAAAGCTCTTAATACTTATAATACTTAATAGTTGCTGCTGGAGTCAGGGCTGCTGTGAGCCTTTTGTTCCTTGAACTCAGTTCAAGAGCTGTTTTCAGCCTTGGCTTTATAAGAGTGTGAATATGAGTGAATAAGAGTCTTGTTGGATAAAAACATTTATTTATTAAGATTAAACACTGAAAATTCCGGGAATTTTTACATCCAGCATTGTTGTCATTAATCAAGATTATCATCACGTCTTCCACTTTTTAACATTTGGCTGGTGCTCTGTCTGTTGTTGTTGTTGTTATCATGTGTTATGTGTTCAATAGAAACAATATAATAATGTGCTTTTACATTGGATTTTATTGTAAAGTGAAACGCCAGCACCAAAAGAAAGTGCAATACATTTGACATTCATTTATGTTCATGAATACACATTAAAATGTGCCAAAAGTTGGGTGGGCATTCCTATGGAAGTCTAGTATTCATGTTAAATGATATCTTGACCTATCATTAGGCCTTGCAGTTGGCCCTCTGACAGGCGACACCATTCTCTATCCCTGACCTGACGTACCTTTAAGCTGCCTTTGAATCCTTCACTCACCCAAGCAAAGAGCAGATACTCTGTGGCCTCATATCTACATCGTATCTGTGAGGCTAACCTACATGAGCTGGCTTGATAGTCAACTTCATCTGAATGCCACGGCCCGCTCAGCAGTCCGACCACCATCGCTGTCTATCTGGTTCCACTAGTCTTACCCGAGTTGCCAGCCCCTGTAGTATGACAAGCTTTTCATGAATTATGTCGCTTGTCCTGTCTTACCAAAGAAAAGAACATGGTTTCAATAATCCATCATAAGTGGTGATTTTGAGCACTGTATTCAGTGTCTACATGTTGACAGAAACCTGTAACTCATGTAGTTATTGTAAAACCATAAAATACTCAAACATTATCGAAAACACTCATTGAACATTCTTAGAAACGGATAGGAAACACATTATGGCGTCAATATAAAATGAAATAAAGATGAAAAAAATCAAACAATTTGATTTAGAGTATCAATTCCAGATCTGTACTGTGACATAAACTATTATGCCTACATTCAACATTTACATATAAAGCACATAAATCATAATCACTACTTTAGTTTTGTTGCAGGAAGCCATCTTTTAGTCTCTGTTAGTTCTGTAAAGCTACATAATGTCTCACAAGTCAAAGTGTTTACTTATTTCACCCCATATGAGGAAACTCAGTGAGTGCGTTTGTCAATCAGGTCTCTGGATTCAGTTTGTCAGAGAGCTCAGAGCTGCTGTCAGGAGCTGAAAGGTCAGAAACAAACTGTGTGAAACAGCGTCAAGTCCACTCATCCTGCACTGAACTGTAATAAACAGTAAATGCAGGAAACAGTCTTTTCATCTGCACAATCATGTTAATTGACAGCATACAGTCAGATCAGTTGAAATAGAATAAAAGTAAGTTTCACTTACAAGATGGAGGACGTTTGTCTGAAATCAAAACAGAAGACAAATCATTTCAGTTACAGTTCTGAATGAATATCTTTCTCCACCTTTTCCCCAGTGAGTGTGATCCCCTCTTCTACTCACTCAAACTGAAAAATAAATCTATTCTACCCTCCTGTTCAGTCCTTACTTTATTTCTTCATCATCATCAATTAAGCAGATAATCTCTCTCACCTTTCTTCCTTTTGTAAATCATGAATCCAGCGGCAGCGATGAGGACGAGAGCAAGAACAACCACTGCAGCAGCACCGATGGGGACGGTCATGTGACTGGGCTTCACTGTTGAACAAAGAAACAACAATAAGAAACGAAGACCGGTACAGATAAAGCAGGTTAGAACAGAAGTACAATTTACTCAAACCAAGCACTAACTTCTGGGTCTGAAAAGTGACGCCGATGTGGAAGTGCCTTAAACCTGCATTCTTTCTTATGGCCAGCAGGGGGCGACTCCACCGGTTGCAAAAAAACATCTGATTGTATAGAAGTCTATGAGAAAATGACCCAACTCCTCACCTCAGTAAACATTTTCCTAATTAGTTTATGGCCGGCTGTTAATTTTTACCCGAAAGTACATTTACAAGCTAACTTTGTTCGCAGCGATTTGGCACGACGTAGCCAGGAGCCCTCGACAGTCAGATTAAAAGCTAAAATACCCAGCAAACCACAGACATGCAGTCCCATTCAGCACCCTCTAATCTCAGTCTCACCCCAGTTGGTCCTGATCGCTGCTTTGTCCAGTCCGGTGACGATGTCGTCCTCTACACCAGAGAGCTGAAACACACAGTCGTACCTCCTCCAGTCTTCAGGTGTGACTGATGAAAGGTTCAGGTCAACGCTCATCTGGAAGGTTCCGTCGTTGTTGGGGAGGATCTCTCCGTGGTCCACGTCCTCATGGAGCTCCTCTCCATCTTTCCTCCAGAACAGTGAGGCTCCTTTAGGGTGGAAACCTGTAGCGTGGCAGCTGACTGGAGAGGAGGGAGTCTTCTGGAGGAGAGACACTGAGGGAAGCTCTGGAGAGAGGTGGGGGGGCATAAGAGAGTGAAGCAATTTAAGACACATGTGACTTAGTTGAACAACATCACAGTGAGGCTCCATGCTGCTTCATATCAGATGATGGCCAACCTTAAAGGGAGCTCAATCAACAACAGAAGGTGTTAAAGTCCAAGCAGCATAAATAAGTAAATACACACAACAAGACCGAGAGTCTACAGCTGAGGTACCGCTGTGCCTTGAGCTAAATGCTAATATCATGCTAACAATTATAATATCAGCATGATGGTGTTTGGCAGCTATAATACCATGTCACCATGTCAGCATGTTAGCATGCTAATATTTGCAGTACAGCTTAGGCTGATGTGAATGTCATTCATTTTGCAGGTATTTGGTCATAAACTGAAGTACGGATAAACAGATATTTTGATCTGATGATGGAGCTGGATGAAAAGTCAGGGGTTCAATGTTTTTACAACTCATCCTCTGGGGACCTTGAATATCTGTACAAAATGTTATGTCACTCCATCCAACAGTTGTCGAGATATTTCAGTCTGTCCCAAAGTGAAGGACCAAGTGACCCACAGATCAACTGTCATTGCCATCCCAAGAGCTATGTCGCTAGCATGGCTAACAATGCTACTAATAGCATAGACTTTGATGGAAATCATACCAAAAGGTTAGTTTCCTCTGAGGGCCTATCCTAACATCATTCTGTGTATATTCTGTACAAGTGAAGCTCACAACATGTAAACACCTTTTCATAACATAAGAAGATGTCAGACTGATTGGAGTGATAATACGATGGCAGTTCTGTCAGAGCAGGCTATATGAACATGGTTGTGTCCATGAAACTACATCAGGTCATGTGGTTCTACCTGTTCTCAGCAGAGAGCTCTTGCCGTAGGCCACATACTTCTTCAGCCACTCAGGGTAAATCTTAGTGAGGTACATCTCAGTGATTTTTGTTCTACGTTTCTCAGCATCCCATCTCTGTTTAGTGATGACAGCCTGTTGTTTCGGAGCGATCCACGTCAACGTCTTCAGGTCGAATGCTATGAAGTCTTCTCCATCATAACCATACTGATTAAAACCATTAATCTCTCCAGTCTCATCATCCCACTCACAGCCGTCCATCCTCTGTAAAATGTGGACACCTGAGACAGAGACAGAGACAGAGACTCCATGAACATGATGTACAGATTATATCTCCAGAGGAAAGATGATCTTAACTGGCAGTTTTACAGGAATTCACGGTATCAGAGTCATTAGAACTTCCTTTGGATTACGAACTGGGCAAAGTGGGCAGCTGCAGAACTCCAGGGACCCTGAAAGCTCCAGGCTTACTGTGTCATCTAGTTTGTACTACTTTGACAGAAAATGTGGGAATTTGGGAATATGCTCCTCTAACGATCAATACCAACTCATTTGATTGAAAATGTGATACACATAAACAATTACGAATATTCCAGATACAATATCAGAATATATCAGAACAGTTATCCGATTTTTGTAAGTAAGTACAAAGTACATAAGTATCGTGCAGCAACACAAAAAAACTTCAGATGACAAGTGAGGCAGGAGGATTCTTGAAATAACACCTG
Source organism: Enoplosus armatus (assembly GCF_043641665.1). Classification (NCBI taxonomy): domain Eukaryota; kingdom Metazoa; phylum Chordata; class Actinopteri; order Centrarchiformes; family Enoplosidae; genus Enoplosus; species Enoplosus armatus. The sequence continues at coordinate 19,416,713 of NC_092195.1, forward strand.
CACACAAACTTCAACATTATTTAGGTGGAGGCTTCAAATAAGCCCACTGGGTTTTCTGCCTCTCCCTGCTCTGCATATTATTCATTATCTTCACTTTTGTGTTTTACATTTTTTTAAATGTGAAAAAATAAAAACAAAACAAAACTAAGATACAGTTTAGCAGTAACAAGTGAAATACAGCACATTACTACTTACTTACCACTTTGGTTGAAGCGCTGTTTCAAATCGTAAATCTTGGCTTTGAAGTAGTTTGGTTGACTCTCAACACACTCTGCAGTGTACCACTCCAACTGCTGAGGAGTGTCTTCTAATAATGTTGTCACCCAGTCCTGTTTTGGTTCTACTGTCTTTTTGTTGCTGTCGCAGTAACCCGCCAGAACGTCATCAACCAGGACAGCAGCCACAAACTCTGGGAGGTTTGGGACTCCAGAAGATCCAGTGCAGAAATACTTCAGGGAGTGTTTGACTGCAGGACAAACAAGGTTCATACATTCAGTATAAATATACACACATCATCATCATCATCATCATCATCACACTCATCATAAATTCAGTGAAATTCAGTTAAAACACACTAGTCTGATCAAGTTGAAGCGAAAGTGAAACTAAAGAAGTTTCTTGGAGCTGCGCAGGAACAAAGAGCTTCAAGTAAAGATTTAAAATGTGACCTCACCTGGTGATGAAACGTGACAGAAGAGAAGCAACAACAATAACACTTTCATCTTGTTTGATGAAGATCCTGTTTTGATGAAGACGTGTGGGTAAACCAATGACAATCGTCTTTGACAGCAGGAGGCCCAGGACGCAGCGACGGTGCTCCTGCAAGACCGGAACAGGCCGGTCTCTGAAGGAGAGGAGACTTACAGCCGTGACTCAGACTACCACGTGACTGTGACGTGTAGTCCGAAGCCGTCGTTGGTGCTTCAGAAGGAGTTAACTTATGGAAGTCCTTGTATGATTGTCTCCAAATCACACTCTGCAGTGTACATCTCCAAATGCTGAGGAGTGTCTTCTAATAATGTTGTCACCCAGTCCTGTTTTGGTTCTACTGTCTTTTTGTTGCTGTCGCAGTAACCCGCCAGAACGTCATCAACCAGGACAGCAACCACAAACTCTGGGAGGTTTGGGACTCCAGAAGATGCAGTGTGGAAAAACTTCAGGGAGTGTTTGACTGCAGGACAAACAAGGTTCATACATTCAGTATAAATATACACACATCATCATCATCACACTCATCATAAATGTGATGCATTCAGTGTGATTCAAAAACATATAGTCTGATCAAGTTCAGGTAAAAGTGAAACTAAAGAAGTTTCTTGGAGCTGCGCAGGAACAAAGAGCTTCAAGTAGAGATTTAAAATGTGATCTCACCTGGTGATGAAACGTGACAGAAGAGAAGCAACAACAATAACACTTTCATCTTGTTTGATGAAGATCCTGTTTTGATGAAGACGTGTGGGTAAAGGACCGAGCTGGTTCAGCTGTGTTGTTTTGCTGTTTGCTCATGGTGGGAGGTGGGAGGGTCTCTATTCTGACTCAGCTAAATGAGGGACTGTGGGGGGGTTTCCACCTCATCCCCGGACTCCAAATAAGAAAATGAAACCCTAAAACAACCCGTCAGTCCCCACTTTTTTTGTTTTACTGTACAGCTGATGGTGTGGCTTCAGAGCTTCCTGATGAAGACAGATCTACTGTATTCCGGTGGCCGGTTCAATCTGATCATTTGCATTCCTTGTTGATGCTGCAAAATGTTCAAACTTTGGTTGAATTAGTCCCAGCTTTGGGAGCGTCTTGTGCAGCGGTGAGGCCTCTCACTACCTTGCAACGCACAGCCATGTTCGTTCAGTGGTCCGTCCCCCCTGCCCTATCAGACTACAGCAGCCAGCTTCTCTGGCCAACTGTGTTGCACTCAGTTCCCTGAGTTGGCCCGAGACTCATATCTACTCATATCTACTTTGGTCCAGCTCAATAGTTCAAAAGTGTTGCTTGATGGTCCATATATAAAAAAGAGGAACAAATAGTCGAATACTCGTATTAAACAGCCAAATCCAATTCGATTGACAAACTTTATTGTTATGCATGACAATGAATGGTCGTTTCACAGATTGTTGACGAAGAAGAAAAGCGAAGCATTTCTATTTACATGGGACATTTTATTACAAGTAAAGTGCATACAGCAACAAGTAACACATACAGAAGAATGTAACACATGAGATGCAAGAAAACCAACCAAAAAACACAGACAAACCCCACAGAAACATGGATTGATCTCATTGCCTGATGATCTCAAGCTGAAAACTACAGTATATGTTTGGCTTTGCATGTACATGTGAGGACTCTGGCTGCTGCCTTCTGAATGAGCCGTTTATGTTTATTTGTATAACCTAGAGAGCGTTACAGTAATCTAACCTGTTTCAGACGAATACACGAACCTGTTACTGCCTGTTACAGCTTGAAATTTATACCCTGATATGTTTTTTCAAGTGATAAAAATAGCCTAGTTATGTTACTCATGTGACTTTCAAAGTAAAGTTCAGAGTCCAGTGTGACTCAGAGTTTCCTGATTAGCTTATTGTACTTCAGAGACAGGGGCATTTCTTGTACGTGGTTTTTATGAACTTTTACAAGTTTACAATGTTTATTTTAATATAAAACATATCTAGTCCAGTACAGTTCAGCAGCTTGTTTATTGGACTGAGGGCCTGACGGACCAACTAAACCTCTGAGCCTTTTGATTAGAATATCATAATTAATTGTGTCAAAGACAGCAGGTCAAGCAGAACTGAAATGGAAGTTCATCTTTCAAATGATTTCAGTCAGATCTGAAATCAGATTGAAACACGTGTTGTTTATATCCACCTTTGTCCAGTACTTTGCAAGGGACAGGAAGGTTTGGGATTGAGCTGTTATCTCACCATGTGCATTCAGTAAATATGGGCCCATAGTTACTGATTATATATGGTGAGATATCAGCACAAAGAGAAAGTGTATCAACATGACTGGATATTGTAACAACATCAACGTGGATAGCAATTTTTATTCACTTCACAAAATGTGTGTAGAAGATGTATTCTGAGTTTAGGAGGGTGACAGACGGCCATGAGGAGGGTGGCTCAGACTCAGCAGCCACACCTGGTTATATAATAATATTATATTATAAGATATAGTGTAAAAGCTTTTAGTTGGCAGGCGATGTTGGAATGAGTTCTTTCTCACCAGACGGGAGCAATGTGCCTTTTACAGCTTGGCACTCCAGAATGAGACGAACTCAAAGGCTTCAAGGATGAGGTCTAAACAATGACGAAAGTATCTTTGGCTAACTTCCTCTACTCCAACACAGAGCAGCACGCCGCAGCTTCCCTAAACTCTGCAACAGGAAGTAACCATAAGCAAAAAACACTTTCAGTCTGCATTAAATCTGTATGCATATTTCATTACAGTCTTTGCATAAAAACAATAACAGCACATAACAATTAACTGTACAATGAACCTAAATATTGAACGTAATACCTTACGTAAGTTTGTGTACAATTCTGAATAGACTCTTTGACATACATACGTTTTAATAGTCCAAACAGCATGGCTTTATAATAAATAAATATATAAACTATTGCCATTGGCTCGCTGTTTGCTCACTTCTTCCAGTGTTCATGCTAAGTTAAGTTAAACTTGTCTGGGAACTCACCCTCCTCAGACTTGTCACTGATATCGATCTTCTCATCCAACTCCTCACTTTCGTTGCAGGAAGCCATCTTTTAGTCTCTTTTAATTCTGTAAGGCTACATAATGTGACACGTCAAAGTACTTAGTTCATCCATCCATGAGGAAGCTCATTGAGTGTGTTTGTCAATCGGGTCTCAGGATTCAGTTTCTCAGAGCTCAGAGTTGTCAGGAACTGTAAGGTCAGAAACAAATCCTGCACTGAGCTTTGTAATGCACAATAATCTGAAACTCTATTTAATCTAAAGCATAATGTTTTACTCACAAGGTGGAGGGCATTTGGCTGAAATCAAAACAGAAGACAAATCATTTCAGTTACAGTCGTAAATGCCAGAATATCTTTCCTCACCTTTTGTGCTTGTTTCAATCTTGCAACTTGGATAAAAGCATCAACTCAAAGACTAAAATCAAAGCAGATAGTCTTTCCATTTGTCTCTCTCACCTTTCTTCCTTTTGTACACCACGAATCCAGCGGCAGTGAAAAGGACGAGAGGAACAACACCTGCAGCGATGATGGGGACGGTCATGTGACTGGGCTTCACTGTTGAACAAAAACATACATTCAAAATGATTCAGATGAAGCAGGTTAGAACAGAAGCACATGCATCCATCCAACGATTTATTCATACACACTGTAAATGAATATATAAATACATTCATACTAAATCATCATCTTAGTGCGCATGCGCCGACAGTGCAGCCTGTTACGGTCGGTAAAATGCCTTAAAACTTTCTATGGCTTTAAGAAAATCAAGAAGGATCTGCTGATAATCTTGTTAGACTCACCTGATCTGACCAGTGATCCTGGGGCGATAATTAGTTATAATTAGTAGTAGTAGTTTTGGTGGATAAAAACTAAAACAAGCCACAGACATGCAGTCCCACTCAGCACCCTCTAATCTCAGTCTCACCCCAGTTGGTCCTGATCGCTGCTTTGTCCAGTCCGGTGACGATGTCGTCCTCTACACCAGAGAGCTGAAACACACAGTCGTACCTCCTCCAGTCTTCAGGTGTGACTGATGAAAGTTTCAGGTCAACGCTCATCTGGAAGGTTCCGTCGTTGTTGGGGAGGATCTCTCCGTGGTCCACGTCCTCATGGAGCTCCTCTCCATCTTTCCTCCAGAACAGTGAGGCTCCTTTAGGGTGGAAACCTGTAGCGTGGCAGCTGACTGGAGAGGAGGGAGTCTTCTGGAGGAGAGACACTGAGGGAAGCTCTGGACGACGCAACGAGCTCTTTACGTAGTCCACATACTCCTTAAGGAACTCAATGCACTCGTGGCTAATGGCGTATTTCCAAAACATATTTCTCGATCTGTCTCTGTCCCACTCGTGTTTGGTGATGACAGCCTGCTGTTTTGGAGCGATCCATGTCATTGTTCTTGGGTCAAATGCTAAGAAGTCTTCTCCATCATAACCATACTGATTAAAACCTTTGACCTCATTAGTCTCATCGTCCCACTCACAGCCGTTCACCCTCTGGAAAATGTGGACACCTGAGAGAGAGACAGAGACAGAGACTTCAGTAAACCAGAGTGAGATCACAGCCCAGTCATCTGTTATCCGCTGATATCACATCTTTACCACAGAGACACACTGATCCACAGACACCACAACAGAGGAGCTACACCTCCTGCTGTCATTGGCCCGACGGAGGCCGCTCGCAGCCAATCATCATCTGGACAGTGTGGACGACTGAAGGTGCATTCAGATAAAAAAAACGTGCTTCTCATGCTTTCCATGAGGAAAGTGATGTGATTTATCCGGCCTTCACATATGAGCATCACAGCATGAGTGAGTGATGTACGTGAAGTCATAGCCAAACAGAGATGTGAGCGACGAGCCAGTGCAAGTTTTTGAAAAAGCCACAGCTCAACACTGTCGATGTGGTCCCAGCCAAGCAGAGAATATTTGTGAAACTACTGGCCTAATGTACCTACAGTTAGTGGAGGACCACTACAGGGTAAATGTCTTTTGTCCTTTTATAGACCACATCACTAGTCACAAATGCATGTTCACTCAAAAGTGAAACTTGACAAGGAGAGACATCTCAGGCGGCGGGATGCCCGGGAGGTAACGCATGCTGTGAAGATTAGTATACCTTGGCTACGTCCCTGCTGATACCAACAGTTTATTTCCACTCGTGAAGGTGGTGTGGCTTCATGTGAGCTGCATGACGCACACGCTGAGGTGGAGTCCTGAGGCTCCTGCAAAAAATGTGAAGGCGGTATTCCTACTGTTTACATTGTGAACCCATCAGGGCCGAAACACCAGTCAGACAGCTGAATAACACCACTGGTGGATGCAGGATGGACATGCAGGGGCTACTCTTTGTGTGTGTGCACATGCATGTGTTTGCAGTTGAAAATGGAGACTATATATATTTGCATCTTTCTAACAAACGAGGATGAAAAACATTTTAGCAGTAAAAAGTGAACATACCTCCAGTTTGGTTGAAGCGCTGCATCAAACTCTCAATGGTGACTTTGAAGTACTGCTGGTTATGATAAATCCTGTCAGTGTACCACTGCAGCTGCTGGGGAAATCTTTCAAGCCAGTCGCCTTTGGCTTCTGGTTTTGGTCGGTTGCTGTCACAGTAACCCACCTGAACTTCATCAACCACTGCGGCTGCCAGAAACTCTGGGCCGCCTCTGACTCCATAAGAGGAAGCGAGCAGATACTTCAGAGAGTGTTTCACTGTGGGACAAACACATTTCTGAGTTAGGTCAGTTACATAGTTAGATAACTAACAGTCCCCACCGCTCCAAAAGTACAAAACACCTGTCATGCATGTTCAGTGTTGCCTCGTGTAGTGCAGGCTGAAATATCAACATTAAGAGGGTTATTGCATGAAGAGGGCAGTTTGTTCAGTTGAGCACCGTCATGACAGCAACAATGCGCGTCAGGCAAAACATGAACACAAACTGCTTTCAGCCAGAGTCGAAAGGAAAAGTCGACAGCGCGGTCTGACCTGGAAATGCGACGTGGCACAAGAGAGGCAACAGCACCAAGGTCTTCATGTTCCGGTTTGAAGTGGGCTTCAGCCACGTACCAGAGGAGTTGAGTCTTCCTGTCGGATTAACGGTGAACTTGGTGCTTTCCAGTTGGATAACGCGTCACCTCCCTCCTCCACTGGCGTCCGGGCTGCGGTGAGCCTGGAGGAAATGTTTTCCACCAGAGGGGGCATCCTCCTTCACTCCAGCGTCTTCATGAGCAGATGGCCAGGGGTGGGAGAAGTACTCGGATCCTTTCTACTTAATAAAGTACTAGTACCACACAGTGAAAATACCCCACTGCAAGTCCTGCATTCAAAACCTTACTTGAGTAAAAGTGTGTGAGTATTATCAGCAAAATGTACTTAAAGTATCAAAAGTTCTCATGTTGCAGTAAAATGCTCCCTGACAGTGTTTTCTTATTATATCTGATGTTTCTGGATCAATATTTCTGCTGCATTTTACTGCTGCAGATGTTTCAGGTTGAGCTCATTTGAACTACTTTATATACTGTTGGGCAGTTTAATCTCCTCTTCTCTTAAAAGTTTGGGTTTTAATAGTTTATTTCGCTGAAGAAGTAGGAGAATTTTCTCAATCAATAAAGGAACACTTCTTCCTTCAGTTTATCATAAACAAAATCTCATTCAAAATCACACATTTTGGATATACATGATTTTCACTTGACAGGAAGGGAATGAGAAATTACAATCAAGTTCAAGTTCTTTATTTGTCATATGCACAACAATTACAGTGAAGCAGTCGTTGGCAATGAAATTCTTTGTTCTCAGGCTCCTTCCAACAATACGTACAAAATGTTAAAATGCGAAGAGAATAAAACTCCTTAAATGCTTCTTCAGTCTCCTACATCTTACAGCAGCCAGTGGATCAGTCCAACAACATCCTCTTCCTGTGAGAAACTACAGACTAGACTGTCCTGAGGCTGCTCTAGAAGCTTCCACTGGAGGAGAGTTTCAGAAAAGGATCTCTTGTTCAGCAGACTGACATCTGGTCAGAAGGCAGAGACTGGGAGACAGTCTTTGTGTCCTGCACGGTCTGTTGATCAGTCACAGATTTCACACAACCAGCAGCTGTGTCCACCTGCAGATGTTGGCTCGATGCTGCCTGCGGGGATGGACGAACACACTGTGGTCAGTAGAGTTCATCTGATCTAATCTGTAGTTATTTATATGGATGGATACACAGTCGTCAGTGCAGTAGAGCTGGGATGTGGAACTTTATAAACCTGTGATGTGTATGAGAAATGTACCATGTTGTCCTGGTTGTTAAAGAGACTGTTGTTACAAGAAAAAAAGACAGCGTCAGTGGTTTGTTCAAATCCATGTTATCGAGCTGCAAAACCTCTTCGAGAAGAGGTGGATGTGGATGGCTGGGCCAACAGTGACCAAAGTGTCAGACTAATATATAATAATAGAAGTGTTTATAATGGAAGCCGCATCTGTGGAGGTAAAATATACTGTCAGTAACATACTTCCAGTTTAGTTTAAGCACTTCTTCAAATCTTGTGACACGTCTCTGAAGATCTGGTGGTGCTCCGTACTTTCTCCTGTGTCACCAATATCTTGTCCTGTGAAACCTCGTCACTTGAACTTTCCGTCTCCACCTGATGGCTGACGACCTCCATCTGCTCAGAATCCTCAGACGGTGTGTCGGGAGGTTTCACTGTAAGACAAACAGGCTTTCAGGTTTGCTCACTACATGTCTTTTCATAAATGTATTGTCTAACTAGTTGTCAATTAATTGAGCATTTGAACTTTTGTTCCATCAAAATGGGCCACAAAGAAAGTAGCAAAGCCCGGTTCCTATTGTTAGTATTAATTATTGTAAACTGGACAATTACTATCATATGGTAAGTTTCTAATAATTCTAGTTCCAAGTTCATCAGTTTCACAACAATGTGAAACAGTTTTAAATCTACAGCATAAAGAATTTCAGATCAGTTAAAATAGAATAAAAGTAAGTTTTACTTACAAGATGGAAGACAAATCATTTCAGTTACAGTTCTGAATGAACATCTTTCTCCACCTTTTCCCCAGTGAGTGTGATCCCCTCTTCTACTCACTCAAACTGAAAAATAAATCTATTCTACCCTCCTGTTCAGTCCTTACTTTATTTCTTTTCTCATCACTGCTCCCCCTCATCATCATGGTATAGTCATATTATCATGAGTCACAGGCTCTGAGCCTTACAGCGCTGACTGGTGGTCGCTCAGGGAACTCAATTTTGCAACCTGCAGTTGAACCAAGTGTAACCACGAGTTAAAATGGAAATGAGTTATTGGGCTTTTAGCCAAACTGCATCATTAATCCTTTCATTCAAGTGATGATCTGTTGTTGTTAAGGGCGTTACACAAGCATCAACTCAAGGACTAAAATCAAAGTACTGAAGAAGTCAATTAAGCAGATAATCTTTCCATTTTTCTCTCTCACCTTTCTTCCTTTTGTAAATCATGAATCCAGCGGCAGCGATGAGGACGAGAGCAAGAACAACCACTGCAGCAGCACCGATGGGGACGGTCATGTGACTGGGCTTCACTGTTGAACAAAGAAACAACAATAAGAAACCAAGACCGGTACAGATAAAGCAGGTTAGAACAGAAGTACATCGATCCATCCAACAACGTGGGTTTGTTGCTGTGAACTAAGACTGACTTGTTGAGTTAGTACAATATAATCAATGATTTAAGCTATTACCTTAAAAGTGTGTGTCTGTAAAAATATATTAAAATGTGTTGGATTTGAAAGACAGACACTGATACTGCAGATAAATAAATATAAATATAACAAAGTTCTCTTCAGTTTAGCAAAGTAGATACATTGGAAGAAAATCACGTTTTGTAGGTTTCAACATTGGCCTTGTTCTGTATTATTCTGAGTTAAGTAAAGAGCGGACCGGCAGCACAAACCTGTCGTTTGTGTGGTAAAAACAATATGGTCTGTAAAATGCTTTAAAGAGAAAATCAAGAAGGACCTGCTGATAATCTTGTTAGACTCACCTGATCTGACCAGTGATCCCGGGGCGAGCAGCATGCACTGGTTTAATAAAATTACGCAGTTGGTTTATTATCATTAGTTTTGATTGTAGTAGTGTAGTTTTGAAGATGAATTCTCAGCTAAATTGGACGACAAAAGATAAAATAACAAGCCACAGACATGCAGTCCCACTCAGCACCCTCTAATCTCAGTCTCACCCCAGTTGGTCCTGATCGCTGCTTTGTCCAGTCCGGTGACGATGTCGTCGTCTACACCAGAGAGCTGAAACACACAGTCGTACCTCCTCCAGTCTTCAGGTGTGACTGATGAAAGGTTCAGGTCAACGCTCATCTGGAAGGTTCCGTCGTTGTTGGGGAGGATCTCTCCGTGGTCCACGTCCTCATGGAGCTCCTCTCCATCTTTCCTCCAGAACAGTGAGGCTCTTTTAGGGTGGAAACCTGTAGCGTGGCAGCTGACTGGAGAGGAGGGAGTCTTCTGGAGGAGAGACACTGAGGGAAGCTCTGGAGAGAGAGAGAAAATCACATCACATACTGTAACAAAACCACCAAATCACAAAGTAAATTAGAATTCTATTTGACCCTAAACAGAGAGTACACGGTGGAAGAGTACCTGACCACCGTGACCGACAGAAAACTAAGAAAGATGTTGACAACGTACGGGCCGAGTGGACACAGCCGGGCCGTAGAAACAGGCCGTCACAGGCCGAACAGGCTGCCCAGGGAGGCCAGGCTGTGTTCACTCTGTCATCAAAGAGAGGTTGAGACAGAATCTCACTTCTGACTTTACTGTGACAAATATAAAGATGTGAGTGTGGTTTTCTTTGAAAAAATAAATCATATATATCCTGAGATCCTCATCTCCCCGATCCTCAAAAAACTGCTCTATCTAAGTGGAGAAAACTCAGTGCACAATATGTTGACTGTTGTCATACAGTGAGAGAAACAAGCTCTGTAGTAAATGTTTCTGAGTGATCACATCTGTACAAGTATCATATGACTGTTGATATGCACATATTGAATATTTGTTGCTAATGATATGTTCAGTCAATCAATGTTAATCATGTTTGTAAAATTGACAAAAGAAAACATTTCAATGGTATCACTACGTCACTATGTTGGTTCACATTCATTGTAATGTAACTGCACATTAGAAATTGAAAATTGTTGTGTGCATGTTATTACACGTGTTTACATCATGACTGTCAGCACTACATGTACAGATCCATACATCCATGACAGTTAAATAACAACCCATCTGCTACAGAACCTCCACATTGTCTGTACATAGACAGAGAAGAGAACTACACCACCACTAAAGAAACTCACTACAGTCAGAGAAGAAGGATCTGCCTGTTTTTATGGCTCACAGCTGGCTATCACAGTCTCAGCTTTGATGGAAAATAATGTCAGGTCAGGTCCATGAAACTACATCAGGTCATGTGGTTCTACCTGTTCTCAGCAGAGAGCTCTTGCCGGTCCAGTCTCATCAGCCCACTCACAGCCGTTCATCCTCTGTAAAACGTGGACACCTGAGACAGAGACAGAGACAGAGACTCCATGAACATGATGTACAGATGATATCTCCAGAGGAAAGATGATCTTAAACATATTGTGTATTGAGTGATGCACTGATGATGACATGATTTATATGATTTACTATTTCATGTAAAGAAGGTTATTATTATCTTGAGGACCTGTAGAACGTCACTTTACTTTACAACTAAGATGCAGAACAGCAGTAACAAGTGAAATATAACAGATTACAAACTTTACCTCCACTTTGGTTGAACCGTTGCTTCAAATCATAAATCTTGGCTTTGAAGAAGTTTGGTTGACTCTCAACACACTCTGCAGTGTACATCTCCAACTGCTGAGGATTGTCTTCTAATAATGTTGTCACCCAGTCCTGTTTTGGTTCTACTGTCTTTTTGTTGCTGTCGCAGTAACCCGCCAGAATGTCATCAACCAGGACAGCAGCCACAAACTCTGGGAGGTTTGGGACTCCAGAAGATGCAGTGCAGAAAAACTTCAGGGAGTGTTTGACTGCAGGACAAACAAGGTTCATACATTCAGTATAAATATACACACATCATCATCATCACACTCATCATAAATATGATGCATTCAGTGTGATTCAAAAACATATAGTCTGATCAAGTTGAGGTAAAAGTGAAACTAAAGAAGTTTCTTGGAGCTGCGCAGGAACAAAGAGCTTCAAGTAGAGATTTAAAATGTGATCTCACCTGGTGATGAAACGTGACAGAAGAGAAGCAACAACAATAACACTTTCATCTTGTTTGATGAAGATCCTGTTTTGATGAAGACGTGTGGGTAAAGGACCGAGCTGGTTCAGCTGTGTTGTTTTGCTGTTTGCTCATGGTGGGAGGGTCTCTATTCTGACTCAGCTAAATGAGGGACTGGGGGGGGGGGGGGTGTTCACCTCACCTCAAACTGAAATATGAATTGGAGATTCTGTTTTGAACAGGGAACCTTGTTTGAATTGTACAGCACTGAGTTGGTCACTGTGTTGTTCTTCTTGATGTTGCTTTGAAAACTGAAAAAGAAATAGTTTCATTCAGTTTGACATGTGATCGGGACATTAGTGGGATATGACGAGAGGAGAATAACTGAGAAATATGACGATTTACACAAGAAAGACATCATCGTGTGTGTGAGAACATTTCTACTAATAATGTAATAAAGGTAATAGGCTAATTTAATGAATATCGTTCTCTAATTACATCACATAACGACTCATATGAAATGTATCATACATAAATATCAACCAGGAAGTTAAAACACGTGAGCCCACAGTGACACTGGGCCTAAACTACACCTATAAAGTACATAAATGTTTCCTGCCAGCAAAAACATCTTATTTGTAGGTTTTTTGGACAAATGCATTTATGAATTATTTCACATATTGCACAATACCATCTATATTGGCGGTTTTGGACTTTTATTGCACACATCAATGAATAAAACAATGCAGCCTTCACTCTCAAAGATCCCACTCATGTTGCATATTACATTTTCAACACAACGCCTGTCTCTGTCTCACTCTATCATCTTGGCCAGACATCAGATCCTTGTTTACAAGAGAACCAACCTGCTTGAACAGATGGAGAAAAAAAAGGAAATACTGAAGGTGGCTGGACATGTGGCAGTCTGCAGGAACCAAAATGCAGACTATACCTGCTTTCCCCACAAAATAACAGAGCTTATAAAATCATATGTGCCACAGTTGTTTCTGCGTAAAGACAGCTGAGGTGTTTCAACATGACGGACTCTCATGACCGCTGTCCAGTGTGCTGATCTGGGAGCTGTCCCAGGTACCCACCGTCACCGTGCTGGTGTCACAGAGTGTCACTGAGTGTTTTACCTCTCAAACAGACTGTGTGCGTCTTCCGGATCATATTTGTTGAGTCTTACAGTCATCAGACAACCGCCCGCTCTGTCAGTCCTGCATCAGTGACAATGTGCTGTGAGCCATTTGTATTAATGGGTTAGGGTTAGTGTGTGTTAGTGTGACACCCCTTTCAGCAACATCAGTACTCTCCAGAGTTTTCCCTCAAAGAAAATCCTGTCTGGGAAAATGTTGTGATTTTGTTGACTCCTCACTCAGTGGAGTTCATCATCCTCTTCTAATCTTCACTGTCCCCCTGTCAAGACAAGTAGTAAATAAATAGTAAAAGTGAAATCTTTCTCATATGGGAATCCACATGATGTAGGACATTTGTTTTTATGGTGAACAAGATATTAGTTGCATATCCACGAGGGGAAGAGAGGAAATCAAATTGAAATGTTTCAAGGTAGACTACTTACTGTTAGCAAGCCGGAAGCCTGAAGTACAGATGAGAGAAAACAATGATAAAATATGATTAACATTTCATAATTCATGAAAGGTGAAAAAGAAAAAAATGCACTTTGTGCTTCACCATCACTTGTCAAAATGAATTGACTTCCCAGAAGTACCTCACAAAATATGCAGGACAGGAGTATCACAGGTATTTATTCTAAATTCGTTAGTGGAGTGGAAACATCTCTGGTCCTCACCATTATTGTTCCTTCTGTAGAAGAAGAGTCCAGTGCAGCAGACCGCCAGGAGGAGCAGCAGTCCTACAACAGCTCCAATAACAGGACCAGCTGGAAACCCTGAGGGAGAACCTGGAACCAAACCAGAACATTCACACTGCAACAAGCCATGCTGTGTGTGTGTGTGTGTGTGTGTGTGTGTGTGTGGTTCTAGAAGAGTTAGCAGTGCTGTCAATCATTATTGGTCAAACAAATGTGTCGTAAATAACTTAAATACTCAATTTGGATGAAGCATTTGTTTTTACATATTTGTATCTTGTGTTATGCATTTATTATGTTTTATGTTCAATAAAGTTGACGTTGACATGGTGGTAGTATACACATCAATTTATAATGAGTGCTTCTTGGTTTATGGTCCAACTGTCCACAAAATTTCGCAGAAATCTGTTACGCAGTTTTTGAGATATCCCGCTAGGTAACAGACAAACAACTATACAAGACCATAAACATAACCAGAGGCACTTCTGTTCCAGTCTCACCCCAGTTGGTCCTGATCGCTGCTTTGTCCAGTCCGGTGACGATGTCGTCCTCTACACCAGAGAGCTGAAACACACAGTCGTACCTCCTCCAGTCTTCAGGTGTGACTGATGAAAGTTTCAGGTCAACGCTCATCTGGAAGGTTCCGTCGTTGTTGTGGAGGATCTCTCCGTGGTCCACGTCCTCATGGAGCTCCTCTCCATCTTTCCTCCAGAACAGTGAGGCTCTTTTAGGGTAGAAACCTGTAGCGTGGCAGCTGACTGGAGAGGAGGGAGTCTTCTGGAGGAGAGACACTGAGGGCAGCTCTGGAGAGACACAAAGATGAAGCATGTGTCTAAATATTGTTTCAGAAAAGAAACATGAACATTGAGTCCATGTACAACGGTACATCAGGTCATGTCATCTCACCTGTTCTCTGCAGAAAGCTCCTCCCATAGTGCACATACTTCTTCAGCCAGTCAGGGCATTTGTGGATGTAGTAGTTTTTATTGTACTCCAATCTCGCTTTCTCAGCATCCCATCTCAGTTTGGTGATGACAGCCTGTGGTTTCGGAGCAATCCACGTCAACGTCTTCAAGTCCAACGCTATGAAGTCTTCTCCATCATAACCATACTGATTAAAACCAATAACCTCTCCAGTCTCATCATCCCACTCACAGCCGTTCATCCTCTGTAAGATGTGGGCACCTGAGAGACAAACAGAGACAGAGAGACATCCCAGCACAGTTAACTATTAACAGTTAATATCACATCTTCAC
This sequence comes from Enoplosus armatus, assembly GCF_043641665.1. Classification (NCBI taxonomy): domain Eukaryota; kingdom Metazoa; phylum Chordata; class Actinopteri; order Centrarchiformes; family Enoplosidae; genus Enoplosus; species Enoplosus armatus. The sequence goes on from NC_092195.1 coordinate 19,431,763, forward strand.
CACAGAGGCCACAGGCACCAATTACTGGCTCAGTGGAAGCCACTCATCATCGGGACAGTGTGGACGGCTCACAGAGAGACAGAGAGGCTGCTGGGAAAAAGAGATTTTACCACAGAGACCATTTGCACCATGCACGAAGGGAACCAGGAGGACTCTCCTTTATAGGCATTACAAAAGAGACATTGAACATGGACGCACAGGCAGGGGTGACCCACGGCTGTGGGACTCCCTTACCTATCGGGGTGGATAGCTACTCTCTCTGCCAGAATTACAGCCTTAGGAGTGCCACAGTGAGGCTGGAGTGAGGCTAACGCCGGGGTGGCAGGCAAGACCGCCAAGCTATTTGGCAGATGATGTCCAACAGAGTCAGTGAGTTTAGGCACGTACGCTGCCGCTAATGACAGGTGTGTAGGCAGGTGGTGAGTCAAGTGAGTGGCAAAGGCAGGAACACACAGAGGGCCGGTTGGGAAACATGAAGATGATTGTGTTCCAACAGGGCTGGAAGACAGTCTGTGTGACTTAACTGGTCCATCCTTCAGTAAGTCATCTCACAACTCCTACAGCATATCTACCTGCAGGTGTTGGTCAGGTTTAAGGGTGTGGACTTGGTCTGATTTTGGTTGAACAAAAATAGTAATAGTAATATCTGAAGGAGAAAACATTTCACCTGTAAAAAGTTAAATATGAACATGAACATAAACATACTGTACCTCCAGTGTGGTTTAAGCGTTGCTTTAAGCTGTCAATGTTGGCTCTGAAGACCTGCTGATTACCAAAACACTTCAGAGCATACCACTCCAGGTGCTGTGGGTCATCCTTTATTAATTTTCTCATCCAGTCCTGTTTGGGTTCTGCCGTCTTGATGTTGCTGTCGCAGTAACCCACCTGAACGTCATCAACCATCGCAGCACCCACAAACTCTGGAAAGTTTGGGACTCCAGAAGTTGCAGTAAGGAAATATTTCAGGGAGTGTTTCACTGTAAGACAACGAAGGTTTTCAGCCAAAAAGATCAATTTAAATCTGTTAAATCACAATGGGCCACAAAAGAATATGTTACAGACCAATTCCCATTGCTAATATATGAGTTGAAACGTTGTGCATTGAGTATTGTAGATGGCCAGTTTACATTCATTTTGCCTTTAAACTGGCGGCGGCAGGCATGTGTGTGTGTGTGTGTGTGTGTGTGTGTGTGTGCGTGTGTGTGTGTCGTATTGGCACGCACTGTCTTGTATATAAGAATAAATGGTTATAATCATATTATTTCACTGTCAAACGGACACATGTAGTCTAAATGACACTGAAGTTCAGTGTGACACAATGAAAGCGAAACTATAATTTCCGGCCACAGCGTCGCGCTACACATGAGAGAGAGAGCAAATCAACAACAACAACTTTCACCAAAACAACAGCAGTAAGAGGAAGAAACGGGAAGAGTTACAGTGTGATCTCACCTGTAGATGCAACGTGACAGAAGAGGAGCAACACAAATATCTTCCTCATCTTGTTTTGATAAACATGCCGAGAGCTCAAAGCTACAGTCAGCTGATTTGATAGTGAACCTGCGGACTGTGGGGCGGGTCCATCACAGATCACAGTCATAAGCCTTTATGACCAGTGTCATGACCAAAGTTGCCAAATGGAAATATTCTGCTACAACTACTGATAAAAACAAAATGCATATCGGAGCCATTCGACGTCTTAGGCCTATTTGAAAGCTTTATCTGTTCAGACTGATTAGCCTACTTTAAAAGATACTTTTACTCTGTGCTGATTTCATAATATAATCAAAACGTTTAAATATGAACTTAATGATGCAGCTGTTGCATAATAAAATATATTTCTTTTACAAACATCTGCAAAATATGTGTAGGCTATACAAAATACAATTTATTGTGAAGCTGTTGTTTCCCCCCTTTCCCCTACTTTTAACCAGGCCACACACGTTTGTGTCTATTTATTTATGTGTCGGTGGCAGTTTCGTGCAACAAACAAACGGCCCTTCATCCTGTTATCCTCCAGGATGCTCTTAAAGTGATGAGTCAAACTTCTACATTCATCTCGCGATGTTTCAATTGAGACCTCATCCTCCCTCTCATGTCTTCTTCACTTCATCACAAGTCAACATTTCCCAGAATTTATGTTTGGAAACGTTTTAGAAATATTATGAAATATATTCACAAACCATTATAGTCGTCTCATGAAAAAAATCAAACATTTGTTTTCATCTAAGTAGAGACGACGAGGGAGCACAGAAGGAGGCACACTTGGAATGGAATGCGTTCCCGCGAGATTTCGTTGAGTTTACTTGAGTTAATGCCACGTCTTCCCATTAGCATCAACGTAGACAGAAATATCAGCAGTTTACCAGACATATTGCACGCAGGACAGAGAGTCATCCAGTGGCCCAACAGGCAGTGATATCTGACACACTCCGGTAAGAACAAATAGTTTGTTTTTCACTGTATGTCGCAGTTAGTGATGTTGCTCCCGCTGCAGCAACATGTTAGCTAGCTAGCCAGCTAGCATGCTTTCTTCACAACTTGTGGAAACGGGAGATCAGTGGTCATTGTTTGATGACTGGGGCATTCAACAGTTTACTGTGAGATTAAAGTTGACACTTTTCAAGACTAAGAGATTATCCGCTTTACATCCACACCCGATGTGTGAAGCCGCTAGCAAATAAACACAAAGCTAAATCAAACTCGACTGGGCTGACTGTTAGTTAACTAACAAGGATTGCATCGTTACAGTTATAACGTTAACACCGTCTGCACACAGCAGCAGGTACCTTAACTGCTACTACTGTACACAGTGTACTCAGTATTATAATAGTTTTACATCAGGGCAAGGCCAAGCCAATGAATATGTCTAATATAACATAACCTTAGTGCAGCACAACAGGACAGCCGAAGTGTGCGGTGCAGTCACCTTATCCTGCTGTTGTATTTGATCGCCCAATTTTGAGTCCCAGCATTGACCAAATTGCAGTTTGAATATCTGCCATGTTGGTACTGCAATGCAAACTGGCGGGCCTGATGACGAAAGGATAGCTCACTGAAGAAGCACTGGGATCTGGATCACTTAAACCAGATTTGGTGGTAATCTGGAACACTTGATACCGAGTGTGACTGGAAAAGCATCTTTGACTATATGAGACAGCCACCAAACAACAAACAAACCTCCCAAATGCGTTTTCTTTGCTGATGCCTTTTCATTGTTTCCTCTTTTGCAGTGGCAGCTTCTTACAAATGAAATGACAACAGAGCAGCACAGTATTTCCACACAGATTGTTCCATAGTTCACACTGATCAGGAATGAGATAAATGCTGCAGTGCTTTGTGCAACTGCTGGATCTGCTTTCCTCCCAGTGCCTTAATGTCACAGGGAGAAAGATGAATCATCTCAGGCCCGTTCTTAAACCGCTTTCTGCTTACTAGCCCTTCACTATAGAGTGCCGCTCTGTATGAAGTCACAGCTGTGGTGAATGTTATGTCGCTACTGTAAATGCATAACATCCCAAAACAGTTAACATGTGCCATAAAGTAGATGGTGTATTTCTCTATTAGCTAGGGACAAAGTGATTGTTTCTGTTTATTTTAACTTCATCCTGTAATTTTTTATTTGCAATCTGGTTTATTTGCAATCTGTGAGTTTTTATTTATTCTATATTTTCACTTTTCTCTTTGTCTAAGGGGATAATATGGGCTGTGTACGTCTGCTGGCACTGACAGTGGTCACATCTGCAGTACTCCTGTTAGCCTCCCATTCAACCATCGCTCATAGCCATTCCCATGGCGACCATGGACACGCCCACTCCCACGGCCACCATCACCACGGCCACCATCACCACGGCCACTCTCATGGAGAAGAAGATCACGACCCTCAGGTGAAGATGTTCCACGGAGCGAGCAAATGGAGCGCCGAGGCCAACCTCCCTGCACACGAAGAGGAGCACCACGGACACGCACACTCTCACGACCACGGACACGCACACTCTCACGACCACGGACACGCACACTCTCACGACCACGGACATGGGCACGCTCATCAGGAGGATATTGTTCGGGTGCACAAGGAGGAGAGTGGACACGGGCACTCACACGGAGGGGAGAGGGTGAAGAGGGAGGCGGAGAAGAGGGACATCGTGGAGCTCTGGACGCAGGTGTGGTCATGGGTTTGAAATGTGTGACATTTTAAGGGAATTGTTTGACATTTTGGGAAATTTGCTTTTTTGCTTTCTTGCTGAGAGTTAGATGAGAAGATTGAAAACCCTCATATCTGTTCGTTAAGAAGACTCCAGGAAGTCACAGCGCCTGACCAAGAAATGGTCTGGCACATAACCCCCTGTAAAACCACAGCTTGTCATTTTTACGGATAAATAAATGAGATGTAACGTGTTAGTTAGTGTGCTTTAGAGATGCTGGTACTTGGATTTCATTGACCTATGGAGTGAGCCAGGCTAGCTCTTTCCCTGTTGACAGTTTTTATGCTAAACAAAGCTAACTGCCTCCTGGCTCCAGCTACATATTTAACAGGCAGAAATTACAGCAGTATTTATCTTCTTTATTCCTTAACTATTCCTTAAAGGGCTTTGCAGGTACTGTCATTTAATGAAATTTATTTTTAATAACTATAGATTGTGGTGTTGTTATTTTGTCCAAGTGAACACCTTATAATGTAATTCAGCATAATTCCCAAACCCGCCTGTCAACATCGACTCCTCTTTTACTCTAACTTACTCTTTTACTATGTGCCTAACTTGTGCGTTGGACTGGAAGCGCTGTCAAAATGCTTCTATGTACACGGCAGTACTCAAGCTGAACAGATCCAGCGTGTGCTGCTTTCACTGTGTGACTGGTTTAGACAAGATTTACTGTGTACAGCCAGGTTTAGCCTTGCTGTGTTATCTAAGCCCTAATAGGGGCATGGAGTAGTCAGTTTTCTCAGCAGCAGGCTTTCCATGTCATAATTTATTTTATTGTCGAGTCATTGGTACTGATCCTTAACAATGTCCTATCCAGACAGATATGTGCTGACAAATCTAAGCTCCTCATACATGATTTACTTAGATTAGCTTCCTCACAGATCACTGTGCCTCTCCTCTCCTTTTCGCCTCTAATTCCTGTTTTGCCCTAATGTTGCATTGTTGATCTTGCAGTTTGTTATTTTATTCTCTCCCACAACACTTATGAAAAGTAAACTTCCCTCCATCCCTGTCCGCAGGCTATCGGAGCGACCCTGCTCATCAGTGCAGCTCCTTTCCTCATCCTGTTTCTGATCCCAGTTCAATCCAACAGCGACCAGCACCAGAACCTGCTCAAGGTGCTGCTCAGCTTCGCCTCAGGTGGACTGCTGGGTGACGCCTTCCTCCACCTCATACCACACGCTCTGGGTAGGTAGTTGATCCATAGAAATCTGTTTTTAATAGCTGCCTCTCTGGCTCAATGTTTTTACCTCTGTCTGTCTGAGTTGCTGAGTTTTTATTATCTTCTCCACCTAAAATGTAGGCTAACTTGAAGCAAAAGGCTTTTTTTTATTATTATTATTGCATTTGTAAAGTAAAACACTTAAATCTATGCCCATCTCATCAGTTCACAAGGAGGCTACGACAGAGAAAATAGTCCCCTCTTGATTAAAATGCTGTAGATTCACCCATACACACAAATCTAAGAAACATAACTTTCCTCATAGCTCACTTTCACTTTGTCTGGAGACTCCAGACCAGAGTTAGTTAGCCCCACATGTAGTATGACACTTCATTGTCATTTATTCATTCAAACAATAACTTTTGAGTTTAATGTCTGTTTCCTCTCGTGTCGTATTTGTTCTGTACAGAGCCCCACTCTCACCATGAGGAAGACCACGGACACTCGCACCAAAGTGAAGAGTCACATGACCATGGTCACTCCCACGGTACGCAGTAATTGCCTTTTCTTTTATTTTATGTGTAGTCAGTGGTGCAAAAATAAACCAACAAAGAAATTTATAAAAGCAAAAAGAAAAACCTACTTTCTACATGGTGACATAACTTTTTAGCTGAAGTGACAGACGTGACGTGTATCACAGTTCCAACCAGTGCTCCCTCTCCTCTACCTGCACAGGAGCTGCCCACGGTCACATGATGTCAGTGGGTCTGTGGGTTCTCGGTGGGATCATCGCCTTCCTGGTGGTAGAGAAATTTGTGCGTCTGCTGAAGGGAGGGCACAGCCACGGACATTCCCACGGTCACTCACATGGTACGCATGGTGGAAACTCATCTGCCGTTTTCATTGTCATACATAAAATATGAATCTGCAGAAAAGTATTCTTATTGCCCCTCTGGCACGTGCTATTTTGTAGCTACAGAATGTCCATTATATTAGCCAAAGGGGCTAATTACCTTTTAAAATCTTTCTGTAGCCACTACTCGTAATCTCAATAGCTGATCTGGGGACTGCGGCTTATTTGAACTTTATGTAACATTTTCAGATGCTCCCAAGGAAAAGGTCAGTGATGGAGAAGAAGAAAAGGAAAAGAAGAAGAAGAAAGAGGATAAAGAAAGCAAAGACGAGAAGGTGCCAAAGAAAGAGGAGAAGAGCTCAGGTGAACAGTTCATTGATTTCCAGATATGTACCTCTGATTGGAAACAAAGTAGATGAGCTCAACAGCCCCCTCTGGTGGCCAGTTACTGATCTGTAGTGTGGTTGAATGTCATGCAACATATTTACAAATTAAAAACACAAGCAGACAATCAGCAATGAAACTGTCTACTAAGGTTGCTTCAATAGAAAAGAAATGGCTGCATGTACATACGCATACATGTGGCTCAGGTAAATGCAAAGCTCTGGGTTTGAATATTTGACATTGAACATTTCTATTTTTCATTAGATATTTTTAGCTATTAAAACACCAGTGTGTATGTGTGTGTGTATATATATTTATATTTGTATATAAATATACTAAATTCTTCTTTTGAAAAGAATTTAGTAGAAAACAGATTTCTACCAGGCAACCTGGTGTGCAGTTATTAGCTGATTTATGGGTGAAAAGACATCTAGATGTTTATGTTAAAATTGGTCTGAATGTCAATGAAAATAGTTGCATATAACTATAGATTCAGCAGCATTTTAATGACCATGTGTTTCTGCTTTTAAACAAATATTTCACCTAGATGCCTTTCAAAAGTAAGGCATCAAAAAAGATATCAGTATTGAAACTACTTGAACTGTTTCACTGTGTCCAAAGTCACTCAAATAAGGAAGTGATTGTATTTAATTTTGCCATATAGTAGGTCTGCCTAAATTCTAAGTTTGAGACGTGTGCACTACTGCTCTCAAACATTCCCACAATTGTATGAAAAAAAGTACCACCAAGACATAGAACCTACTTTTTATATGGAGTTTTATTATGAAGACAGTTTTTTTTCACTAAATGAGGGAGTGGTTTTGGGCTCAGCCCAAGTCACGTTCTCTGGAGCTTCAATTGCATGTTCTTGGCTCTCATAAGGGCATGTTTAATGGTTTATTTAACATAAGCTTCTTGTTGATCAGGTCCTTAATTTGTTACTGTGCTGATTCCTTCGGGCTGAAACGTGTTTTGTTTGGCTTCATGTCAGTCGCTCACGTCAGCGCAGGTATGTGCTGCTGGAATTATATAGATCTTTGTGACCTGAACATTGTGACCTCGTTTAAACAGAAACAGCTGATCTTTTACCACAGAAATGCACCGCTGACCCAGTGTCCAAGATGTAGGCTGGCTGAAAAGTGTGTTTACACACTCTTAACTCCCTTTATTCTCCATTCTCTCCACTAACACAGACATCAAGGTGTCCGGTTACCTGAATCTGGCAGCTGACTTCACACACAATTTTACCGACGGCCTGGCAATCGGGGCGTCGTTCCTGGTTGGTCCAGCAGTTGGCGCCGTCACCACCCTCACCATCTTGCTGCACGAGGTCCCACATGAGATCGGAGACTTCGCCATCCTTGTCCAGTCTGGCTGCACTAAAAAAAAGGTAGCTATCTACTCAAGCTGTATGTATGAGTGCCAAATATAAGAATAAAGAATCTTTCCATCACAGATAACCAGCAGGACCTTTTAATCAATCTTAACAAAGTTTATCAGCCCAGTATTCTGACACCTACATGACTTTTTTGGTTCGCTGAAGCTCTCAGCGTACTTACACACTGTGCAAACATCATGTCATTCACAACATGCACACTTGACACTAAAGAATTTTCTTATAAATACATGTATGGAGAGGAGAATGTGTAGTCATCCTCTTCCTCTTTCCCATCAGGCCATGTGTCTACAGCTGCTGACAGCCCTGGGAGCTCTGGCCGGCACAGCCTGCTCCCTATTGGCTGAGGGCGTGGGCGCTGCGGCGACCGCCTGGATCCTGCCGTTCACAGCCGGCGGGTTCGTTTACATCGCCACGGTGACCGTGCTCCCAGAACTGCTGGCGGGCCGCTCCAGTTTCGGCCAGTCTCTAATGGAGATCCTGGCCCTGCTGTTCGGAGTCGGCATGATGGTGCTGATCGCCGAGTACGAGTGAGAAGCAGCAGAGTGGACAGAAGCTCCTTACAGAGTGAGACAGCGAGGGAGAAGGTCAAAAACGGTTGAGAAAAATGGCGGTTTTAAGTAGAGTTCAAGTGGATTATTATATGTCAGGGGTGTATTTTCTTGTTTTTTTATTATTTTTGTTTTGGTACAAACACCACCCACTGATGGCGAATGGATGATTTTTGTTGTTGTGTTTTGTTTTTTTTTAGCAGTTCACATCCCTGATTAGTGTTAATGTTTCTTTTTCGGCTTCTTAAAAACTGTTCAGCAGGAGAGACTAAGAGCTGGAAAGAAACGACCGGATAGAAACGTTTTTTTGAGGACGACTGTGTTGTTCACTGAGGGCGCCCATCATGACAGGAGGGGGAAATCTGTCTGTCCGCCTGTCCCAAAACTCACTCACCACTTTCACTACATGGATCATTCAGCTATAGTTTTACTGCAGCTTAAACTGACGGCCGGTCCCCTCCAAAAGTGGCTTAAAGTAGATACATTTTCAAGCCATATCACCAAATTTTCTATCATTTGGCAAGTGGCTGCTCCTTAAAACTACATTGGGTCAGTTTTAGGAGTCAGTTTTTCTCTCTACAGTGACCTGCTCAGTTACATGTGTTTTATGTCTGTTTCATTTGGAGATATTGAATGTTGATATTTTTACATTCCACAAAATAAAAGTAAATGTGGCTTCTACAGATGTGCCCAAAATCATCATGATCACTCTCAAATCATTAAAATCTTTATGAAAGGAAGAGTTGGTGAAAATACTGACAGCTGTGATGAACTTCCACAATAAAGGCTCATCATTTTCAGTCATTATGACTGTTCAGCATATTCTGTTATTAAAGACACATAAAAATGGGATATGAGGTGAGTCTGTAAATGATTGAATGGCCTGTTTTAATTGAACAAGAATGAAATTGAAAGTCGAAACCAATAAACATGAGTTAATCTGCTATTAACAGACGTGACCACAAGAGGGAGCAGGAGGTTTGTCGTTGGTGTCATTGAGGTTCCTGTGACAGATGTGTGAGTGATGGATTGCACAGACAATACAAAAGCATGACCACATTCACCTGATACGTACCTGACATTACTGCTACTGTCAACTTTCACTAGAATTGTGTCTGATGCTGCGGGCAGTAAATCCTTTCGAGAGGGGGGGTAGAAAGTAGCATTAATTTAGAAATAAAGAGTATGTACAAAAATATAAAACATTATGTATAAAATATACACATTTACAATATGTAAGTGAAAAATCAAGGTAAAAAAGATAGAATAAATAATGAGGTAGTATATGGCAGGTGAAATAGGTCCAGAATCAGTCAGTTTATTCTGAGGGTCAGTGACACTCAGAGGGAGGAGTTGAACAGTCTGATGGCCACAGGCAGGAATGATTTCCTGTGGCGCTCTGTTGTACATTTGGGTTGGAGTGAGTCTCCCACCACAAAAATACGTCATTCCTGCAGCACCCTATCGTCAGAGATAAAATGACTTCTGTGTCACAAGCTCCATGAACACACCGGGACATTGTAAAATCACATGTTGTAGCCGCCTTGACATTCTTTGCTGTTTCAATGTATAAATAACGCAACTGCCATCTTGGTTGCATTCATTTTCAAAAAGTTAGTTAGTACACCCAAATCTATCAGATTGCTCCTTTAATTCAATTGTGATTTTTTTTGAAGCACAGGGGTATAAATGACAAATGTCTCAGCTATGTCTTCTTCTTCGTCGTCGTCTTCTTCTTCTTCTTCTTCTTCAGTGTGCAGTAGTCATTCAGCCTCAGGGTCGTTGCCTCACTGATGTGACATCCGCAAAGCTATATCCAGATTGTACAAACAAACAGATGTTAGTTAACATATATACATGTGAGCCATAGGGCTTATTCTGAAACAACTGTTATGAACATGTCTGACGTACACTACAATGAAAATATGATGGCATTCATATCTGTGTCAGTGTAGTATGAGACGAATCCAGTACAGGAGAAGTGTAAAAGCTCCAATGTTCCCACTTCATGTCACATTTCAAAGCCCAGAAGCTTATTACCATTCCCCCCCCCAAAAAAACTCCACATAAACTACTTGAAGGGGTTTTCACATGAGACAAGCGACAGTGCTACAGTCGAATAATTCAAATTGCCAACTCAAAGCTGTGCTGACTCATGCACGATCAGCCCGAGTGACATGAGTTGTTGCTTTGGAGTTTATAAGGTGTGACAATTATTCTCGTTTACATTACAAAGAAATCAAAATACTGCCACCTTGTAATTGCAGTATCAGTATGTACTCAAACAAACGTGCCAGGAATGCAGGAACAACCCAAGCAGATCAAGCAGCAGAATATCAATCAAATGAAATAGCTGGATAACACCTACGTAAACTGAAACCGCACAGAAAAGTGACATCCATCCATTTTCTATACCTTATACTTCACAGGGTCGCGGGGGGCTGGAGCCGAGCCCAGAGGTGGGGTACACTCCGGACGGGACGCCAGTCAATCAGAGGGCTGACGCATAGACAACAACAACAACAGACAACCGGTCACACTCACAGTCACACCTACAAGCAATTTAGAGTCATCAACATAACCTGCATGTCTTTGGATTACGTGAGTACCTGGATACCTGTACCCACCTGTACCCCTGAGAACCCACGCAGGCGCCGGGAGAACGTGAACTCCACGCAGAAGGGCCCCCAATTAAATTATTATGTTTATTATTTATGTTTTAAAAGGTGCAATCAGGGATCTGAAAGTAAACAAAAGGGTATATATTTTTTTAGCCATGAATGGTTATGGTTTGTTCTTACTGCCAATTAAACAGGCTGAACTGAGATAGTGAACATTAAATCTGTCTTGGTTAAAAGGCTTTTAAAATGTTAATATACTGGTTTATTATTCATGGTTTAGCAAAGAAACGTGTGTGTGTCCTCCGGAAGCGTCACTTGAGGACAAACAAACTTTCAACAATTCAACAAGATGCTGGTTGTTCGACAGTTTTTAATTTTGAGTTTTAAATTTTGAAGGTTAGTATTCTATTGTTAAAGCAGAAGCTAAGCTTAGATCTGGAATTAAAAATAAAAAAACAACAGCTCTAATTTAAACAGTTCAGATGTTCTACATGTCACATGTATTTTCAGTGACGCTATTAATGCACGTGTGTCCTCTCCACCCCGTCAGAACCAAGATGAAAACCTATAATTAGGGATCTGCCTTCCTGACTGCTAATTGCGGATGAGTCATTCATGTAATAGGAGAGATGTAATGGGTCAGTCTTTTCCACTGAGCAACAGTTACGAATGTTTGCTTTGCCAACACTGGACCAATATTAGTGTCATAGCTACATGGACACAGTTCCACAGTTTGATGAGGTGGTTCGACAGCCTGTACGTTAATTAGAGAAAGTGGAATCTCCAGCTTTTTAAAGAACCTGCCTGAAACTTTCAACCTCACTTCCAGTTACTGTGTTTTGGCCTCAGGGGTTGTGCAGTATCTCTTGATGAAAATGTTTGTAATTGTTGGCTGTCACAGTGATCATTTCTCAGAATTACATTTTTGTTCCTGCACACGCTGACATGTGAAAACTTCAAAGCGAGGACAGTAGTTAAAATATTAGAAATACCGATGAGTCCAAATTCCCCCAGCACAACCGCTCCCTCCTAAGACATGTTTGACTAGACACGAAACAAAACTCTCTACATTTTATTGCTGTTTTATTTTTCACATTATATTTACTAATCTATCAGTTCTGTTATATTCTCTTCAAATGTTCGTCTAAGTGCTGTTTCAAAGAATTTTCTGCTCATTCTGGTGCTTAACACTAAAAATCCATTCTCTTAATTGTAATTCAACTTATTGTACTGCTCAACATCAGTCACGCCGACAGACACTGATTCTAAAAGATACGAGAAGTAGGTCATTTGTCTGTAATTGTAGAATGATAAAACTTCTCACAAATAATACTGATGAGTACCGACTGTGACCTGATTTTACAATGACAAGAACGTGACGCCTTTAATTGCAGAAAGACTTACATGGAAGAAAAGTGTTCTCATTAAAGCTGGTACACGTGAGAGACAGCCGGTAAAATCACAGAGAGGTCTATAAGCTGTTTTATTAAATATGTTTTACCAGTTCTGTGTCTATGTATCCCCTTATATGAAGAGAATATTGAAATCCTAATTATTACCATGAAACCCAAAATACAAAACTGTTAAAGGGACGGTACTGAAGACACTTCTTTTCTTCCTTCCTTTTCCAAATCAAACTCCTTTATCAACTGAGACGCTGCGGCTGCAGTGACTCACAGCTGCATTTCTGTGACCCTGCAATCCAATTGATGCTGTAAGTGTTACAGCATCTAAATACAGCTATTTAGTATTGTATGTAAAGTTTGAGAACTCACAAGTGGTTTTCCCAGTTTGGCCTGGCCGGCACAGAACAACTCTTACTGTTACGGTGGTCTCCCCAGCCCGATGTTTTGTTGACCCATCTATTCACCCCGACCCCTTCCTATGTGGACTTTGTTGCTCTTTATCAACATCACTTTACCTCCACCCTTGTGTGGTGAGGGAGAGGTGCGTTCCTAAATCCCGTAGCTCTGTGTTTAAAACAAAGAGGCAGAAACTTTAGCTTCCGTTCAGCTAGCGCGCCGCCAGCCTCTTGGTGGTTTTAAGTTCCTCCAAAACTCTACGCCTCATCTAGTGACACTTGTTTTAAGCATTACACTAACACAGGAACAAGCAGAATGAAATGTATTTGGCATTCAATTGCTATGTGAGACAACATACATTTTTTAAAAATATATCGGAGTACCTGTTTTTAAAGCATTTAACTTATGATTTTAGCCCCATAATGAACTTTACTATAGATCCAATGACTTTTAAACATATTTATGCCATTTTTAACTCCTGCTGATAGATTTTTTTTTTCCACCCTTTTTACTTTAACCCTTTACACTTGCTCCTGTCATAATTACTACAGCCAGTAGAGGGCTTTGTCACCTGAATGTAAACATATATCATTTTGGGGCACCGGCTGAAACTACAGTCGCTACCTGGCTCATGTGTAGTTTGTTTTTACAGCGGCCCTCCTTGTTTTTCATTTACATCCCTTCTTAATATGTTTGATGCTTCTGTTTACTGGGGGATCAATACATCTTGACTGTCAGTCATCCAAGGTTATTGCTGCCTCCCTGTTTGCTTGCAGTAGCATAAAATCCCTGGATCGGTTGCAAGTGGTGCAGAGCATCTCAGCAAGGCTTTTTGACCACCAGGTCCTCCAGAAAGATTCATGTGACTCAAAATCAGAGTTCAATTCAATCATTACTAGAGCTCAGCACGGTCAGGGACGTACATCAGTGAGCTGTACAGCAGCTCTTGGGTCTCTGAGGTTTTCCTGACTGGTCCTTTGAGACTTTGCCTTTGTGGTTGTGTCACCTGAACTTTGAAACTGACACACCTGTTTAGACTAGCCTTTCCCACCATTCACTCTCATATTATGTCATATTTTTAGGCATGTTACTTTTGTATTTTTGTGTAATGTCTGTTTGAGAAAGGTATGACATAAATAAACATACCTTATTTTGTTTCTGTGGTTACACCATCGCTGGAATTTTCCTTTGAAATGTTCTTGTAACTGTTCTTCCAAAAGGCAAGTTTTCTGTTGGAAGTCACGGCGCCGAGTGGCTTCATAAATTTAAACACTTGTTGTTAGCCCTAAGCGAAAGTCGAAGTTTATGTTTGTGAAACAACCCCTGCAGACACCTGATACGGCAGCGGCAGTAGCAGTGGTATTAGATCACAGGGTAACACTTTACAATATGGTACTTGCAACTAAATCAAAGGCATCTTCTCTTTGCTTTACATTTTAAAGTGGTACTCCAGCTATTTAGTATTGTATATAAAGTTTGAGCTTTGAACTCCATCGTCAGTGTGTGTTTTTTCCACCCATCACTTTCATGTTATGGGGCGAAGTGAACACTGCAGCCTCGAGAAAGAATAGAAGAATAGATTTCTATTGTTGTTCCCAGCTGAGCACATTATTTATGAGTGATGAATCTCTTTCTACATTTAATACAGTACAGTCCTAATAATAACAATGATGATAATAATTAGCACAGGGACAGGCTGTTACATGTGCCATATGTTTGTCGTTCCCTCCTTTGCTTATATGTGCAGCTGTACTCACTCTGGGTGTCTCCCTGACACGACCGTGCCCTGTTCGGCTGTCAGAGGGAGTCATGCACTTTATATACAGATGTTCAACCGCAGGGCTGATCATTTGCAACAGCCATCATGGAGAAAGACAGAGATGTGCCCAAGTAAGTAATACTATATATTCTGTTAGTTTTTTATTTGTCAGTAATAGAAGTTAATTCAAGCTATTAACAAAAACTGTTTATTTAATTAGAAATAATTTGAAAAGAATCAACAATTAGTTCAACAATCGTTTTATTTTGTAATTTAATATTTTTCTGTAATTGCAGTTATTTATGTTTTCATGTATACAGTTGTTGATTGTTTAGGTCATTAGGTCTTTCTTATTAATCATTTATAAGCAGTAGATAAACATGTAATAAATTATTTATAACATGTTATATTGTAGTTATATACATGTATAATGATATTATTAGTAATTTTGACAATTATCAATTATTATTTCAACTTATTCTATAGAGACATTATCTATCAATCTATGTCATTCTTCTTTAATGTATTACATCATATTTTTGCTGTATATGTACTATATTTCTACTTCCCGCCTCAATAGTTTTCGACCTGCCTTCCTTCTTCAGACTTTGACGTTGTGGTGTCTTTATTTAGGAGGCCGTGGGATACCTGTGAAGAGGTCCCGGTCATTGCAGATGAACAGACGCCATGGAAAATGATCAAACTACTAAAGATCATCACTCTGTATCTCGTCGCTGTGATTGTGTTTGGATTGGCTTTCTGTAGCAAGGTTTGCTAATTATTATTATTATTATTATTTTTTATGCATACATAGCATTAATACTATGAATATGTAATACTACAGCTAAACACTACAGAAGTAACCATTGAATTTGTGATTTCATTAGAATCACTCAACTCTAGCTGCTGATTCTACATTGCCCTCATATCACGGTATTAAATAACTGATTAACTCCTTTTCCCAGACTTCTTTCCTCCTCCTCATCACCTTGTCCAACGAAGGCACAAAGACCCTCCGAGATGAGCAGAAACCTGTTGCTCTGCTGTGTATCGGCTGCTCTCTCATCATTTCCAGTGTCTTTCTATTTCTCAAAAGCATCTGGAAATCATGCTACAAAACATCAAAGCTGCCAAGAAAAACAACTACAGCCCTGGTAAGACAAGAGTCAACATTTCCTAACTTTATGTCTTCTGTTGCTGATGCCAAAAACAGAGCCTGGTAGGTATCTTGACGCTTTTCTTTACCATGTTTCTAAATTTTCTTCTGCTTCTTCTTCAGGTTCTGTTCTTTGAGTTCATAGTGGCTCTGGGTGCAGCGATTCTCACGATCGTGGCAATGCCACACCTGGACATCGTGACCAACGTGACGATACTGAACGGCGTTGCCGTCTTCTCTGCACTCCTACAAGTGATCACTCAGTGCACTGCCAAAGAAAGGAACCGCTTCCTGGTGCCGTCCATCACCGCCTTCATCCTCATTTTGCTCGGTTACATCCTGTTCCTCGTCTTATACATCACGAAAGACCCTTCTGATATCAAAATGATCATTTGGGTGGGTCTGGCTGTTGGTGGCTCCTTCTTGGTGTCTTTCAACTGGTGGGAGAGCTACTTGAGACTGATCAGTGAGAACAGCAGCTCCGTCTTCCTCAAGAACCTGTGCAGAGATGTGAGAAAGTGCCAGAATGTGCTGCACATCCTCTCCAGCCTGCTCAGGATCGCGGTGACCGCCTGTGTGCTCGGAGCCTACGTCCCTCTGGCCAAGATGGACTGGGACATAGTGACCTCCATCCCGAGGCGTGAGACAAAAATTATAGCCATCATCATTGGGGTCCAGCTGGTCTCCTCTGCACTCTGCCACTGGTTTTCATTGGTAGCCTGCAAGATGCACGCCCTGCGACGATGCTTCATCCTGCCTTTGTACCTGGCCTCTCTGGCTGTCATGGTTCTGCTCATCGTCCCCGTTATCGTTTACTATCAGGACTACAGAACAAGTCTGAACGGGACCGCAAGCATCAACTTCACAGGCTACTGCAGTGAAGTTGTAGACGGAAGAAACCACAGCTTGAGCGGCGGCGTGTTCCCACATCTGGTTTTGGATGTTACACACACTCTGTGCTTCCTGGACATGTCCAAGATAACTGACGTTGGCATACTGACAGGTAATAAAGTAGACTCTGGTATAAGTTATACATATTATGCACAAAAATATGGTTAAAGATACTGTACTGTCTTTAGGGTCACCAGACCCAAACAAATAGAGTACAGTTTGTTAGTATGTCAGCCAAATGCGGAGGTCCTACATACCTGTCAGCCCCAGTGCTCAGGTGTGTACAGGAGCCATTGCTTTAAACTTTGGATCATGATGTATTTTTTTTTTTAAACAAAATTGGGAATGATCAATCATGCTCCATACGTATTACCAGTTAACCCTGCATGCTTATTTCATTATTTAGTGCTGCATTTTGTGGATACACTTAACAACTCGGTACTTTGATTTGTTCGTCAATCGTCCTTCAGGTTCAGCAGTGTCCTGGTGGCTCGGTCTGGTGTTGGCCACTCTCCATCTGTGGTACCTCAACCTGTATCGTATCCAGAGGACCCAAGACCTGTTCACCAGGAGGCTGTATGAAGGAGCCTTTATCGAGCAGTCCCTTCTCCTCAACACCCGATTCGACATCCAGACCAAAAACAGGGTGAAGACGTAAGTGTTTGTGGTGTTTGGGTAGGAGAAGTCCTCCAATTCGGTCCTCACAAGAATCATCTAAAACATTTTAGGCTGGTTAGGCTATCAAGTTACAGTTACATTGTCTCTTCTCCAAACAAAATTATGTTTCTCAAATTTGCGCATCTTGTCATATCAAGTTTTCGGGCATTTGAAACAGCGATGGTGTATCTGTGCGCGACCATGTGGCACGAGACCTACGATGAGATGATGAACATCATTATCTCAATATTCAGGTGAGTTACACGGACTCCTTTTTTTGCAGAGAAATTCTATCATCTTCTACATCTGTTGCTGCCCAAAATTCACTCACAGTGGAGTTCCTCACTGTTCCTCTGTATGTTTCTCTGAATACTGCAGGCTGGACAAGTACAGACCGAAGACAGAGCAAAAGTTCACAGATTTCACTTTTGAAGCTCATATCTACTTTGATGATGCATTCAAAAATGTGGAGGGGAGTCGGGGGCGTCACCTCAACGAGTACGCAGAGAGCCTTGTGGAAATCTTCACAGAAGTTTATGGGTAAGAACCATGTTAAAGATGGTCTACACAGTTACAGTGCATTTAGTGAGTCTCAAAAATGACCATAAAGTCCAGTTCTGACCTGACAGTAGCCATCGGCACACCACCAGAGGAACACATTTTTCTCTCATTCTGTGTCATCAGCATCTTCACAAACATCGATAAGACGTTCTTCAGAAAGCAGCAGCACATCCCTGATCAGAAGATCATAAGGACACCGTACGGAGGTCGCCTTGTGGTCACCATGCCTCACGGGAACAATATCGTGGTTCACTTCAAGGACAAAGAACTCATTCGTCACAAGAAGAGATGGTCTCAGGTAGGAAAATAATGACCTGTAGACTCCAGAAGGTACATTTACATGTACCGTTTACAGTTCACTTCATATTAAGAAATGTTTTTAATATATTGGAACATTTTTCTATTTCAAGCTCAACAATGCTTGAACACTTGAATCGGGAGAACATTTTGTTAATTGTTATTTCTTATTTTCCAGGTCATGTACCTTTACTATCTTCTGGGCTGGAAACTCATGACCAAATATTACGCACGCTGGCAGAAGGGAGAGGATGAGAAGGAGCTGAGAGCGGCGGTGCGGGTGAGACCAGAGAAACACTTTTGTTGATGTTTTTGATGAGTTTGAACACGCAGTATTTCTAAATAAAGCCTAAATTTAAAACAGAGCAAACTGTGCCTGTTCTTCCAGAAAGAGAAGCACAACACCTACCTCCTGGCTTTGGATGGGGACACAGACTTCCAGCCGGCTGCTGTGATGCTGCTCATCGATCGTCTGAAAATGTACCCACGTGTCGGGGCAGCATGCGGCAGGATTCACCCCACTGGATCAGGTTGGCACATTGTACAATTTAAATAAGCTAAGAGAAGACAGGAAATCATCAATCATATGAATAAATAGCTCAAAGATCCACCATTGAAGCTGAAAAACCAACAGTGACTGGCACTAGACAGACATTTGTGTTGAGGTTTACATTAGCTCTGTATTTCCTCCGCAGGTCCTGCGGTGTGGTTCCAGAAGTTTGAGTACGCCGTCAGTCATTGGCTGCAGAAGACAGCGGAGCACGTGATTGGCTGCGTGCTGTGCAGCCCCGGCTGCTTCAGTCTGTTCAGAGCGGAGGCGCTGATGGACGACAACGTGATGAAGAGATACTCCACCAAGTCCATGGAGGCGAGCCACTACATCCAGTACGACCAAGGTAAAGGACGATGGTTAACAGGACTTCCTGTTTCTTTCACTCTTGGTCTCTCCCTCCTCCTCTCACATATAAATGCATTTTGTGTTCCCTGCAGGTGAGGACCGCTGGCTGTGTACTCTGCTGCTGAAGCAGGGATGGAGAGTGGAGTACAACGCAGCATCTGATGCTTACACCAACGCACCTGAGGACTTCAAAGAACTCTACAACCAGGTGAGTCCTGCAGCTGATCAGAACCTTTCCACTAATATCATGATGGCCATAAAGTTCCCACAAATAATTCATATATTTCCTTCCGATATTCAGAATCTGCATATCAGAATCATATATGAATGTGGATCTCATTGCTTGCAAGTTGTCATTAAGCCAAAAATCACATCAGTCATGCTAATGATTATTTGCCACCTTCAGCGTCGGCGATGGGGACCATCCACAATGGCCAACGTGGTGGATCTGCTGGGTTCCACCAACGTAATTTCCAAGAGGAACCCATCCATGTCCAAACTCTTCATGTTCTACCAGCTCTTCGCCATCACCTCAGCCATCCTGGCCCCTGCCACTATCTGCCTTTTGATCGCAGGTCAGTGTTTTGAGTTTGAGCACATGATCTCTGCACGTACAACTTTTCGTGAACTTTTGAGATCAGCTAGACTTCACTGGACGTATGATTATCTTACAAATATTACATTTGAATGAATGCAAAAATAAAAGGCAAGAAGAACATGTAATACTAATATGTATGCACGTTCCTCCTCTTTTGTGATCTCCAGGTAGTTTGTCTTTCATCTTTAACATGAATGCCAGCGGTGCCCTGGTCCTGGCTGTGATACCTCCTGTCATTTACCTGATTCTTTGCTTCAAACTCAAGTCAGACACTCAGATCACTATTGCAGCAATCTTGAGTGTCATATATGCATTCCTCATGTTGGTGGTGACGATGTCTATTATTGGTAAGTTATATTCAAACAAGTATAACTTGTCTGCTTTATTTTGACTAAGTAAAATCATTTTAGAAGCACTGCTTGAACCTGCTTTAATTCCCAAAACTCTCCATACTTTTATCTTTCTTCAGGTTCAATGGTGAAGGACCGAACCATCCTGACACCCAGCAGCATTTTCGTCATCTCCATGGCCATCATTTACGTCATCACTGCGATAATGCATCCTCAGGAAATTCAGCTGGTGTTCCACGGCTTTCTCTACATTATATGCATCCCCAGCGCCTACCTCCTGCTCACCATCTACTCCATGGTCAACATGAACAATGTGTCCTGGGGCACCCGGGAGACAAAACCTGCAGCTGGAGCCGCAACGCCTGCAAGCACCCCACAAACAACAGCCCAGAAAGGTAGATACCAGGTTGAAAGTAAAAAAAGAGTCTATTGTCATGCCACTCACAGTGCAACACTAGACCAGTATTGTTCATGCTGACTGAACTGAAGCTGATCTTCATCCTTGCAGCTAAAAGCACCTTCCACCGACTCTTCTCGTGGGCCAAATGTTGTAAAAAATCCAGCCAGAGATCTGGAGGCGGGCAGCTCAGTGTCAACCAGGAGAATCTGATGCCAGAGTTTGCACAGCCTGAACCCCAGCCCCAAAACACTATTGTGGAGGACATAAGGATCCCTGAGGAAGAACAGAGGTAAGTTCAGGAGGTGGAACATCGATTGAAATGTACTGTGTCAGTAAGGTGTGCGATGATACTAATGATTTTCCTGATTGTGTTTCAGGCAAGTGGAGCCTGTGTTCGACTGTCCTGCCCAATGTAAGTTCAAACTATTTTGCAAAAATCAGGATGAAGTTTTGTTTTGCAAAAAATTCCGTTTTATACCCCCCCGTCTCGCTCTTTTCTCCAGGTTGGGTCACACAACTGCAGAATGCATCCAGTGACATGCGACTGCAGGAGGACTCACTCGACCAGGTGTGCATGTCTCGTTTTAGCAGCTTTTCATGATTATCTGCCTCTAAATCACATTATAATTGTCTGAAAATGATGCTCACCCTGTTCGGTTTCCCAGTGCAGGCGAAAACTGACCTTAACATGAAATTGAGGCATTTGTAGTAGTTTTTGTTATTTGCTGTATCTAAACATGCACAAATATAATGATGATTATTACAAATAGGACGGTTGATGCTCGTTACACAAATATTTCATTGTCCGAGTGGGTTTATACTGTTGCTAAACTCAAACACTAAGAGTGATGGTGAATTTTGGGATACACCAGTAAATGTGTACATACAGATTGTTTCCTGTCCTATCTGTGTGAGTTTTAAGAAATGTCAACATGAATTACATTTATAGGCTAATTAATTGAAAGGGTTTCTCTGCAGGAGGAGGAGCACTTCTGGAATGAGCTTCAGGAGAAGTACCTGCAACCTCTGGTTGATGACAAAGAGAGACAGAAAAAGATTGCCAATGACCTGCGAGAGCTTCGAAACAAGGTAGCTGTGGGGAGCTGAACTACGGTACATGTCTAACAGGAAATCACTGCGCAGTTCATCTTAAATTCATCCTATCACTTTTCATCTCACACAGATAAACTTCGCCTTCTTCATCATGAATGCCCTGTGGCTGGTGGCGACATTTACCCTCCAGCTCTTCGAGGCCTCCTTCTCCATCAAGCTCCCCAAGGTCGGCCTCGACCTCGTGTCCACCGGAGAATTCGTACAAATCGATCCCATCGCCTTCATGTTCATTCTGGGATTTGCCGTATCGGTTGTGATCCAGTTCTTGGCCATGTTTTACCACAGGTGACCACTTTGTTTTCCCTCAACAGGGTTTTGATTTTGATAATGTTCATATATCTGTTTGTATAAAATCTAACTTTCTTGTTCTGTGTTCATCCAGAATCTACACTCTGATCCATTACGTAGCCTTTCTGGACACAGAGCCCAAAGAGCAAAAACCTGAAAAAGAAGAATCTTTCCTGCCAAGCAAAAAGGTATTTACAACTGTTGCTGTTGTTTCTACCACTGCTACTGCTTCTACTAATAGCGTTGCTTATTTTAATACACCCGCTGCTGCTGCTGCTACTAGTCTACAGTTAGTATTGTAACAACTTGCAATGATACCAGAACTATTGATAAAAAAATATGTTCTTTGTTTATTGCAAATGTCCAAAATACTAAATGGCACGCAACTTTTCTCATGAAAGTTAACTTATGAAACAGTCAGAACTTTTTGAGGCTGACATGCTCAAAAACATCAAGGGAGGTGTGCAGCACTGCTGAAGACAAGACATGACTCGTAAAGATTCAATTAATTCTTCTACTAAGCACTGAAGAAGGTATATTAGTAGTAAAGTACATATACAGCTAAAGTCTACGCTGCACAACCGTGAGTCCTCATGCCTTCTTTTTATACTTGTTTTTACAGAAACATTTTATTATAGTTTGGGTTGAAAAGCAGTGAACCTGTGTGTTGACATTCAATCATGTCCAAGACCAATCAGCATTCATTGTTATTCTTATTTGATTTTAATCCACACAAAGGACAACAGCACTAGGATTTACCTCACTCTAATTGTTCAGGTTACGTAAGATGCAAAGACAGAAAATTAAATTTAAATTGCCTTGAAAATACTTTGGCTTAATAACTGAAGCCAGCAGGTACTTATTGTAATGACCAGCTGCGCCCTCCTGCCATTGCGGTTTCACTGGAACAAATATCTGAATCATCTGTCAGAAGTGTTCCAGGTGTGGTGGCAATTATGTGCGCTGATGTTCCTTCAATCTGCTCCCACCCAGGTCGATTCTGTGACTAACCCTGACTCCGACTCCCAGGACGAGTGGGAACCTGACAGCGATGATGAGTTCCCCTCTAGCTTGTACAACAGAAGTAGTGATGGAGGCACTATGGTGTAAACACAGACTCTGCGCACACTTTGTTTAGCACTTTGAAATATCCACTGCATGTGAGATTTTACCAACAAATGTCTTTATATGTATTATTTATGTTTTGTTATTTATAAAAAGCTCTTATTGAACCAAATGTCATAAAGTCCAGAAAACAAATGACACATATTCTAGATGACAATGTATAAAGAAGGATATAACTCATGAACAAGAACAAAACAACCTCTGAAAACTATTTGTGTGTATGTGCATATTAAAAGACCCAGTTTAATGAAACCGTAATGTGAAGAGGGATGAATGAAGTTTAGAAACAATTTTGACAATGTGAAGAGAAATGACACTGTCTGCGTCTACCGTCACAGACTAACTCATGAAGTTTGTTTCATGGTGAACAAAGTCAGAGAAATCATCGCTTGAATCCTGAAGATCAGGAAAGTCTTAAATCAGTGATGAATTGATAAGTGATGAATTGATAAACTTCGTTTTGTACTACATGATCAGGACAGCACACAGTGTAATATTTTCTACTGTGGCATCACTGCTGTCCTCATCAAGTATATTTATGTGTTACACTGTGTTCAAAACATCTTGGATGTTGGAGAAATGTAGAAGTTCAGCTATTACTTTTTTAAAAATGTCTTTATCTTTATTGCTCTAGATATAATACGATTTTTGCCATGAATAAGGCCGCAGACAGCCATAGAATGAAAAGAAAAGAACTTTTATATATTTGTTATGTATTTCCCTTATTGTCAATTGCTTGTAATTACGGTAAAAATGCCTGGATGGTGGAAAAACTCTGGAAGAAAAGAAGCTCTCCTGTTATGTGTGTCAGAGGAGGCAACGAGCACTAGCACATATCAGATCATGATCTTTGTTTATATCTATTTTTGAATGGAGAAAAAAGTTTAACTAACTAAAGTAAAGTTATGTTTTTGTGTTTATGTTATGTGTGATTTGACCTTTTTATGCAATATTAGTCTGTTAGAGGCTGTTTTATTTTGTGTTGTTATGTGTGTTTCTCAATAAAGCACTCTGTGATGAAGTTTTTAAATCACCAGCCTCTTTGCTGTGTTTAATAAGATCATCTCGACACCCTCTAATTGTAACTTAACACGAATTCCTCTGGCTGTCTAACTTGTAAGACCAGAATAAGTGTGGACAGGCATCATGCACCTACTATTGTCCAGCCACCTCAGGTCGATAATTATCTTTAATCACTCTCAATAAGCCCCCAGCAAAGGACAAACACCTACCAGTACAGGTGGAGCTCCTGTGCTGTATGACAATAGAGTTGTAGTCATAATTCAGAACACACATGACTTATAATTAAAATATATTTACTTTCGGCACACACGCACACACACACACACACACACACACACACACACACACACGCATCTGTACTTGTCTGAACATGTTTGGCCCTGACTGATGACTGATGACTGATGTGAACTCTGAAATAGTCATAAAATATGTGATAAAAATAAGGGCATGTAATGAAAAACAAAAATGTCATTTGAACGTCAAACATTTATTATCTATACGATAGAAAAACATATGCATGTTAAAAGCCTTGGGTATTTTTGACTCCTGGATTGGATCCTGATTCATGTTCTTCAGTTTGGGTCCCTGCTGATTAAAAACGATGTCGCTGCACGGCGAGCCTTCAGCAGGCCTAACTGACTCTCTAATATCAATTTAAAGGACTACTGCAACGATTTGGAGTTTGGATTTTGTGGGCGTCAGGGATGTAACATTATTAATGTTAAAGTTCAGTTTTGTTTGACTGAATTTTACTTTCTTATGCACTTGTTCTTTTGACATGTTTGCAGAAGCATGCAGTCTCCTGCAACATTGATGGCTGAGGTTGGTTCAGCTCAACGGCTCAAACAGAACAGTGTAACACACAGCGTTGAAACAGTTTTATTGGTTGCAATGTACACTGTGTGACGATGTCCTCTTTGATTGGATTAAAATGTAAATATTCTTCCCGTTGGCCTGCTTTATTTCATCTAATGTCTCGGAGTGGAAGGAGATGATTGAAATGTCTTTTTTATAAGTTAAGTGTTTCAAAATAAGGGCATTTGCGGCTCAGTGTGCTTCACGGCTGCCAGGACAGCTTCCCATCAGACTATTCTTGTCACTGTTTCTCTCATTAGCCTATTTCTTTATTGGCATGCGTTGTGTTGGCAGTGACGAGGTAATAACAGGACAACTGTGATGTGTGAAAAATAGCAACGATATAAAACCCTCAGTGCCGTAATGAACAGCCATGCTACCGGCTCTGTGAGGCTGTACTTCACGTCATATGTGACGGATGGTAGTGGTGGGAAAGATTGTCATGTTCCCATCATCGAGACAGTTGTATGATTACAGAGTCGGCGTTGTGAGGAATAAAATACTGTCTAATCATATTGAACGACGGTCTTTGGTGGATGAGAGGCGTCCATATTTGTTTTGTTTTCTGGCACTTCCTTATTATTTAGTACAGAGTCGGAGCTGTTCCCCAGTCAGAATTACACCTTGGAAGTTTACGTGAACCTTATTTACAAGACTCCAATACGAGCAAACCAGAGTTAAAGAGAGCGAATATTGGACTTGCATTCTTCAGGTGGCCAGAAACACGACTCCAAATAATGTTCCTCCATGTTTTCTCAATGTGTAAATAAACCACTGTTTGGTAACATGTCATATGTCAACTTTATATGTCAGTGTTGTGTTTACAGCTTGTTGCATTTCCTCCAAGCAGCCAAAACAAATCAGTGAGTGCAGGATTAAATGGGGACAGAAAAAGGGACTAATGGTTCGATGGTCCTGGGCCTTTCCTAGCCCCATTACATAGTTTTAAGTGACGTCCGTAAAGCAGGAACAATAAACACACCCTGGAGAAATGATTGGGTGGTTAAGACACAAAGGTGAGGCCAGTGCAAATCCTAATGATCCTAATCCTAATATAAAACTATAAAGTTATACAGCAGTTTCTTCTGGGCTAACCTGGTCTTGTATTTAGTGCTAAGAGCTTCTTGAATTACTCAGGAGTCATGCCTATGATGTGTATTATTTGATACTAATAAAGAATATTATGTAAAAAGTCAGTATCAGCGGAGTTTCCTTCCATCATCGGATCATCGCCTACATCTGGGGAATGAAGAAGAAATTGACAACACCAACATTTTTTGGATGACGCTTAGTGAAGCAATCAGAAGATCTTCTTTGCCTCAGGGTGTGTCATTAATACCAGATGCTGTATGCAAAGCAGCTGACAAAAGCAGTACAAATGTGAACATGCAGAACAAGACAAAAAAACTGAATGTATGTGCATTTAAAACACATTCACTGGCTCCATCACATACTGTAATAATCACCTGTATACATGTTCCCTCTGAGCCACGCGGACTGATAATTAGGTTAGGTTGTGCATGTAGCAGTCATAGTTCATTTAAGAAGAAGCGTTTTATGAGGGGATGGGATGTTGCAGAGGCACAAGCTGAAATGACAGTGACACCTTAATTAAGGGATGTGTATCTAAGGCCACGACAACACCTAAAGTTCAACGATGCCGCTCACACGAAAGGCTTCAGATCTCTTTAGGCAGCTAAAGTATCTTCTGAAGATATATAATAGATCACAACATCTCAGTTTGTCCGTAGCTTACCTGGAGCGGCTAACAAGCTTTGTGCGGTTGGTAAATTACTTTGTGATGCATAAAATCATTGGATCATTAACAGAAAAACACTTCCTGTCTAAAGCATGTGAGGAAGAAGTGCTAATGCATGTTACGTTAGCATTAATCTTAAAGTAGCTGCAGGGGATTACTATCTTTCAGGCTTTACTCAAATCAAACAAAGTCACCAACAATATATCGAAGTTCATCAAATGGAAGATAAATTGGCGGTTTATGTGAGGTGAGTATGTACGCATGTGAAAATGTATTCTATCTTCGTCCAACGCTCCATAAACAGACTAGACAGACAGCTAATGAAGTATGTATACATATACCGGAGCTGAATAACTGAACTTAGACATGGACACACATTTGCATTCAAGCTCACACAGTTGCATGCCACTAGAGAGCAGCAGCAGCACATAAGAGAAACAATAACTTGTTGCAAGGCACTGTTTCACATTACAACCACATGATGACTGACATGTCCACTCATGCGCATTGGTGTCCTATAAAACCTGACAAGATGTTTCTACTTTCTACTACAGAAACACACTTTAAGCCTATAAAGGTTTCCGAGTGTTGTCACGACCAATCAAAATCTTGTAATTGCACAGACACCGTGTGCCGTTATAAACAGCGGGACATCAGTTTCAACCAATCAGAAGTGCTGAGTTACTTAATCTCTATAAAAAAGATATCTGCATATGAGTCCGTTTGTAGTCCCAGCGGTCATGTTCGGCTTTAGTTGCATGCAGGTAAACAGTCAGTGTGGAGAGCAAAAGAGGACACAAGAAAACAAAATGTACGACATATTGTATTTATAATCCTGGCTTGTTCCCTGATGCCATCATTTGACTGACCTGAATCTGTCTGTGCAGTCAGAACATCCGTAGTATTATGACACAGTACAATCAAAGACAATAGATCCTCGGTGTAAAGATTACGTGGAATGTTCTGAATGTTTGCCAATAGCAGCTGATTTCAGAGATTAAGAAAAGCGATGATTAGAGGGTTAAGTATCTGACATTATATATGTCACGGAGGTATTTTGAGGTGACTCATTAACAGCTCAACTTAAACAAAACTCACAACTCCGCATCCCTCTGTGTCAAACTAGCCAAACAAGGCGACACAAATCAGTTTACGTACATTGAATACGATGTACAGACTGCCAACAATACTTTTTCTGAAAATGAGTTTGGTGTTTTGGTGTTTTACAGTTCACAGACACACAACCAAAATGTTTTCTGAAAACCTAAATCTCAAAATGAAAGGATGAGCCGGGTGATATTCTGTTTCTTATCGCGAACAAATCGCATGAAATGAAACCAATAATGAATATATTCTACTGACAATTATTGTCTGTGTATGAAAAGCCTGATATATAATATATATATATATTAATATAATAATAACGAATACACTCCCTCCTTAAAAACACTGTGCATTCGATCTGCTTAAAAGTTATGTGTCTTCAACCTGAAGTACAGGTCTCTCTGCAGTCCAACGTGTTTCATTCATTCATTTGGGTGTGGTCCCATTTTCACGCCGCTTGGTATTTATTGGAAGAGATACTGTACGATTGGTTGCTAAGGCACTTAGTTTTGGAGCCTCGATCAGCCAAAGTTTCTCCACTGTTGATGTATTGAAGCGTGTGAACAGGCTACAGTGGAATAACTGATAAGTGTGAGACAATAAACTGTACTTTGGATAATGACTTGATATCTAGTTTGTCTCGTTCCTCCTTCAACCATCGTGACCTACAGGTGTCCCAGAAGCCAGAGGTTAACTGGAAATGTACTTAACTGTTGATATTTGAGGGAATTGCACAATTCTTGCATTATGAGCCAATGTTGTGGCCCCGCCTTTTTGAGGGGCCCGGTGACAGAATCTAGTTTTACAGTAAGATAATTATTATTCGTTCTGTGGTCACATGGTGCATATGTCTAGATAAATACTGTATGGCTTTAATCAAATTGCCATAAACTAAACCTGAGGCCAGGTAGTGTTAATACGGCACATGAGAGCTGGTGCTGGTGTGTAACTCAGAAAACTATATATATACTATATAGTTTTTTTTTCTGTGTACAAATAAAGTATAAAAAAGACTCACAATTCATATTTTCACCCTTGGAATTTGACATTTATCTAGTGAAATATTCTCCTTTTTTTTTTTTTAAAGAGTAACTGCGCGAGCACAAGATGTATTTTACAGTGCATAATACACATTTGTGACGAGGGCATCGTTTCTCAAATATTTTCTGCTTAATGCTTTGTGACAATAACCATATGTGTAAAAAATACTGTGAATGGAAATAAAAGACATGAATTGTAAGCAGACACACTAAACTTTTTTTAGAAGGAGAATGAAAGTACAAATACGTAAATAACATTCATCCATTTGACCGAATATGAATATTTTTCTATTATTTTTTCCTGATTTAATGGAACTTGATCCATAATTGCTGATGAGTTGCAGTTTTTTAAAGACTGTAACGTTTCAGTTTCAGTTTCAGCCTCTGAATAATACAGTGAGGAGTTTGAATCAGCTGGTGAAAACCAAAAGCATGCTTATTGTCTTATTTCTTCGTTAACCCTTTGAGGCCAGAGTGTTCATGATATCAGCAGTTTTATATTGAAAAAACCCCCAATATTTTACAACAACAATGAAAATGTTAAATTAGATTTGGGAGGAAATGACTTATAAAGGCATGTGATCCAGTCTCTCAGGTCTTTTCACAGAGTTTGGGTGTTGCCTTTTAAAGACGGGTTTAACGTAGTTGGGATTCTGCTGATGACGATGACATCTGGACGAAACGCATCATGTTAAGTAGTTTGTTATCTGCAGAGCTGCAGTCAAGGTGAACACATTAGGCAGAAACATGGATGAAGACAGGAGCTTGCCCAAGTGAGTAGACGTGTTCTTAAAATGCATAAACTTTTTTCATCTATTATTACTAATATGTATTATTTATTAGTTGATATTTAAAGGAGGAATCAATTACAAGAGGCGTTAAGTAAAAGTACTACAGTATGACTTTTAGTGATTAGCAGTTTAACCTCCTTGGTTACCAACATTTTACCTCTTCAGGTAGAAAACAAGAAAATATTTCATTATTTTTCAGTAAGTGGATTAAGTCAAAAATGGGTAAATACATCTATGTTCATAAACTACCTTAAAATAATATATTTTTTATTTATATTTATTATTCAAAGTTATTATTTAGTAGTTTGGTCTTTTAGAGTGCACAAATCAATTAAATAAATTATGGGACATTTATAAAAAATTTTTTTTTACAAGATATATAAAGAGTGGACAAAAAATAATGAAAACCTGTACACGTCTATGTGATCCAGTCCAGCAAGTCTGCCTTTGTGATGCCAATAAAGTTCAGTTTTTGTTGACCATGAAGTCATTTTTGAGGCTTTGGTTTGTGGTTTTGTTGTATTGGATTGTAAATTCTATTGTGACCTCATCCTGTCCATCATCATCATCATCATCATTCATATTCACATTCATGTTTAAACTTCATTACAGGAGCAAGTGTAGTTTTAGATATCCTTTAAGTACTGCATCAAATAAAGTAAATGAAAAGAGCAAAAAAGAAATTAAAAATTAAAACATTATCAAGATATACATATATATAAAATATATTTCCATCTCTCTCTCTCTCTCTCTATATATATATATATATATATTTATCATATTTACACAACATTTTGGACATTTTATAGATTTGTTTAAACATTTCTTTGTCCATTTTCTTAATTTCTTTAGTAATTTCCTAAATGATCTAACCACACCTATCTGAGGAGATCTCGGTCTTTCACTTTCTAATGTATCTAATAACCAATCCTGCTTCCTACCGTTCTGCTCACCCAACAAACTCTCCCCCTCCCTCCTGCCTTCTTACCTTTCGTTCATTACTTCCTACCAATATCAGCTTCTACCTGCAGCCACCTCAGAGTTTGACATGTTTGCTGTCTTTAACCAGGAGGCTGTGGGATTCCTGCCGAGAGGTCCCCATCATTGAAGATGAACAGACGCCGTGGAAGATGATCAAACTACTAAAGACCATTTCCCTCAGTGTAGTCGCTGTGATTGTGTTCGGATTGGCTCTATGTAGCAAGGTTTGTTCTATATAAATAAATAAATATAAATATATACATAGTTTGTTTCAGTTAGAAAAATTAAATCAACCATTGGTCTTGCATGGGGATTATAACTTCAATTAAATCTAGGTTTTTAGTGGGACAGCTTTGATATATTTTGGGAAACCTGGGAAACTGTTTTACAGGGCAGTAGTGTAGTAGTGGTAAAAATTAACATTTAAAATAAAAGTTATTTCGTCTCCAATTTTGATTCTCTGTGTTTTCCTTTCTCATTCTCATTCTTATATCTTTCTGTCCTGCCGCGACTTTGTTCTCTGTTCCAGACGTCCTTCCTCCTCCTCATCACCTTGTCCAACGAAGGCACCAAGACCCTCCCAGATGAGCAGAAACCCGTCGCCCTGCTGTGCATCGGCTGCTCTCTCATCGCCTCCAGTGTGCTGCTCATACAAAAGAGCATCTGGAAGGCGTGTTACAAATCCTCAAAGCTGCCGGCTAAAAAGACTGTAGCATTGGTGAGTTACAGTTTACATATATCACATGTGTTTCCTGGTAGAAAACTGCAACGTGGTGAATCTTTCAATAAATTGAGTGATAAAAACCAAAAGACTCCAGTTTCTCTAAGTGAAAAACAGTCATGAGGTTTTCTCCTTCCTTTGGGTCTTATTTGATATTATTTCTAATATTGAAATTTGATGTTTTCAATATAATGTTGCAAACCAGGACAGTCCAAATACTGCCTGCCTTTATGTTTATGTCTGCCTTTAACAGTTTTAATGTAAAGCTGAAATGATGCGTAAACAAAAAATGTGCACCTAGAAACTCTAATAAGAGTGAATGACGAAAAATGTTTTCTTCAATGTAAATTCTTCAATTTTCTTCTGCTTCTTCTTCAGGTTCTGTTCTTTGAGTTCATAGTGGCTCTGGGTGCAGCGATTCTCACGATCGTGGCAATGCCACACCTGGACATCGTGACCAACGTGACGATACTGAACGGCGTTGCCGTCTTCTCTGCACTCCTACAAGTGATCACTCAGTGCACTGCCAAAGAAAGGAACCGCTTCCTGGTGCCGTCCATCACCGCCTTCATCCTCATTTTGCTCGGTTACATCCTGTTCCTCGTCTTATACATCACGAAAGACCCTTCTGATATCAAAATGATCACTTGGGTGGGTCTGGCTGTTGGTGGCTCCTTCTTGGTGTCTTTCAACTGGTGGGAGAGCTACTTGAGACTGATCAGTGAGAACAGCAGCTCCGTCTTCCTCAAGAACCTGTGCAGAGATGTGAGAAAGTGCCAGAATGTGCTGCACATCCTCTCCAGCCTGCTCAGGATCGCGGTGACCGCCTGTGTGCTCGGAGCCTACGTCCCTCTGGCCAAGATGGACTGGGACATAGTGACCTCCATCCCGAGGCGTGAGACAAAAATTATAGCCATCATCATTGGGGTCCAGCTGGTCTCCTCTGCACTCTGCCACTGGTTTTCATTGGTAGCCTGCAAGATGCACGCCCTGCGACGATGCTTCATCCTGCCTTTGTACCTGGCCTCTCTGGCTGTCATGGTTCTGCTCATCGTCCCCGTTATCGTTTACTATCAGGACTACAGAACAAGTCTGAACGGGACCGCAAGCATCAACTTCACAGGCTACTGCAGTGAAGTTGTAGACGGAAGAAACCACAGCTTGAGCGGCGGCGTGTTCCCACATCTGGTTTTGGATGTTACACACACTCTGTGCTTCCTGGACATGTCCAAGATAACTGACGTTGGCATACTGACAGGTAATAAACTGGCGCTACAGTGTGACACCACACATCAAGAGATAATCAGGAACATGTTTGAACCTTAAACATTTCCCCCTTCAGAAATGGTCTTTTGGTGATCTAACTTGCAGGATGTCCAATAAACTGTGGTAGCAGATTAATTCTTTGCGAGCACTGTTGGTCACCATCTTTATGTAAAGCGTTCACCCATTCTGTTGTGGTGAGGCATCATGGGAAATGTATGGAATAACTAAGTCATTCCTTTCATTCGTCTTCGTTCAGGTTCAGCAGTGTCCTGGTGGCTGGGCCTTGTGTTGGCCACTCTCCACCTCTGGCACCTCAATCTGTTTCGCATCCAGAGGACTCAGGACCTCTTCGTCAGGAGGCTGTATGAGGGAGGATTTTTAGAGCAGTCACTGCTTCTTAACACTCGATTTGACATCCAGACGTCTGACAGGCTGAAGAAGTAAGTGTGGGTGTTGTGTGTGTGTGTGTTGGGAAGATCAGCAATACCCTACAAAGTGAGGTTCAAGTTTGGACTTCTTAAAGTGGTTATGGCGCAATTAGTTTAGGTTTTTGGTTTTGGTTAGTTTAAGACTGGGGTTAGACTGGGGTAAGGTTGAGTTGTTTGTCATTGTTTCCAAACCTTCTTTTTTCTTCCATGACACTTTATATACGAACTTACATAAATAAAAAGTTCAAAAAATCCAAAGTTTACAAACACAGTCTCACTCACACAATATGGGGCTTCAAAAATAAATTCCATGACGCTTAGTGTTCAACCAAACGACTTCAAAATGACACAATGGATCTTAAAACCTCTCAGGTATCACCATGTCTAACTATCATTGTATGAATAGGCCGAAACGTCCCTATTTTAACTAAATTAAAATAGATTGAGATAAGTGTGAAGGTTAAGATTATCTTTGTACTGTAGTGCAGAGGTTTATGGCAGTTTGAGGTCAGGATTAAGCCTCTGAGATGCATAATGTCAGTTTTACAATGTAAAACCCATTTCTCAAAAATGCAAATCTTGTCATTTCCAGATGCAGACCACAAGAACCGGTGAAAGTGTTCCTTTGCGCGACCATGTGGCATGAAACCTACAACGAGATGTTGAAGATAATTATTTCAATATTTCGGTAAGTCTCACACAGGTTGCCTATGAGTGCCCTCAGAAACATTAACTTCCTAATTTAAATTTTTAGGGAGTAGTTTAGTTGTTGTCACATTGATGTGCATTTAGGTCGGTCATGGTTTTGATCACTGTGGTCACCTGTAGACCGAAAACTGTAGCAGAAGTATATATTTAGTTTTGTGCTCAAGGGAAATTAAGGGTGTTTGCTGTCTTGGGAGTTTAAAACTTGATGTCCAGGTGCACAAATCACGGCTGTCATCTTGGATTGTACAATTCGGTTTCATCACTTCAGTTCTCTTCAAAATCCTGAACATTCATGGAAAACATGTGCAGTCTTGGGGGATTTTAGCAAAATAAAACATCTCTATCGCAATGTAACAACCTCCAATTTCATCATGGTCGAATTCCCATTTGATTTTTTTTTTTCAGCTTCAATTTAGCATCATCACAGTAGCTTTGTGTGATTCTTGTAACTCCCCAGACTGGACAAGTACAGGCCGAGGAAGGAAGAACAAGAAAAAAGCGATGTGACTTTCGAGGGCCATATCTACTTCGACGACGCCTTCAGAGATGTTCCCGGTAGTCGTGGGCGCCATGTCAATGAATATGCAGAGATGCTTGTGGAAATTCTCAGAGAAGTTTACAGGTAAAAACTCCAGTTTGATTTATAGAAAAGTCAAGGAATGAGACATCACATTTATATCACTTTCACAGAAGCTGAAATATCTTTCATCCTCTGTCCCCAGTATCTTCGTAAACATGGATAAAGGCCTCTTTAAAAAGCAGCAGCAGGTCCCTGATCAGAAGATTGTGAGGACGCCGTACGGAGGACGTGTGGTGGTCACCATGCCTCATGGAAACAGTCTGATCGTTCACTTCAAAGACAAGCAACTCATCCGCCACAAGAAGCGGTGGTCTCAGGTGGGGAACATTATGCGATTGAGTTTGAGTTACTATCCAGTTTAAAATGTCAATTAGTGCTTAAACATGTACGGTCGTTGCCTGAGTTGTGATTTCTTTCAAATGTTGAATTGGATGATTTCTTTGTGGAGCAAAAGTTGACACCTAAAGTTCGCTTTTTTCAAGAACATTTAATTGCTTCTGATAGTATTTCTTGGGGAACATCTTTGGGTCTTTACTTGAAAATGAATACTGCATTTTCCACCTTTGCTGCGAGTAGTGCGATAATTTGATTTCAAATATTCCATCCATCCATATTGAACATAAACCTGTTTTTTTTAAATCAAAATTTACAATATATTCATGTAGTTTTTAAGAGATAGGGTGTGTTTGCTGAATAGTATTTTGTATTTTCCAGATCATGTACTTGTACTATCTCCTGGGCTGGAAAGTTGCGACCAAGTATTTCAAAAGGTGGGAGAAAGGAGGAGACGAGGCTGAGCTGAAAAGAGAGTTTGAGGTGAGATGAGAGAAAACACATGAACCAGTGCACACATAGACACAAACATACAATCATACTGTATATATTTCTATATGAAAAGTAGTCACATGTAAAACAGAGCAAACTGTGCCTGTTCTTCCAGAAAGAGAAGCACAACACCTACCTCCTGGCTTTGGATGGGGACACAGACTTCCAGCCGGCTGCTGTGATGCTGCTCATCGATCGTCTGAAAATGTACCCGCTTGTCGGGGCAGCGTGCGGCAGGATTCACCCCACTGGATCAGGTTGGTGATCGATCAATAAAGACAAGTCAGAAGCAACAACTACTGGGATCCCAGCATCCAATTGTACAGTCCATTTTAAATCAACCTAAGTTAATTCATGCATTACAATACCAGGCCTCGCTGCGTATGGAGAGTCTTGGCTTTAATCCTCCATTCACTTCAGACAAGTGTACTTTTTGTGGCCAGTTGCCCCACAGCTCAAGACGATCAACACATTGCAAATCAAAGAAACTCTCCCAGACAAATACACACAGTTTCTGTAGTAACAGTCCTGTATTTCCCTGGCAGGTCCCATGGTGTGGTACCAGAAGTTTGAATACGCAGTGGGCCACTGGCTGCACAAGACAGCAGAACATGTGTTCGGCTGCGTGCTGTGCAGCCCCGGCTGCTTCAGTCTGTTCAGAGCAGCGGCGCTGATGGACGACAATGTGATGAAAAAATACACCGTCAAGCCCTCAAAGGCTCTACACCACATCCAGTATGACCAAGGTAAGAGAAAAACCAGGAGCAGAACAGAAATGAAGCATGTTTAAGTGAATTGTATATAATTGTACTGTTGCTGTATTTTCACTGCCAGAGGGTGTGTTACTTAATGTCAGGTGTTTTCTTGCATACCAGCTGAAATCCTCTAAGTGTTAATTAACTCTCAGCAGTGTCTATAGCTCAAACCAAGCTGCTTGTAAGTGCAAGACGTTTCATAAGAAAGTCAGTCGCTAAGCACAAATATTTATGCTAAATATTTAGCACCTCCTGCCTGCTGTTCTTTCCGCAGATCAATGAAGACCAATTGACTGCAGTTGCTAAATGTCACTTTCTCTTGATTTGTGTCTGACAATCTCTATGATCGTCCCTGCAGGTGAAGACCGCTGGCTGTGTACTCTGCTGCTGAAGCAGGGATGGAGAGTGGAGTACAACGCAGCCTCTGACGCCTACACCAATGCCCCGGAGGAGTTTAAAGAGTTTTACAACCAGGTGAGCCATTCAAAGCCTTTTGTAATTCAGATGTATTCAGCAGGGTGCTGTGCTAACTCTGGGCCTGCTGCTGTAGAGGCAGAGAACACTGATCTGCGCGTGTTGCCTACGGGTGACAAATACAGCGACATTGTCCTTGCAGCACTTTTTGGACCAGATACAAACTTGTTGAGTGCCGTGCCAAAGAACAGACTCATGATCATTAAAGATAATTACCAGGCATGTGTCAATATGAAAAAGTACAATTATCTAAGCCAAAACTATTCTGGCACTCTGACAATGATGGCATTGTGAAATAAGATGTAGAAGCTTAATCATTACTTTAAAAATATCTTCCTATATAACTTACCTCATTAAATGACGTTGCTTAAATGACTAAGAAAACCACAATGGAGCTTTGTCTCGACCAACAAAACACTGGATTACTGAACACGCTGGTTCTTCAGCTGAAAGTATGGCGAGCCACAGAAATACTACATCATCATCGTCTAATATTTGAACATTTTACCATGTGATTCATGATAATGTTTACTTTCCATGTTCAGCGTCGTCGATGGGGACCGTCCACCATGGCCAACATTGTGGACTTACTGGGCTCTAGCACCTTGGTTTCCAAGAGGAACCCGTCCTTGTCCAAACCCTACATGCTCTACCAGCTCTTCAGCTTGGCCTCGTCCATACTGGCACCTTCCACCGTCGTCATTATGATTGCAGGTCAGGCTTGTTTTTGAGGTTAATGTTATTTTACTGCCAAATAAAAAAAGCTTAGCAGGAAATGAAGATTTTACGGTTTTACTTTAAGCATTAGAGCCGATTTGTGGATCGTGCAATTCTTAATTTTATGCAAAAGTATTTGTTTTCATGTATATTACTTCTACAACAGGTGCTTGTTACTAGACAGCAATATCCACCAGTGCCCACTGAGCATGCAGTTAAAACAATATATCTACAGATTATCCTGTTGAAAAGTTTATTTGGTTATAAAACAAAGTTAAAATCAATTCATTATTAGATGGTGGAAGACATTTTGATGGATTTCATGGATTACTCAATTTCCAGTACCATGTAATTTGTTGCTCAGGTGATAAAAGGTTTATTGCTAATGAATGGGTGTGGTTTATTACATTAGGTCATGGTGACATAACTATGTGTTTTGAAAACCAGTTCTTTTGTTTGCGTCCTGTCTACCATTCAGGTAGCTTGACTGTGTTGCTTGACATCCACCCCAACGCTGCTCTGGTCATGGCCGTGATACCTCCTGTTATCTTCCTCGGTATCAGCTTCAAGCTCAAGTCAGACACTCAGATTCATGTAGCAGGGATCATGAGCATCCTGTACGCCTTCCTCATGATGATAGCAGCACTTACCATAATAGGTATGTTAGACACAAACTCGACAGTCAACAAAGCCTGTTAATACGAAAAGACTTCTGGCTTCTAAGTGTCATTTTCCATCTGTTTATCTTCCATCAGGCAACATGGTGAAGGACAAAACCATCCTGAGTCCCAGCAGCCTCTTCATCATCGCCCTCGCCTGCTTTTACATCATTACTGCACTCATGCATCCTCAGGAGGTTGGCCTGGTGTGCTTCGGCTTGCTTTACATCGTCTGCATCCCCAGCGCCTACCTGCTGCTGGCCATTTACTCCATGGTCAACCTGAACAACGTGTCCTGGGGCACCAGAGAGACAGCGCCTGCTGCCGGAGCTGCCAAACCTGCAGCCGGCCCCCCACAAACCCCAGCCCAGAAAGGTAGATACTAGTCGAAACTAAAGCTAGAATAGAATATTGTACATGTGTACTTGAAGAACGATAATAACTCCTAATATTTGTTGTTTTACAGCCAGTTATTTACACATTTCACATGCTGAGTCACACTGGACCAGTTATTGAGTAATCCAGCAACCTTCTGTGATATAATTAATCGTGTCATTAACAAATTCACTCACCCTGTAGTGAAAACATCAAAATAGTGTCAACTGTTCTTAAAACTACTTAAGGCGCTGGGGATTGCTAGCCTGGTATCAAAAGACCAATTCACAAATGCAAACGAGTCTGGAGCCTCTCAGTTCATTTGCGATTTCCAGGGGGGGGTTATCAACGGGCGCAGAACAAAATGCGCTTCAGCCAATCAGAGCAACGAAACATGTGATGTAGCGGCGGGCTTCTGGGCTAGGTAGCTAGTTCCAACATCCAATTCATGTGGCTTCTAGTTCAACATAATGTACGTAACGTGAGCTACCGTCCAGTTCGTTTAATACTGACGTGATAGATTCAGAACGTTCCACATCAGCGGCAGCCATCGTTGTTTATGAAAATGCCTCAGTGGCGCTTACGGCGGTTGTGATTGTCTGAACGGGAGGGGGGCCAGACGCACCTGCCAGAGCAAATAAAACATGAGCTCGCAGATTTGTTTGGCTCCCAGGCTAGGGGATTGAGAGTTTCCAAAACAACAAAAATTACATTTGTGAAATGACATGGTTTTTACATGGTTTTCAGTATAAAGGGTCTTCACTTAGGCTGCTCTGCTTGATGCAAACATAGGACCCTTTCCCATTTCCTCATTTAAACTACTAACACTATTAATCAGTTACACGATGCTGCTATATTTGAGATTTGAGTTGAGCTGAAACTGATCGTTCTCCTTGCAGCCAAAAGCGCATTCGTATGGTTCTTCACGAGGGCCAAATGCTGTAGAAAACTCTGTCAGAGAGGCAGTGCAGAAGAGCTCATCGTCGCAGAGGCCGCAGAGCCTGAACCTCAACCCCAAAACACCATCGTGGACGATGTGAGGCTGCCTGAGGAGGAGCGAAGGTAAGATCTGATCAAATGTAATGTTGGCCATATTATCAGTAAGTGGAGAAACTCCTGAAACCCATAATGTATACTGAGTTGTCAACCATGCAGTATGAAGTGTTAGATGGTTCAGTTGGTGGACACATTGATTGAGTCATTTTTTATGTTGTTTCAGGCAAGAGGAGCCTGTTCTCACCTGCCCTAACCAGTGTAAGTTCTAATATGAGGGACTTTAGCAAAACTTAGCTTAAAATCGGTTGCAAAAATTGATGATAGACATACTTTCATGTTGAGTAATATTTTCCTGTCTTGCTCTTTTCTTCAGGTTGGGTCACACAGCTGCAGAGTTTGTCTGATGACATGCGGCTGCAGGAGGATAAACTCAACCAGGTGCAAATTTCTCATTTTATCACGAAACGTAAATGTCTCATATTTGCATCATAGCTGTCCTGTGTCTCTTTATTACCGCTGCTAAAGATTACGTGTGATCGCCTCTGTCCGTCCCTGATTCTGTCTCTTTGATTGGGATGAAAATGTGTCGTAACGGCCATATTGGCAAGACATTCGCTGCACTTTTAAAGTTGAAATGTGTTTAAATTATGTGACTCTGTGATTATCTGGGTCAGAGATATCAGTTTTTAATCTTGTGATGTTTAATCCAGCTCTGCAAACAGCCCCAACACTAAATAATCCAAAAAATAATGGAAAAAAGTGGAAAGTCATGATGATATTTGTGCAGTTAGTGTCAGCATGGAAAGATTTTAATAGTGAAAA
Organism: Enoplosus armatus; assembly: GCF_043641665.1. NCBI lineage: Eukaryota > Metazoa > Chordata > Actinopteri > Centrarchiformes > Enoplosidae > Enoplosus > Enoplosus armatus. Next base: position 19,471,709 of record NC_092195.1, read on the forward strand.
AAATCCATCAAACTGCTTCATAATTGCGGATTTTGGCATGCACCTTTAAGTCAACCATATAAACGATATGTTTTTCCAACCCTACTCCAACTTTTAAGCAGCATGATATATACATGAAGCATAACACTTTATTGAGAGAGTTTCTGTATTTCTCTGCAGGAAGAGGAGCAGTTCTTCAGAGATCTGACAACCAAATACCTGGAGCCTCTGCCTGAGAACAAAAAGAAGCAGAAGGAAATGGCTGATCAACTCAAGGAGTTGAGAAACAAGGTAACTATGTGTCACAGTGGTGAATTAAACAAAATAAATGTTTGTGAAACCCTACAATGATGCTGTTATCAAATGAATGACAACGTAAAATTGTAATGAAATGAATATTCTTTTCTCTTCCCCTGTGCAGATTACCTTCGTCTACTTCATTTGCAACGCCTTCTGGCTCATAGCGACCTTCACTCTCCAGCTCTCAGAGACGTCCATCTTCATCCAGGTGCCAAAGGTCGACATCAACCTGCAGTCCACTGGAGAGTACATGTACATCGACCCTCTGGGCTTCATGTTCATCCTGTCCTTCGCCCTGCTGGTGGTCATCCAGTTCATAGCCATGCTGTATCACAGGTACCCAATCACCTGTCGTATCAAATCAAAGACGACAAAGATGTTCCGGATGCAGATAGATCAGTTACTCCTTGTTCATTTTTACCTGCTTGTTCTGTGTTTTTTTTTAGAATATGCACCCTGATCCATTTTGTGGCCTTTCTGGATACAGAGTTCAAGTCTGAAAAACAAAAACAGCCACAGCAACAGGTACATACTATTGTTACTACTACTACTACTACTACTACTACTACTACTACTCCTTTACTGCTGCTGCTGCTGCAGCCCCTACTGCTAATACCACTACAAGTAGTATTACTGTACTACTGCTACTATCACTGCTGATGTGCTACTACTAGTGCTGCTCGCTGCTACTATTGCTACTACTAGTATTTCTAGTACTACCACTATTACTAGTGCTGCTATGGCAGTATACTGCTATCATCACCGCTGTTGCTCTTGCTGGTACCACTCATTTTACTATATTAAAAAGTGGCACTTACAGTGTGTTCTGCGTCGGTTCAAACAGTGTCTCGTTTGGTTTCTTTGAATGTGGATCATAGCAGCTGTATTTTCAGACACTGTCAGATTTGGATGCTGGCTGTCTTTGGTCTTCAAAGCTCTAAATTGTCTCTAAAGTCGCTGGACTTGTCTCACTGTGCGATCTGGGACTTCCGTTTTGTATTGCTGACCAAAGATTTCACTATGTTTCTCTCTGTGTTGTTTGGTTTGGTTTACTGACAACATAATAATGTATTTATAAAGATACAGCATGTCAGACTTAGTCAGGGATATAACAATAAAGTCTTGGACTTATTTGTCCACCACCTTATATCTCGTTAACTGTAGTCCGAGAGAGCACAGAATAATAAAACTAGTACAGATTTTACAATGACAAGATGAAAAAGGGGCAAGGAGGGTCTTAATTCTCATCCCTGACTACTGCAGCTATTATTGATACTAATAAATTAAACAAATCAAATGGACATATCAGTCTGAAAGTACACTCTGTGCCTCCCATTTATTAGAAATATTTCCTTAGTGACACACTCAGTGTTCATGTGAAGTTGACATTTGCAAATTTTTGTTGTGCTTTTATTGTGGATTTATTGTGCACAGTGAGTGGGAGCAAAGCTATTTAGGAAGGGCCAATTAACTTGTCAGCTACAGAAACGCCCTTCTACGGTTATACTGGAAGAAATGCTGGCAAGTCAAGAGTGCAAGGTTATTGTTATAGGTGTGGTGGCCAAGCATTGATGTGCCCTAATTATCTGAATTCCCTGCAGGTCGAGGATGATGAAGTCGAAGACAGCGACGACCTCTTTTTCCCAAATCTGCTCAGCGCGAGTCAGGGAACTCTGGTGTGAACAAAGATGAACTGAAACACAACCAACACTTAGCACTTTGAAACAACCCCGTACTGAGAAGAAGATAACAAACTGACTGTTTGCGTGTTTGAATTGTGTGCTAACTGTGGTAACACAGTGTGTCACTGTCTCTTTATCTGAAGGATCTGAACTTTTTAATTTTACTTTAAATGTCAGGTTTCTGTTATTGTTATACGTCTGCGTTGACATTTCACTGTCAATGAACACAATATGAAGATTAAACTTTATGAAGGTCAGTAAACAATGTTAAATTTTCACTTTAATCACTTTAATCCTGATTTATTGTTATTGTGCGTCACATGGGTGCCTCTTAAACCATCCAATAGACTGTAAAGAAGGAAAATCTTAACTCTGCTCTGAACACATTTTTAGTTTTTATGTCTGAGTAACAGTGATGAAACCCTATTTTTCTATGCTGCGTGTCAAGTGTCTCACTTATCCTGTTCTAATAATAATAATAATAATCAATAATGAATGATGGTTTGATGAGGTTTTGTGAAAAGCTGGGATATTTACTGGCTGACTGTTACATTGAACTTCTCTGATCTAATATTGTCTTGAATATTTAATGCTGTGTTTTAAAGTAATTACATTACTCTTAAAATGTAACATAATATAATATAAATACTTGTTCAACAATGGAGACAGAATAAATAATGTTTAATGTGTTACTGGTGGCGAAAAAACGAACAAATCCATACATCATTTCCTAAGATTTTTCCTAGACCTACCTATGTAACTTGCAACTAATTATAGAGAAAAACACGAATGTCCTTTAGCTTTAACAAAAAGCTAAATCTAAATTTGAATAGTTGTTTGTACACAGAATTTCTGCAACATGGTATGTATAAAAAGTTATAGTTTCTTGTCCAATCAGGAACCGTCACCAAACACTGTTTTAAAAACCGGGGACGTCTTCTTGAACCGAGCCTGATATAAACTCTCCTGTGCACTTAGATCCATTGCTGAGCTTCAGTTATTGTATTTAAAATGTCAGTGTGCAGGTGAGAGCAAGAGAGTCCGTCCCTCTGACTAGTTCAAAAGACACAAAGGCGATCAACAACAATGATTGACAATGACAATGATGATTTCCATGTTTTTATTTATGTTTTTATGTGATAGTTAGGACATCTCAAAAATTCAAATGTAATTTGGTGGAACGATTTGCTTTTGGTACAGATCCTGAAATTCATCAAAGGATTTTACTGTTTCCTCATGAACAACTGCACTTATCTGAGTGAAATAAAACCACCTGGCTCATGTTTTCATGCGTATTTTGATGCCAATCCAAATGCAGTTGAACATTTTTCTCATTATTTTGTTTTAAAACCATATTTTTAGTGGATTGAGAGATCTGAGTTGCCTCTAGTTGTGTATGAGCTGTAGATTTGAGGTGTGAGTGTGTGTTCAGCGTTTCCACATATAGAAACTGTGATCTACACCTTCATACACAGGTGGCAGTGTGTGCATGTGCAGTATATAAGGAGAGAGAGTACCATAACTGTCCTTTATGTCTGTTTCAATGCACTTAAACAAACCAAAAAAAACAGAGTGATGTAGAGATGTTTCTCATGTTTAAGCTGTAAGCTACCAAAAAGGATGGCTGGTGAATTCTTGTTGCTCTCATGAAAACAAAAGCAAATAATTAAAAAGCGATTGTGGTATCGTGGTTAACTGGTCCAGTTACATGGAAGAAGGTCACATCCTCTTTTCATATTTTTCATCTGTCCGTTTATATCGCGTCACATTTCAGCTTTTCAAAGGAGGAAGTTAAACGCTTCGTCACTGATATTACCACATGCTGGTGGGCAAAATGTTCTTTTCATAAAACTCCATTCAGGCGTATTGGTTTCAGTTAAAGTAAAGTCATTTCTTAAAGGCCGAGCTTCTCTGGAGGCTGAAATTGTGTCATTAGTTGAGTTGAGCCTCAACTGGCAGAGACAAATTATTTAGTATTTACAAAGTAATGTTATTGTGTTACAGACATTTACATTTACAACCCTCAAAAAGTAGAACTAAGCTTATAATCCATCACTGCAGTTCATTTTAAATCCATGTGTAACTCTGTGAGCTTACATCCACAACGTTCAACATGATACTGTTGCTACAATAAACAGCAGAGCAGAAAAAACCCATAAAACCTGAACAGCAGACAAGATAAACAGTGTGATTGCACAGACATGTATCCTAGTGATGTGTAAGTAATCTACAGAGCAAGTACAGCTGCGTTTTATGAGCTGGTTGCTTAGAACTGATGCTCATTATGCTGGTGGTCCAGCTTCTAGGCTAAAAGTCATAAACGCTCTGCACACTTCTGTACTGAGGTTACAGTTACACTCACTTTTCTGATGGCAGAAAGAAAACAGACATGTACATAGAAACCAAGTGACAGATTATTTGAAATGCAGTGGACTCACTGTACAGTTTCAATCCATCTACCCTTCAGTGTGACCCCTGAACACCAGACAGCGTCAGGACTAAAGTCATTACTGGCTTTCCTTTTAATAGTCTCACTTCCCTCTGCCTTCTTTCCGAACCCTCCGCACTCACCACAGTTCCACTTTTCATCTGTGACTTTAATCACATGCATCAAAACACAACCTTACTGGAAAATGTGAATCTGACCTCAGTATGTCAACAAGTATCATGTTCATTTTGAGAACATTTATCCAATCAGTCAAATGGCAAATGAAATCACAACAAATTGTCTATGCTGGTCGACAAATATTTCAAAGAAACGCATCTTTTGGATAAGTGCAGTTTTTTAAATGCACCTTCAAGAATTGACTGCAGTCTGAGAAGGAAACACTCAGTGATATAAACTACTATAGAAAGAAGGATAGTCTCAGTACTTAAAGGACCACACCTGTGGTTTTGCACGTCCGCCTATTATGTGCAAATGTCTGAGAGAGATAATCCATTACACTCAACAAGTCACCGTCTTTAACAGTAAACAGACACAGACAGCATGAAAAGAATAACAAGAATATTGTTGCTAAGTGTTTGCTGTACTGATGCCAAATCGCCTTTGAACACACCAACAGGAAGTTGGCTCACAACTGCATTAACATGTGACCATAACAGAACTTTCGCACCACGAATATCAAGATGCTACCTGTATTTCTGTGTTTGAGATCTCTACAACTTTCATACCTGACTGAAATAAAAAGAGGTCAATTTATAACATGAAAAACCACAAATATGCTCCTTTAATGCTCGAAGATGTGTTTAGGAAACTCTGGAGAGACTCAAACTTTAGCTACATCCACTGATGTCTGATTCCTTCCCGCCACCACAACGGTAGTGTGTTTCGACCCAATGCTGTCATCCACAGAGCGTTCGTTGGACTGGGTCGTCTGTCCGTCCTCGTCGTCCGCCAGAGCTCTCTTGTAAACCCCCGCCAGACTCTGCCTGAACCGTCCCCTCACGTCCAGCCCCATGCAGAAGTACAACAGCGGGTTCACACAGCTGTTGAAGTAGGCGATGCCCGACGCCATGGGGTGCCAGATCTTCACCACCATGTTCTTATTATCCACCATCTTCACCAGCAGGAGGCAGTGGTACGGCGCCCAGCACAGGAAGAACGCGACGACTAATGACGCTAATATGCGTAGGGGGCGGGACTTCCCGGACAAGCGGGTGCGTCGGATGCCAATTCCGGCCAGGATGTAACAGATGAGGATGACCATGAAAGGCAACATGAAGCCACACAGGAAGCGGATGGAGTAGAGAGCCAGTTTAGTGCCGGTGTCTCCCCCCTTCTCCTTCGAGTCCACAGAGCACTTAGTCAGGTTGTTCTTCCCCTGGTAGACTTGGCGGTAGACGAAGTACGGAGAGCTGAAGGCGATGGCGGTGGCCCAGACGCAGGCAGCCACCACCCTCGCGGCCCACAAGGTGCGTCGTCGCCTTGTGAAGACGGGCTGCCAGACGCAGAGCACTCGGTCCAAACTGATCACAGCCAACAGGAAGACGGAGCAGAACATGTTGGCGTATTTGAAGAAGCCGTTGAACTTGCAGAGGAAGATGCCGAAGGGCCAGTGGTTGAAGAAGAGCTTCTTAGTGAGGGAGAAGACTCGTGTGAAGCAGAAGATCAGGTCTGCTATCGCCAGATTCACCAGCCACACGTTGGTGACCTTTGGCTGAGGGGGAAGACGGAAAAGAGGCAGCCATTAATTTACTCCTCCCCGAAAGAGCGATTATCCAATCACAGCTTGGCAACCGTAACTACACACAGCAGGTCTGACATGTGTACTTGGGGCTTTAATAAGAGTCTTTTTTTCAGCCTATTTTGTGCTGTTACAGTCTCGGATTGAAAAATACCTGTTCAGGACTGAAACATTGACCCTGTGGGAGTCAAGATGCTCGTATAGCAGAGACCAGAGCAACTCTCACCTGCTCTTTATTTGGTTTCAGGGAAGTTTACACTCCAGCATCTCTGGCCAAGCTTGCTTGTTTGAGTCGCTATTCAGAATGCAGAAATGAGCTCAGTCTCTATTACATTTTGAATATCACACTCCTAATTATAAAAATAGATTAGAGATAATCATGGAGTAGAGTGAATAAATGTAGTGTCTAGTGGTCTCGTCTTAAATGATAAATGTTCTGTTTAAGTAACTCATTACAGACTGTATATCCACCTTGAGCTTGAATCCGGCCACCCAGATCACCATGGAGTTCCCTGTGATGCCGAGCACGACGGTCAGCGTGTAGAGGACGATGGAGACGTTGTCCATGATGGCGTCAACGTCCACAGTTGTCGCCTGGTCATTCTTGGAAGACTTGACGATGTGAGGAGGCAGAGAGGTGTTGAGAGACATTGTGTGTCTGGAAAACAATACAAGAAAATCTAAATAGTACTCATCTTATTATTCCTGTTCCTAACAGACGACGAGCGAGAAAAGGTAACGAGAAAAATGTATTTGCGTGCACGGTGCACATTTTTAAATTTTTTGCACAAATTAACAATATTTATTTCATACATCCTTTTAAGGAATCCTTTCAAAATTGTGTTAAACAGCCAAAAAACCCGAAGTATTTTTACATACTGTATCTCAGTCCAAAGGCCATCCCAATTTAGATGTGTTGTTTATTTTGTTAGAATATGTAAGCTAAAGCTACTCATTTGAAGCAATAAATTAAGTGTTTTGAAGAAAACAGATTTGAGCGGAGAAGTTACCAGTTTGTGCACACAAGTTATTAATTTGTCTTCTGTAGATGTTGTGCTAGGAGAGTCTTAAAAAACGAATGAATGAATTGCATTTTTCAGCCAATGGCCGCACAGAGATGTCATGTAGTTCACTCGACTGCAGCGCTGAATGGTGGAAAAGGCGTAAGATATCGTTTGCCTTCATGTTGCACTTTTGGCATTCATCAGCCCCACCAAAGTCAACAAGCAGAAGTTAAATTGTGTCTCAAAACCAACCAGACTTCAGATATCGTACCAACAAAATGTCTTGAGTGCTTACCAGTCAGTGAATTACAAAGGAAGCTTGCTGCATTTCCTTCCTGTTTTCTTTCACAGTTCAGCTCCCCGATGAGGAAAGGTCAACCAAAGATGGTTTCTATTTTAGAATGGATTTGGATGCTTCCTCTAGTACTTTACTTACATGCTAAAACACCCCAAAAGTCTTACATGGCATGCAAGAAAAACAACAACAAAAAAAACTCCAGCTGTGATCTCAGTGTCTCTTAATGGAGAAAACGTCTCTGATCACAAGCCTTAATCTTCATATGATGCTGTGAAAATAGACACTAGTAGACTGAATGAATGAACATGGGTTTGTGAATAAACTGTGTGTGTGTGGACGAGTCATACGTACCCAGCTGAGTCACTGTGCTTCAGTGTCTGAGAATGTGCGAATGGTGTCTGTGTCTGTGTGTGTTGGCTTTAAATATAATCTTTGGAGAAAATGACGTCCAAAGGTTCACACACTGTGCTGCCTTAATGTTCCCTGTTTACCTTCATTGAAACTGAGACAACTGAAGGATCTTTTGCATACTTGATGAGCAGCATCTAAAGAGACTGACAATCAAAAACCTCCACAACAGCTTGAACATGTTAACATCAGACATCTTAAATGTGTTAATTTGCTGTGAAAGTTAGATCCATGTGTGTCCAGTACACAGAGACTTAACATCTGTGCAATGTCTGTATTTAACTAATGCAGTGCAGTGTCTTATTTTAATTATAATATAAAGTATTTGTTACATGTTGAAGTTCATCATTGGACCAAGATTGAAAGCCTGGACAAGAAGTCCTTCAAGTTCTCAGTAACAAATGGAAATGTGAAAATCTACACTTCATTGACAACTAGTCAAACTCCATCTGCTGATGAAGATCACATAACATGATTGAAAGCTTCACTAAATGAATTCCGTGGTGAGATTTTCTTCACTTCTCTTCACAGACTTGTGAGTCGGTGACTTTCTGTGTTCGGCATGAAGACGTTAATGTCCGCGACAACCTCTTTATATATTTATCCATTTAGCCACTTGTCAGCAACACGTAAAACCTTCAAGATCCCCGAGTGGGGTATCCACTGATGTATTTTAAGTTGTAGAACAAAACATGAAAATCTCTGAAGCTTGTGTTAACCACAGACCTCATTTCACGCATCGAACCAAGAAACCCACTGACTCAAGACGAGGGAACCGGACGTGTAAAAATGCGAACTTATTTCCGTGTTTTCGGACTATTCCTGCAGAACGCTATTATTATAGTGAAGTTGTCACCTTCACACGCTCTCCTAACTCTGAACAGACCCCAGCTTATTCGTGGATGTACAGTATTAAATGTTTTATATGATGTACTTTTTAAAACCTTTGACGGAGGCTAGCGGATCAAGCTACCTCGAGCTGTGCCTCTGAGTGTACAGAGATGAAACTGATGATTTTATATTTACTGAGACAACATGATCCTTTCATTCTACTCTCCAAAAAGATTTCCAAGTATTATTTTAATGCTCAGATCTAATGTTTTTGCCTTGAGCAAATAATGTCATAAGCATGCCTTAATTCTCACATTAATGACAAAGAAAACGGATTATCTGAATAGTCCATCACGAAAACAAATAGTCACATAAAGGACAGCGGTTGAGCAAAAGGGTGAGAAGGCCAAAAAGACAGCTGAGTCATCAGGTGTAGTAACAGAACTGTATGTGTGTGAAAAAGGAGTCAGCAGAGTGGCGTTTGCATCGAGACACATACAGCACAGTGACATCTGACACGAAAACATCAAACTGTGGCAAGATGCCACACATTAATAACGACGGCACAGTGAGAAAGCCTCAGTGGGCCAAATTAGAGCAAGAAAATCTGTTCAAGGAGGCTGAGAACAAAAAGGTGATATTTCATATATTAAAAGTGACCTTACCAGTGGTAGCACACGTCATTGAGCTTCAAAGGAAAAGAAAACAGTCCAGCTAACTACAACAGAGGTGGTTTCTGCAGTTTACAGAAGGAAGGCTTCTGCCCTCAAAAGGGGAAATGAAGAACAAAGTGAAAGAACAAAGTGCAGAAACTGTACAGTTTCCTTCGACCTAAAAAACCCAAAAACACATCTTCTACCCCGTAGCAGCTGACGGTGTTATTGAGGGCATGATGACCCACCATATTTCCATTTGATGACACGGTGCAGGCATCAAAAACACGGAGTATCGATTGGGTTTGAATATTTCTCTGCATGTGAACTTCATATGGCTTCAAAAAGAGTTGATACAGAATACGTGTGTGATACTGTCAAACAGACGGGACAACAAGATGATTTTACCAACTTTGAAGGAGGAAAAGGAGTTCGACAAGCCGGTTACTTGAACATGACAAAGAATGACGCGCGGTGTTCGGTTGTTTGTCATGTGCAGGTGCTCGCTGGCTGTTTCTGAGTCGTCTGTGTTTCTTCAGGGAAAAGTCTTTTGAGTGAGTTTCAGGGGGTTAAAAACAGAAAGATTTTATCGTGCTAATCTGATAAAACTGCTGCACAAGCTCTGCAGAAAAGTTCTCAAAGTAGACCCAACATTTAAAAACCTTTTCATTGTGTGACACGTGCAGACTCTAAAAGTTCAGTTTATTTTCAGTCGAGCTGGACTTCTCAATGAGGAGAAGCTTCATTTCCTCTGACATTTGCTTTACCTTTGATTAGCCGCAGGTGTTTCCCATTTCAGTAACCTGACTCAGTGTGTTTACAACCATCTTTCACAGAAGCTGTTCTACTCATCGCCGCCCATATTCCTGAAACAAAGCTCCACGTCTGAAACTGAAAGGGAACACACCCAAAATGTTAATTATAATCCACTGCATTACATAATTGTGTGTGCACAGCTGCAGGAGGTAGATCAAATTCATGATAAACATTTACAGAAAGAATCTGTTGTGGTCTTTGTGTCACTCATTGATGATTTTTACGTTGTTCCTTACGGCTTCGTTCGGACATGACAGGACATTTACAGAAAGAGCTGAAATGTTACGATAGCGGAGAAGAGGACTGTTTCCTGTTCTCTCTCAGAACTTATTTGGCCGTTAGAGAGCTTCTCACATCCACTAATATATTCTCACCAATTTTGTACACAAAAGTGACTTCCAGGCGCGCATTCGTTCAAAGGAATCAATTTACTTTCGTAATCCTTCTGGAAATACAGAAACACGAGCACACCGATGTAACGTGGCTGCACACTGCAGAGTGTCCACGTCCACCTCCCAAAGGACGCCTCAGCTGCCCAAAGTGCTTTTGAAAGTGAACATCAGATTACGAATTAGCAAAACAATAACAATACATGAGAATTTCATCGTTCAAAGTCATTATTATAGTCAGCTGTTTTACAATATCTGACAAGCATTGAGTGACAGGACGCTAAGTTGGGACTCTCGTTTAATTCCTGTTTGCTCACATGCTGTATGTAAAGCATTGATTACATTTATTACATTTATTAAAAGTGCAAACAGAGAAATGTTTCTTTATTACTGTGGTTGTTTGCCTCAGTCTCACCACGAGGGGAGAGATGGTTTTAGAATATGATTAGATATGTATCTAAGAAAGCAGAACAAGACGCGCACCTCTCTCTCTCTTCTTAACGTTAAGCTGGCAGCGTTCAATAAACCATTTTCACAGCCGATATTTTGACTTGTGAACTTTTGACTGGGACACTTGAATAGAACGCAGCCATCGTTAAAGTTATCACTAACACCTGTGCTATAGCTACGATGACGCCTCAAAATGTTTGCTGAGAAAAAGGCGGAACGATTTACAATATATGGTTAAAGCTGCACTAATCACTAATTTATATTAACAATGGACGGTATGATTACATGTAATGTGAACCCACAGAGAATTATCAGCGCTGCAAAGTACTTTAGCGCCCTTCAGCTCATTGTTTTGGCTTTTTACGACCTGGAACGTTACTGTTTTGGTTCACGTCGTTTGTATTTGCCCAAAATACATTTCAAGTTTTCAGACTGAAACTTTCACATTCGTACAATAAGACGTACAGGTACTTGTGAACAAATGTAAAGTGCTGTCAGACCAGTACTGGTACAGTTAAAGCTCTAAGCCACCATAAAGTGAACCCAGCAAAAAATTTAATTATCATCATCGGCAATTAATCAGAATCAGAATCAGAAATACTTTATTGATCCCCGGGGGGGGAAATTGTACAGTACCTTTGCTCCCATTCAAGATTAGAAAGTAGCATAAATTTAGAGCTAAAGTATGTACAAAATATGAAAATAAGAAATACAAAATAAAAATAAAAGTGAAAATATACACATTTACAGTATTTAAGTGAAAATATAAGTAAAGTTGCTTCTTAAAAAAGCTGTTAAGGTACAGGTGATGCATGTTTCAATAAGTTACTACACACTCCCCAGTTCTTCTTCTGAGAGACATATCGCTGTTTAATCAGTGTTAACGCATCACTTCCTGTCAAACTGAAGATTTTTCCCATGAACTGCCACACTGTTGTTGGCTGTGGCAAAGCGGACATTTGTTAAAATGAAGCATATGAGACAACAACAGCACAGAGAGAGACTGCACTGTGCACGATGAGAGGAAGTACATCATTTATGAGCCCCCTGCTGCTCGTTAAACAGCAGTCCACAAACCGCTGTGTGACCTACGTTAGTCCAACCTCACATTCAACTAATCTGATCAAATATTACAACAGCTATTTGAAAGCAGTTCCCACTGTTAGCCAGCAACACAAACATGTAAAAGTTAACCAGCAGCAAAATATAAAATTATAAAAATAAAAAGAGAATAAAAATCCACAAAATCTGAGATAATGACATTAAATTATTCATTATTTTCAGACAGAATCACCCACAACAACACAGCAGACAGCAGCTTCAGTCTGTGGTCGAAAGAAGAGATAACCTGAGCCCAATAAAGATTTCCTTCGCTCAACCAGTTTTACTTTTTCAACAAGCCGCAGGGTTTTTTTTTTTTTTATGAGCAGCTCAAAAAAAAAACCCAGCTCCCGTTTCAATGTTCGAACAGAGAAAACCGACAGCAACACATGAAACACTGTAATGAGTGACTTTAACAGTTTTTGGCTTTCTAGTAAGCACCTCTCTTTGGTGATCTGCACGTCAGAAGACATTAAGGCGTCTAAGTTAAAACTGGGCTGAAATTGGTTGAAAAGTGATCGTATGTATTTTTATATATTATTTCTATTGTCTGTCTGTTGTCTGTCTGTTGGGGTTTTTTTGCAAGGCAATGGAAATATGTATATAGTTTGGGTTAATTGATGTTGTATATGTGTACGGTGAGGGTATGTTACATGTAACTGTTGTTTTTTTTTAATTTTATTTCAGTCTTTATCGTCCTGCAAAGCAGAGCCTAACTACATGTTGAAGATATGGTCATCTAAATGCTGTTGAAACAGTTACATGTCACCAACAACTAGATGTCTTTTGACCTCCAAATCACCAAATGAGTGCTGGTTGGGGAGTGATGCCTTCTCGCCATCCATGTAACTAAGTGGTACTTTCTGTTTTCCATAATGTGGCTATTTCACACTGTAATACAGTAAATCAGTGGTTCCCAACCTGGGGGTCGGGACCCCTTCAAGGGGTCATGAGATAAATCTGAGATGGACGAGATAGAATTAAAAAAAAAACATTGCTTTTGGTTTATTTTGTCAAACTTTTTTTCAAATCTTCTCTTTTTTCCTGAAATGCAGGAAGTAAAAAACTATGAAAATGAGAGAATTTGAGGTTACAAAGTGAACAAGCTAATAACAGATATCAAATATCAAATATCAATATCAAACGACGACAGCTGCTGACGTTCTCACTGAGTGTGTAACAAAGTCAGAGTCAGAAAAAGTCTTCACTTCTTACCTGCAGATGTTTAACGGAGATATCGCTGCACTGAGGTCAGCTGCTTCAGTCTCAGTGGTCAGAGGCACGAGTGAAGACGCGCGTGAAGATGTGTGTGTGTGTGTGTGTGTGTGTGTGTGTGTGTGTGTGTGTGTGTGATTGTCTGTGTGTTCATGCACAGAGAAGTTCCCCTGTATCACTGTTACTTCAGAATCAGAATCAGAAATACTTTATTTTGAAGTGGTTTTATGGCCAAAAACTGGACGTATGTGTGTGTGTGTGTGTGTGTGTGTGTGTGTGTGTGTGTGTGTGTCCTCTCTCTCTCTCTGTCTCACACACACACACACACACACACACACACACACACACCGTTCCTCTTTCTATCTCTCTTTTTTTATCAAGTGTGTCTGGCTTCGTCTTCCTGCTTCTCTTTTTCTCACACAGTCACGCTCACTTTGCCTCTCTGTCCTTGTACTTAACACACACACACACACACACACACACACACACACACACAGATGCATAAACACACAGAGTGGATGTCTTGTGGTAATCAGACAGTTATTACTTTCCCCTTCAGTCTCCTCGGCCAATCAGATTCCTCCAAAGAGAGCAGATGACCTTGTGTTATTACAACAGATAAATTCAGATAATCATTTTTCCACAAGGGACGCATCGTCCAAATGATCCATCCTGCTGCATCTTGGACTTGTTTGACTGGAGTTGTACAAACATTTAATTCTCACGGTTATTGATTGCCACAAAACCACACATCATAAAGTCGTTGTTGTAAACAGGGTCGTCTTCCGCTCACAGTGGAGGCTTCCAGTAATAGAAAGTAAAGATGAAAAATGACAGAAACCACAAAATATCCGCTGAGCTGCTGATGCAACTCGGTCCTCTGAAGTAATGATGATAAAAAAGACACAAACAAATGGTCAAAGTAAATAGCATCAAACTGGATTTTTAGTTATTTTTCGTCTAGTTTTCAGCTGTTTGTATTATTTAACATGAGCAAGACATTTCAGTATGTTCCTTTGAAAAATAACAAAAGTCAAATAACGGCCCACAGTGCACAATATGTCACCCAAACTTCAGCCGATATTTAGCCTCAGGAAACAAAAGTCCTTCAGTAGGTGATTAGCTGTTCTTCGGCTCCACTCGTTCAGATTTAATTAACCACTTTTGTTTTTTCCTTCCTTCCTCGTTTCCTCTGCCTCAGAGAAAGGTTACAATGTGCAATCACTTCCTTCTTTCTTTGTCCCCTCGGCCAATCAGGTCACTCCAAACAGGGCATCATGACCTCCTGATGTTGCAAAAGGTCACGACAGAAACATCTTCACCACGCAGAGATCATTTCCTTCAAACACATATTTACGAGCGCGTAAACATGTTTAGTGCACATTTTACATTCAGGTGAATAAATACATAAATAACGTGTACCTTATATTTAAAGTAATTTAAGCAGTAAATATGCACATGCACAGATGTTTGCATGTGTTTGTGTGTGTTCTTGTACTTCTATCTTTGCAAGTTATCAATTAGAGTTTTAGACCTTCAGAGTCAAGACATTTTGTCGGCTCTTCACACTTAAAATTTGGTTTTAGGGATTAAGGTTAGATTAAAGTTTAGATTTAGATTTTAGACTTTTTGTGTTAGGAAGGAATAAGAAATAAGAACTCTCAAGTATTTACAGTTTTTTTTACAACTGGTAACCCACGTTTCTCTAAACTGAGTTCACTATTTCACTTCTCTTTACCAACATGAAGCTGAGCACAACAGATCGTCTAACAACCAAAATGCAAAACACAAACTGACAACATTTGTCTTCTCGACAGCAGCACTTTGTCACTCATTACACAATAACTTAAAAAACTCCAACGACAAGTAATTATAATATTATTACACGTGTCACTAACTGTGGATCACTTTTCAGTTCTTTTACTCAAAATGCATTCAATGATCTTTAAATATCATGACTTGCCACCAGACCTCTGTGTATTTACACTCCATTTTGCACATGTTTACATCGAATCGAAAAAAAACCTGTAATCTCACATCCAAAATGCGCTGCACAATTGGTAACCCACACGTCTCTATACTGAGTTCACTTTTTCACTTCTCTTTACCAACATGAAGATTAGTCTAATATCCACATCACACCTTCTGTCCTCTCTTGCAATACACATGGGGAAGGTTTTTCACAGAGGTCATCAAGGAATGAAAAAAGGCGCTCGACGTTGTGTGTCCCAATTAGGAGTTTATGCATTTTGTGTAAAAGCAATGAGAAGTGATCCACAGTTTAGTCCACTGTGACCTCTATTGTGCTGACCGTGGGAGAGTTTTGAAACTCAGCATTGAGAAATGTGGGTTACCAATTAGAAAAAAGAAAAAATGTAAGTGCAGACATTTGGTCAGGGTATGTGTGCAGTCAATATGTGTCCTAATGCTGCACTCTGGCGGCTCAAACGTGTGTGCAAATGTGTTTTTTTCTGTGTTGCGTCGACATATGATTCTCCTGCTTATGCTGCCCCCTAGTGGCACAAAGTGAGGTTGTTTCATTGTGATTCGCCAGATGAAGCCTTGCTAAATCTTTCTCAGTGTGCAGAACAAAAGAAAACAAACAAAACATGCTGCTCTACTTTAAGTTTGATTCAATTGAAAGTATCAGCTCCCAAAAAAACTAAATTTCGAGTTAGAACACATGTTTTGTTGTAATTTGGGTGTTTACATTCACACTTTGTTGCCACGTTTGACTGACAGACTGACTACACATCACGCTGAGTCAGGATCTCACCACAGTACAGTTCCTAACTCCATCACTTCCTTTTTTTAAATATGAATTCCTCTTTCACCGGACAAACACATAGAGGTCTGCTCTGGATGATCTGCTCGTACTCGTTCGACAGGTACATCAGGTAGGAGTGTGTGTGTGTGTGTGTAGTCTAAAGTCAGTCTGAAGAGCTGTTTTTGTGTGAGTTAAACGTGGGAATTAGGTTTATATTTCATCACTGCTGAACTGTCTGTTCAAATCAAGAACTTTAACTTCCTTAATTCCTTATTTTAAGTGTTCTTGTAATAATATGTTAGATTTGATTTGCTTCTCCGAATTGATTTCTCTTTGAACCATTGTGTGAATTCATTTTGCTTTTTGGCATCACAGCATGTAATTCTTTTCTTTTCTCACTTTTTATTTTGTTGTTGTTAAAATGTCCACTGGTTCATCTTGGATTTAAACTCTTTATCTCATCCAGTTGAGATGGGTGTTGGTCTGGCGGTTGTCGCTTTGCTCATCGCTCTGATGCAAGGTCAGTAGTTCCCTGATTGCACATTAGTGATTTTTCTAGAGGTGGAAGTACAGTTTTCTTTTGTTGTTTTGTTCCAGTCAAAGCTTCCTTCTTAGTCTTGGAGGGTAAAGCATTAAAATGAGGTTGAATGAATGTGAAGGAGAAAGACTGCCGTTGCTTTGTCACCCAGTCTGTGTTTTAAAGACTTGCAATTCTCCCCTCCAGGTGTCTTTTGTCAAACCTGGGATGTGTTGCTGCCCAAAAGCATCATGGGAATCAGTGGCTCCTGTGTCACAGTCCCATGTCGTTTCAAGCTCCCCGTCATTGAGGAAGTAAAAATGCTAAACTGCTCAGATGGTGGTGTTTGGAGGAAGGGGAGCATGTCAGGTCCTTTCGTCCTAACTGAACGCAAACCCAAAACTAAGACCATTCAAGTAGGTCGTCCCTTTCTTTGTTTTCTTCAAAAACTCATGTGCATCGTTTACCAATTTATCTGACTGTCACCTGTGAAGCAACTTCGCATCAAAGCGTTTGAAAGTCTTACATTGGTGACTCCTAAAGAGGAGAAACCTGTAAACATACAAGTATAAAAGAGGATGTAAAACCTTAACCCAGTGGTAATCAATCAATCATCAATCAGCTGTTTCGTAACAGAACATAAAATGTCCTTTTCACGTTACTGTTTGTGTACAGATCAAAAGCGAACGAGATATCACGTGTTAATTTGGACAGAGCCAGGTTATCCGTTTCCCCCTGCTTCCAGTCTTTATGCTAAGCTAGGCTAACAAGACATCTTGCAACATAAAAGATGATTGTGACAAAGGTTTTGGCATTTTTTAGCCCTGTGTAACTGTCTGCAGGCTGTTAACAGACAGACGTATTTAAATAAATGAGCAGTGCCGTCAGTGTGTGGTCATTTTACACCTGTTTCTTTCATATTTGGTATCTTTGGAAACTTCTGATCTCCACAAGATTTCTCTCACCTCTTTTAGGGGCAAATAGCCGGGGACATAATGGGGAAGAACTGCACTACAGTGTTTGACAGCTTCACACAGGAGTTCAACGACTTGTACTTCTTCAGGCTGAACTGTCCCAGACTCAAGTACACTTTCAATGATGGAGTCAACATCACCGCTCAGTCAGGTGTGAATGGATTCAGTGATCAGAGGAAGGGCTTTGTCTTAAAAGTACAAATATTTGACTTAAGTTATTGCTCTCTCACTAAATCTTAGGCTTAGTGTGGGGAGTTTGAATGTGTGTTAGTTGTTTGTTTTCTTTAGCCACGCTGGAGATGGAAATGTATGCCACACTGAAAGATCTCAACAACTCTCGTATGGATTGCCATGAAATTTAGTTCACACCAAGAATGCTGCACATGTGCGGTCAAATAGTTGAAGATGTTGCTTTTTGTTGTCTTAAGCTGCAGTGGGTTGAGCTCTCAGTTACCCAACAAAAGGCTTCTTTCAGCTCATTATTTTGTTTTTCTTTGTCTGTAACTTCATTGTTTTGTTTCAGTTTTCCCACTTTCAGTGAAAAAGATCTTAAAACTCACTGCACACGACGGTCAGCGTCACACAGCAGACAGATAAAGTTCAACACGTGCTGGCGAACATTTAGCAGCCAAAGAGCCGGATGTTTTTCTCAGGAGCTGACGACCGAAAACAGACACACTTTCATCCGGAAACATGAATCCAAGTGACTGATGTGTAAAAAGAACCTGTATCTTTAACTGCATCTTTGTGATCTTTGTTATCTGTTTCCTCCTCCACAGACCCGTCTCCTCCCCTGCTGACCGACGTGAATCAGGTGTCAGAGGGAGTCCAGATGAGGCTGCAGTGTTCAGTCCCAGTGCCCTGCTCCATCCTGCCCCCCTCCCTCACCTGGATCCTCCAAAACAACTCCAGGCAGGAGCACACACAGATGCAGCAGGTGATGGATCGCGTATTTATTCATTCAGTGGACATTACATTACATGTCACCCAGTGCGACAGTGTGCGTTTTTTAACAGTTTTGGGGGGACAGTGGAGCTCAGAAGGTCCTGATAACTCAGCTGGGGAAGGAGCAGGTTCAGTCAGAGTCTACATTTGTCTCTCGTATAAAAAGACATTTCTCGGCACAGAGGAATAAATGATATCAGGCTTTGGATGTTCACACACAACTTGTTAAACCGATCAGTTGGTTTTGGTCTTTTCGTGGGATTTGTTGAAAATAAGAAAAACATAGAATAACGCCAGCCTTATTGTTTGAGTTTGAAATGTTTATAATTGAGTTTTATGCTACTTTATATACATACATATCGTCCATACACACACAAATATTATTACAGATTAAAACTTCCCATCTTTATATGTAAGTAGTTAAAATTAGCTTACATGAGTCATGATATTATGATATTAATGAGCATGAACAGTTTGCAGAGTGTTTTTTATTCTTCATCATATAGACATTTTGTTGACAATACTTAGTACTTTTACTTGCAGTATTTTATAGTGGAGTATTGCTACATTTACTTCAACTTATTTCACTTCTTCCTCCACAGCGTCTCAGTTATCATCCTTTTGTATAGATTAAAGTTTATTTCTGCTTCATTTCTTGGTTGTTTTTTGTCTCTGTATAATTCAACAGGTTAGGACATTAAAAAAAAGATATCTGCTGTGTTTTATTTCATGACGGTGACACATTGCATGAACATTGCTGTGTTTCCTCTTTCTTTTGCTAAAGCAGAATGTGGATGGACAGATGACCATGACGTCCACAGTGACCTTCATCGCCTCAGCCGACCATCACAACCAGACCGTCGCCTGTTCTGTCTCCTACCCGCTGACAGAAGGGGGCAGCACTCCGCCGTCTGCGACCGCTCGGAGACTCGACGTCCTGTGTGAGACGCTCTGTGTTTGTCTGCTTTATGTGAGCCACGCAGCGGTGGAGAGAGCACCACAGTGACCTCTGCTGAAGTAGAAGTATATGATGTTTTACTCATGTGGACATCAAAATGTGTTTAAATATATGTGACTAATATAATATTTAAAATGTCCTCAAGAGTGAAAAGCAAAAGAAGAGGAGAGAGTTCAAAGTTTGCTGACAATTCACTCCAGATGGTCATTTTATAATTATCAATGTGTGAGAGCCGACAGTGTTTTCATGATCTGATTCAGTGAAACTGCAGACGTAAAGAATTTCAAAGATTTTACTTTATCCCCCGGAGGAAATCCATAAATTCAAAAGCTGTATACATTACAGTATCTTACAATACCAATATCATACACAAGTACTGTACTTATATATATATATATACTGTATATATACACCACACACTGATGCATCAGTATTAACAACCTAATAATGGTCTTTATAATAATAATATCAGTCATTGGGGACATTTTACTGCAGTACTTTGAGTACATTGGCTGACAATACTTATGTACTTTTACTTAAGTAGGATTTTGAATGCAGAACCTTTACTTGTGGAGTATCTGCATACTTCTACCACCACTGATGAGGGGTCTTAAGATGATATCTACTACAAACAAGTCATTATATAGACAAGATTTATTCATACATATAAAAACTACGACAAGGCGTCACAAATAGACATGCCTTCGATTTAACGGGACAAAACGTTTTGAAGCCACTGTCTTTGACCACATGAACTGTGCAAATACTTAGTGCAGTAGTTCATTACTGACAGCTTTATTGGGGAAACACTGTAACTGAAGTAGAAGTAAGTAACTTAAAGAAGTTGTTTGTTCAGCTACAGAAGTACTGTAAGTAGAATTTGATTGTTTTCTTTCTTAAAGCTATTGAATGAAGCTCAGATTGATTGATGATTGAGTCAGTCATTAATTCACTGACACTTTTGACAAGTTCTTCTTCCTCCTTCTTCCTTCCTGCCTGCTTCATTATGAAGAATGCACTGACACTGACATGTCGGCCATTAAGTTGATGAATGTGTTAGACACAGCATTACATACTTTGGGAACACAGTGGACAGGTTTCAACAAGACGTTTGTCTGACTTGACCTGAAGGGGATTTTTTTTTGGCACAGATGGGAGAATTTCCTTAACCAGCGTTTAAAGAGCTGAACTTGTCTTAACTTGGTGTTGACGGAAGTAACGAAGCGCTCACGTGAACGACACAAGGTGCCATTGTTACTGTATTACAGGCAGTGGTACTGTGTTGGCGATAGAGGTGGAAGAAGTACTCAGATCTTTTTGTATAAGTAGAAATATTCTTATAAGTCTAAGCCATGCATTCAAAATTAAAAAAAGTAAAATTACAAAAGTAAAATACACTTCCAGCACCAAAAAGAAAAGTATTCATTATGCAGAATGTCCCATTTGAGAATAATGTATATTATATAATTGGATTATAATTTTGATGATAATAATTCTAATTACTTTATATACTGCTGGGTAGCTTGTGAATTTCCCCTGGTGATCAATAAAGTCTGATCTTATCTGAATGTATTTGACATGTAAGCAAACATACGCTTGTACGCCACGTCATTAAATATCTGTGAGATATGGAGGAAGTTGTTTTGCCGGTTATGTTTTAACACCGGATATCACTGTCTGTTTCCCGACAGATGCTCCGAGATTCACTGTGGTGACACTCAGCACGTCTGGTCCTGTTTCTGAGGGCCGTGTTGTGATGTTCACGTGTTCGAGCGACGCCAACCCCCCCGTGAGCCTCTACACCTGGTACAGAGTCGACGCTGGACAGGTATGTTTTACGTGTCCGTGACCCTTCAGGAAGGTATATTTATTTTGTCTATTCTATGGGGACAAAAGTATGTGGACAATGAACTCCAGATATTTTATTTTTAGTCTGGAGCTGTTTGAGCTCAGCATTCAATGATATATTAGATGATATTGTTCTTCCAACAACAGTTTAAGGGACCATGACGATACCCGTGCGGCAAAGCCAAGTCCATGAAGAAATGGTTTTCCCAGTTTGGTGGGACCTCAACCCCATCCAACACCTTTGGGATGAACTGGAACGCCAATTGCGAACCAGACCCATCACCCAACACCAGTGACCGATGTTCTGGTGGCTGAATGGGAAGAAATCCCTGCTGACACGTTAAAACCAGATGAGGGGAGGTTGTTACCAGCAGATTAATGTCCGTGGCTCTGGAACGACACGTTCAACACCTCACATACATAATGTTCGTGTGTCCACATACTTTTGGCCACGTGGTGTTTTGTAAGGACCCCAAGTTTGATTCCTTGTAATACTAGAAAATGGCGATCCATACTGTAAGGGGTATATTTATACTACGATGAGAGACAACTAGAATTTAAGCATATCTTATTCAGTAGGAAGTACGAAAACTAGATTCTCTCAAAAACACTTTTGCTTCTGTTGGATTGAGACATGTATGTGCTGAACATACAGCATGTGTCACTTCTCCTCACCACAGCTGACTAAGAAGGGGGAGGGAGAGATGCTGGTCCTACAGGTCAGTCAGAGGGACAGCAGGGTGTATCTGTGTGAGGCCCAAACCCAGAGGGGCTCTCAGAGGTCCAGACCTGTGACTCTGGACGTCAATTCCACTACAGGTAAACTTATAGTCCTCATTCTTTTTAACCAATACTGCTCTTAATCTGGTCCTCTGTCCATGTACAGCTGTGGAGAGTCAGTCAATCAGTGAATTTGGGGAACACTGATTCATAAGGGAACAAAATCCAATTCACTGGATGATGTTTCACCTCCTGCTGTTGTAGGAATTTATCTGAGATAAGATGTAAACAAGGAAAAAGTCTACAGTAAAATACACAGAAACTGAAGCCTGTGTTTCTACGTTGTTGAAGGTATATTTGTCATCTTTGTCGAAAATAGATGATGTGACGAGAGGTGACATGAAGCCACAAAGCAAAACTACTAAGTAAAGTAAAGGAAAGTGAAATGAGGGGAAGTGAGAGAAGGTAATGTGAAGTCAAGTCAAGTCAGTCAATGAAGTACGGTGAAGTGAAGTAAAAGAAATGAAGCTGAAAAGAGACGTAAAGTGAGGCGAGGTGGAGGAGAGAGAAATTAGTAAACAGTTTTGGTGTCCGTCGCTCAACACGAGGCAAGGTCATTTTATTGATTTAGCATATTTCATTATGAGCACTCTCAGTTTAACATACAGAAGGACGTCTTATTATCAAACCCATGAGAGAAGGGACTCGTTTTAAAACCTACAGAAGCCTGAACAGACCAGAATGCAACATACTGCAAAGAAGGAACGACTGCTCACATTCTCTGGAAAAAGAACGGAAAGAAGAAAATGGATAACTTAATGCAAAGCGATGCAAGTTGAGGGGAAAGCGAATACACCAAATAAAAAAGTGCTTGATTGCAAAATGAGTTGCATCACAGGTGGAAGATATCGTTCATCTGACATCACAAGGTGGAAAAAACCCCCAACAACAAATAACTTTTACTGGTTGTTTCCACAGAGATTTTCTTTTGAATGACTCTCAATAACCTGCTGTTCTGTCACGTTGTGTTTTTCAGGCAGCACAGAGTGTGTTGTGGCAATTCCTTACATTATATGTGGAGTGGTGTTGGTCCTCTACATCCTGACGGTTGTTGTGGATGTGTACAAGTATCAAAGGTGATAATATCTCCACATTTTACAGCTTAATTATTAGACACTCTCAGTAATTAAACCCCACATGCTGGTGTTTACAATTGATCTACTGCTCTGCCAAAACAAACCCTTCCTAGTAGTTCTGGTTAACATTCCTTCTCTGTTTGTTTTTCTTCTCCTCCCAAGTCTTTCCAGGAGGCTGAAGGTAAGAGGACATTTTTGACTTTGAACAGAGACGTTGACAGGCAGCCGGACAAGAGACAGTGTGAAAATGATACTAATACTGTATAGATCTGATAAGGAGTCCTGACGTCCTCGGCACGTCAGGGTCTAGTCACAGTCTCGTCTCGCTGACATCCTCTCGCTTTGACTGAAGCAGGAAGTCGGGGTGACTAATCTTTAAAAATGTAAAAGAAATGAGTCTCTCCCCTGCAGCATTCACAAAACAAACTATCTTTGTCTAATATCATTTTCAAAATATACAAGTACAAGAGTACAACAGTGCAATGAATCTCCTTATTAATTGTTATTTCTTTCATTTTCTCAGCAGATTGAGCTGAAGAGTGAACACACCTCCACTGATCTGAGGGCCTGCAGTGACTATGATCAACTTCAGGTGCCTTTTATACAATCATTTCCTAAATATATCATAATATGATCTCTCTGTTTGCCATTTAATTTCCTACCAGTGTTAAAATCACAAAACACTAGGTTCCAACACGAGGTCTCTAACTCTCTAACTGTTGTCCTACTGTACACATAACGGGTTACTTGTGAAAAGCAGGATTAATATTAAAGATGAATTGAAAGGAAGCAGGAAGAAAAGGGCGATGGAACAGATTTCTGGCATGTTGGAACATGTTCACATTATTATTATTATTATTATTATTATTGTTATTATTATTATAAGTTGTCAGAAAAGAAGGAAGCTGTGCAGGAGAAGAGCGAGAGAAACTGAAGTACCCATCATACCTAATGTCAAATACTTTTTCTGGATCTTTATTTAAATATTTTTTTCAGTAAATGTAATTTTAATTCTTAAATTTTATTAACTTTGATGACATAAAGAGTTATGAAATTAGTGAAGTCCCATTGCATATCATTAAATATCAATCAAGAAACAGTGCATAGTTTCATATAATGATCTGTGTGTTTCTTAAGCCTCAACAACCTATGACGATGACCTCTCCTGATGTTTCCAACTATGTGAACCTGAAAGAAGCAGGTTTAAAAAACCCACCGCAGCCAAAGTGGCCCTGAAGGCAGAGTTGGAAATACAGGGGAGCAGCATGGAGCTCGGCTCCCCTGGAAGAGACGCATCAGCTCCCCAGGAAGACTGATCCGAGGAATTATGGTGCCAACGGACATGAAAAGTTATCTTACTATGTTTTCTGTGAGAGCAACATTTGAGGTTGTGGGCAAACCATTTCCAAATGTATCTACAACATATTCTGTATTTACTTGTTTCAAGGACTATATATTTTGTTAAATCTTTTTGTTAATCTTTTTTTTTTTTACAGTGTGTATCCTGTTATTCATCATTATATATCAGTGTGTTTAAGGCTGCTAAAGTAAGAGAAAAGAAAGTGTCCATGATAAATGATAGAGACTTTAAGAGGTTAAAGATACACTGAAGTTTTAGGAGATGTTGAGACCTTTGGGTGATATAACAAAATCAACAGGTGCAGTATTGTAAAAACACGTGGAGCAGCATCCTGCCACATGTTGCTGGCATCTGGGACTTTTGGGCTATTTTTGACATCCATCACCAGATGTGCGCCCAGGACCATAAAAACCCTTCAACAACAGAGAAGACGGACGAAGCAAAAGTGCCAAAAAACTTTTCGAGCTAACGTGGAAACGAGCAGACGCAGACAGGCGTGAAAACATACTTCTGTCCTGGTTGGAAAAAGTAACAACTGCATAACATAACTGTCCATATATGATGACATAAACCCCCTGGAACAGAACCCAGAATGAGATCAGAGACATGTCGGGGTCTCAGACAGAACACCAAACTCCCACATCCTCAAGAAATTCCACAGGAAGCACTGACACGCCGGTTACTTCAATCTTTGCTTTGATTTCACGCCTCAGTTATTGTCTATGGGGAGATCTGGCTGTTGTCTGGCTGCCATGCTGAATTCCTGCCTAATGTGATGGTTTAAATTGGTGACAGTTTAGTCTGTGTGTTAGAAACAATGCAGCAGAGTGTTTGATCCCTAAAAATAGTCAAACAGTGTCAAAGCGTTCAGAGGCAAAACGCCAGAATGTGTCTTTTCATGCCTTTGCTGAAACTTTAGTGCGGATCCTGACTTGCATCATTTCATGTTTGGTCTTTTTCTCTGGCCGTGCTCTGTTGTTGCCAGTAATACATGTGATAATAAACACCTTCAGCAAGTTTTTTCAAACTTTCTGTGTGCTCACATCGGATTCAGCGAGCCAAAAAAAAAAGAAAAACCTGCGTCGGTCAGTCATTTGCATGCAGCCTCCCCCACTCGCCCATTCACAGCTGCATTCCTCACATTCCTCCATTCAACAGAGGTCAGAAAGGAGAGAGAGAGAGAGAGAAGATCAAAAGTAGAAGATATCCGGAACGTGGGTGTTTGGGGAAATTATTAGTGAGTCTGTGAAAACCACTATTGAGGACAAGCCCCCCTCGACCCCCCCTCAACGCACAGCCAGACACACGGCCTCTCCATTACCCCATATGGGTATCTTTGATGACAAAAGGAGGCCGGGCGAGTCAGCGCTGCAACCGTTATGACGTGTTTCCCTCTGTTTCCGTGCATCACTTTCACTGGCACAAAGTTCAGCAGTTCAGCATTTGATGCCAAACACCATCTGTGATCCTACTCCAGTCTGATGACAGCAGCATATATATATATTAAAAAAGAAAAAAAACCCACGAGAGTTTGGGTTTGGGAAGGCAGCTCTTGCGAATCAAGTATTGTGTATCCTGGTGGGTGGACATTTAACTATCACAAACATTTCAGAAGAAGCAGGAAACTAGTAGCTTCTTGGAAACTCTGCAACGTCATTCCTCAGATGCAGTTTTAACCCACTGACGATGCAGCTTTGACACAAGCCAAACCACCGTCTAATGAAAGTAGTGAGTAAGATAATGATGCTCCAGTTACTTACAGTTTAGTTTTTTAGCTGACACTCTCACCCAGAGTGAGTAAGTAGTGACTTATTGAACAGAAGTTTAACCTGCTCATACTCTGCCCTCTATGAAAATTTCCATACAACCAATTTGCAGTAATGAAGCAATAGTAGGAAAAGTTCTGCTGCCTGGAATATGTTTTTTATCATCATAACAAGGGCACGTTAATAGTAAATGTTTCTCTGAACTCTTCACTGCCATTGCAAAATGTACGAGGACACGTGGACTACTTCCCGTGCGACAGTGCTGACCACTGCACTGACACAAACTAGATCATCTATCATCATCATTAGGATTCATTGCAGGGCTGTTGTATTGGACTGGGTTCAAGGCTCATCATCATTAGGTGTACCTAACTGGCAACTGAGCGTCGGACACGTTTCCGTGCTGATCAGCTGGTTTTGGGACAGTGATTCTAAAAACCGAAGTTACTCTGCCACCTGTGAAAACAACTTTTATATCTTTGAGGAAATCAATCTTTTGAGAACCAGACATCCATCAGCTGCAGTAAATACAGAACCTTGTGATGCCACCAATATCTTTGCACAGGTATCCATAGAAACTGGGGCATCGATATCATTTCATCGACAGCTGTGTCTCTCTGAGCCTGCAAAGCAAACATTAAAGGAATAATCCACAGAAACGTTTAATTGTCTAATATCCGCCCCATGTAGGTTTAAAGGTGACTCTGTTCCAAACAATCGTCGCTTCATTGGGAAATCACTAAATATGCTACTTCCAGCGACGCTGCTGAGCGATGAACAGGTGATAGTGTGACATGAAAGTATTTAGTCGTTAGGAGCGTTTGGAACAACAGCGGAGGAGTTGATTATACTGTCAGAGTGGTTTCAGTTTATGTGTTTATTCACTGCTTTGACTGTCTTTTCAAATCATCGTCTTGAACGAGCAAGATACACAACGTTCAGAACCACGTGGCGCTTGATGAGCAGAACATCTTAAACCTTCACAAAGAGACCAACGTCTGCAGCAGTCGCTTCAATGCAGCTACGATACATGAAAGCTTCAGCTGTACAAACGTTAATGAGGCTCTAATCAATATTAACACTGACTCAAAAGGTGTCGACTCTGCAGACTTTATCGTCTTTTAACTCAGTGAAACCAATCGGGAAAGCTGCGAGTCGGACACATGAACAAGGAGCTGAAACTCAACTGCGGAGCTCCGTGAAGCCGAGGGGATGATCAGTACGAGCGACTTGTTTTCACGTTGTCATTTGAATCACTGTTAGTATGAACATATTGCTATAGCTGCTTCAATCAGACCACAACCAGGATCAAACTGAAACGGACGCATGACTGAAACAGAGAGTTTCCTGCCACAGAGATGACTTTCACTGAGGGGAGGAAAAGCCTTTGGAGAGCAAAGTTTCACCTCTGCAGAATTTCACAAGTGTAACCTCAACTTCCTGAAAACAAGGATTAAGTCTTTTTTTTTTTATTTCTTTGGTAAAATCAAAATAACATTTTAAAAAATCTTCAAAACTCTAAAATTCCACAAGAGCAAAAAAAACAAAAATGAAAGTGTCTAAAACCAAAGCGAGTGACGTGTTATTAAACCACCAAATGCAATTCTGTAATTTCTGTAATTTCTGTTTCTGTTATCCACGTCACTTTTATTAACTTGATTACTGGCAGGAAGCCACACTGGAGGCTGCCCAGTATGACCACAGACTTGTAACTGGTGGAGCAGCTGGAGGTCAAGAGCGTATTCATTGTGGCTTCAAGTATTTCACGTCACTGTGACAGGAGGAAGGGGGGTCTTTGTTTACTTTAGTTTATCATCTTTCCTGTATTTATTATTAATGGACTGTGCTGTTGGGATGTCGTCACTTCATCTGCACGCTTGACTTTTCCCCTTTTTTCCTGTTAGTTTTACCATTTTCTGTTGTTTTCTGCCAAAACTATATACATCAGAAGACATTTGGAAATGAGATAAGAGGTTTCAGTGTCCAAAACTTGTAAAAGATAAATGATCTTTTCTTCTACTTGTCATTTTTCTCCTTGCTGGGTCTTCATTTTACTTACTTTCTGGCATTAAGCTCAGTTTTACGTGTGAGCAAGAGACAGAAGACTAAATTAAACAGAACTAAAGTAAATGTGGTTAAACAAAAGAAGAAAGTGAGGTGATGACACGAGGCTGCAGAGGGAGGAGGAAGAGGAGGAAGGACAGAGGGGAATTGCTCAATTTTGTATTTTCTGATTCTTCTATTTCATTTTATTTATGATTTGTTTGATTCAGAATCAACAAACAAAGAAATTTGAAGCTTTTTCAGATGAGGGGGGTTAGAGGAGGAGGGGAGGGGGGGGTTGGCTGTCCAGCGTGGGCGTGATGCTTGAATGGCGACGATGGCTGATGACTCAGGTGATGTGTCATACTCTATGCTATAAAAGGGAACTTTTACATTTTGTCCACACACACACAAACACACACACTTACAGTACACACACTGGACTCAGAAAGAGGTTTGTTTACTTCAGCGGCAGCAGAAAGATGAAATGTAAGTTTGTTTATGGTACTTTCAGAGAGTGAGTGAAGATGTGTGTTTAAGTGTGTGTGTGTGTGTGGAGGGGGGGGGGGCTTACTGCACGTGGTCTTCACTTTTACTTTGAGCCTGAGTGAGTTTGAGAGAGAGTCTGTGAGTGAGACAATCAATGAGTGAGTGTGTGACATTTGGGGCTGAAACACAATGTTAGCTGCAATTTAAAGAGCTCAGATGTGATTTTCATTTGAATTTCTCAAATAACGCGCTGTTTGGTGTAAGGTTGGGCTGTGATTGGCTGGTCCTGTGTGTGTGTGTGTGTGTGTGTGTGTGTTAGGGGTTCCCCTGAGTACTTTGAACTCGTCAGCAATATGCTTGTGTGCAGCAGCTTCAGACTTATTGTAGTTAAACTGTAAAACATGTTTGCTTGAATATTTACAGATATATTATCTCAGCTTTATTGTTGCAATATTCTCATTTCAAAAGTTAATCATCAAGTATGGAAACATGCAAGGAGTGTCATGCCGGGATCAGGCTACACAATATTTATTTGGTGATCGTTTTGCCAGATTAGGAGATCATAGTCATAAATTCTTGGTGTGGCTCGGCAGAGAGACCACGACAGCCTAATGTTTGACTCCGACCAATCAGAGCTTTCACAATCTGCGTGACGTACGCAGTACGTTTGTGCAGGTGAATGAAAGTGAAGCTGGAACCATTCGTGGTCACTGGGCAGTGAAGGTGGTCTTTTTCCTGAAGGGTGAAAGTGTGGATGGTGAGGTCATATTATGGGATTGATATTGTGTTGCCTGAATTCGACTTTCCACTCAAAGACAACTAGTCGATTACTAACTAATTACTAACTAAGTAAACCTGGTGACTAGTAACAAAAACAGGAGCCGTTAAGCTCTAAGTGTGTGTGTGTGTGTGTGTGTGTGTGTGTGTGTGTGTGTTTGATGAAACACATGAGTCAGGTAGGCAGACAGTGATGTCATCATCGCACATCATCAGTGCACTTACTGTAATGTAATTTGCACTCTCACTGCACATCGTGGATCGTGTATCAAGAGATGGAGTCGGTGTTGCTGCCAGCCTGCCCCAGTGGTCAACGTTGGTACTGCAACGCAAACCACAGACCACCTGCATCAAATATTGATGTCACACTGTCTGTCATGACACATGAGGAAATAGGACACTGCAACATGTGAAACAGCACTTATCAGCTCATTTAATAGAATATCTGATGTTATCATTACTGATACTGGACAGATGTTTTTTAGGTTAATTTCCTTAATTCTAGATACACAGGGAACAGTTTTGGGGATTTTTTATATTTGTTTTTTTTTAGCAAAGATGTAATGTTTAAGAGTTAGCGGCCTCAAAGCTTAGCATTCACACACATCAGAAAATACAAAACAATTAGCCACGATAGAGGCTGTCAAAAGGACAATGGTACGTCTGGTTATAAACTGGTTTAAAAAGTTTCACTTCTCTCTGAACACAGTTTTCATGAGAGTGCACCAAGCCTACTGCATTTCTGTGTGACGGTAATATAATTTAAAACTGGAGTATAAAATTATATGCAATCACTGTACTTGCCAACATGCCAAAACACGACCCCGACCATCTAATATGATGATTCACAGATGTCTTCGCTCTTGTTGTTGCCAGGTGAAAAACGCTCCTGGTTATCTTGTAAAGTTGTTTATGGCAAACATGTTAGCAAACAGTTGCCTATTTACACATCCACAGAGCAACATCAGCGTTCATTTGGAGTCGTGTCCAATATTCACTCCTCTTTTAGCTCTGTTTTTGGTCTCTACCAACTCCTCAGGGAAATATCTGGTTGTCTAGCTGCTAAAAGCTCCACTGTGTTGACAAGCCGGTCGCTAACTATGTCTGTCTGTTTGGTGCTGATTAGGTAGTAGTTTTTATTTTACCTGCCGCTGCTGGAAACAACGCTGAGGAGAGCAGTGAGAGCGCACAAAGAGAAAACATTAAATAAAACCAAAACAATATGCTGTAATACACTAAAAAGCTTTGGAATGAAAGAGTTAGGTGATAATTTGCTGTGGGTTCGTCACATTATTCATATATTTTGAGTCTTTTCACCCCATAGATGAAGCATGGAATGAAAAACAAAATTCAGAAATACAAGATTCACATAGCATTTAAAAACACCTAAAGAAAACGCGTATCTACGTCACAGTGACCGTGTTAGAAAGTCATCTCCACATTACACTCGTGGTTTGCCAGCTGACAGTTAACAGTTTCTTGGTTAGTTTTGGTGGAAGTTGACAGGGCATGTGAAGGGCACTTCCTGCCAGACGCCATTCACTTCTGTTCAGAGGTTCATTAAAAGTTCTTGGGAGTAAAGGTCCGGTGGAGGAAATGAGACGTTCACTGTGTCAGAGAGAAAACAGGAAACTCCAGCGTTTCTGCGCCGCATCTGACACGAACTAGAACGGAAACAGTGTGCGAGTGTGTGAGACGCTGCATGCGTGTGTTGATGTTTCGTGTGTGAGTGAGCGTGCGCTGACGAAATAACCTGTTAAATACATCAAAGACGGCCAATTCACTCTGCTTCTTAAGCAGTTCTGCTCTGAGCCGTAATGCTGTCACAGCTGTTTACTCTGCCAAATACATGACTGTACACTACACTGCCGGGGGATGTTTTTCTAGCATGACAGAGGCTTTTTGCTGATGTCTTTCTCAGTAAATTTCCAATAAACCTTCTGAAGTTATTCCAAATTTCCTGTTTGTGTCCTTAGCTGACTGAAAACTCTTTCTTTGGATGGAGAGAAATGGTGAAGTAATACTGGGGTGTATTGGCTGAAAGCTGTAAGTGCCCTCATTCACTGGCCAGTTTTGGATGCTTGAGTGAAAGAATGAGCTGCAAGTGAACATCTGTTTATTATCATGTGTTCAGTGTTTAAACATTGCTCCGCTTTGGAGGCAGAAATCATCTTATTGGTGCAGTTTTTCATGTTATGAGGTCATTAGAAGTGAAAGGTCTCACTTCCAGATGTTACCTCACATCAACTCACCTGAGCTAACCACACCTGTCTGCCGTGGAGACGCAGTCAAACAGACGAGCCGTGTCACTTTTGGCTTGAAGTCGATGTCTCACTCACAGTGAGACGCATATGATACACTATTTTATTTTTCTTTGTTGAAGAGGAGGCAGACAGAGGACGGTGCCATATTCCAGACCTGATTTTTAATCAGTGGAAAAAGATTATTTTGTCATGCTACGATCGGAAGATTTGCCATGACTCTGCTGCCGTTCATTAGAAGAATTAATTGAATAATATCAATGAAAAACTTTCTTTCTATAGCAACTTTAAAGGCATAAAGCATTTATAAAATAATTAAATCAACAACTGCATCAAAAAAACAAAACAAATATAGCAACAAGGAGGACGTGAAATAGAAACAATGAAAACCAAAAACACATCCGAAGTCTTCGTTTACTAAACAGTTTCTGTTAGTGAATGGGACGTATAGATATTCAAATTAAAACAGTTCGTGTAAAGTCAAACAGGTACAACTATTTTTATACCAGAAACAGCCTCAGTGGACTGGACCTTTTCTCGCAGTGACCTTTGACCTTACACAAAAACAGAGAGCAGTTACTGCTGTTAGTGTTTGAATGACAGTAAAAGTGTTTAAAGAGCACCGTGTCAGACACTCATAACAAAGTGGATGTTTTCCCTCTAAAGAGAGCAGCCTGAGGCGTCTGCCCGCTGATGTCACCTCGCAGAGATTAATCTGAGTCAGACCTCCCCGCCAGCTCCCCTCTCCTTTTCCAACAGGAGGCCCAGAGCAGGCTGGGAAAAAAAACCCACAGCATACCTCTCATTCCTTCACCCTGATCTAACGCTAACGGACACTTCATTTCTTTGTTGGCCTGTGTTATGGGATTTCTGAAGTTGCATAAACCAGCGGATAGATTTACAGACATGAACTAATCTTGATTAAAGTGTTATTTCCTTGAATGGAGGTCATCATTGATTAAGGAAGCTTAACAGAACGAGACAAAACAAACACAGAGGATTTGGGGGGGAATTAATCATTCTCAGATTGAAGAGATGACAGCAAAACACAGGGAAGTGTTCAAACAAGGAGGCCCATTCATTCAAGGCAGGTTGGTTTGTAGAGCACCTTTGAATAACAAGGTAATTCAACGTTCTCCTTGCAAGACAGAAATCAGGAGAGCTTAGCTTAAAGCTTAACATTGCTGCTCTCCACGTTCATGGGCCTCCAGTCTCTGATTGACACCAAAGTCTTCAAACCAAATCATCAAAATAGGACGTGGCCCGTAGAGTGTGAGTGTTTTGTTGATTTTGCGCCTCTGTTGGTAGAACAACGACACACTAATGTTATTTTTCCAAGTTTAAAAAACTATATGATTAAAGCTGCTTATCAAAATGTTTCTATCAACCAGGGGTCACATGACTGTGCATGCAGAACTATCACTGGAGTCTGAAGTTCATCTTAACGGCTTCACGGAGCTTTTCAACGTCATTCCGCTCATTGTTTTGGTTTCACAGCCCACAACTTCTTCGTCATTAACCTCATTCAAGCAGCAGCAGCAGCAGCAGGAGACTGATTTCAGTGAAACCCAGTGTACACTACCACCTGCCCAGCACCAAACAGCAGACAGACACAGTTAGCAACCAGCTGGTGAACATAATGGAGCACTTAGCTGCTAAAAGTAGAGTGAATATGTGACTTAGATTTCTCAGGTGGTAAGAAACACGACTCCACACACATCATGACTTTATGAAGTGGAACTGTAATATGTCGGTGTTGTGTTTACAGCTTCCTCTGCTGTGATTATAGATCATGCTACATATGTGAACTGACCTATCAACCTACTGAATATGTTTACCAGAAATACAAATGATCAGTCTACAGAAATCTGTCGGCCTATATTCTCTTTCACATTCAGACACTGAATATGATGACTGTAAATCAGTGTCTGACCTATTTTGCTGCCTAAACCTTCATTCACACTGCAGACCTTTAATCTGAAATCTGAACCGCTGCTCTTATCTGATCTGTTCATGTCTGGATGACAGGATGCAACTTATATTTGATGCAGTGATGCTGCTTTGGAGTAAATGAGCCTTTCTTGGTTTGATCTCATTGTTTTTCTTGTTCTTTGCGCACTGTAATCACTGCTCAGGCGGGTGCCTAAAATTATGAAAGGAAGTCAGATAGATGGTTTACAGTTTAAAAACTGAAGCATTCACCAAAAGCAGAATACAGCTGCCTCTGGGTTTATCTTGTGTGACTTGTTTGACAAGTTTTCTAGATTTAGGTTGGAGATAAAAATGTGTTTGCATGCAGCTTTGTGGTTTTCTTACTGATTCAGAGACACCAGGTTGGGTCAATGAGAGCAGAGTAAATGTGAGTTGCTACCCTCTCCCCCTACGAAGCGAGTGCAGCCCAGTAGCCACCTGCTGTGGGACTCTGTGCAGTTGTGGGTGCAGCCAGCTGTAAACACAGTGAGCAACTACTGCTGAATGTTATCCTGCTGAGTCATTCTCTTTGAAATAGAGACTCTTTACCAATTATGCCTTAAGACCTAAGAAGTGCGGTGGCCAGGAGAGGTCCACACACTGCAGCTTCAGAAAACACATGCAAATACAGAAACACGTCACTAACAGTTTGATCTTTTTCTTGTCTTTTCAGTAATTCATGACTCCACCCCTTGTCTTCTCCACCTGCTGCTATTGGCTGAGCTGTTTGCCCATTCATCATCTCGTCCCGCCCACAGTTTGTCCCTCTGTGGCATGTTTGCATCAATGATCCCTCAGGTGGACAGGCTGATGAACTTATCCAAAAAACTCCACGACTTGGTGAGATTTCACTGTGATTGTGATCACGTTTTATCTTCGATCTGTGCTTTTTGAAGATGTCACATACGCAGAGATCAAATCTTTTAATACCAGATGTATCATGATGTAGTGTACAATAATATAGTAACTTTAAAAAATACTTTGCAATGAAACAAAAGCAAAGAAACAAACTTACAAAGAAGTCGATACAGTGGGTTGATAGAAAATACAAATAAACGGACAAAAATCATTGATTATTGCAATGAATGAATGTTTTTTGCCTATTTTAACCAAATTATTAAACAATATGTACAGTATATTTGTATATGAGTATTCAATTATGTAACCGTCTGTATATAGCAGACATGATTATTACTTATAAGTACAAGGTCCCTGTAAAAGGTCATAGTTTAGACAGACAGACTTATAAATAGGATAAGCAAAATAATAAAATGTTTTTAAAAGCAGTCAGTTTATTCATATGACTGTTTTAAGGTGGAACTTTTCTGTTTAAAATCCCAGTTATATCTTGGAAATGTTTTTAAGGCAACCTTCTCGTCATGTTCCCAACAGACAGATGAAGAACTCGTAAGCTTTGACGGTGTGGAAAATAGGCTGGATGGTCTTCCTCACATCCAATTCTCTGCTGACTATTTCAGATCACTGAAGGTAAAGTTTCTGGAATCAAGGAATTAATTTCTCCACAACACTTCCCTACTGTAGAAAGGTTTGCATAATTCATATTTTCTCTGTGTGTCTATTGAATGTCCCCACAGGTGAACGAGTCCCTCTCCCAGCTGTACGTGTTCACTCAGTCCTTCAGACTGCATGTTGACTGGTTGCAAACAGCCAAAAGAAACGTCGGTTTGTCCTCCCAGTCAGCTGAGGGTGCCAGCACTCACCTCCTGCAGCTTTCCAACCTCTTAAATGCATCTCTTCACCAGGTGAGAAGATCGGTATGGTTTGGTTTGTTTAATGGATTATTCGGAAGATCATTTCACACAAAAGTAAAAAATTATGTTTTAAAATTAAAAGAGAAATAGTAAATTAATGACTTTTTACTCTGGGAAAAGTCATAATCAGTCCTAAAAAGGGACATTTTAAAAGGAAATATCATGACACAGTAATCTGTAAATGGAAAATCACATCTCAACACATCAACTCATCTCATTTGGCTAAGTATCATTTGGATTTGGAATAAAGGAGGTCCTTGTGGAACTGTCCTTCTCACAGACAGAGAAAGGAGAATATTAAAAAAGACACACAAGAGATGAAACAAGAACAAAGGCGAGACAAAAGAAGGATGTGGCTGAAAATTAGATGCTAAAAGTATGTAAACTGTCAAACTAAGAATGTTTGAAGTGTGGAGTGTTAATTCTTGTCGTCCTGGGGGGAATTTCCCATTCAACTCAGGCCGCGCAAATGAGTCCATTGTGCAGTTAAAGGGAAAATAATTTGATTTGACTCCCAAGCTTCTGCCTGAATCTCTAAACCTTCACCATTCCTTCTGTCTTCAGATCAGCGAAGAGGTTCCTCAGTCACCGTCTCCCTCCCTCCCCGTCGTCTCCACAGCCTTTGATGTGCTCCAGTTCTCCGTTGAGATCTCTGAACAGTTACAAGCCTTTTGTAACTGGTCAAAAAGAGTGTTACGGATTCTCCGTAAACTATCCCCCTGCCATAAACATTAGGCCTCGAAGCCTCAAACATAAGCAATGCTAATGTTTTCACACAGAACCACTTTGCGTTAACTTTTAACTTATCCAGTGAAATATGTCAACATCTACTTGATGGATTGGCACAAAATTTGGTACAAACATTCGTGGTCCCCAGAAGATGAATCCTACTGACTCTGGTGATCCCCTGACTTTTCCTCTAGCGCCACCATGAGGTTGACATTTGTGGTTTTGTGTGAAATATCTCAGCAACCGTTAGGTAGATTGCCATGAAATTTGTTACAGACATTCATGTCTCCATCCGGATGATTTATAATCTTTGGCAGTCCTCTGACTTTACATCTAGTGCCGCCACCAACATTTCAATATATCTTATACTTTGGTTAATGATAAAAACTAGTGACATTCCCATCAGCGTCTGCGTGTTTTGAGCTGTGTAGCAAATGTTAGCATATTAGCGCGGTAAACAAAGATTTTTAACACAGTAAACATCATTCATGCTTAGCATTAGGATGTTAGCATTTTCATTGTGAGCATGTTAGCAGTTAGCTCAAAGCACCGCTGTTCCTAAATACAGCCTCTCAGAGCTGCTAGCGTGGCTGTAGACTGGTGGTCTTGTTTACAAATGATGATGTGCAGGATGTGCAGGATCCGCGGCAGGGTCTGATTTAACACATCAAACAAATAAGGAGTTACATAACTGCAGAGCTGAAACTGTTCTGAGGTAATACTAGCAAGATGTTGAGTTCTTGATTCACTGTATGGGTACTTTGGCACTCTGTTTACACAGGTTTTCAACTCTGTGTAGGCCGTCACATTACCATCTATTTTATCGCATGTGTTGTATATGCCACATTTTACACGTAGCCTTTCAAAATGTGCTGTACTAATGCACTGTGCAGAGTTACTCCCACCTGTGACCTTTACTCCCTTTGAGACTGTTTACAATCACAGTGCCTGCTAAGTGTTAATCTACTCAATGAGCTAAATGACCAGAAAATGTTGTGGAACAATTAATATTTTTCTACTGTTGTTTTTTTTAACCTATTTAGGATGCTATTTATGAGCTTTTTATATTATGTATGTGACAGTGTATAGTGTGAGATGCAGGCATCTCACTTTTTTTCTATGGGTAATTAATTATGTAATATTTAATAATATTAATAATAAAGTATTGTCATACTGTAGTGACTTTTGCAGTACTATTTATACATTTTTTATGTTTTGTTTTTGTATGTTTTACATGAAGTCATTAATAAAGTTTTACACTTGAAACAGAGATCTGATGATGTACTGTACTGGTTAACATAATTACACTTTACATTGAATCTGTGATCTTATCCAAACACCTGAACAACTGTGGAGGTGGAAACAAGTTAAAGACGTAGGGAAGTTTGCTAATGCTTTATTTTACGAGTCAGTACATTTCTAATCATTTACCAGGAGGTTTACTGTAAACAACTGTGGAATTTGGTTGTAATTAAAATAAATAAAACTAATTAAGCTCACTCTGACTGTGTTATAAAACTCCACAAACCCTCGTAAAGCACTGAGAGCGTCCACACAAGGCTGGGTGACACACATGGGAATGTACAGACCACTGCTGCTCAGCTGTGAGCTGTGTGAGTGACCTGAAGTAACACACAGTGACTTGCATAATGCCAGCGTGTTGACATGTGGCCACAGACAGATGATCTCACACACTGACAGACTTACCCTGTAACTAATGCCGGCCTCCAGGGAAAGTCTGAGTGGTCCTGCAGTTGTACGTGTGGTCACTGGTGGCAGCTGAGAGCCGGATCTGAAACCCACAGGGGGGTCTGGGTGTTAGAGGAAAATCCTTTGGCTGGAAAAAGAGAGAGAGAGGGAGAAAGAAAGAAAGACATGTTTTGTATGCAGAGCGCGAGAGTGACAGGTGATAATTTGTTGACTGACAGATCAACAGCTAAATATTATCTGGATGTCACAACAGGACAGAGAGGGAACAACACACATATTTTTCCATGCTTTTCATCTGCAAAGGGGATGGGACAGTAACTGATATAACAAAATACTGATTAAAATAATAGTTACAGTCCTTGTCACCTCACTGTGTGTCTGTTATATGCAATGAAACCACTTTTACTTTCGATGAAAATGTCAAACAAAACATTGGACTTTAACATGAGAGGCCGCTGATCTTTCTGTGACCACATTCTTGTTATTGTAACCATGACAACAAAGCTCCTCTAACCTTAACAAAATAGTAATTTTAATTTTCCCTTAACCTAACCTAAGTCATGTTTGTGCCTAAACCTTACCAAACCTTAACCACAATGTTGTCAGATCGTAAAACAGGTTTAGTTTTCA
Source organism: Enoplosus armatus (assembly GCF_043641665.1). Lineage (NCBI taxonomy): Eukaryota > Metazoa > Chordata > Actinopteri > Centrarchiformes > Enoplosidae > Enoplosus > Enoplosus armatus. The sequence goes on from NC_092195.1 coordinate 19,510,395, forward strand.
GCAGTGAACATCTTAAGAAGGCACATACAAATGATGCCGTCGTCCTGCTGATGGCGTGTTTTGTTGTTTAATTTGGAGAATTTGTCGCTTATGGTACAGCACATATCTCAGCGAGGTACCTTAAATAAGGTCATTTAAATACTATTATTTTGGCAGGAGACTGGTACTGTACATTCCAGTACTTACCAAGATTACCAAGATTATGTTGCATAACTCTGGCAAAGATAATCATATCGTGAAATTTTAACATCAGCACACGCCTGGCCGGCATACTGCAACATTCGACTGTTATCAAGACATTGAAAATCATCACACATGAGTCCCATGACACATGGTTATACTGTGCAGTCCATGCAAACACACGTATGAAGACTATTAATGACATGATGCCTACCCTCCCAACCATTACCTTAAACTTTAACCTAAAAACTTTAACACTCAAACTAAAAGTACAAGAGCGAGCACACACACACACACACACATGCAAACATGCACATAAGCACACACACATGCATGCATGACACTCTTCAGGATCCACCCTGCGGTGGAGCAGCAGCAGAGGGGGGACAGTGGGAGGAGTGGAAGTGAGGACAGATCACTTTGAGATAAAAGTTGCAGCAGCAGCAGACATGAAATCCTCCAACACGCTCGTCGGACAGTTTGGAGAGTTTCTCCACTGACTGCACGCTGCAACCAAACTCTTGCTGCAGCAGACTGAGACTCCCACGGCTTTGAGCTGTAGGTGGAAGGAGGACTCAGCTGATGAAGATCTGTGAAGGATCTCCTGACAGGTGCACTTGCTAAGTGAAGCGCAGGACAAACTTTCATGTTGGACAGATTTCTCAGTGAAGATCAACGGCGCTGAACTGAACCGAACCACAGCTGCAACATGACAGTAAGTCAAACCTGCTGCTCCGAAACCAACATGAGGAGAGTTTTCAGAGATTACAGGGTCAGTCAATATGTGCAGCTTCTGAGTTCTCTATCTTCTGCCTTCACCCAAATATAATGGAGGTGAATGGAATTTAATTTGTGGTGCTCACAGCATTGAGCACCTCTGTGAATAATTTTCATGGGAACTACTTTGTAAAAGTAAACAGTTTACAATGTGTTCTGTGGATCATCCAGAGTAACAGATATTCTAAAAAGCGAAGTTTCTGGAAGCAGAAATCTCAGAGACAAATATGTCACAACCAACGAATAAGAACAAGACTATCTGCATGAAGAGAAACCACTAGAGGTAAAAAAATATGTATATTTATATGGAGTTTGATAGTTGAATCATTCCCTGAGAAGGCACAATACAAAAAGATGTACGTATATTTACCTATTTTTAAATAGCAAATTAACACATTTTAAATCATATTTAATGTCTGCTGCAGTACGACTTTACTTGAATTGATTTTAAACCAATTTTAGAGGCATAAATGCATTTCGTGCAATATAATCTTAACAGAAATGACAAACACAAATACAGATAGAGACACACCCATTGAGTGGCCCATATTAGGAGATATTTTAACAATTATCTCTATCATGATTATCATCATTACAGTACATAATGGGCTTTTGTTGCCTTATGATGTCATAATCTAATAGGAGTTTGATGTTTAAATTTGCAACTCTTTTAAAGAAAATTTCAGGTTGCTATCAGATTTTTACATTTAATACTAATTGGCATCGTTTTAATCTGGAATCTGAATTGTTGGTATGCATATTGAGGCTTTGGTGTCTCATTTAACATACGGCACAAAGATTTATGAACCAGAAGTTGTTTTACATTTCATTCATCTACATCAACTCATTCCTCTTTAACTTGAACACTTCAGTACTTGATGTCAGAAATTAATTACATTTTTCAGGTGTTGTTTTCTTCACACAGATAATGTTTAATAATCCTGAAACCTGGTAATGGAATGTAAAATGATTACCACATGTATTTTATCGATCATATATTGTTTAAACACAAGTAGAAAACGTATGTTCATGATATTTTACATGCTAGCTCTTATGGTAAACACGTTTAGTCAGTTTTCCTGACACACACACACACATACATAGACAGAGAGAACAACTTGTCATTCATCACACTGGTGTTTGTGGTCCACGGAGATCCATTTCCGTGTAGAGGACATCCTCAGGACATCTATCTCTGTCACACACACACACACACACACACGTCATTACAGGTCCATCCTTGTGTGTCTGTCTTATGTAACGTGGGCGTCCCACAGTGAAGCTGTTGGAGTTGTTCTTTGCTGGCTCAGGCTGGTGTCACCTCCTCTTACACTTGTCTAAACCCGACCAACTCTGAGCGCGTCAGCTATGCAGCTCACTGAATACCCTCTTAACCCCTGATCCTCCGCGCTGCGTGGCTCTCGTATTTTAATGTTGGTGGTTTTATTTATTTATTCCAGCCATGTTTTGATTAAATTTCCATCCTTTTATACAAGTTTCAAGTTACAAAATCATACTTTCCGATTCAATTTGATCAGTTTCGAGGAGATTTTAGAAACATTTCAAACAAACTTTTAAATCTTACCGTCGAGAACTGTATGGAACTAGCTACATATGTCACTATTTTATTTATAATAACCTAATAAAATGTTAGGAACAATGATAAAAAAAAGTGCTAAAAGAAATAACTGCCATGATAAACACAATCATTCCAAGATGTCGGCCTTACAGTGGGTGTTACAAACGTTTGTCTCAGACCTGAATAGCTCAGTAATTAGAGAACGGCACAAACACTCAGAGGGTTAGAGTTCAGTTTCCACGCTAATAATATGTTCACCCTGATGGATCAGACGTCGACCATATGGCAAAACATTGCTCTTGAATCATCTTGAATCGAAAATGTGTATGTTTTGCTTAGTAAATGTAAAATGTTTAGCCAGACAAAATCCTCACATTTGGTCATAAAATCTGACCAAAATGTTGCATCCTTGAGTTTGTGATTGTTGGTGTGAACGAAGCCTCGGCTGGGATTCAAAGTATCTGTGTGCGGCACATTTGCGGCTCTGAGTTGGTCTTTAATGAGCTGTAATGAGCTGCCCCGTGTCTGGATGTACGCTGACACCGAATCCCAGCCTGGGCCCAAGGGTGCCAGCTGTGGTGGAAACATCAACGTGCCACCAGACAAAACAAAGCTCAGAGTGTGAGTGTGTGTGTGTGTGTGTGTGTGTGTGTCAAAGGACTTCATGGGGCTATTAACAGACATGTTTATACCCATGGATCAGTGTGGCTGACATCGCCATGGCGACAATCAACACGGCAGAAACATTCTCATTAACATAGTTATTTACTGAATGTACCTACCCACATTACAGTTATCTTGCTTAGCTTGTTAGTTATGTTTACAGTAGCAGTTCAATAGCCATGCAGGCCTGTAGATACAGAAGTTAGAGTAATTTTACAACAATGTTAGGATGGATTGTTTTTGATCCCTTGAGTTGACATCAGCAAATACATTTCAGAGGAAACATAATGCCGACTGGACTATGTTTTCTGTCAACACAGTGAGCAAATTGGTTAAAATTAGGGATAGATCGTGGTCTTGGATTAATACACAAAGTGTCAGCAGTGACTTGAAGCACAAAAAAAGACATTTTTATTAACATCTAACTGAAACCACATTCTTTCGCTAACCTTAATCAAAGTGCTTTTGTTGCCTAAACCTGCGTTTTCATGTCATTCACCTTCCTGTGACGTTGCCTCTGGTCCAGGCAGCGAGTATGTAAATGGTAAAACAATTTAGTGCTATATAACGGCAGTTTGTCGACAGGGCCCTTCATTACATGTCAAGGCAAGAGAGTTAAGATGCATCTTAACCTTGCCGTGTAGGTTTGTGCTGGAACCAATCTTGGACCTTCTTGGAGACAGGTCTGAGATCAGTTGAGGAGTTCCCATGTCAAAATGACCACCGTCAAACCCCATGTCAAAAACACGTCTAATAGTGTGAGTCTTCTTCACGTTTCAGGTTTGTAGTCATCTAAAAAACCACATCTAATGTCAGTGTTTCGTCCAGGCTGCCACGAAGCTTCTGGATGAGATGTGCCATCTAACGGCTCAGTCTCTGACCGCAATGGACACATCGGAGCACTTCAAGGTCCTAAAGCTCCTGGGTGAAGGCTCGTACGGCAAAGTCATGCTGGCTGTACACAGGAAGAGAGGTGAGGGGGGAAACTAACACTTGTTCATTATAGCCTTGACAAAGAAACCCCCCACATCAATATCTCTCCCTTGTATCCTCCAGGTACTCCGATGGCTCTGAAGTTCTTCCCTCGTGGGTCCACCTCTCTCTTCTCTTTCCTGAGGGAGTATAACCTCTCTCTGTCGTTCTGCACCCACCCGTCCCTGACCAGAGCCCTGGGAATCGCCTACTCCACGCCTTCACACTACGTCTTCGCTCAGCAAGCAAGCCTCTTTGGGGATCTCTATGATGTCATCTTGCCTGAGGTTAACAGAGCTGTTCAGTGTTATGAACAGTACTCATACTGTATTCATCAGATTTCTACCGTGTGCAAAAGTAGATGATAGAGGGTAAAGACCCGATTGTCATCAGACTACAATAACTGAGAGATGATTAGATCTGGGGTCTTTTTAGTTTTTACTCATGACTATAAAGGTTTGCAGTCATCACTTCAACAGAAAGAGTTTCCCTCTGCAAGTTTCTTTTCATTTGAACAGGCTTCTTTCTGATTACAGTTTAGCTCACACATCCTTCTCCTTCCATCACCGCCCCCCGCCCCTTCCTCCCCAGGTCGGTATGGAGGAGGGCTGTTGTCAGCGGGTGGTGTCCCAGCTGTGTGGAGCTCTGTCCCACCTGCACTCTCTTGGTTTTGTCCACCGAGACCTCAAACCAGAGAACGTCTTCCTGTGTGACTCCGCCTGCCGCTGGGTCAAACTAGGAGACTTCGGCATGGTCAGTAGAAACATATCTTTCCTCCCAAGAAGAACGACAGCATTAGTTATTTCAGTCAGTGCCCCAAAACGACATATGTATCAGGTGACGTTGTTATAGAGCGACAAAGTCCACGTGGAGAGGAAGTGGGAGGGATGGATGGGTCAGCAAAACAGAGTGACCACTGTTTGTTTCCTGTTCCCACCCAAAAGTCAACATTGTTTTTGTTTACCATGACAACGTTCATTTCCTAACCTTCACCAAATGTTTATCATTGTAATCTGGACAGCGGAGGTCCCCTAACCTTAACAGAGTACTTATTGTAACCCAAACCATGATCTTAAACCTAACCAAACCTTAACCACAGCACGAGCTTTTCAACAGTGATTGTAAGCGTTTTGGAAGACACAGACAAATGATGTGGTCCTGCCGAAAACACTTCTGCGTCTCTCTGAAGGGAATATTTTGCTGTTTAATTTGGAGCACTTGACGATATATAGACTGCCAAACAAAACCATGCAGTGAGCCTGGAAATAAAGTTAAGATTGAACAGTTCAAATATTTACTGTATTTTGTTTCTGTGACAAATAAATAAATATTCTACACCAGGTGAAGGCCAGGGGCACCAGGGTCCCAGAGGTCTGGTACAGCTCTCCTTACTGCACCCCCGAGGCCGAGATCGCTCGCGGAAATGAAGACAGCTGGAGAAGCATGAGTGACGGGGATGATGGCGTTAAGCAGGATGAAGAGAAGAAAAAGAAGCTGAGAGTCTGGGTGTCTGTGGAGCCCAGCACGGACAGCTGGGCGCTGGGGATCCTGACCTACGCCATGCTGACCGGCAGTCATCCCTGGGCCGAAACAACCAGAGACTGCCACTCGTACCTGAAATATCAGGAATGGTTTGACAGAGCAAAAGGCCCGGATGACAAACTGGACGTGTGGGCGGAGCCACAGGGGGAGAGCGCACAGGATGGCACCCATTTCATTGAAAAGAAGGACCGCCCTCCCGTAGCGCCCCAGTTTGCATGTTTCACCCCGCTGGCCTGTTCCTTCTTCCAGACGCTCCTCGACCCGAGGCCGCGGCTTCGTGGACGACCCGAGGATGGGCTGAGTTACCTCGGCGGGGACTGGGTGATGGAGAGGGAGAGGGTGCGGCTGGAGGAGGAGAGGAAGAAGAGCAGAGGGAAAGGAGCAATCAGGAACATGAAAGAGATGGAGGGGAGAGGAGAGCGATGAGGAGATGAACTGATTCGTATACTGGAGAATAAATATGCAAAAGAAAGCAATATGTGATGTTTAGGTTAAATGTATTAAACCTGACTGATATTGTTATACGTTTATAGTTTAGCAAACACATTTTATTGTGCCTCAAAAAGCCACAGTGGTGATAAGCTACGAACACTGTGGAGTCTACAGTAGATAAACACAGCATTCTCAGGTTTGAGAAATCGCAGCTTTTCTTTGTTTCATGTGACAGTAAATTGAATATCTTTGTAATTTGGACGTCATGTTAAGCTGTCAGAACCGGTTACAGGCATTTTTCACTGATTTGTTGCATTTTGTGTGTATAATCAATCAATTATTCAGAAAAATCATCAACAGCAAAAATGAAAAGTCAAAGATTAGGAGAAATCAAACAAGACCATTGCTTTTATTTTACTTCAAATGCAGCTGAAGGTTTGAGAGCTACGAGTGATGGCAGGTGGTGTGAAGGAGTGAAAGGCTGAAATCACTTCCCTCTCTTCTTCAGACCATAGCCACAAAATCCCCTGTGCTAAATGGAAACAACATGGTTTATGAGACATCTGGTTTTAATTTTAAGAAACTGTTGGACTGGCCAACAAATTGTTTCAGTCACGGTCTCATTTGTTTTCAGCAGTTAAATAATGAACAATATTTTTTAACCAATTAAAGATTATTTACTATAGCATATAGTAATATATATAACTGTATTTTATACATCAGATTGAAAATGACGTGAAAAGTCAATAGTGTACCTACCTGTTCATGCTGTAATATATATCTATAATGTAATGTAATGATGTCCTTGTAAAAGATAGCCTCTTTAGTGCACTGAATCTATATTTGGGACGTGACTTTTGAGTGTATACATCATGGTAGGCTATGAACTGTATATAGACTGCAGTAGTGCCACTTTCTACAGCCTTAAACGCGCCTGCGAGCAGACTGAGAGGTGCTCAACGCACCTCAAAGAACGGAAAAGGACTTCTACGTGAATATCGACGTATTCAGAGGCACTTTCTGGAAGTAAATACATGCTGCATACATTTTAGTAGCACTTGTCCGAAGCTGTTTGCTGTTGCTGTAGCACATTTTGTAAATGTACACTTTTACTGTCAGATTTATTAAATTTGATGTATCCAATTAGGATTTCATGTATTAAATGTAATATTGCACAATAATAATAATAATATTGAAATACCTTTCAAGTGTTGACACAATGTAAGTGAACAATATTATGAAAATATTTGTTTATTTATATAACTGTACCTATAATACTACAGATGTTTGCAGTTTGTAAATGTAATTAAATTGCAATAAAATAAAAGTGTTTTTTTAATAAGGCTCTTTTTTTAATAACTTAAAACAGTTTGATAGCAGAATGAATGATGTTACTATAAATAATAAAGACTCAGATCTGCCAGTATTCTGCAGATAAATTAATGAATAAATACAATTACAAACTGATTTTAAGTATGTTGACCTTAAAAAACATGGCCTGGCAGGCTCATATCTCAATAATGTCCTTGTAAAATGATACACCAATGCAAATAGATCTCATGCACACACACAGACACACAGACACACACAGTGAGGATCATCTGGAGAGCTTCCCCAGATGTTTTCAAAAATAGATCCACAGTCGTAAATCTGACACTACAACCTTTCAGCACCATGTACGTGCGGCGGTCCGCAGCTCTGACCCCTCAGCCTCACTGTCCAGCCAAGTCACACTCTGAACCCTCATCCCAAAACAATCAGCTGGTTGGTGGATTTCAGCTCACAGACTCAGTGAAAGAAACTGTTTCACTGATCACATAAACAGGCGTTCATGCCAAAAATAGCATTGCCTCTAAATGGCTGCGCTGTGGGAATGCTGCAGGAAATCCATTTAAGTAACAGATTAATTAGTTTAAAGTTGTATCAGTGCAGAAATGATTCTATTTGCAGACTAATCCACCGTTTTATTTGCCACTACTGCACACCTGTACCAGATGACATAGCTGCAATGTCTGTATATCTAGCTAAACTCTACAGATCATGAATGCCAGGGTCATAATGAATGAAAAAATGTCATTTAATGTTTGAACAGAGTTTCTTCTGTCATTCAATTTTGCCACTTTGCAAACTTTGGCTCCATTTTATGCACACACTAACAGACATATATTCAACATGCTAGCTAGTTCATGCAGTCATACTGGTCTCGGTTTCCCAGGCTATCACTGTGGCAGGGACGGCTACTGTACGATTTGTTTGCCAGAAAATCTTAATCTTTGACACCTCTGTGAAAAAGGGAAAGTCGGCGGCATTCACAGAGTGAGAGGACGGTGAGGTCAGACGGAGAGAAGGAGCAGCGACAGACCGCAGAATGCTGAACCGCTGCCCAGTCTAATAAAAACCGGAGAACTCGTAAATAACAAGCCGAGGTGAAAAAAACAACAACATGTAGGATGAATCCATTCAGCCTATGTAAGGATGTAAAAATGGCTTGCACCCCCAGATCGACTTAAAAATAGAAACATGACGCAGAACCGTATTGTTCTTTATTCCCAGATTTATTTCCAATTTTCTCCAGATTTGTTAGAGACCTTTGTTTGAAACTAAAAAAAACTGATAGATATCATGTTTTACCAAATGCAACCTTGTAAATCCATTTTTAGTCACTGCCATGTCTTAAATTCAAATAAACGCTTGCTTGTGAAACTCTGTCCGGCTGGATAAACTTACTAGAGAAAACTAAACATACATGGTCGCAGAGCTGAAAACAAGTTCCTGAAAAGCTGACATTTTGGAGCAAGCAATAAACAACTACATGTATGAAGACATGCACATATAAAACCAGAGTTTAAAGGCATTTGCAAATATGTTTTTATGGCTTTTAAGTCAAAAGGGGGAAATGCAGGTATGACAGGACACTAAAGCAGGATTTACACTGTTATGTACTCAGACACACACACACACCTCCACCTAAATCATCCCGTCGAGGTGTTGGTTCAGGTTTCCCTGAAAACTTCCAAGCAAAAGGTGATCATGAGTGACTCTAACCTTCGACCTTTGAACTCTCCGTCCCCACTCAACCCCCCTGCTTATCCCAGCAGCACCTAAATCATCCAAGCAGCCGATGTCAAATAGTATACCGCTGCTGGTTTGAGCCAACAATAAATTCCTGATGTTATTAAGAGAGCATCTGTGAGGAGGAACAACTCCAAGTTATCTCACAAACCATCCTGAGCCAAAACGCATGAATTAGCAAGCTAATTAAAGGAAGACAGTTTGATTGCCGTGCCACACACGGGAAGCAAGTCGGACTTCACCTGATACGTTGCATTAACGCTAAGTATGCCAGGGTTGTATCACAGAGAGTGTGACTGTGTGTTTGTGTGTGTTTGTGTTGGCAAAGAGTCAGCAAGAAAAGAAAGAAGTTGACAAGACGAGAGATCATAGAAATGTAACTTTGCTGCAGTAATATAGTAAAAGACAATATCTGAGTGAAAATACAGACAAAATATGAAATATATCGTGATACATTTGGCCCCAGTGGAAGTGACAGGTTTCTGCAACTACATAAAGTTATCACATACCTGTACGGCAGCTGTTACTTTAAAGAACTACAAGTTAAATGCACATACTATAGAATGTTTAAATTGTCAGGAGGTTAGAAAGTAAGGAGGGTTTCAGCCGACTGAATGCCTTCCAGGAGGACTGTCTTAAAACGTGCACCATGATCGCGTCTGACCCCTTTCACCCGTTCAGAACAGCTATGAACAGTGAACTTTGTACAGCGATCATGCCTCATAACCTACAGAAGTGATGGGCAAAACTTTGACAGTAAGATCTACGTTGTAATTAACAAGAATTAATTAAAGTTTCTGCTGTTTAGGTCCATGACATTGATTTAACTGTGTATCTTTCTGGACCTTTTAAACCTAACTGAGGCCAGTAGAGATCCGTAGTTACATTCATCTTGAAACTAGCACCTCTTTACTCCTGTTTTCTCTGACGAAAACGTCTTACAGTTCGTTTAGGGATTCATAGAGCGCTTCCACTAGTGTGGCTAAAAAGCACTGCTGTGGCGTTCAGCAGCTGACTTGAAAGAAACTTGGAGTTCTGCTGGCAACATGTCATCAGAGCAGCACGTGAACGCATGCTGGGACCGCATTTGGACCTGAAGGAGGAAAACAGATCTCCTGTGATGGGTACACGTCGTTTTCTGACTGCGACACCATCTCTGGGCGCCTGCTCTCAATTCCTCTCATCGCGACCTCAAGCCAAAGAAAAAATGTACTTGTCAATTCGTTTTATGAAGTGCTGATGTAGCTTTGAAAGTAATGCTAAGCTAAGATTAGACTTAGTGACTTCAGTCCTCACGGAGTGTGTTGGCCGTCTAGTCTGTCCGTCTGTCCGACAGACAGATGGACAGACAGACTGACTCTGTGATAAAACCACAATCCTGAATTTTGCAGTGTCGACATGATGTTTTATCATGTGTATTATTGTTGTTTGTAATTAATAATTACTGAGCAAAATATATAAATACATAAAACAATAACTGAGAACAACAAGAGAACTTTGGCTCTGTGAATAGCGTTGTCGATGGATCAGTCGCTCCACCACTTTGACTGAAGTATCTCAACAACTGTTGGATGGATTGCCATGAAATTTGGTACAGATATTCATGGAGCCCAGACAATAAACTCTACTGGCTGTGGTGTTCCCCTGACTTTCACTTGTTACTGTGAACATGTTAGCATGCTGGAGTTAGCATTTAGCTCAAATCAATGATGTGCCTAAGTACATCCTCACGTATACTCTTGAGGTGCTTTCAGATGGCACTGGCAACATCTGTATTCTGTATTTTGAATCACCTACAGCTGGGCACCTCCGATCTTACCAGCCTGTACATCGCAATTCATTTTCCAACCAAGTTGAAGAAGCTGAACCATCACAAACTCTGAATGCAGCGGTAAATAGCTACGCATGGTCATGAGAGCGGCAGACGTCCTCGCTGCTGCTGCTGCTGGTGTTTACAGTGAAAACAAGGGTGGAGGCAGCAACCTCTCGCTGTCTGAAAGCACCATTAGAGATTAAAAACCACATGCTGGAGTTTAATGATAGATCCCATGGTATACTTGAGCTTTTTGTGATGGGAGTATTGTACAGTTTGTACTTGAGTTACAGGTTGAACCTTTAAATCTGTTCCGATGATGATAGATGGGAAAGTTCTCTGGAAATGGAAACCTTCAGCGAGCATGCTGGGATATCAAGGGTATTAAAAGTATGTTTGGCCGCGACACAGATCCAAATGAATCCATCAAAATGACACGAGTGATGGTGTTATGCAGAGATGTGCTGCTCGGTGTGGGTTTCAGAGCAGGAGGTGACCCAGATCAAAAAAAGAGTGGGAACTACACACACACACACATCAACAGAGCAATACATGGTCTAAAGTTCACATACAGCACATTCAGAACAAGTTCAATCTATCACAGACACAAACATGCATGAGTTCAAGCCTGCAGACCTGAGATCAGATGTTCAGTTCATGTTTAGTTTATGTACACAAATTCCAAAAGGCTACAACGGCCTCAGAGTCGAAGAGAGGCGACAATCGGAGGAAGATGAATCGTGTTCCTGATGAAGCTCGGGAGAGGCCAGCTACTGGTCTCCTCTTCTCGCCCTCAGTCTGTCCATCCAGCTGTCTCTCCTCTCTTTTTCTGTCTGTCAGCAGAGCTAAAAGCTACTGCTCCATGAGGTCATGTCCCGACCTCACGCAATATTTCTCACTTCTACTGAGACCGTCTCTTTCTTTAACTAGCTGCCTACAGAGTGTATAATGGTGCAATAGATACGGTGGTGGAGAAAGTATTTAAATCCTTTATTCATGTAAAAGCGTAAAAAATACTCCCTACATTCAACGTTTAACTTAAGTACAAGTATATTATCGTATACTTTTACTAAGATGCAATGATGTCCTGACCCTGAAACAAATGTTGAGGGGGGAAAAAACAATGTCAAGACGACCTACTTTATACAGTTTGGTATTAGAAGAGTAGTAGAAGTACCTCAAAATTGTACTTGTTTACAATATTTGACTAAATGTAGTAACTTTCAGCCACTGGACATATGAGTTACGGTGAAATCCTTTATATTGTTGTAATAAACCAAAATGAACCTTTAAAACGAAAATGGCCTCAAACCTTCAAACAGTCCAAAACATTAAACCACCAACAAGCTGCCTTTCTATCACCGCTGACTTCCTGCTCTGTGTCGAAGGCCATTTCATCACCCTCTTCCCCAAGATGACACTTCTCAGGTGGTCTCTCTGATCCTGTTACATCATACTAGTGTTTACGACTCCCTCTTGACCTTCAGAGAATGATAGGAAGCTACTCGATCCACATGCAGCTGCGTTGAAAAGACCTGCAGGTGCCTCATAAGTCAAAAGTACAGCAGCCTCGTCTGACATCTTTTTATAGTCTTTATGTTCTAATGCTCTGATTTTCATTCTTACTGTAGGAGATGTGCGGTCAGGAGGTGTAAATGGTTCACCACACCAGAGTTTTGGCACCACCTTCAGGATGGTTACCAATGCTAATTAAAATCTGGCAGAAGAGAAATAGTTCAGTCTCCCATAGCAGTCTGAATGTGATCTAACTATTTGTGATATTGCAGTATTCAAAATAAGAACAAGACGTCACAAATCCTTTGAAAGGATTTATTGCCTCTTTCTCATTATAATTGGTCATAAATCAAAAGTGTTAGTCCAGTGATTCTACAGCCAGAGTGGAATGCGTGAGAAATGGGAGACATTTTTATATTTTAGCCAGCAATACGAGCAATGTAAACACAACACACATATCAACATATCAACCAGCCCTGTATCTCGATTCCAGTTAAATACGCTTCATGTGATTTAATCACAGCAAAACTTCAAAATCTGTGCAAACAAAATGAATTCACAGTCAAAAAATGTGAAGGACAGTTCATGTGTTAAAGTCCTGTAAACACCGTCTAAATTCACAATCAGCCAAAGCCTTTTCAGCACAAGTATCAACATATCATTTGCTGCCATTAAGACATTCATGAAATAAGACAATCATTTTGTTTTTTCCTGCCTTCAGTCCTGAGACTGGTGTGTTCAAATCCTCAACAGTATACATGGGTTCAGTAAAAGAGCTTTTTTGATTTCGTTATACAGTCTGAAATAAGCCACATGGGGATAACGGCATAAGGTAGGTTCATTATTTTAGGTAGAATGTCATTCAGTATTAAAATTAATTACAGGAATAGTTTGACATTTTAGGAAATACAATCAAACAGGATACAATGTGTTAATTAGTGAGACTCAGAGCTGCTTCTAGGCAGATTTTGTTCCCTTTGGACAGAGCCTTGCTAGCTGTTTCCCCTTGTTTCCAGTCTTTATGCTAAGCTAAGCTAATAGAGCCGACTGCTGGCTCCAGCTTCATATTAAATGCACAGACATATGAGAGGCATCTATCTTCTCACCTAACTCCAAACGTATTTCCCAAATTGTTGAACTACTCCTTTAAGTTCCAAATATTTTCCTCAGATTGTCTGAGACTGCAGCTCCCGAAACATTGTGCCTGTTAAAAAGCCGCACAGTCATTTCACAAACACGACAATCGCACTGCTTCCACTGAAACTGAAGCTCTGCTCACATGAGAATGAGGAGGTCAGTCATCTCATTCACTTTCTCTCTTTAACAAAAGGGGAGCATTTAGGAGGTGCAGGAGACGCAGCAAGACTGCTCTCTTAACGTCTAAATGTAAATCTGGTGGACATTAACAGTTTACTACATATTTAATGCAAAATGTGAAGCAGAGATTTACTCTTTCCTCTGATGGTCACAAAAAGGGGCCTTAAAGAAAGTAATTGGTTTTCACAGCTTTCTGATAACTTGTCCTACATTCCTGCTCTGGTTTACCTCACTTATTCAATTCAACTGGATTTGGAAATGGGCAAGTCAATTGGGATGAGATGCTGTTTTCAGGGGAAGTCAAAAAATTGCTTGGGGTGAAGTATTTCAGTAGTTTTGATTCACACCCATCGCTGAGTTCAGTAAAATATGTTATATTTAATACTTAGCTGATTTCATTCTTCAGGAAAAGTATGTGAAATATAAATAATTGAAAGTAATGAATACATTTGTGAATTTGGCTACTGATTTCAGAGTTACAATAAAATAAGCCTGCAGATAATAGGCACCCAGTAGTAAACAAAAATATGATTTTACATTGTAAACATCAATTTATAGATGTAATACGCCAGAAAGGAATGTTAATGTACCCCGTATGTCTCTCTGAACATATCTTAAACCATTCAGCCTACTTTAAGTGAGCTCAGTGATTCTATAAACACTCTCTAAACGCTGTACAATCGATAACTGGCGATAAATACCGGTCCATGGCATGATAAACGTAATTTAAGCAAAGGCTTATCAGAACATTTTGAAGTCGCATCTTTAAATCCACTTACATTGTCATTATGTAATCAAACCACACTTCAGACCTACAGTAGTTACTTACAGTTAGTAAATAAAGAAAATTTGAGACGTGTGGACGAGGCTGTACTACTCCACAATTCACAGTGTGAGGGTGGGAACGTGTCCATCATTTAATCCCATGTTCAGGCTAAAAACCCTCCTTTTCTTCGTGAGGAAACAAATGAGGTCAAAGAGTGAAATATGTCTCAAAATGTTTTTTCTTTAGGATTTATATTTAAGTTAGACAGGCGGCTGCTGTCACTTTAAAATGAGTCAGGAAAATAATAATGGTGACTTTTCTTGAGATGTAGCACTCTGCCATGCCAGCAGGGGGAGCTGTTGTATTGAGATAAACATGCCAGATCAAAGACAAAGCTCTGTCCAGAGAGCCATCTACTGGGGAGGCCACGCAGATACATAAAAGATGCACACCTGCCTGTCAGGACGTCACACATAGCCCTTAAATATCATTGGAAATGGCTCATATCATGTAATGGCTTCAACAGATTAATGCTTCATTTCCTGTCAAGAATATTTGAAAGAACTATGATTCTTTCTGAATGAAATGATGTCATGAGTTGTTTCTACAGCTCTGTGGTGTTTCGCGTCTCTGCTTTGGGATCAGTGTGTGGAGTTAATCTCAGTGGGATGCACAGGAAGCTACAAACACAGATGCAGGTGAGATGGAAATCACAACCAACGTAACCGCCGACGACTCAAAACTGGATCCAGTTTCCGGTGTCCTGTGGTCGTGATGGAGCAGAGCTGAAAACACACCGATTAATGTTTTTGATAACATCATATCATTTATTAAAAGCACAAGTCCAGTATTTTGCTAAGTAAGTTATGACCTTTCTTACTACAAATTTAAAAAATACACTAAAAATATGCGATTTTAAAATAAGATTTCTTTTCGAGCTGAATGTACTAGTTCATAAGAGATATATATACTGTATATTACAAGAAATGAACTGTCTACCTTGCAGGAGCAGAGAAGTCTCCCCACAGATCTGAACTAGGGTTTGACTGAACCACTGTGTTGGAGTTACTATTGTCCAGCTCCAACAGGCAGCCTGACAGAGACACAGAGAGAAACACAGCTCATTAAAAAGGTAGCTTACAAACTGACACACATTCCACTTCATTTTCTGCAGCCTGAAGCTCTAAAACGTACAACTCATTTAACAGCAACTAATTAACGCAGTTATTAAGAAAATAGGTCACTCCTGTAGGTTGAAGCTGCACAAGACTCTCAAGCGAAAATACAGTCCAAACTACAAAGAGGTTAATTGCTGTAAATGCACATGATGGCTATGATCACTGATATTAAAATACTGATGCACAGAAAGTGACATTTAGGCTGAGTCTAGTGCAGCTTTAAGCTTTGCCATTTACCTGTTGCTGTGCCTCCTGTCTGGGGGACTATGTTGTGATTGGATGAGCCTGATGAAGGAGGCGGGGCTATCTTGCCTCCCGGTGGTGGTGGGAGGAGTCCAAACCCACCAGAGCTTTGTGGGCGGGGCTTATCCCTCTTTCTACCTTGCTAGAGACAGACAAAAAAAAAAAAATATATATATATATATATATATACGTTTTTGAGAAGAAAAGAAAACCTCTCAGATGTTCATGAAGGATTTTAGGAATGTTTATGTGTTACCTTTGAGTTGTAACCACCAGTTACTTTACATGACATTTAGCTTAATCCCTTTGAACACATATCTGAAAAACTATGTTTATTGTTTACACTTATTTTTATTTCTTTGTGTTTTATCCTGTGGTTTTGTTTCACTGCAGCAAAACCAAACGCCTCTTGGGGACAAATGACGTAACTGACTGACAGAAGAAGAGAGAGAAAACTTGACTTGAACAGAGAAAATGGAAACTAAATGGAAATTGATTGATTTGTGAACTTCAAAAGGTCCTCAGTGGTTTGGATCTCAACTTACACTTGAGCGGCATTTCAAGTTTTATAGGCAGCATAAAGTTGCATGTGTCATTTCTGGTTCATTTTGACCACTTGCAAGCTAATTCTATCATAAAACCTCTGACTAAAACACCATTACTTTCTACACTCGCCAACAGTCTCATTCTATTTGAAATGTTTTGAAAATGTAGTGAAAGCTGGACATTTTGATGAAACTGGTTCTCACCCCTATGTTGAGTGTGATGGTCTGTCCCTCTTTAAAGCCCAAGTCCAGTTTTGGTCCTGAATCCCCGAGCTGGACACTTTTACTGATTTCATTCTCCTGTTTCACCCATCTGCAGGGAGGCAGAAACACTCATCACATCAGCCCGGAGACAGAAATAAACAACGCATCTCAGCAGAAAAACTACAGCATGCAGCTTTCCACAAGTACAGTCCTGTAAATCTCAACGACAGCATCTTGTTTTCAAGGTAAAAGACAGTAACTGCTTACTTAAAATGGTCCTGCAAAGCCACGTTGAAATCAAAAGCGTCCCCTCGGTCCCCAAAGCCAACTCCTATGAAAGCGCTGCGACCTGTGGACAAGAGGTGACGTTACAGTTACTGACATGAACAACAGCCAAGACAAAGTTCTTCAAATCCGCATGCTTAAAGGGGATTGAGGGCCTTCCAACAGGCAAGCTTAATAAATGATTCATAGTTATTCCTATCCACACCGTTGTCATCCTGTATCCGCAGAACAAAGTATCGGCTGGAGTCGCTGACTGTTTCCACCGCGACACCGGGATACTCCTTAACTGGTGCCTGGGCAAACAGCTCCCCTTCAAGACAGGAGGGAAAATGACAAACTAAATAGTGATCCATGTGTCAAAACAGTGAACCATCCATTTATCAATCTATTTTCTAAACAGTTTCCTGGTTAGAGTCCCTGGGGGCTGGAGCCTATTTGGGGGTAAATCTTGGACAGGACAAGTTACACTGGGCTTCTGACGATTCGTACGATACAGTTGGCCTGTGCGAGCTGTGATGTAAGTGAGTGTCACGTAATGGGGTTTTAAAGTATAATACACAATGAAGTCACACCTGAGACCTTGTCCTCCAGTTTGATGTACGCCACTTGGCCCTTGGCTGTGAGCCTCATTCGACCAGACCAGTCTGGAGTATCCAGCTTCCAGTCAGCTGCCCTGTAGACAAACAGGGTGTCAGAATAAAACTTTACTCACAAGAAATTATATATTAACTGGACATAGACATTAATCTGTTTCACATACGTTGTCTTTTAAAACAACAATACAAATACAATCTGAACCAATGGACCCTGGATTTCAATAACCAAGGTAGTCTTTAAACTGTCAAGGTAGTTTTAAAACGCCTGATCACCCTGATGAAACACATACATACAGAATTTTGAATAATATTACCATGATGAGAAAATGTGTGACGCTATTGATTAATCAAACGACAGAACATAAAAATCATAAAATCCTGTATTCTGTACACAAGAAAACAGGCAAAAATGATTGAAAAGTCGCTCAATTCAGATTTATCTTGAGACACAGGTGGGAGTGGAACTAACTTAAACAAATATACTATATATACACACACACACATATATATACACAGACACATTTAATTTCTACACTGTATTTCAAATGGGACAAACATCTCTCCTTTGAGGGTGCTGGTGGACATATGGATCTATGTAAATGTTCTTAGTGAACATTTTATGATTATTACCTTATCTGGGGTGAAGTTTTAATTAGTAATGACAACCTCAAGCAGAAACTATCTGGATGGAAAATCCTGAAAACGGCATTTTTCAATTCAATAGTTTCACTGTGTGAAGATGACATCCCAGCTGTCACACAGGCGAGTGGGACAGTGCTGGCACATCGCCCGCATCGACCCGGCATGATGACAAACACCCCCGTCACATCTCTGACAGCTCGGCCGCCCTGAACGACAAAGCGGCAGAGAAAAACCAGCCACCGGATTAAACCGTGGCTACATCTTTACAAGTGGAAACGTCTCCTCGTCCCCGGTCTTCCAAAAACACAACATGAAGCCACGAAGAAAGCATGCGCTGGCAGCGAGCAGTGAAAGTGAAATGCCCGCACCGAGCGAAACCAAACACCGTTAAATCACATTTTTACAGCGCCGTTAACGACCGGCAGTTATTTATTTACCTGTATGAGCGGTTTGAAGCTCGCGGCGGGATGCGATAAACGTTGACATCGGGTTTCACGCACAGGATCGACTCGTACTCGCCCTCGGCCGCCATCTTGAATCAACTGTTATTGATGTGGGAGTTGTGGTTGTGACTCATTTATTCGGTTCTTAACTGAGAGGGGTTTGTGTGTGTGTGTGTGTGTGTGTGTGTGTGTGTGTGTGTGTGTGTGTGTGTGTGTGGTTTGCGACGTCCTAACCGCCAGACGGCTTTAGCTGAAGCTCCCTCAGTAACCACAAGCATCAGAAATCCATGTACTTTACTCTCATGTAACTGCTTTTTGTGTTATAGAAATGTTACAATTTCCGGTGATTTGCTGTTCAATGTAATAATAATAGACACATAACTGGTTAACAGAAATGGGTATTTAACGGAGTAAAAATAAAAAAAATAAAAGATATAGTAAAGGGGCGTGGACTTGCAGGTGCTGAAAACTGCGGAAGCGGAAACCGTCGCGTCCGTGTCGTCTCCTCGAAGATTCCTGAAGATCTACTCGGGGTTAGTGCTATGTTTTTTTCACTGCAAATACGCATATGTAATACTTGAAATAACGCGCGACCAGTGGGTGTTATTTTGAACTAAAAGCAACGGGTGTTTGTCGAATTGTAACCCGTCAGTTGATCGCTAAAGTCTGATATTTAAGCTGATTGTTGCTAGCTTAACAACAACGCTCGACCGTTAGCCATATTGACGTCTGCTGGTCGTCTTCAGTCGCTCTCCGAGGTCCTGAAAACAAGATGTGCGACTACTGACAGATACGTTACTTGCAAGCACGTCGTCTTACAGTCGATATGGCTCACACTAATCATCCAGGTGCACTAAAAATCAGGTTTTAGCTGATATTTTCTCACACCATCCCTAGGATGCTAGCTTGTAGCTTAGCCAGATAGCTAACCTAGCTAGTTGAGGATCTGTGTTTGTCGCAGTGGTTATGGCAAATGACAAACAGATACGAGCTGTCACATACAGCAGGTGTAGGCACACCTCTAGTCTAGCTTTGCAGTCACGTATTCATAATTGTCTGCTTGCCATTGTCACTCAGTGCCAACCCACGTCTCAGCTCTTTTTTATGTTGACGGGTTCCTCCCTGCAGCTGTAGGATCTGGTTTCTGACATCCTGAGACAAGTCAATGCAGTCAGGCGGAAGAGAGACCAGCAGGATGTACGCTCACTGAGCCAGCAACTGCACTCAAACGACATAAAAATAAGTCTTTGACGCCACAGCCAGACATTACAAAAGGTACGGGAGTTTGTATATGTTATTTGATTATGTTTAAGCATGCGTGTATGTGGATCCTTGTTTTCCAGTTCTCTGCACCGATTCATGCAGCATTGTTGACGAGTTTTCTCTGAATCAGATCGAGGTGGTTTGATTCCCTACCTCCCCCCAAGACACCATGACGTCCTCTATGCTCCGCCGGCAGCTGAAGAACCTGGTCCAGAACTACTCTGAGGCTGAGGTCAAGGTAAGAGAAACTGAAATCAAGGGGTGAAGAACTATGTGAACCCAGATATTCCCACTATTTCAGCTAAGTTTTCCCTCCAGCAGAAAATGCAATTATTCTTTCTCATTGTATTCTGTATTGTCTGGCTCAAGATGCATTTTTTTGATTTTCTGAACACTTTTACTTTTGTCAGACACCATTTTTTTATATTCAGTGACACATTTTAGATGCACTGTGCATCATTTTATACACATTGTTATTGAGCATCATAGATGTGGCATTTAAATACGGTTCTGTGGTTTGGAACAATTGTTGTCTGTGCAACATGAGTTTGAAAAGATGTACCCACCGAGTGTAGGTTGAGTTGAAGAGATGGAAGATCAATAGAACAAGCCATTCATTTAAAGTTTCTACACCAGTAAACACATACTGTTTTTCTAAATCACAGTGAGCCATTCCCTTAGATCCTAACCTTCAGGATTTTAGAGTCAGGGATATCATTCTTGCTAAAAAGCTGATCTGAGGAAAAGTGATCGGTGATAACCTGGCAGAATAGATAACGTACCATTTTTGTTTGCTTGATGAAATGAGATGATGGCGAGGTGCTACACTGTAACCGGTGCCACCATTTTTTACTGTGAGTCTTTTTGTCATAAGCTGGTATCTCTTTGGCTTCCACCATCTTATATTTCCTACAGACTGACATTTCTTGCCGTGCTTCTTTTGCAGGTGAGAGAGGCGACGTCCAATGACCCATGGGGTCCATCCAGCTCTCAGATGGCTGACCTCTCCGATCTGACCTACAATGTGGTGGCCTGCAATGAGATCATGACGATGCTCTGGAAACGCCTGAAAGACGACAAAAACTGGAGACACATCCACAAGGTACCACTAATAATGCACAAGTCCCCTACCATGTGTTCAGACTGTGGCTAAACAGACATTTCATTGTCATTATTGTGGATAACAACCTTGGAATTTCAGTATATTTATAGAAACAGGACATTTTCAAATGCACAGATTATTATTAGAGACGGATGGCTGATGGGTACCTGAAGCACCAGACCCCTCTGTGGTGTCTCTGGTGGATGGGTCATAGATTTGTTTTGTTTTTTAATTTATAACCTTTATTTAAACAGGTAATTGGCACAGGTAATAACACAAATCACAGATAGTAATAACTGAGGCAAATAAGGTCACCCAAGGTCACCTTTTGCATATTGTTCATCCTTTCCTACCAAATTTGTGATTTTACACGGATTTTGTTTTGTTTCTTTCACTGTTGTTTTGTCCTATGAATTTCACAATTGCAAAGAAAACAAAACTGTTGGAAACTGTATGGATTGTCAGTTTATTTTTGTTTCACATACATTTGTTCCCTGTCATGCTTTTTTCATACCAGTCGCTGACACTGTTGGAGTACCTGTTAAAGACCGGTGACGATCGTGTGCTTCTGAAAATGAAAGACAACATCTACATCGTCAAAGCCCTCACAGAGTATCGCTTTGTAGAAAAGGATGGCAAGGATCAGGTGATACATGCTTCCTGATGATGTCCAAAGCATGCAACCAACCTAGTATCCATTAAATGTTGCATGCTATGCATTAAGGTTATCCATTATTGGCACTATAATATCCATATCTTCATACTCCTTTTAACGTCTAGGCCAGGTTCACAATTAGAGAATGAAAATAGATTCAGTCTAGGTTCGCTGAAGCCTTGATTCAAAAGCTTTCCAGAGTAAGAATGCTTGACACTTTCAGGCCTGACTAGATCCAAAGGGCTTAAGTCAGAATGTATTTATTTATTGATTCAATTTAGACATTTGTTAAGTTTGGTCTTGTTTTACAAGAGTTGTAAAAAAAGTACCTTTTTTTCAGATAAGTTTTTCAGACTTAGATAGGATTTTGCTCAAATGATCAGAGCCAAATCAAAGTCTAATGTAAGCATATCTGTCCCAGGGTGGAAATGTGAGAGAGAAGGCCAAGGTTGTCCTTGTTCTTATGGAGGACGATGAGAAACTAAAGGAGGAGAGAGACTTTGCCGTCAAGACCAGAGAGAAGACGTCAAAAGGTTCTGCTGGTGAGCCCTTATGTCTTAAAGTATCTAAGTACCCTTTGTTTACCAGCTGTTTTAGTATAAATTTCTTCATTTGTCTGCGTCTCACACAGATCTCATTCCTTCTCTTTTTCATCCCTTCTAACCAGCCTCATCCACGGATGCCATCAAGGATCCCAGCTACAAGCCATGCTATGTTCCTGGGACCTCAGGGCTTCCATCCTTGGACAACATACCCTCAGTGGCTGATTTGACTGCTTCCTTTGCTGCCCGCAAAGAGGAGCGTCTTAAACAGGAAGCTGACAAGAAAGAAACAGAGAGGAGGGTAAGTGTATAGCAAGTATAGTGCTCCGCTACAGCAACCGGACACAGTAGCCTCAACATTACGGCAGTACAATATATAATGCAGTACAGTACAAACCATAACCTAAAAAAAACATTGAGTTGTATCAACATCCTTTTGACAACGTCTCAACACAACTGAACATTCCATAACACCGTTTTGAAGGGCTACTGTATTTAATTGCATATCATATACTGCAGGTGTTCATGTTTTTGTGTCTGCCCTCTGCATATTCATTGGTTCCATTCCTTCACTCCTTTGGGGGAAACCAATGTTTATACATCAGAATCAGAAATACTCTATTGATCCCAGGGGGGAAACTACACATTTATCAAAGAAATATATTTTCTGGGATTGTTTGAGAGACTGTCACGTAAATGATAGGTAGCAGACACAATACTAACAAATTACACTATATCCTCTATACCCCGTGAGACACTAAACCTTTGCCTGCTAGTTCATTCATTCCTTCTTTCAATACGATAAATTTATCACCCAATTTATGCAATAAATCGTAAAATGACCAACTCAAAGTTTCAGTCAAACATTAGAGCATTTGAAGTGAGATTACAGAGCTGTTCACAAACTTCAGTCAAAAAAGAGCCATCAGAGAATAAAAAAAAAAAAGCTCTCCCATCAGGTGCTTTCAGATAATGAGCGGTTGCTGCTGTGGTTGCCACCCAGTAACCCAAGACAGCAGCATCAAATAGCTTTATGTGGTCACAAGAGCGGCAGCAGCCCTCCATCTCCAGCTGCTGTCTGAAAGCACCTGTGGTTGTTTGACTATGCTTTTGATTGTACTCCAGAGAGTTTTTTGTTTGTTTCAGTTGGCATTTTGGCCCTTTATCACAAGTTCTGTTAACCTTAGGCTTTCCAAACGAGATATGAACATGTTCACATAAAATAGGATTATCTGTTGCAAAAAAATGTATATATATATTTGCGTTCACCACCACACACAGCAAATGTCCTGGAACCACATTCATGAAGACAGGGCTGGATCAAAGTTGCCTTGGGTGAGATGTGCCAGGCGAGTGTACGGATACTTATGAGTACCAAATCCTGTAGGTCAAATACCAATTGCAATTGATTACTCAACTTAGACAAATCAGGTTGATGTTCAAGTTTGTGTAAATAGGAAGGGTTTAGTTGCCACTAATGAAACTGCTGTTTGTGTTTACATTTCTAATTTTGCAATTGTAATAGGCCAAGATGAGTGAGGACGAGCTGAAATGGGAGGATGCAGGAAAAGACAATGACGTTAAAGGAGGTGCTTGGGGAAAAGACAAAGTAGAGGAGGAGGAGGTGAAACCAGACGCATGGGGAGCCCCCAAAGAACCTAAAGAGGCCACAGATCCATGGGGCACACCATCAAGGCCAGACACAACTGACACAGTAGCCAGCAGTGATCCTTGGGGGGCTCCAACTAAAACTGACGAAGATCCATTTGCAGCACCAAAAACTGACGAAGATCCATTTTCAGCACCAAAGAATGGAGAAGATCCTTTTGCAGCACCGAAAGATGAATCCGATCCGTTTTGTGCAAAAGATGACCCTTTCAATGCACCCAAAGACAAGGAAGATCCATTTGCTGCTCCAAAAGATAAACCAGATCCCTTCAGTTCATCTAACAATGATCCATTCAATGCACCCAAAGATGATCCCTTCAATGCTCCAAAAGATGATCCATTCAATGCACCCAAAGATGATCCATTCAATGCTCCTAAAGACGATCCCTTCAATGCTCCAAAAGATGATCCCTTCAATGCTCCAAAAGATGATCCCTTCAATGCTCCAAAAGACGATCCTTTTAACGCCCCAAAAGACGATCCTTTTAATGCCCCAAAAGACGACCCCTTCACTGCTTCCACAACACCACCTAAAGAAGATCCTTTCTCTTCACCGACTAAACCTACCCAAGACGATCCTTTTGCTGCACCAACAACACCCCCTAAAGATGATCCTTTCTCTGCACCAAGTAAACCTACCCAAGACGATCCTTTCACTGCACCAACAACACCTCCCAAGGAAGATCCTTTCTTTGCACCCTCCAAACCTACAGAAGAGGACCCCTTTACTGCTCCAACAACACCACCAAAAGAGGATCCATTTTCTTCACCCCCCAAACCTACAAAAGATGACCCTTTCTCTGCACCAACAACACCACCTAAAGAGGATCCTTTCTCTGCGCCATCCAAACCTACTAAAGACGACCCCTTCACTGCACCAACAGCACTCCCTAAAGAGGACCCATTCTCACTGCCATCCAGCCCACCAAAAGATGATGCATCAGATCCCTTCAATGCCCCTCTGGTGAGCTCACCCCAAGGCAGTGCAGATGCGTGGGGAGCCCCTGCTAGCCCTCCACCCGCCACCAGGTCAGATCCCTGGGGCGATGGGACAAGCGTCTCCTCACCTGTTGATAGTTCTGATGCATTTGGGGATGCATCCAAACTGGACAATGACCCATGGGGAGCCCCAGGTAAGAAACAAAGAAATAAATGCTTGAGCATGAAGATGAATTCTTGGAACTTGGGAATGCTGATAAAATATTCTAAACTCAAGGGTCTTACTAGTTTTTTTCGGAAGAGCTTGCTTCCATATCCCATGGCCTTCAGGTGTCATCAGAACTTAAATCACGTGATAACAAGTGGTCATATATAGGGGGGGCCTAACCCCTGTGCCACCAGAGTCATCCCAGTGGGCCTTTATTACAAGGTTGGGCTGTTGGAATATCTGGCGTCATCTGGAGTCAAAGGCCCAAGGAGTCAGTACTTACTGCAAAACTTGAAGCATAACGTACAACAGCTGTGGTGAGTAAGAGATTGAGAGGGCAACGGAAGCAAACGTCAGATATTTATGAACATCAAAACCAGTCATAGCATCGACTGGGAAGGGCTTTGACCAGTAGTCAGTGGACAGTTTCAGAAAGATCAAGGAGGGCATTTACATCTGAAGCCAGAGACCATCTTAGAACAAAGATGGGGATTGCGATCTCCCCCCACGTGCACCCACTTGCTATTACATGGCCGAAGTTCCTTACTTAGGTAACATGATGACACCTGGGCCAGTTCCTCATGTTCATAGTATTTTAACAAAGAAATAACAAAGCCATTAGACTGAAATATTGGTCTCTTTTGTATATCACTGTTCCTCATTGAGCCTGCCTGCCTCTATTTCCCTGTTTAGCCGCAGCTCCAGTTAGCGCAGATGATGCATGGGGTTCATCTGTTCCACCCTCAGACTCCTCCCCATCTAGTGACCCCTTTGGAGACGGAGCATCTAAAAAAGGTGATCCTTGGGGTGCACCGAGCAACGCACCGAGCAATGGCACAGGTAAATAGCATTTTACACTCTGTCTGAATGCATATTTCTGAGTTCCATCAATTGTTCATGAGAGTAAAACCCCATTGTCTGCTTTGTATTCAGCAATAAAATGCTCTTCTCTAATGAAATCAACTAAATCTTTGTTCTGTCTTTAATCTGCTAAGCTCTATGCTCGTTTCTAATTGATAGAACCCTAAAAACCTAACCGTCTGTGCCTGCATCTGTGTTTATTTGCATTTACACATGAATATATGCATTTCTTGTGTACATTTAATGGTCATTTGCATGTGTGACCGTTTTCTTCTATTTTCTCCATTTCATTTCACCTCCATCTTCCCATCAGTCAGCAGTTGGCTAACAATCCTAATCAATTAAACTTATCTTCCGCTTTGCTCTTTCTTCCTCCCTGACCTGTCCCCAAAAGAAAACACCTTTTAGAGTAGAATTGGACCTTTATTTTGCAGGAAAGCGAACATTGCAGGAAAAGGAGATGTGTAGAAAGACTGCTTCGTTTCTGGGCTCTGCGGGGGCGTCGCTTGTTGACTTGGACGATCTATTTTCTTCTAACCCCAAACCCAAACAGCGCCCCCTCGTCAACACGCTCGCCGCCCAGACACAAGCCATTGGTAAGGACAGAAAAAATGCTTTGCTCTGCGTGAAAAATACCGGCTTCATGTGGAAATATTTGTGGTGCATGATCAACCTCTAAGACTGGAAAATCACTGATACTGAAAATCAGTTACTCCCCTGGTGATGTTTCAAATGCATTCCACTACTGTTCAGCTGAAGTCTTCAGTCCAGAGAGAAAGACGGAGAGGGGGTGGAGACATAATGACTGACAAATAGATATTTATTAATAGGTTTGTATGGAAAAGCTTACTGTGATTTGGTTTGCCTAACCACCCCTCCCCTGTGGTCTCGCTGTAGTGTATAGATGTTGTTGTATGTGTGTGTGTGTGTGTGTGTGTGTGTGTGTGTGAGCATTAGTGACCTATTGAATTTAGTATAGACACTAGTGTATATTAACCAGCAGATATTTAACTCTTCTCACCCCTCTCTCTGCTTTGGTGCATTTTCTCTTTGCTGGAATACTTCAAACTGTATATCCCTCCCTCCTTCCCCTCATCCCTCCATCCTCCTGTTACTCCTCCTAATTTCCCAGGCGCTTTCAAAGCCAGGGGCATGACACCTGGCCCTGTGGTCAGATCAGGGGCTGTTGCAGGGGTCTCCCTTCCTGAAACATCAGCCCCGTACTGCAGCTCTTTCGGTTCCACCCTTGCTCCCCCGTTTGGTGCACCTTCTCCCGCCTTTGGAGCTGCTTATCCTCTCGGTGAAACTCCCCTATTTCAGCTACCGTCCCATACAATGGGAGTGTCGTACTCTGGCTTAAATATGCGCCAGGCAGCTCAGGTGGCTCCTCCGTGTTCAGGAGGGAATCACCAAGCAGGAGTGGCTTACTTGGGAGGATCCGCTCCACAGGCCGGGGATGGAGTCCCCTTCCAGCCACAGTGGCTCACAGGCAGCGGGTTGGGTGAGACGGTGAACAAAAACAACAACCCATTCCTGTTCTGACAACTTGACATGTATTGTTTCCTATCAGATACATGTATTATATTAAATGACCACACTGGGTGGTTTTACATGTTGTAGCCTTCCAAATGCATCTACTGTATGTGCTTCCAAAACATAGTGTAGGATTTTAGATTGCTTTCCTGTGTACCTTCCAGGCAGCCATTATTTCAGTTTTGTATTCAAAGACTGTTAATGAAACTCTATTTACAGGCAAGGCACATTTATTTGTGCAGCACCTTTCAATAACAAGGCAACTCAAAGTGCTTTGAAGACCAACAATAAGCGAACATAGATATCGTGAAATCCCTTTCATTGAAAGGTTACTTTTCAGCAGCTGACTCTCAAAGCTCAGATTTCAGAATACCCTTGAATGCACCACAAAAGAAGGGTTTCCAAAACTCTTTATGAGACTAATGTATGCATAATAATAGCATTACGTAATAAAAGATAAATGTTTTCTTTGTTTCGCTGAAATCAGTGGCAGCCTGGAAGGTAAGAGCAGTATAAAACTTCGTAGCATACTTTAAGATAACAGGCTGAAATTACAACATGTGTTCGACTTGTCAGGCTAAAACATGCAAAGTCATTTGTGTGATCCTTTTGATTAAACCCATCAGCTCCTCAACTTACCTTTTCCCTCCCTTTGAGGTCTACATAAAAGCCATGATTTCAATGTATGCAGCAGAATATCTCAACAGAAATACACACTAAATATGCGTGAAACTGTGTACTTAATTTGAAACAAATCTATTGGATCAGCCGGTGTTTTTCTTTTTCATGCACAAATCTAAGAAACAGAGAGCACCTACGTGTGAGTGTCTATGTGGAAATCCTGAAGAATTACTGTTGATGTTGTGCGATTCTGTGACCGGACCTGTAAAACATTGACAGAACTGATCTGGGAAAAGACGTCACTGGAGGTTTTCATTAAGTGTGCATGTGTTTGTACTAGGCGGAGCGTGTGTGTGTGTGTGTGTGTTTGACCTGTGTGCACGCAGTGTGTGTGCATTATATATTGTGCTGATGTAAATAGTGGAAGTAATCACAGATAAACCTTGAAATATACTGTATATTAGAGTGTTACAATCATGAGTAACTATTTATTGATCTATTTATTGATTGATTTATTGCTTGATTATTTATTGATGCAAAAATGCAGCGGTGGCCTCCCAACAAAAACAAGTTCAGGTTAACTTTCATCACAGTGTCATCATCATCAGACAGGTTCACCTGATGGTATTGATCACATGCGATGTCAGGCGTGATTGGCTTTAATCTGACTTGGCTGCTCAAACGCTGCATTATCAATCAACTCAGTAACCAATGGTGGCTTTCTCTTCCCGGTTTCGTTGTAGTCGTTCTGGATTCATTGTGTAATTGAACTTGTCTTCGCTGTATCTCCTGGCATTAGACAAGAAACAGAAATGTATTATTGTATGATGTTTAGCTACAGTGCTAAATAAAAACCAAATTCGAGCATATCAGCGTCTTTAATGTGCATGCTGTCTGAGCAGATCCTCTTCTGTATATGTGTGTGTGTGTGTGTGTGTATCTGCTGTGTGAGCGATTAATGAAATATTTTAACACACCTGTACGAAAAGGCAAATGTGTATAAAAGGCTCCACTTAACCTTTTCTGTAGCACTGCAGCTGCTTCCTCGTGGCTGGAGATGCATTTTTGAGACGTTTTGACTTAGAAAACATGAACAGTAGCAGGATTAATCAGATTTTAAGGGATGTGAAGACATCACAGTTCAGTAAATCATAGCCACCCTGAAAGCAGAGAGGACCAATGAGTAGTTTTGAATTGTTAGCGTTCGTTTGTGTTTCACGGGCCTGTACACGTCTTTCATGTATTTTTGACTCCTTTTAAAAGTGAACTTTGGTGGAAAACTTGACTGAAAGACAGTTTAGCTTCAAGGAGTTATAGTAGAGAAAAACAGGTCCATAACACTATTATTATTATTATTATTATAATTTCTCAAATTTAATTTTGTATGAAATTAATTTATTTTGCTGTGTATTTCAATTTAAAGCTGTGTTGTAAACTGTGACAGTATACAGTACATTTGAGAAATAAAATAATAAAATAAGTGACACGCTTACTGTTCTCACTGCGTCTATTCAACATCTGATTTTCTTCTCAAATCTCAATTTTTACAGTGAATCTCTTGTTGTTTATTGGGGATTTCTTTGAGCTCAACTTTTGTCCTCCAACCTATAAAGAACTTGCCAACTGTCACCACAAGAGGGCCACAAATACAAAGACATTCAGACACAACAAATTCCAGTCGCTCTATATGAAACACGTCGTGTACGACCAGTCGATGCCACTGTCATTGGCATATTGAAAGCAAAACTATTTAGGACACATCTCTTGATTATCAAACATTAAGTGCGTTAAAATAAATTACATGTAATTGAATCACTACCCATTAACGTCCCTTAATTTCACCTCCACTCAAGAATGATTTTTATTGCATTTATATGTGTGTTTGAGCTTTCTGTGAGAGCTTTTTTCACATTCATCTGCTGAAGAGGGAAAGTTTACCGGGTGTTTTTACGAGCACGATCCAAAACATCACAACTAATTTGGCAGCCAATCATGGAACCAGTTTAAAACTATATTAAACACATTATTATTTGACTTATTTGTCTCGAAACATATCTGGAGAGGATGTTTTAACTAAACTCTGCATTGTACAGTTCATTCAACGGTTTTATTCATTAATTCATTCACTGAATCTCCCAATTAATTTAGGAGAGTAAGGGGAGAGTTAAAGCCATCACAGAATTGGTTGAGAAGAGGAGGAAATGTAGGATTGATTGTTGAGGCGGATCTGAGTCTCCCCATTCATGGCGAGGGAGCTTAGTGTCTAAAAACAGAAGGAGGGACATTGGGGATTTGACAGCTAGTCAGCACATGTTACTTTAGGACATGATGGTCAGAGTCCTTGTGTTGCCTTTTTTACACAATCAGGTCAGATTACATGATGCAAACTGAAACGTTCTTATTTACTGCAATTTAATGTCAAAACAATTGCTGTTGGTTTTTCCTGTGTAACACTGTTTTGTCCTGATTATGATTTAAATGTCTCATTAACTCGTTCTCTAAATCAGTTTGATCATGGAGTCTTTGCTCTCAGCCTGGAGAGAAAGAGAAAATGATGCACATAATAATACAGTCACAGTATTATCCAGAGTGAACATTACTGGATTTATTAAGACAACAAGTGATTATTTGTTATCTTGAGAACATACGTTAACAACCACACGCCTTGTGTGTACAAAGACAAGTGATTGCTGACAGTTTGACAGGGGGTAAAAGAAAGAGCAGGTGAAAGTATGACTTTTGCAAAGTGGAAAGTTTGAGGAAAAGCAGTGAAAACTAAAAACAGGGAAGAAGAGCTACTTGGTCAGAAATACTCGTGCCGGTATATTTAAATCATCGATGCAAGCATTTATAAATCACGTGTACTGTTTATTGCTTATTTTGGTCTTTTAAAAGACTTTCGTTTCTCTGATTTCAGTCATGAATCAGACGATGCTGAATGGTCTCAGCCACGTCGGCTGGAGACGATGATGTCAGTGTGTCGGTGGGTCGGCCTGTGGTCTTGGATGGATTGCCATGACGCTTTGTAAAGACATGTAAGGCTCCCAGAGGATGAATCCAATCGATTTAGTTGATCCTTTGACTTTTCCTTTAGCACCATTATCAGGTCAAATTTCTATTTGTCCAATACTTTGGTTTGTGACCTGCAAAACTTATGACATTGCCATCAGTACTGTTCTTTGTGTTTGGTGCTAATTAGCACGCTACACTAAGATGGAGAACCTGGTAAACATACAATCAACTTGGACCTGACTTGTCATCCTTGTTCCCAGTACAACTTGTTGGCTGATGCATACTAACTAAGGATAATGGACTTGTTCTTACCAGTTTGGACAAATATGAGCATCAGAGCTTCTGCGTGGCAAAGCACATAAAAATACAGGCTATTCAACTGAATTATATTCTCCTGTTTCTGATGCTGTTGTTTGTTCTCACCCAGCTGAAGCAAGAAAACCTTTGTACAGCCCGTCCCTAACATGCTGTTCCTGGCTCAAGAGAATCAAACCAATGACTTTCAAGTGATGGGATTGCCTAAAGCCAGCAGCTGTATATACTGTACAGCTGTACTGGTTAGTGTTAAGAAGGTCTGAAGTTTAGAGAGCAACACGAACCATGAGACTACAACACTGTTACACTCATCTCAATCCAAGCTGTTCCATACCATACTGTCAAATTAATCACTATAGGACCAGAGGTCAGGAGGGTTATGAGTGCGAGAGGAGGAGAGATGAAGAAAGCAAGAGAGAGAGAGAGAGAGAGAGAGAGAGAGAGCTGTGTGGATGGATGAATCGACAGTATGGGGAGCAAAGGGGAGGGAAAGTAACAGATGGACTTGTGAGGATTAGAGGGAAATCTGGGTGGGTTTCTGATGGAAACTCACCCAAGACGGAGGAGGGAGTGATGAGGGAGCGCAGAGGGAAAGGTGAAGGAAACCGAATCCCTGCTCCAGGAGAGGTGAAGGAAACACAAAGAGTCTCGCTGCCGGGGTCCCAAACATGGTGAGTCGAGCTGTTTGTTTGTTTTTTTATTGTGTTGCACGAGTGTAAGCTGATCAAAAATTGAGCGTGAACAACAGCTGGATTTTCCAATCACATACATGAGGGGAAAGATTTCAGCTTTTCATGATGAGATGACACAGAGGAAAGAAATAAAGTGCGTACTTCTACTCTCTGTAGTGACAGACCAGTTAAAACAGCATTTACCCACCAAAGTGCCAACTAAAAGCTGTAAAAATGATGTTCTGTAGGCTGTCTATACGCTGGGAGTTCATGTCTCAGAGCTGTCTGCCTGGATCGGTTAATCTGTAAGCCTCAGCTGTTGATGGACAGGTGTGTGGAGACATCATGTCCACACATGTACAGTAAGTAAAGGTCAAGCAGCACAATAACTGCCTCAGTGTACTGTATGGATTATAGTTTCACACCATGGGATGATTTGATGGACCAAATTAAACCCTGACTCCTGGTTGAACATCACACAATCATCTATGATTAAAATGATTTGATTAAAACGGTGGTACATGTGATGGGGGGGGGGGGGGGGGGCATGGATGATTTTGAGTATTTCACTAACTGTAAACTTCATGTACAGAGTTCAGTGTATGAGACATTTGTTTTCCAACTTTAAGTTTGGTCATTTTTGGTCATAGAGAGTTCGTTAAGATGAATTGTGCAGCGCGATATTAGAAAAATTCAATATATAGAGGATGTTTTTTTTCTCGATATGGTTAAAAAGCAACCACACCTTCCGTTTGCATGTTTGCTTTACCTTTTGTTTTAATGGCTCATTTAACATCTGGCCAACATCTGTGGCGTGTTGACAAACTGTTAACTGTTGCTACGAACACTTTCTAAGCTGTTTTGTGTGATTTTATATATTGTTGTGTTGTTTTACCCCCTGAAAACATTGTCTTTGCTGACCTCCAGAGGTTTGACCTCTCACCTTGCTGCAGTGATGTACAGGTGCACTCCAGGACACCATGACATCACTGTTGGGTGTGGTTATAGATTGAAACTTTCAAGACTTACTTTGCACTGATGCAGTCTTTTTTTTTTCCACTTTTGTTTGGTTGTGCTGTCACAGCTGAGGAAAAAAGGACCAAGATGAGATCACAATGGGTGTCATGTTTACTGGAAACTACTGGTTTTACTGGATAAATGGGTCCTATGCATTGTCCTTTTCACACTTAGTCTCAGCTGTTACCTAAATCGAAGGATAGCCAAGTCAAACTTTCAACGTACTTCTTTATATAGTCCAATATCACAAATAACAATTTGCCTCAAGGAGCTCAAGCATAGGCCTCCATTCTTTTTTAACTATTTCTTCTTCCAGCTTTATTGATTAGAGACCATGTTAACATGTTCTGGAGTAACAACCTTCAACACAGTAATGACACAATAGTGACACTCGGCAGGAAGGAAGTGCAACCTAAATGACTTGACTTCCATCATGGTCATGACTCAGCTGTTCCTAATGACTCTTAATCCAGATGTTTGCCTCTCTCTCCCTTCTTTACTTTTAGGTGGTCGTCCAGACAAAGACGGCATGAGAGTCAGCGGGCATTAATCTCATCCACCTAACCCTGCAAGATTAACACAGATTACCAGGCCCAGAGGTAGGCCTGAGATACTGGACTAATCACTCCTTTGCGAGCTCAAGAGGTGGAGGGACAGGTTGAAGAACGGGATGTGCCCTGAGAGCCGAGACTGATTAGTTTCAAAATCCGCAGGATAAGATTTAGACGTTTTATCTTCATCCAAGAGGGAAGCAGCAACTGTCTGAAACACAGAAGAAGGACACGAGACGGGAGTTGTGATGGAAACATGGGGTAGAGTGGCAGCTCGGTGACGAGAAATGTGTGGAGTCAAACGTCTCGCCCGGCCTCAGAAGGGTCCCAAATTTAAATCTGATG
Source organism: Enoplosus armatus (assembly GCF_043641665.1). Classification (NCBI taxonomy): domain Eukaryota; kingdom Metazoa; phylum Chordata; class Actinopteri; order Centrarchiformes; family Enoplosidae; genus Enoplosus; species Enoplosus armatus. The sequence continues at coordinate 19,544,462 of NC_092195.1, forward strand.
AACTACTTTGCCAACGCTGATATTCTTTGAGTGACACTTGGAGCGGGAGGAGAGCCGGAGTTCCTCCTGCAACCTCTGGCCTGCACATCTGTCCCTTTTTCTTTCTTTCTCGCTGGAAGTGATTAAATCTCAACACTTCATCTTTCTCTACTCCGCTGTCCTCTGACCTCCGCTCATCGACTGTTCTCCTTCCTCCAACCCCACCCTCCCTCCATCTCTCCACCCGACCTCTTTTCAGATTCCCCTCTGACCTTTGTTCCCCCTAATCCCCTTCTCTCCGCCGCCTTCTCTCTGCTTTCTGCCACCCTCGCTGAATCAATCTCACCACACCCGCCACATCATCAACTCACTGGACCTCATGTTGACTTGTCGTTGTGGTGTCACGGAAACCCCCTAACTCCTCTGATCCTCATCCTGATTGATCAACAGAACCTGTCAGGCTCTTGCCACCATTTTTGAGCCTCAAAGTGGAGCCGAAGCACACTCTGAAGTCATAATTCTGGGTTCTCATTTCTCGTTGGGTTTCCTCAAGTCCAGAAGCAACAATGCTGGAGAACATGTCCAGGCGTAACCGCTCCCTGCTGTCACTTTCCCTCACCTCATTGGCCCTCACCCTGTCCGTCTCGGCTTTCTGCACCTCCTATTGGTGTGAGGGAACACACAAGGTGGTGAAGCCTCTCTGCCTGTCACCTGTCAAACTGAAGAACTGCGGGCAGAACAACAGCCAGCCGTACACCACAGGTGAGGGCGGGAAACATCAACAAACATGCTAGTGTTTGTAATTTCAGTATGGCTGCCCCTGGTGTACAGGTACAGGTTTGTCCACACACTGTGAGACCACATAACAGGCCAGATGCTAATAAAACCCAATAGCTATTTATTTGGAGATTTGCAAGCCTGCATGTCTTAATTAGAACTGTTAGTAGAAAAGTGAAGGATCTTTAGACATCTAAAGAATAATTGTTTCAACAACATTTCACAGTTTTATGTGACATAAATGTCTAAACAAACTTTCACTTTTCAACTAAATGTAGCCCAGTTTTATCTCAGACATATATATATATATACATATGTGTGTGCGTGTTATGTGTGTGTCTCTTGGCTGGCAAATCACCACCAAATCTGTGTTTATTGGGAACTTAATAAGGATGTATCTCTCTAATTGTGTCCAAACAACTTTCACCAGTTTGGCCAAGGAGGGCCTGACGTCACTTCCATCATGTCTGTTTGTCTGATTTTCAACAACTTAAATGTGGTGGAAGGTTAAAACATGGGTCTAGGAACGAGTGATTCTTCTTCAGTGTGGATCGTATGTATCCCACAGGATGTGTGTGTTTTGACTGAGATCTTTAACCAGATGCAGATTTCTGAGTAGCCTATTAATTAGTAAAGAAAACAAAAAACAAGCATTTTGTGCATCTTATTGTAAAGTGTTACCAAATCAGGGAGTGTGACGCATCTCAAAAACATTAACATTACACAAACACATACACAAACATTACATTTGGGCAGTTGTCAAACCACACGTCGCTCAAAGACGGAGGAAATTAAACTCTTGTACATTTTTTGACTTTGACTTTTGAAGAGAGAGAAAGATGACAAAAATGTTTTATCATGACGTAGTTTGAAAGTCAGTAACTTTCACAGCAACTTACCTGCATCATTAGTGTCACTGTAGATGTTTCAACCGCCAAATTATATGAATATGATATTTGCATGTTTTCACCAGAAAGAAATCATTATTGTTTTCATATAATATTTATGATGTTGTACATTTAACCTTTAAAATATAAAGTCTAAAATTGAAAATGCATGATTTTTTGTTTATATAAACCTGCTGTGAGTAAAGCTGCATAAATAAACTTGTAGGATGTGGACCTACTTCTTGTATGTCACTATTCACTCTGGAGTGAAAAGTGTTGATATCTGACTTCTGTCGCACAACATATTGATAATGTAAGAATAACTATTAATATTTCCAAAAATACTTCTTAGTACATTGTAATTTAGCGCAGGATTTTACAGCATCCACAATACTTTCCTTGCACCCCATATTCCAAGTGTTTTACACTTGACTGGCAGAGATTCACATAATCCCGGCTTTGTTGCTAATCTCAGAACCTCGTATCTGCAGCTGCATGTTATGTGGATTCACTCGCCCTCTGTCTTATCTTCGGGCGCTAAGCCTATTTGTTTCCATGTAGTATTCAATTTTCACGGTATAGAAAAAGACAGATTACCTAAAGAACAGTGTTTCAGTGCCGGAGTGTGTTACAGGCTGTGACCCACAGGAGACCCCTGTCAGGATCCATGTCAGAGTGTCTTGGCATGCTGGATCATTCCACCTTCTTTATCTTTTCATATGTATCCCCTCTCTGTTTAGTTTCCCCTCCTTTTCTCTCTTATTACTTTCATCACTCTTTGTGTCATCCTTCTCCATCCAGAGGCCCCCACCCCGGACCCAAAGAACCCACCCTCCAACGTGACGCTGTCTCCGCTGCAGAAGGAAGAGCTGGCCAGGATCAAGAGGAAGCAGCTGGCCAACGCCGTCCATTACATCTGGGAGACGGGCGAGGACAAGTACATGCTGCGCTACTTCCACACCGGCTTCTGGCTCTCCTGTGAGAAGCACAATGAAGGTTTGTGACGGGAACAGAAAACAACTTCAACAACTTCAACAGCTTCAATGGTATCTGCTTTAGAGTTATCTCCCAAACACCATACACATGTTCAAGTGGAAAGTACAATGGACTTGTATTTCTAACCAGGACAGAACTTTATAGCATTATAAATCTTATATCATTCATACCATTCAATAGTACAGGAACCTGAAGTTTACCCAAGTTGAAGTACTTTACTAGCAGGAAAAGTAATGTGATTACAGAAGGAGGTTCTTTTATATTGCGTTACTAACTGACAGAAGAGTCATATTATCAGTGGTGGGACTAGTATTCAGATCTTTTACTACTTTTAAGTAAAAGTGACAATACAACAATAAAAAAATACTCCATTACAAGTTAAAGTCCTGCATTCAAAGTTCTACTTAAGTGAAAGTACTCGTTCTGCAGAAAAAGGTGACTGTGACTGATTTATTATTATATATTAGACTGATTTTTTATATCAGTGGCTAAGTAGTGATGATGATGATGATTAATGGAATAGGAAAGAAGTAAAAACAAACTTCTGCTACGCAAAGTTGTAATCGCTTTTATTTTACTTTTGTCTACTCTTTTTGTGAAATATGGGAAAAGTTACTTCTTCTTTTTTAATGTAAAACCTTAACGTGTAAAGTAACTATATCTGTCAAATAAATGTAGTGGATTAAAAAGTAGAATATTACCCTCTGAAATGTAATACAGCAGAATAAAATGGAAATAATCAAGTAAAGTACAATTACCTCAAAAAGTAATAAACTTGAGTAACGTATTTATATGCATTGATTTAAGCATCGACTTCAGCAACAACACTTCAACAGAGAGCATTGTTGTGAAACCCTGTAACTGTGTGTTGTGGTCAACATGATGATTTACAGTAAAGCTTCTCTTCAATCCTCATTAAGGAGGATCTTTTGTACAAGTCTGGATTATTGTAGCCACAGAAATGACCGGCAGATAAACTGTCTGTTACTGGTTCAGAGAGCAGGAAAAGAAACAGGAGAAACAAGCTTGTTATCTTTATTCATACAACATTTTCTACAAAGATAACACCGTAAAACAAATTAGCCAAATACGCCTGTTTGCATATCTTTCTTTTGTTGGTTTCTCCACCAAAAACTTCACTCTAACCTCCAAAATCTCTGTTAAAGAAAAAAGGAATCCACGCAGGAAGAATAAAATACTAAATCAAACCTCATCTAACCTGCTTCTTCCTACAGTTCTGATTAAAACATATTATCACTGCAGTTATTAGATGTCAGGTGAGCCACACAGCACGGCCCATGATTCACGCCTTCCTCTCAACTCGCACACATTATGTGAGAAAGCAATGCACAGAGCAGCAAGCTTAGGTTTCCTGAGAACAAAAAGTAATCACTGGCATGTGTTCCTCCAGTAAAAGATGCTGTGATTGGTTGATAGTCAGCTGTTTGACCTTAAATTGCTCCTCCCATAGGAAGGTGAACTACTGGGCTTAAAGCAGCTCTTTTTATTACGTTTTTCAGGATTTATAATGATTATAGACGTACGTTCTCAGCATTTGCAAGAGATTATTTATATCATCCTGCTGCGAAAACTACATGCAGTTGTAAAATAACACTCAGGCTTTTGTTATGACAGAGGCTTTAAGGACAGTTTTGCTTTAATCCCCTAAATGATGGTGGAGATTCATTCAAAGAGCCTTTCACTAATCTGCATAACGGTTGTGATTGTTCTTCCAGGTGATGATCAGGAAGAAAAGTGTCGCAGCTTCATCGAGCTGACGCCAGGAGAGACACAAGGTTTATACAACACATACCAAAGCAGAACATGTAGAAAATATAACCTGCATTCTTAATATTTCCATCATCAACACGAACACTAATCAACAACTAATCAGCAGCAAATATAATGAAAGTATTTAGTATAAAGTACTTAGAGTCAAATCCGTCCTTTTTAGCATGTCCTTCCCTTGTCCTCTGCTTCCAGGCGTCCTCTGGCTTTCAGTCATCAGTGAGTTCATGTACATCGGTCTTCTGGCGATGGGCTTCCTGCTGATGTGGGTGGAATCGATTTGCCTCTGTGCCAAGAGGGAGATGAACGCCCTCAAGATCAACGCCTTCGCCGCCATGTGCACTGTCCTCTCGGGTGAGGAGGATGGGGGGGGGGGGGGTCCAGTAACACTGGACACTGATCGTCTGATCGTCGTGAGACCAGAAGAAAAAAGGAGCCTTTTTTGATTTTGTCTTCAGTTATTTGTGATTTTAATTTTACATGTAGTGGTTTCCTGGTTTGTAGACTCAGGTGTGCTGATGACTGATTGACCCCCTTGATGTAAATACTTTCAAATGCTCTCTCTGCCTTTCATTTCTCATATTTCTTTCTATTTCCCCCCCAAATGATAACTTATTCTCTCTGGTTTCTCTCTTCTTAACTCCTCATGTCCATCTTTTCTTGCTCTACCAGGTATGATGGGGATGGTAGCACACATGATGTACACCACAGTGTTTCAGATGACTGTGAGCATCGGGCCCAAAGACTGGAGGCCACAGACCTGGGACTACGGATGGTCTTTTGCGTAAGTTTGTTTCAATTTAATCCCCCCAAAAAAATCTGACTTAAGGCTTTGTCACACCTGCATTTAAAACTGTGAGATCTTAATCTAATAAAAATGTTCTCCCACGTCTTTCCTCCCTGTATTCACCAGCATGGCGTGGCTGTCGTTCAGCTGTTGCATGGCGGCCGCCGTGGCCACGCTCAACTCCTACACTAAGACCCTCATCGAGATGAAGCACCGAGCCAGGGTGAGGCTGGAGGAGCTCCGAGCTGCTGCCCGCGCCCCCTCCTACGAGGAGGTCGTTGGAGCCGGTGGCGGAGGGGTGTACTCCGTCAGTCAGCTGATTCAGCTCGGCCAGCAGGGGGCGCTCATGGACCCTCTGTGGCCCAGAGGAGCGGGACCAGCTGTCGGACCTCTGGCGTGTGGCGCTGGGGGAGCGCTGCTTGTTGGTGGAGGAGGAATTGGAGTTGGAGGGGTGGGAGCTGTTGGCATTGGGATGGGAATGGGAGTGGGAGGAATGGGGGTAGGAGGAGTTGGCTATGGAGGAAATGGAGTTGGAATGGGAACAGTTGGAGGAATGGGGGTAGGAGGAGTTGGCTTTGGAGGAAATGGAGTTGGAATGGGAGGAATGGGAGCAGTAGGAGGAGTTGGAGGAATGGGGGTAGGAGGAGTTGGCGTTGGAATGGGAGGAATGGGAATGGGCGCAGTAGGAGGAGTTGGAGGAATGGGTTTGGGAACATTGGGAGCAATGGGAGGAGTGGGAGGGGGAAGGCTGGTGGACCATCATGGTATGGTGGTCGTGGAGGGATGCTGCGCTGATGGATGTGAAGACTGTGAACGGGAGATGGACGAGATAGATTACGCTCTGCAGGAGGAGAGAGAGGACTCACTCTGCTGAGACTCTGGGGGGTGAAGGACTGTGACAAGCGTCTCGTCAGGACTGACTCTATACATTATATTTGATTGAAAGACTACAAGACTTGAACACATACTTTCAAATATGTTTGTTTTTTGTAAATATGCAGTTTAAGATGGTGCATTTCTAGACTTTTTTCAAGTTTGCAGCAGTTGAACAAGGATCATTTCAAGCTGTGTCACTGGATTTCTCGACCTCTAGGGAGCAGAAAGACTTAGGAAACGAACTCACAGCTCCGATGCACTGCTGGTTTACCGCGTTGTTACGGCTAACAAGTTAGCAGAGAATCGCCCACTCGCATTTCCAGCAGCCACAGAGCAACATTATCATCCCATTGCATGTCATATTAGTTGCCACCCGATGAATGTAATTCAAATATTCATTCTCCTTTTAACTTTGGTTTGGTTTCCATCAACAGAAAAATCTGAACTAAAACAGTTGGCTAAAAGAGGCTAAAAGCTGCATGGAGTTTGGTGTTGATTCTCATGAGGTTTTCTGCTAAAGACTTTGCTGGTAATGTTGTCACTGTTAACAGAAAAATATAACTTACTGAAGCTTCAAACATGTCTTTATAGCATGTAATTGCGCACTCAACCCCCACAGTCTTCACCCAGCGGCACTGTTGATGTTTTGAAACTAATTTCCTAATCTCCTAAATTCCCACAACAATATTACCAGAAATAGAAAAACAAACTTCAGTTTTCTTTGCTCATGTAAATCCAGCCTTACAGTGACTTCTTCAGGGATTGTGTGTAATTTTATGGTTCTTGAGATGTATGAGAGGATGTGAGATTGTATTCAAAATGGCACATTCAAAAGGTAAAATGATAAACGACTGTGGTATGTGATGTTATATATTTTGTTTTTAATCTATGTTTGCATGAACGGATGAAAATCCCCTCCAGTAAGATGATAAATAAAAACAAACCACATTGTCTGATGATGTCTTATCAATACACAAAACCCCTGTAATCATATAATGAGACTTTTGCTATCATGAGTTATATAACATTTTAGTCACAGAAGTGTCAAAATACATATTTAGGTCTATTTTTATGAAAGACTTTAGAGCAGGAAGTTATTCTGCTATGAACTGAGCACAATGCAGATTATACATCAGTGATGGTAAGATTAGTTTAACGTCCCACAGAGAAACACTAGTATTCATCGTTTGAAACAGTTACCTAAGGCGTGTTGCCATTTCATTATGTTAAAAGGGGCTTAGGTTATTTTGGGAATCCACGGTTCTAAGTAAAGGTTTTGTTAATTTCTCTCATAGACAATGTGAGGTGACTAGTACTGTTGTCTAGACTCAGATGGCCACGCAACACTAAGAAACAGCTTCAGCAATATTTAAGTTCATTCCTAAAAAAATCTTATTTCTAACCATTTTACGACTCTCTACAACTGAAACAAATACAAAGAAGTAAAACATTATCAAGATTTATTTCAGCTGCAGCCTAAATACTCATGAGTTTGCATGAGCGTGTATCCTGTGTTTTTTATGTTTCCCTGTGTTTATGTTCTGTTTCTGTCCACGAAAGACAGAAAAGAAGAAAAGCGAGAATCGAAGATTACAACAAACAGAGATTTAGACATTAAGGCAGATGCTTTCAAATACTGGACAGAAGATTATGTCAATAATCTCCCCAGTCAGGGGAATAAGAGAGAGAGAGAGAGAGAGATTGACATAATGTAGGCAGTGAAGCAGAGATAAACAGGGTTGTCGGGTCACTGGGCAGTATGTGGAAAGTAATTAAAAATGTAAATTAAGAGGCTGAATTATACAACTGTTTATGTAAGATGAGCCTCTCACACCACTTGAGGTGATTTGGTTGACAGTTTTTCCTCAAAAACCGCCCAACATATGGGACATGAAGTGGTTAAAATGCATGTATTTATTCACTGTAAACAGGCCTGTGTGTATCTGCCACCAGCGGCAAAACAAGTTATAACAACATAATATCTAACATGTGTATTTTTTCATTTTACTTTTTATTTTCAACATGTTGAAGGTTCCCTTGGCCATAAAACTAGCTTCTGATTCCAAGTTGCATCTCATTTGTTTAATTGATATACTTGAGTAATTTAATATAGTGCAGCGCCCTGAATAGAGTCAAAGTCAATCAGGAAACCTTTAATCTTTCATTGTGGAAGGAAGCCTCCCCAATAGATTTCCTCTTTGGTGAACTTGTAAAAAATGCTTTAAAATTCATTTGGCTTCATAATGAAATAAGCAAGCGTACTTTTAAAAAAAACGTAGCAGATGTCTCAGAAAGTGGAGCAAGAAAGTAAACTAGGTCTTCTCATTATGAAACAATATTTTATATAGACACTATTATCTGTGTTTGTCTTGTGTAACTTAAGAACAAGGCCATCGTGAAACAGGCCAACTGTGAACATCTGGAGACTTTGGGACTAAAGTATTTCAACAAAAAAAACTTCACTTATTGCAGGATATTTTCAGACCTTTGACCATCTAGACTACCATTTATATGTTCACCGTTTTGGATGAATCTAAAATGTTTCAACTCCCCAAATTCTCCCCTAACTCACAAAAAAACTGTTACCCTTCATGTCTAGACATGTTGATGGGTTTGGATTTATGAATAGAATTTTATTCATGGTGCTCACAGCATTAAAAATATGACATCTTTCCAGAAAGAGTGTCCTGGTTACTCTGAAACTGCTCCCAGTCAGAGCGGTGGGGTACGTGGATTATCATGTGGCAGCTGCTTTTAAAGGTAACTTCTCTCTCTTTAGCCCGGCATCATCAGACCAACTTGCAAATGCTAATTAGTCTGGAACCTCTCGGGTCATTTTTGATTTCCAGGGGGCGTTAGACCAAACTCCCTCTGGACGCTACAACCGATCAGAGCAACAAAACGTGTGACGTAGCTGTAGGCTGCTAGGCTAGGTAGCTACTTCCAACATCCAATTCATTTGGCTTCTAGTTTAACGTGATACACAGACGTTTGACATGACATTTGTACGTAACGTGAACGTTTTTATTAACAAAAATATAATAACCTGAAAAAGAGACAGAAGAAGGAAAAAAGACTTCTGACACCTTACATTTTATTACAATTTCATGTTTTTGATTTATTGAATTTATCATAAAGGGAAATCCGGGTCCAACATTTAGTTTTACATGTTGTTGTACATGAGCAAACCTACTCTGCAATATGCACCACTTAACTAGAACATCAAACATGTAGGGTTGGGCCACATGGATGAATTAAACACTGCAAAGGACACAACATTAGATAATAACAAAGGCCCAGGTACAATTACACCTTGATGCACTTGGTCAGGGTTTTAAAAAAAGATTCCAGGGATAAAAGAGAAACTACAGCATTGGCTGCCCAGTAGAGAAAAAACATCATGGTAATGACACTTGAACTAACACATGACATGTTATCATATTAAAACGTGTGCTTGAGTTGCTAATACACACCTTCATAATTTAATTTTGTCAAGAAATGTAAACTAAACACTGACAGCGTCAGAAACACTGTACGTGCTTCATCTATTGCGATGAAGACGCTAATCTTAGCAGAAACAGCATACGCACATTTTATTTAGGGAAAGTGTCAATCAGGTCACATGTGTATGAGTGAATATTACGTGGTAGACGGACAGAAGTTAACTAGAGTTGCTGTGAAGATTTCAAATTTGGATATGGTTGCTATGGTAACTGCAATCACAGGTAACCTGGGGGGCTATTTCTTGCTTTTAACTTTAGATTCTGTATCATTATTTAAAAATAAAGACTCAAAGGGGCGTTATCGTCACACCGGCTACGTGTTCACACTTTGTGAAGGTGCTGAAAGGTGTCGTTGCATTAGCAGAGTGAAGGGTGAAGTTGAGAAGCCAGGACTGGAGAAAGATAGACAACAAATCTGTAGAAGAGTTACTTCGAAGGCTGATACTGAATCAAACGAAGGGCCTCCTCATTTTCCAACACTCCCTGGATGAACTCTCCTTCTGCCACTCGGTCTGGAGGGAGAAAAGGAAGAAGTAAAAGAAGAAGTTTAGTTCAGGTTATTGAAATTAATTAAAAACACTTCTGAAAGGTTCCAAAGGGAAAATAAGGGACTGGAGCACACTGATTCATTTCCAGGGTGCTGGTGGCCAATCAGATACATGCAGACGCATGTTTAACTTTCCAGAGTTGTACAATCCTGTGTTAGAGTATTACAAACCACTGTGCATTGTTTTAGCGTCTGATAAGCCTTTAAACACATTCATCTGGTACCCAAACTGGACTTCCTGGATCGTATTTCATGTCTTACTGGTTGGAGTGGTCTGCTTTACTATGTTCATAGCTCCCAACTTTACATCTTGCCATGTATAGGTATAAAAGTTCTGCAGTCATCTAGCAGAAACAGAGCTGTTCAGGGAGATAATAAATAATTTTGGTGGTTGAGCAAAATCAATCAGAAGCAAGAGCGCCATTCAAACTATCAATCTCACCATTGTCGCCCTTTTCAAAGTAGTTCCAGAGCTTGTCTGCCCTCTTCTCTGCTGAGTTTTCATCGTCAGGCAGATCTTCCACTTCATCTTTAGGAATCAGCTTGAAAATTGCCTGTTAAAATAAAAAGAAAAAAAACGAAGATACAAAGAGAGAGAGAAGCATTCAGTTTTAATATATTGTCTCTCTGTTGAAGTATTGTCTTTCCCTTTAGTTCGTTGCACAGTGGGGCAAGTTATCTCTGAGTTTAGAGGCAAACCTGGTAAGTTAGGCATTGAGTGAACCAGACGAACTGATTTCTGTTCTTCCACCTACTCAATACTTTCTTATTTTACCTTTTTTTGTCTTGAGCTCATCCTGGGTGCAGAAACTAGTCTCTGTTAGGGGTATGCTGTACAGTGCTGTTGTCCTAGTTTGACTGATGGTGCCTCACAGACGATTAGGCATTTGTTTCTGGTCGGTAGGGAATGGTGTTTACTGTTAAAACTTGTCTGCAAAATGGTTTTGTGTCACTGTGCTTTGTGTTGTCAGGGGAGCTGGCTTTAGCTGTTGTGTTCAGTGTCCTGTGTTCTGATTATTTTCAACAGCTCTTTAGGGCAAATGATGGGAACCAAGTCATGCTTGATGGGAGCTGTTCTTTTTATCGTTATGAATTGCATTCAAGGCAACATTATTTACAGAACACATTTCATAAAGAGGGTAAATTCAAAGTAGTAAATTCACTGACAAAGCGGAGGGATATGGCGTCACCTTGTGTAATGGTTACGATGCAGATGATTGACATTAGGTCTGGCAATATAAGTAATTTAGAGCTGCTAAACCTAGTCCAATCAACTAACTCCTATTCTCCTACTAAATTGAAGTGTGGTGGCTATGAATAGGCCTGCAGAGGAAGTAAACATTTCAAACACCTAATAAAATAGGGTATTTTTTATTGTTAACAGCACTTTGATAGTGACCTCAACGCCGTTAGGTTCCTGTCTCTTTTTTTAATCTTTTTAACGATGACTTCTACATGACTTCCTGGAAATCCAATAAATTGGATCAATATCTGAAGCATTTTACATTTGCTTCAACCAATGTCTTTGTTGTAAAAGACATTGGTTGATCACACATGGAAAAGGCAGTGCTGTGAAAACTAAAACTACTAGCTCACATTTCACTGCAATTGCAAGGCTTAAAGAAAAGATTACTGAAAAAAAAAATGGTCAGGCTGTTAAATCAGTGACAAATCGTTTTATTCAGATATACTGCAGTCAGACTGAAGAAGGATTTAGCTTTTTTCTTAAACCCTATTTTTCATTGTCTCTCTCACTGTTAACTCTCACACAGTCCTTTCTGGCTATTTTTGCACTACACAATAAAGAAATAAACATTAAGAAATAATGGAAATAATATAACTTTCTGCCACTTTCCTCTCCAAAGACTAAATCGGTGAAGGACAGTTTTGTTTAATAATAGTGGCATTAGTAGTGTATTATTTTAAATTGAAATGCTTGCTAATGTTATATCTAACGATTGAAACATTTTAACATGAGAGATGCAGATGTTGGAGGTTATAATTTGTAAAATTCAGTGTGTTAAGTTCTGCAAAATTGCCTATGTCTACCTTTGTCTTGAAGCCACTAAAGGATACAGTGTGTGACACTCCCGAATCATCCTGTATGCAGATGATACTGTTATTAAACTTCATTATGTTTCCGCTAATGCACATTTTCAACAAGTGGTTTCCATACTTTACTCACAATGGTTTAGGTAGTTTATTGAGTTTTCTCATTTGAGTTTTAATAGTTACCATGCCATGCCACAATGCTCTTGATCCAAATTGTTAAAATAAGATGAGAACATTCTGCCTCTGTTTGCTAAAAAAGCAGATCAAAAATTTCGAATATGTGTAAGAATGTGACATCTTCATTAAGACGCAACCTCCTGTTTGAATATCCTCCCAGCCTCACTCCAAAGCTCTCTGCAGGATTAGCCCTTAATTCATCCTAAACTGTTTATCAGCATCAATTAAAGTCTAATCCTGCGTTTGAAAAATGTTATCTAACAAGGATAAGACCATGAGATGTGGAATCGGTTTCAATGCTGCAGTTGAATTTGATGATGGGGAAATCGGTGCTATCTAAATTTAAAGAGTCACATGTCCAAATAAGGCAACATGTTTTGGGATACTACGATCACATGGATGATCAGAACCTTCTCCTGTGATGTCCATGTGCCTTTTAAGTCATCTATAAATACTGTACATACTGAGTTTCCTTCAGAGTTCACTGCTCAGCAAATGTAAATCACTGTGATCTTCCCTTTACATATTACTATCTAACCTCTGATTCAATCATCCACCCATCCTTTTCTCTCACTTTCAACACCTTCATCTACCAATCAATTTAACCGTCCAATCCACCAAATTCTTTAATAAGTTCCATTCAAGTATACAAAGGAACCTAAACCCACTTAAACCCAGTTTACTTACTGGTGAGGTCTGCAAAACCTGCCAATGTCTGACCTTTGTCTAGAAGCCACTAACAGTGCAGGACAGTCTAATATTAACTTATATGCAAATGATACTGTTGTCTATGCTGTCTCTTAGCAAGAATTTGCTACTCAGCTGTTCATTCCCAAACATATGGAAGCCAAACATGAAAGAACTGGTTGTTTGTAAGGCTACTATATCACTTCCCTTTCTCCACAACTCACCGTGCAGATTTCCTTGACCTCTGACTTGGTGATGTATCCGTTCTTGTCCACGTCGAACAGCGAAAAGGCCCACTCCAGTTTCCTGGTGGTCTTCCCTGTTGACGTCATGTGGAGAGCGATGATGTACTCCTTGAAGTCCAGTGTGCCATCGTCGTTTGTGTCGAAGGAGCGGAATACGTGCTGGGCATATGTATGGGCGTCACTTTCTGGAAAGAACTTACTGTAGATGCTCTGAAACTCCTCTTTTGAGATGCGCCCTGTTGGACACTGCTTCTTGAAGTTTTCATACCATTGGACAATCTCAGTCTCTGAGAACTTGGTGTTGAGTTTCAGATCCTCCAGGATCTCCTTGGACACAGCGCCGCTCTTGGTGTTACCCATTGTTGGTGGTGCTGGTGATGTTTTTGAGTTATATTAAAGTGTGAATTTGTGGCCCTTGAGCTCTTCTAGGTGAATTAACACACAGCTGCAACTTAGGGAGTTGCCTCCTCTACTCTGTCAAAGTGGTAAACAGAAGACTATTCCTGAGGTATGGCTGCAGTATCCTTCTTGAACCTGGTCCTGGCCTACGGTTCAGTCCGCAGAAGCATATGCTGTGAAAAGAGCAGAAGCCACTTGGTAAGCTCATTAAGCCAATCAACTATCAGTAATACCAGCAAGAGGTGTCACGGACAAGGTTCAACCCAGGTCAAGGCTGAAGTGCTTGTTTATTGACATTTAAAGTGTGGTGAAAGTGTCGTTATCAATCGGGAGGGAAATTCAATGTAAAATATTTTTGATTGCCAGTTTTCAACCGCAGTCAAACCTGCTTTCTATGCACCAACCACATGCGATTGAGCACTTTCAGCATAGTGACTTTCTCTACCGATCTCTCACCCAGAATCAGCTCTCTCTCACTTTTTGCTATCGGTTTGTGTCTTGAAATGTTGTGTTGCAGCCACTTTTAAATTTTTAATGGTTTTGCACTGCTTTGATTTTTAAGCAAGGTGGCCACCCCATACAGTAATTACAACTTCACAGGTCTAATAGCTTCTCGGCGGCCAAGTATCGACCAACATCCACATGACTCAGGGTCTTCAAAGGGTTCAAGTCAGCCTCAGTTAACTCAAGATATTTTGTGTCGCATTATCAAAACTAGTACAATGCACTTAAAGTTCAAATGTTTCAGAATCCACCTTACATTACAAGAAAAAAATAGACTTACTACAAAATGAACAAAATCACAGCACAATTGCACATGCTGTTAGAAATTAATGAAAATAATTTCTAATGTAAAGCGATTAATTCGTCTGTGACAACCAGGACAAAATAATATCTTGGCGAGCAAGTGAATCACTATGGTGACTATAAATAGACTCAATTAACGCACCAATTCAATATGGAGTAATTGTCCCTGGCAATCTCCTTACTTTGTACTTTGATAAAACGAGGAAAATACTCTCATTTGTTTCACTGCAAATTAATATAAAACAACCTGTCATGATTGCATATTTACCATAACACAAATATTGATGAAATTCATTATTGAGATTATTGAGGCATCCTAGTCTTTTCTTCAGCATGGCATCATCATCTAAGTGATAAAACGTTCCACATGGTACATTGCTGTGGACGGAGAACAAAACAATGTAATTGAAGGTGATGGCGGAAGCATTTAGACACTCATCCAACAAAAAACAACAATAAGAAATGAATGTAAACGCCGCTACTTTTCATCCATTAAAAGTCTTCTCATCCCTTGTCATTCCTCGACATGCTTCATATCCACATGACTAATGTGTTTTTCTTTCTTTCTTTTCTTTTTCTTTTCTGAGAGAATCTCACTTAAACCTAATTTAATACCAGCAGTCCCAAGAAAGTCAAAAGGTCCAATGGTCATTCATGGTGTTCAGTTTCTGGAGTCTTAAGGATCGTGATATTTCATGTTGTCAGCGTAGTGCAGCTGTTTGTTTCCTACCTGTGTGAGCAGCTGAGGAGTCCAGGACAAACAGTGATGCTCTGTCTGTGAGCAGCAGAGGAAATCAGCTTCCACTTGTTGAGATAAGTCAATTAAACTGGATCACCCTGAGGCGGAGCCACAGCAGCACCCATGTGAACCCCTGAGCTTACTGAGCTGCTGCTTCTCCTTTTTTTCTCTCCATGTAGTCAACTGGTCAAGTCACATTTATTTGTAAGGTGTTTTTCACAAACGTGATCGCAGGAAGTGCTTTGCAGAGTAAAAAGGACACACGTACAGACATCACAGATGACTTCAGCAATTATGAATCATATGTGCATGTAAGAAAAAGAACAAGTAAACAAACATCTATGCAAAGTAATTTGTTGGTTTGGTCATATATATGTTTATTATGACCAGTTTGGTTCCCAGTTATGTGACTGGCCTCTTGTGCGTGCACACATGCCTCTGGGAAGAGTTCTTCTGGTTACTCCTGAAATGATATTCACTTCATATTTGAAGTGACGAATATGAAGTGACATTGTAAACTCTTGGGCTGTGAGGGAAATACATCTCCTAACATCAAACGGTACTTTTATAGGATTTTATATGACCAGGCTTTTGTAGTCAGGGCCCTTCAGCTCTGGAACTCCCTGCCTGAAGATCTTTTAAATCACTTCTCAAAACAGCGTTTTATTTCCAACATGTCATGTCTGTTTATTGTTATTGCATTTATCTCATATTATTTTTGGGGTATTTCATTCCATTTCATTTCTGTGTTATTTTAATTGTCTGGTAATAAATGAAAACACATTTTCTAAAAGTCAATATAAAATGAAAGAAAGTTCTTGTGTAGTAAAATATAGAAAAATAGAACCAATTCAGTACAATGGTCCTTTAATATTTTGTATTGTGCTGTTCTGTGTTTAGACAATATGTTTTAAAATATTACAGACACCTTTTAATACACAAAGCAACATACAGTCCAGCATGCAGTCCAGTATACACCAAAACACCACAAACTACAACTCACGTTTTATCCAAAACCGGACTTTTTTCTGGTTCATGAAAGAGTTGTTTAAGAGTCTTTTACACCTTTTCATGAGTAAAACACAGAGAAACACAATAAAAATGTGTTAATTTGTTGAATGGTTACATTTAAAGATATTTGCATTGTCAACATGGTCAGCATTGTACATTTCCAGCTTCAGTACTGCTTCAAAAAACTCTTTGTTATGCCGTATTGTCATTATTGTGAGATATACAAAGAGAGTGACAGGGAAGATGGAGGTTTGACATGTGACACAGGTTAAAGGTCACACTGAACTCTTCCCTGCAGCTTGACTTGATTCAGATGACTGAAGCTGGCACTGACATGCTGCCTGTTTACGGGTGCACCGCAGGTTTGATCTGCACCTGATCAAATGAAGTGACAAAGAAAAATGAGTCCTTTCCAAAACTACCGTAGACCGTCACACAGGCAAAGACTTAACACTTTAAATCCAGCGATTTCTGGCGAGCGGCTCTGCGGCGCGCAGCGGAGGATTTTATCTGCGCTTAACTGAGTATTGACTTGTGATCCACCATCTGCTCCGCCGTAAACCAGTCCACGCAGAAAACATCAACTTAGGTGTAAACTACCTGACTGAAGCAGGCTGGGGAGGCAGCAGGAATTAAATGTCTGAGCTCTTCGGGTCATGACTTTAGTATTGGAGTGGTATTTAACCACTCTGATCGACCCTCACCTCTCTACCAGTTCACTATGATGTATTTCATTCACTACCAGAACTTCCAAATATACTTACAGTATATCATTACACACCTGGGAGTTTTGTGTAAGTCATCAAATGCCCCTCTAAATGTGCTTTTAGTGGTTTCCACTTTAAAGTCAACAAAACATATTCATTGGAAGAGTTCCATACACATCCACATGCTATGACGTCAGAAAATTGTGAAATGAATCGCACTGCTGTGTCTTATTGTCTGATCTTATTATGTTTGTGTGTGGCAGGTAAAAATAATGTTTGCTTTGTCGTGACAAATCGCAGATTTTCAAGTCATTATTTCATTATCGTAATGGTTTTATATACTGCATACACATAACTATAAATCATCTTTTCTGGTTTTATTCTATCAGTGGTTTTAGATACGACAATGAACATGAAGCAAAGTGACAGCTGAACTCTGGATGGCTGCTGTGGATCGAGGCGTAAGCTCAGAAACTTACCCCTGTTAGATAATATCGCCAAGCACGGTAACGGCAACAACAAAGTCTGAGCATGCCCACTGCGTTCAGCCTGATTAAGATGACGTAACTGGGCTACCTGCAGACTGCTGCGCTGATGCTTTATCGCAGGTTATAGAGCAGCATCTACAGTCTCTTGGCAAACTGCTGATCTCTCTTCTCTTCTATTAAATAAAACAACTTAATTCCTTTGCTGACGTGCTGAGGCCTAACTCGAGCACCCTGCCTCCCTCTTGGCCCCGTCAGCCTCGGCTCCACAGGTGATTTGGATTTTGCCATCTGGCTGCTGAGGCTTTGGAGAGCTCTGCCAGAGGACATGCAAAACCAATGTCACCTTTTAAGTAAAATGTCTTCTCAAAGCCGGACTGTGTAACTTTTAAATGAAAGGTTTAACTCATAACCAATAAAATGTACCCTCGCTCTTCTCACTCCACTCTCAGTAGCTAATGCATGCTAATGTTAACTAGCTTTAGTTAGTTACATATTGTTGACATTATTCAGACAGTTTGCTGACTTCATTTAAACATTTCACTGGTTTTATCACAAAAATAAAACACAGGTTCAACACATGTTTGTTTGTTTGTTTTCTGCTAATGGTCACATGCCATGATGTATGCTTTCTGTATTTTAGCCTTTGTTTTTGTTTTTTTCACAGTCTAACCTCAAATTCTCTCAAGCCTCCCGAAACCATTTTTACTGGGAATAACAACGTCCATACATGGTAACACAGGGACTATTTGGTTTTCAGCCTTTTAGTAAATATGTACACAAGCAGTTTAGTGCAGAAAGATGGACAGAAATGTCTTCGCCCCACCCACTGAAGTCCTTAAGTGTAAAACATTTGGGAAGCACCCAGGTTGATCCTCACTGTGTCTTTCTTCTTTTAGAACGGGGATTTTCCCTTTAGGTTACAGAAATAAGAGTCTGGATTTATTGGATTAGCAGTTTTTGTCCCTTGGCTCCTGAGACAAACCTTTCCCGTCGCAATCTCACCTGGTTTAGACGAAGTTCTAGGAAAGGGAATCCTTTGATTGAGAGGAGGGGGGGGATTAAAATGGAGGATCAGAAGGAGATAGAGAGAGAAGCAGTGAAGGTGGTGATGTTAGGCGGTGTAAGGAGGATTTGGCAGCGATGCAAAGCAGACAGTCGATACAGGGAATGGAAAATCTGTGGTTGCCAGAATGCGGCTGATAAGTATTATCAAAGCTCTTTGGCCCGACCTTAAGGAATCTATTCTCAGTAAAGGACGGTTTAATCTGGACACCCTCATGGGCATCATGGTTTCCAGTGCGGATTCGAGTGGAGGGAGCAGAGGGAGGTGAGATCTGCCGAAAAGAGGGACAACTGCAGGATTCCTGCATGTTCGAACAAAACCTTTTGGAGCCACATGATCATGATTTAAATGGACGTAACAACTACAATACTTTACTTCTTCGTGTAGATAAATGTATGGTTTGGTTGTTCATCATTTAGAGACAAAGTGACGCTTCCATCTCAAATGCCGTTTCAAAGTTGACATCTTTGGTCATTTTTCCATTAAACCTGCATTAATTGATTTGATTTGATTTATTTCAGCAGTTACAGAGCAACTTTATAATTAATCTGGAGTCATGTTTCATTTTGAGTCTGCTTTTAGCTCAGTTTTGGTCTCCAGCAACTCTTGAGATCCGGCTCTTTAGCTGCTAAATGCTACAATATGTTCACCAGCAGGTCGCTGACTGCTGTCTGGTGTTGGGCAGGTAGTTCACAGTTTTCACTGGAATTGTTAATATAGAAATATTGACTACAGCTGCTTTAAAACGGCCAAAAACTACAACTACACGGACTTTGTGGGCATTTCAATATGTACGGAGTTTCAGACAATCAAAAGGTCCTCTTACCTAAACCACAAACATGGTGGTTTGACAATGTCTTCCAAACAAATATAAACATATTGCTGTTCTGAAAAGGACTCATATGAGTGCCTTCTCCGCCACCTCTATGGTTTAGGCAACTAAAACTACTTGATTATTATTGGCGTGAAACTGTGGTCAGTTTTAGTGACTGTCAGAAACCATCCACGATGACCTCCTCCCTAAAACCTGAACATCATCACGCTGCGTACACGCTTGATGCTGAGAGAGGGTGCTAGTCAGGAAAACATCATTTGAAGTTTTCCTGGTGAGCACGGTCGACACTTTATCTGTGTAAAACCTTCTAATCCTCATCCTTCAGACTACAAGAAGTCATACTTGAGATTTTGAATTTGAGACTTGACATCTCCAGTGTTGGAAGAAGTATTCACCTCCTTTATGTAAGTAAAAGTACTAATACCACACTGTGAAAGTACTTCACTACAGGTAAAAGTCCTGCATTCAAGTAAAAGTATGTATTATCAGCAAAATGTACTTAAAGTATTGAATGTAAAAGTACTCTTTATGCAGAAAAACCCTTCCCTGTTAGTGTTTTACTAGTATATATGATGTTTTTGGATTAATATTACTGCTGCATTCATGTGCATGTTGCATTTTACTGCTGTAGATGTTAAGGTTGTGCTTAATGTATTTAGTTACGTTCCTCCACTTGACATCTCTGAGGTCAACGGCCTAACTTCACCTGCTGGTATTCAAAACAAGGCCACTGTAAACATGCTCAGCGTCCTCATAATCCCATTACTAGTTATACAAACACTGTCTGCAGGGGAATACCCTGCTCACGATAACTCCACTCAGTGGTGGGAGTAGTGGAGGGGGTTTACACACCGAGGGTCACAGAGCTGTCGAGGAACACTGTCATCTTCTTGACTTGTAAATAACCTGAAAGATAGACCTGAGTTTAGACTTGTTAAAGGCCTGAGATAGACCTGGATTAAATAAAAGTAGTGGCAAATAAGAAACCGATTGCTGTAGTCCAGATTTAATCCACTTGGTTTACCACATGGTGGGATTTAACACATCAGCGTAACACAGGTCAAGTCAGGTGAGCTGTCAGGACCAGGAAAACTAGTCAAACTGAGTCTCAAATAAAGATCTGATGACTTTAAGAGAACCCAACAGCTGCTGGAGGTCAGTAAACAGGAGGAGGAGATTAATTTATTCGTCAGGCATCAAAGGTCTCTGACTGAAAGCTCACATTAAAGTGTCGTGTGTGTGTGTGTGTGCAAATATCAGTTTTATGACAAATTTAGATTTTAAAAAGGCCCAAAACTTTAAAATCTGAATCCTACTTGCGCAGGTTACAGTAATCCCACAGGGAGTTATCCATTACTGTGTCACCCCGGACATGATGAGAGGCGAATCAGATTAGCTGAGCCGTGTCCGTCTTGGTGGAGGGAAAAATCTGCTGCCAGGTCAGTTCCTCTCTTCTTTTTATGGACGTTGCTGTAATCGTGGACTTCATTAATCCGTTCACCTGCCAAAAGACGTTGACATTAACAATTTAATACCTGCTCTGATCTTTTCTTGTACAGGCCACAGATGGATAATGTGCCACTGGTGTTGTTGTAGTTCCTGCTGGTCTCCAGCAGAGGTCACTACAGGTTATAGATACACAAATAACTCCTTTAACTCTCAATGCAAGATTTTAAAAAAATGACTCTTTATTGAAAAAACAAACCAGATAAAAATACAAATACTAAATTCAGAGGAGAAATTATAAATTATAAATTGAAATTATAAAGCTATACAGCACAATAACATAGCACAGTTTGATTGGTTAATTCTTCTACTGTACTTTTATTTGCCATATTGAATTTGATGCACGTTACTGTGAACACGCTAGAACTGTTTTTCTGCCTTCACTGATTTATTATTATTGAGTTTTAAATGTTGTTTTGAAGCATTTTCTTTACCTTGCCATATGTGCAAAAACAGATTTTAAGCAACATACAGTCTCCTGATATTCCTGACTGAAGTACAGAATATAATATATACATAAAATGTATGTACGCATTAATGTAAAGATGTTTAACATAAACATAAAATATGCACATACATAAGAATAAATGTGACATAATTAAATAACAAACACTATATGATAATAGCATTCAGTAATATAGGAATTGTATAAACTGACACAACATAAATATGCTATATAATAATACATACTGTAAATTTACAGTGATATACTATATAATCTACAATATATAGCATGTTTCTGTCTCTATATGTAGCCCTGTTATTTTTAAACATGAGTAATGACATATACAGTGCTCATTTTTGTTGTTTGACTATTTATCATCTGTTTTTAATTACAACGTATGAACATCCATTATATATAAAGACTTAATCTTCAATTGTTGAAAATGAAATAAAAACATTTTGTTGTTTTTATAAAAAGGCTTTTATTGAAATCCAACATGAGACCACTGACAGACAGAATGACAGTCGCATCTAAACACTATAGAAAACAAAAACACGAATCATAACAAACATCAACAGCACGACTTTGTAACAGAACAGCAGATCTACAGTGTTTCTGACACTCGATGTATTTCAGTAGCACAGAGTTTAAGTCACCGCCTGTATCTCACACGAACACTGACACACGCAGACTTTTAAAATGAAATCCAGACTTCCTCCTCGCCGCTCAGCGTTGGCTCCTGTAGGTTCGCATCTTGCGGCTGAGGTTGCGAGCCAGCCGGTCGACGGCGCTGCCGATGTGTCCCAGCTCCTTCTTGGACGTCAGGCCGTCGATGTTTCCGCTGTACCACAGCACCCATCCGGCCAGAGACATCAGCACAAACAGAGCGCCTGCACACGTACAAACACATGTTCTGTAAATGAGTCTACAGACAGCTGGATAACATGACAAGCCCTGTTAAAAGATATTATATGATTATATAATATTATAATAAAAACTGAGTAAACTGAAGCAGCTTCATTAAAAAACTGTTCCAAAGACTTATTTTACTTGTTCTACTATTTCTGGTCTTTTTAAATCTGTGATTTTTTTTTTATCCTACTTGTTTTGATGTTTTCTCTTTCTTGTGTTTCTTATTTTATCTTCTTGTTGTTGATTTTGTTTTGCATGTCTTCACATTATCCTGGAAAACCTGTAAACACTAATATAAAGTGCACAACTTTTTACTTTTTTTATGTTTGGTGAATGAAATGTGTTTAAAGATGTGCAATGTCACCGTTAAGGCGAGTGAATATATCATACATACATTATTATTATTTTCTTGTTTTAGTACATTGATATAGTTGCTAAATGCTTGGTTTTTTTGTGTTATCTCTATTTCAAATTGAAATGCTCGACCAAATAAAGCTACTCACAAAAATGTCTGAGATATACTTTCCACTACTAATGAATTATCACGCAGCTGATACTGAAGTCACCATAAATCCTCCAGATGAACCAATGAGGAACATACTTCCTCATCCTCCAAAAGGTTGAATGTGTGAATGTCTTCTTCTCTACTTTTATCTGCTTCCTCTTTTCATTTGTAACTCATCATGTCTGTTTCATATCATCTAGCCACTACTGTTGAGATTGGGACAGTTATTTCATACCAGTATAGACCAGTAAGTCTCCAAAGTCCTGTCCTTTGATCTCCAGGGGGGCGAAGACTCCCATCAGCAGAGCAGCTCCTCCCAGTAAATCCATCAACACAGCAAAGGCCAGAGCCAGTTTACAGTGGGAGAGGCCGTCGCACAGGGCCATAATCAAACTGGGAAGGAGGGAAGAAGAGAAGGACGACTCTTATTACACAAAAACACAAGTTTTATATGGCCGATATAAACTTATCAAAACATCATAAAAGTGCCGATTTCATGTTGTAACTATGATGTTGATTTTATCAGCTCAGTATATAAAATCTGCAATAAACTTAAAGAGCTGCTAATGCAGGTGTTTACGTGTCCATCGGATCTAAATGTGTACGTTTACTCTCATGCAGAATAAAATTCAGTTTAAAAGATGATGTTTGAGACACACTGTTGGATAAAAGATCACAAAAAAGCATCTAGAATTGCCAAAATATTATATATATATATAATACAAATCATCTCTGAGTGATACTGAGACTTTATTATCAAGCTGATCTCAGACAGTAATAATATTGATTTATCAGCAGCACAGAAACTGATCAAAAAAAAAATCAATTTATCAGTTTAACTAGTTTTAGTTTTACTTATTCCTTTAAAAACAGGTTGATGAGTTAAAAACTAGAACCATCAGTGACATCAGCATTAAACCACTTCAAAAAATGTTGTATAAGATTAGTTGTTAAAATAAAACTGCTCCTGTAGCTCAAGATTGTCATCAAATCTGAAACTAGTTGATCAGCCTATTGACAGAAAACGAATGGATTAAACTATTTTGATCATTGTTTAAGTTATTTTAACATTTCATGCTTGCAGATAAAATATTTCAACATTTAACATTTTTACAAACCAAACAATCAATCGATTAATGGAGAAAATAATCAGCAGATGAGATCAGATCAATAAAATCCATAATAATCTCATGATATAATAACAGTAGAACAGTCACGGGGGACATTTTTTCTGCACTGACTACTTTAAGTACATTTCCTGACTATACTCACATGCTTTTACTTAAGCAACGTGTTCAATACAGGACTTTTAGAGTATTTCTAGTATTTCTAGTGTGGTATTAGTACTTTGTGAAGGATCTGAATACTTCCTCCCCCACAGACTCATTGTTCGGCCTCCATGTTTTTCAGGTGTGACATGATTCAGTCAGGACTTCATCGCCTCTGTACGTTTTCAAAACAAAACAAAACAAAACAAAACAAAGCTCGATGTGGATTTCACTGCGCAGACTTTCAGACTGGACCATCTCAAAGTGATTTCTCATCCAGCTTCATGAAGACAGTCTCAGTCTCTGCAGGGAGCCCCCGCAGACCCGGACCCGCACAGGTGAGCCTGTTTCTGACAGACAGGACTTCCACGTATTCTGTAATAAAGAACACTGAAGTGAAAAAACACTGAATTTGACTTTGACTCACTTGTTGTTCGTCCAGCTGCACAGAAGCTTGATCTGCTGAAGTTTGCTTCTACTTCCGCCTTCACCTTCCTCACTGTTCTCCACCCACCTGAGCACCGCCCTCAGGTGACATGTTTCCGGTGGGATTTTGGACGCGTTCCAATTCTTCTCTCGACCCTGCGACCTTCTGGTGAGAGACGGCCTGAAACACTTCCGCCAGGTGTGTCTCCGCCCGGCAGGGACGCGTCTCCGCGGGCCTCGTTAGTTCTGAAGGTGTCGGAGCGTTTGGACGGAGCAGAAGCGGGTGAAGCAACACGAGCGTTGTGCGCATGTGCGAGCCCACCAGACCTGAGCGCGTGCACCTGTTGGAGCCACTTATAATCAGGTAACTGCTGCGGAAGATGCGGTCGCCCGGCCGCAGAGCAGCAGGTGTGCGTGGCGTCGG
Source organism: Enoplosus armatus (assembly GCF_043641665.1). NCBI lineage: Eukaryota > Metazoa > Chordata > Actinopteri > Centrarchiformes > Enoplosidae > Enoplosus > Enoplosus armatus. The sequence continues at coordinate 19,569,298 of NC_092195.1, forward strand.
GCTGTATTACAGAAGTATAACTAACAGTGAACGACTGAAGACAAATCACGACACGTGGATCATCTGTTTTCAGACATGAACCCTCCAGCCAGCAGGGACCACACCAGCCCGCCAGGTACCAGCTGCTGAGAGACCCAGTGTTTAAATAACCTGGAAACCAAATGTTTGTCCATGCTGGTCTTTAACGGCTTCCTGACGTTTTGTGTTCTGATATAAAAAGGTTTGCAGGTCCGGATCAACTAATCACTCTGCTTTTAAAGTGCCTCCTAAACGTCATTGATACTGATGAAGCCAATGGGTTTTGAGGCAACGTTTTTATGCCCTAATATCTCATTTAGTTTGTTTTAATGTTGACATCTTGTTTTCTATGTTATGACTGTTTTACTGATGTTCTCTTTTTTTATTGCCTATTTTATGTGAAGCGTAAGAACTGCAAGTTCTAACTTTATAAACTTTTATTGGAGTTGGAACAAGTAGTCAGTCAGCAGTAATCCATCTACAACACTTTTGATTGAGTTATCAAGCCGAAATACTAAACGTAGTCTGGTTCCAGCTCATCAGATGTGAGGGTTTTCTACTTCACTCAGTTTTAAATCATTGCAAACTGAATATCGGTGGGTTTCAGACTGTTAGCTGTAGTTTTATGTGCTTATTTTAAAGTTTTTATAGGGTTTCCTCTGGGAAGGTGGACCGCCACACAGATTCTGACACGTCTTGTCTTATGATCACTTAAACTAGTAGATGACTAAACAACAGACAGACAGGTTGAGGAGGTGGTCTTTGTTTCTTCACCAAATCTTCTGTTGTCTTGTGTCAGAGCACTATGTGCCCCAATCATCATCATCATCATCAGCAGCAGCAGCAGCAGGAGGAGGAGGAGGAGGAGGAGGGTTGTATCTGGATGCCTATGAGGTCTCTTTTCCCCTGGAGGAGAGTATCGAGAGACCACCTGCATATCACCTGAACCAGGGTCAGCAGATGATGGACGGTACGCCTCATCTACTACACATGACCAGCTGTTGTGAGCACTCTGTCCAAGTTCTGGGTGTGAAGGGAAAGTTTTTTATGCAGCTCTCGTGAAGACTAGGAACTGAAGAAGCAGGGCCTATATGTTTCTGTCTAAACTGGATCCTCATGTGAGGGACTGTGTCCTGCAACATGCCTGAGTCTGTACATCTTGTATTTATGGTAGATCTGTTTAAAGTCTCCCCTCTCCTCCTCCTGCAGAGCATATGGTGCAGGAGCCTCCTCACTCTCAGTACAGCCCTTTCATCCTGGTCTCTAACCTGCGAGCTCACCTGTACGTCGCTCTGGAGAAGAACGCCTGGCTGCAGAAGCGCATCGAGGAGCTGGAGGAGGAGCGCAACTTCCTGCGCTGTCAGCTGGACCGCTTCATCGTCAGCATGAGGAGTCCGGAGGGTGAGGCGTCCGGAAAACACACCCGTCATGTTTGGTCGTCCCGCCTACCTCATTCAATAAGTGAACATGATCATGGATTTCTCCAAAGCCACATAAGGCACGATAAAAAGATTCACTCGTAGTATAAGTGTGTAATATACTGGTTTAACATCGGCAACAGAGCGATAATAGAGGAGTGAGGATGAAAAGGAATGAATCTCTGTGGGGAGATCTACAATATACATCGAAACAGTATCGAGACAGCGTATCAAAACTAATGAAGCCGTGAACTAAACTGTAAACTACAGTGGTGGAAATATTCAAATCCTTTATTTAAATCAACAAAAGATTATAACAATAATAGACAGAAAGTCCTGCATTCAGAAGTCAAAGGTAAAACTGGCATTTTGAAGAATGGTCTCTTTTTAACTGGTGAATTATTGACTCACTAAGATGTAATCGGTAATCTTCTACTGCTGCTACTATTCACTACTAACTACAGCCACCAGTTCGTGAAAAGCACAATGTTTCCTCTGAAATTTAGTGGAGCAAAAGCATAAATTCTTACGTTAAATAGAAATACTCTAGTAGAGTTCCAGACGTAGCCTTTACTGCGTTAACAGTGTGAAATGAGTTCAGTAGAGTTTAAATGATTTACTTCAGATATGAATGTGAAACGCTCAATAAAACAGAAATAATATATATTTACTCTTAAAAATGACGGTGAACTGTAAAACAAAAAAGCAGAAATTAAAACCAGTATGTGGACTACACCGGCGTATGAATCCACCAAAATCAAACGTGTATTCAGTTTTTTTTGCTCATCATTTGATATTTTTGTGTTTATTTTGACCCCTTGAGTTTCCCCGGACCTCACAACAGTGTAATTTTAACTGCATACAGTGAGCGAGTGGTGTGGAGACTCCCAGCGTGGTGTGAAGGTCCAGCCTGCCAGCTCTCCCTCTCCTCCGTCCCCTATGACCACCAGGTCTGGAATGACCCTCAAACGCCTCCAGGGACCAGGACCTCGGACCCGCCGCAGCACGGCCATCCCTGGTGAGCAAACGACTGGCACACAAATTCAATAAACAGTTACGTTGTGGTGTTAGAAATATTTCACTTTGTTGAAGTGCTTCTTTGCTTTTCTGCTCGACTTTCCACGGCCGCAGTTAAGCAGGAGTTTCATCTGGAGGAGGATAAATACTACACCGAGGACGAGTACGTGGAGGAAGAGGAGGAGGACGAGGAGGACGAGGACTCGTCGGTGGAGAAGGGGTCGAAGAAGAAGGGCAGGGGGCGAGCCAACGGAGAGCCGAGGATGAAGATGAGGAGGATCTTCAGGATCACCCACGGGAGGGAGAGACAGAGAGGTGAGGCTCAGGAAACAGCAGCACACCTCCCAAACATCTGGTGATACTCCACGTTACAGTATTTGTCCTGCTGTAGGCAAACGAGCAGATTTCAAAACTGATTAAAGTCCATTCAACCCTCCATTTCTCTCTCTCCTCTCTTCCTGCTGCCTCCCTCAGTTAAAGACCCCGACGGGGTTTTGATCCGTTATAAGAAGATCCTGACCACCTACCAGCGGGTGAGGAGCATGTCCCGAGCCTTCCAGATCCACGGAGTCGACCGAAACACCATGGCCTCCACCTCCCCCATCGCCGAGCTGCTGCTGGTGGCTCCAGAGAAGGTCTGAACTGTTTGTGCTGCTAGTAAAACAATGAGTGACACGAGAGATTAAGATTGGTGATCATTACAAGGCTGAAATTAACGATTATTAGCGATTAATCTGCTGATTATTGTCACGATCGTTTGATGAATCGTTTTGTCAATAAAATGTCAAAGAAATTGTTTATTCTTTTGTTTAACCAACAGTCTAAAACCCAAAGACGCTTCATTTACTCAGCAGTGAATTCTCACATTTAAGAAGCTGGAACCAGCAAACGTTTTACATTGTCGCTTGAAAAATGACTGAAACGATTTATCAAATAATCAGTTAATCGAGTAATTGTTGCAGCTCTAGATCATTATAAAGCCAGCAAAAGGAATTGTTATTATTGATCTTATTCTCATATGCCCATACATGTATGACATATATATATTATGTAATGATGAAGTATACTTTCTATTTGTTTTTATTTGTGGCTGCGGAGCAGATCCGGTACTCTGGTACTACTACTTTTGCTATGATGTAGGCATAAAGTTGTAAAGTTGATCCAGTGCTACAGATTTTATTTATTATTTCTTTTAAAAAGGGTTAAATGACTAATTTTGTCGCACAAAATGGTTACCAAACATGATCTACTGGGTCCATTTTCTGTGGACAAAATAAATGTAATGACAAATTCAGATTGATTCTGTTCAAGATTTCAGTAAAAAAAAACACATTTTAAGGGTCAGGGTTCGTTACCTAGTCTGTGTCTGTGGATTATTGTTGTGTGGCCTTATCGGTTCAGAGCGACAAAAGACTGAGGGATGCAAACTGTTGGGTACTCTCAAGAAACAGATTCCAGCGAACTGACCTGAAGTTTCCACATTAACAACCTGATGTCCTGCAGGTGGCAGAGGTCGGGGAGTTCGAGGCGTCCAAGGAGAAGCTCTTGGATTACGCCCGGCGGTGCTACAAGACCATGGACGACCAGACGCACGGCAAAGTCCAGACCATGAAGAAGACTCACAAGCTGCTGCCGATCTCCTACAGGTTCAGGAACTGAGAGGAGGTTTCTACACTAAACATGTCGAGTTTTCTTTTTTGCACTTCTTCATCTGAGAGAATGAGTTTAGTTTGAATACACTGAAGGATTTATGCCAACAAGCTATTTGATTTATATAAATATCTGTGATTTTTTTTTTTGTGTGCAGCTGTTATAGTTGGCAGGATTTTGCTTTTGGTTACTTTTTGCTTTTCCTCAGGAATGAAAATGAACTGATGTTATACATTAACCAGAAGATGCAGTAGGTTGTGTATCATAATGTCCTGTCCTGAAATCATTTCATAGAGCAGGTGTCGAAGTAGTCAGCGAGTAAATGCATCATTTTGGACAAAGACTGTTGACTGTGTAGCATATTTTGCTCTGGAAATATTTATTTAGTATTTACTGATCGTTTACTAAAAAGACGTTGGCTTTCACCTTTTGTTTTGTGTCAAAAGAAAGAGAAATATTTATGTTTTATATATTTTTTGACGGCATTTTGTAGTTTATAAGTTATTATTTTGTAAAATATGCACATTTAATATGTATCATTGAAAAATAATATTTGTTTGTTCATATATCTCATGCCTACGTTGTATTTTTTTAATTGTACTGGGAGGTATTAGAGGGTTTAAAGTGTCACATCATGCAAGAAAGTAAATGACTTTAAATGTAAGATTATTTGGGTTTTTCTTTTTTGTCAGGACACGATTTATGAGATGTTGATCGTGTGAAGAGTTAAATGAAAGGATTCAAATGAGAATATAATTCAGATTAATTAAGAGTGACATCGTCCTGAACACATATTTTTCATATTGAAGTAATCATTTAAAAGAAAAAAGTAATGAGACTGAAAAGAGGTTATTTATTATTATTATTATTATTATTAGATGTTATTTAACTGTAATACTGGTGTGTATTTTAAGTTATTATCATGTACTTTAAAGCAGCTTGCAGACTGCAGCGCCCTCCAGTGGAAGAAAGGAGTATTGCACAGGTCCACAGGTTATGATGAACTGCTGTGGTGCAGTGGTACTGTCACAGCTGGCAGTTTTAGCTTCATTATAGCTCTTAAATCCAAGTTCAATAAATAATGAAATGGCTGATATTGTACATTTTAAATACATTTATCTATTGTATTTTTTTATAGAGACAGATAGAGACAGTATAGACCATGTCCACATACCACCGAATCTATAGCCTAAGCTAGTTTGCATTACCTGTTCCTAAATGGGCCTTAATACAAATAGATTACACTCAACAAGAAAACACAAACAACGAGACAATAAAAAAACAAATTAAATGTTCAGATTACATGTGGACAAGTCTGTGTCTGATGTGAAACACCAGCAAAATACTTAAAGTAAATTTCCAATAGATACAGTCTATGGCCAAACATATGTAGACACCCGCTGTCCAGATTGAGAGTACTTTTGGTCTGGGACTGTTTTCCTGGTTTGGTCCCATTAAGGGAAATCTTCATGCTGCAGCATACAATCATATTTTAGACAATAGTGTGATTCCAACTTTATGTCTACAGTTTGTGTTTGTCCATTTCCTGCTTCAACATGACAACACCTTCGTGTACAAAGCCAGCTCCATAAAGAAACGGTTTTCCCAGTTTGGTGTGGAAGAACTGGACTGGTCTGCACAGAGCCGAGACCTCAACCCACATCCAACACTTTTGGGATGAACTGGAACGCCGACTGTGAGCCAGCCGGAGCACACAGGTCAAGTGTAAAGAAATGAGTCTCATGAATCATAATGAGGGTCAGAGACAGCAGAAGGGTCGATTATGAAACTTATTTTCTGAAATGACTCCATTATGTCACAACATGGGAATAATGACAGCAGTGCGAGAGGCACTGAAACATCACAGTGATGCTGACAATGTGTTTCTATAAGCATCAGGCCACAGAGTCAAAGTCAGAGGTCACTGGAGGCTGTGCAAGATGACTTGTACATTACCAGTGTAGGTACTTCTGGTGCATTTTCACCCTATAACATGTGAGGTTCAAATATAAAGAAAGGTTTAAAACATTAGAAATTAAAAAATCAGATTTAAATAGGTCAGTCCTCCTACACTAATCAGGGTGACAGGATTATCTACTGTAACCTCGAAAAAAGAGCAGTTATCTAACATTTTATTTGGTGAGAAAACCATCTTTTCCTTGTGGGCCTTGAACTCTGACCTCCTCATTCCTCATCCTTCATGTTTTTAAACACATCAAATCAATTTTTACATACAGAGCTCGTTGTGTTGTATTGCAATACAAAGATATGCAAAACAGAAAAAAACTTGGAAAATAATACCAGAGATTTAACATGTAACAGAATTACCATTGAGAATTGGAACAAATAATTCATCCATGTGGAGGGGGGGCGTAACAAAACTCAGTTTACCCTTTAACCTCTCCAAACCGTCCAATCATAGCGGGAGTTACCCTGGAAGTAGTAAAACCAGCGTGTCACGACGGACAGCGGGATTCGGCGAATAGGAGTGCGGGAGCGTCGGCGACGGACCAATCACAGGCAAGGTGGGCGGGACTCCTGTCCAACAGGGCATCGGAGGAGGAGGTGTTCCTGGTAGCCATCTTGGATGTGCGGAGTGATTGTTTAGCGAGAAGAATTGACACATTTTTTAAAAGAAAAATAGCCCTCATACTGAATCGTTGAAGATTTACCGGAGCGGGCCGACCGAGGAAAGAAATCGTAACTCGGAAAAATCCAGGTAATTTCGTTGCAGACCCAAAGGTGATGAATTTATGTGCCTTCCCCCTTTCTCTCTCTGCCTCTCTCCCCTTTCCAAATTGTGTCTCCCACATCAAATAGCGCAGCCGGTGGGAAGCTGCAGCTCTCTACACTGACAACAGACCAACTTGTAGTCTGTGTGTTAGCTAAAAACGGAAAAGCACAACTTCTTCGTCAGAGCCGCGGTGTTTAACTTGAGTACGGAGTTTGTTGTGAAGTGTATCTGTTCGGATGTTGTCGCCCGCAGGCTGCTGGTGGCACTAATGATGCCCGCATTGTTTATAAACATCCCGGGCTAACAAATGTTTGTCCTTCGCTCCGTAAACACCGCATGGTTGTTTGGTTTAGCTAATCCCGCGACTAGTCTAGGCTTTATAATCCACTGTAAAATGCTCGAGAAACACACAGTTAAAGTGTCTTCAGTTGGTCCAAACTCATCTGCTCAGCGTGAACGTGTGTTAGCAGGACAAGAGGGGCCTGTGCCCAGATGTGTGCACCTGTCTGGAAAAGTAAAGCTAAAGCTAATTTAGAAAGGTTTTGTCCCATTTAAGTGGTGTTAAATCAACCTGTGATGCAGTTAGAAAACTAGAACATGCAGTTTAGCTCTGAGCGCTTATTGTGCATAATAGTGTCTTAGTTTCAAGCGTGAAAAAAACATAGTTAAGCTGAAGTAAGTAGTGTATTAAATTGACAAAACATCAGACAAACCATAAATAATCTAGATAAAAACATGAAATATGTGTGGGTGAAATCAAAAAGTAGTGTCTTGCCATGGTTTTAATTGGATTTATGAGGTTATATAAATATTTAAAGGTAGGAGTGGGACAAACAATCAATACATTCCTTTATGGTATATCTCAATGTTATTGATCACATTGGTACCAGTATCACATAGCTGTGGAAGATATGAAAAATATTTTAAATATTTATATCTATTTTGGGATTTTTTTACTTGACAGCAACAGTAGAGAGGTGAGGAGGAGAAATGACATTAAACAAAGGCTTGACTCAAACAGGGGACGTTGCAACTACCTGGTCAACAACTCCCATGGAAACTCAACAGTGAATTTATCCTACACAATAGTCTCGGCTGATATTAGCTTATTACAGATCTATCTGCACTGGCATAAATGCTCAGTTGCAAGTTTGTTAGGTACAACTATTAAAACGCTGCAAGAAATCCCATAAGTTATAATGTTGATTTATTTTTTATTTTGTTTAGTTGTAGAATCAACTTTATGGTTGTTTTGGAGGAGGTAGTTTGTGGTGTTGACTACATTAGTTTTAGCATGGTGCACCTAATAAACTGTAAACTGTTATGTGTGTGTGTGTGTTCCCGAATAATCTCACACTGACAGATTTTGGTAAAAGTGAATGCGTGATAACAGTCTTCATATGAAAAACAATAGAATTATAAAGTGTCATATTGTTAGAGTCAGAGTCAGAGTTATCCTCTGATTGACTCACCTGTTTAAGTGACATCCGTATTTATGAAGTTAAATCCAGTCTTGCGGGTTGTTCTTCACGTTCTTCCTGCATCAGCTGTAATTTGCTCGCAGTCAGCATAGTTAAACATCTCAAGGCTCCTTTTTTTTCTCTGACCACAAGAAATTCCCGAAATTAATTCCTGTGCATTCCCTGTCCCTCAGGTGAGTGTTTTAACACCATACAGAGAGAAAAAACACTCTTAAGCTTTGATGCCTCGTGCTTGAAACCCTCTTGCCAAGTATTTAAAGGGAAATTCCTCAATTTTTTTTACAAATTTTGGTGTCTAAATGAATAATAGTTAACTTAAATTTTGGAATTGGTCCAGTAGGTTGCCCCAGCCGCAAACTGGCTGCAATGGCTGCAACGTAGTCCTTGAGGGCAACTGCGCCCGTGAAGTACGTCTACTAGAAATGCTTGTTTTTGCCAGTAACAGGCTTCAGATTCTAAGTGTCTGAAAACATTATGGAAAGGATCCCTGCAGATATAGACCCTTTTGTTAAAGCGTAAGATGATTTTTGTCATTGCTCTACATGCTTACAGTACATCCTACTTCAATAACTTAATTTTACATAGAAAAATCACTATTACAGCAGTATTTATTAATGTGCACCTGCCACCATCCTTCTTTAAATAGACATTTTCCTTTGTCTCTGTTTTCTGCAGTGAAAGAAGGCATGAAGACATCATCCTAGTCATCAGTCATGGCCGATAAAAGGAAACTTCAAGGTGAGATATCTGTGTGTGTGTGTGTTTCCCATGAAACACCAGTTGATCCGAATAAGCTGTATGATTTGTTGTGGTCTGATCAGGTGCCAGGTGGGTGAGGTTTACCATAAATAACATCATTCAGGAGGCGTCACAATCACAGAAAAGCATTGCAGAGTCAGTGTGTAATTCGTGTTGCTGTGATTGGAAAGTCCCCTGATGGCACCTCTGTGGAAAAACTCCACCCATCTGTCACTCTAAGTAGGTTTAAACAAATGTTAAAAATTGTTTACAGCTCACGCGTGATCATACCTGCTGCTGTTTGGCTATTGTGTGTTATGTTATATGAGGTAAAGTGGAAGTATGTTACCGTGGTGTGGTTCTCGCTGCAGGGTTAAAAGCGAAGTAGGGCTTGTAAACAAAAGTCACATGCACTCACAAGTAGCTTGTTTTCTGAGTTGTGTAAGCTGTCATCCTGCCAGGTTAGAGGTTTTCAGCTCCGGAGGGAGTCAGAAATAAATCTGGTTTTGGGACCTGTAGCTTCAGCTCAAACATGATGGATTTATCTGAGCTCTTTGCTGCTTTTTACCTGCTCTGGTGTTGTTGCAAATAAGTACACATGAAGAACTGGAAAGGAGCAGTGGTCCACATTGTCCTCAGTTGAGTTTGTTATGTGCCGATAGCGATATATCTGTGAAGGTACAGTCAGCCGATAATATCAGCTACGCAGATATATTAATTGGGTTCAAGTTTCGATTTCGACGATTATTTTCTCAATAAATTGATTAATGTTGTGGTTTATTATAAACCGTGAGAAATGCCCAACATCCTACATCCCAAAGTGACTTCATCAAATGTCTCGTTTTGTCAGGTGGAACAGTCAAAAACCAATGTACTATACTATGATGTGTTTATAGATATATATATATCGATATTACAGTATCGCCCACTCCTATTTAAAAGCTTCTGTTTGTTTTCTTATCCTGTTTTGGTTTGTTAAAAGTGACACTGCCTCTTTGTTCACAGGGCGACATTGCGTCCATGTGTGTTGGCAGTCATCAGTGCAGAAGTCTGCTCATGATGCTGGCACACTTTCAGAGACACCAGAGCAGGTTTCAGGCTTCAGACAGACTCATTTTGTTTCTAGTCAGGATCTGACTCCGCTGCTGCTCTTCTGCTCTCTTCTCAGAGCTTTTATTTTAAACATTTAAACCGATGTATGACCGCACCAGTGCAGCTGATGTCTGGAACAGCTCACAGTACTCACAGTACCGCAACAAGCTTCGCAACCAGACCCAGACCATTGTGTAAAGACAGAAAACCTCGAGGCTGTGTTGTCCCACAGAAAGTTTCCTCAGAGTCCTTTACTTTGAAGTTATTTTTAACCGACCTTCACCACAGGCTGAAAACACAGTTTGTGACAAGATTGATGATTCTCTGCCAGCATCACTCATCCCTTCACGTGCACTCGTGTGATGGCTGTCACATTAAAAACAAAACGCACACATGTTCCTCCCCTACAATGTCTTCATGAAGAAGAAAGGATTAAGCACAAGCACCATCTCTGTGTAATTGTAATGTATTATTACCGAGGAGGTAGACTTTCATCTAAAAATAACACACCCGCAGCAGATTCTTAACATCAAGGCAGTTTAAGGTCAGACTCAAACTGGAGTTTGTTCACACAACTTAGTCAAAGCTGCAGTGCGTTCAACGCCGGTCGCTGCATCTCTCCATCAGCGATCAGAACAATATCAAGACCATAATATTGAGATACTGCCGTTGTTTTTAATGAGTTGGAAAAAAAATGTTCAGTGTCTTGTAATGCGGTCTGATACAACAGACCTTCATGGCGGTTATAATCCGTTGTTAGAGAGATGCTTCTGTTATTTAGCCCACCCTCATTGATAGAAATTGGGTGGATTATATTTGTGTGTGCAGGGGATGCGTGTTTGTGTGTTACCTCTCGCTTACAAGCATAATGTCCCTTTCACAATGTGCATATTTCATGAGATTCAAACACACTTTGTAAACGCGCTGTTGTTATATGGAGAGTTTGTTGTTTCTGTGTGTGCGATATAAAGTGGGAGCAGGTTTACTGTGTTACCTAGATTACTTAACTGAATAAACTTTATTTGTTATTGCACAATTGCATACACTTCACTATGATTGCACTCTGTATGATTACATGTGACTGTGTGATGTGTGTGTGTAAGATGTTTTCTGGTCTTCACTCCAGATAATGCTTATTGAAACTGGTCCTGCGTGTTTTGACATGTTTATGTCATGTGATCTGTATCATTTCCTAGTTTATCTAATCCTCTCTTGTTGTTCTGCTCCTTTCTCCTCCTCCAGGTGAAATAGATCGATGTCTGAAAAAAGTAGCGGAGGGAGTCGAACAGTTTGAAGACATTTGGCAAAAAGTAAGGAAGGATCGTCATTCGCACTGCAACGAATGATTTTTAAAAATTAATCATTTAGATTGTGAGAAACCCAATAACCCCCCTAACACCTAACCCTAGTCAAAAATAGCCAGAGCCCTTTTTTTTGTCTGATCCACAGTCCAAAATATCCAAAAAATATTTTAAGTATAAATATTTAAAACAGAAAATCAGAGAATCCTCACATTTGAGAAGCTGGAATCAGAATTTTATCATAAAATAAACTCAGAATGATAAATCGATTCTCAAAATTGTTGTCAATTCATTTTCTGCCAATTGACTAATTGTTTCCAGCCTACTTGTCATTATTTGTGGGGAATAAACGCAGACAAAAACCTGGTACATTTGGGCCGTGGATGGTACATCCATCTGCTGTTGACCAACATGTAGACCAAGATTTAGAGGGAGTGAAGGGCGTTGAAGAGAAGGAAAGGTTTCTGTGCAAAGTATTGCTTTTATTGTCTTTATAGCTTCTTTTATAATCCAATTTTGATTGTGTTACCTTTGCTGCTGCAGCACAGAGATCAATAGAGTTGTCCTCAAATGAATTGATAGTATAAACCAGAGTTTTAATTTATGTAAGGTATGAGCAAATGACAGGCTTGGTACTACAGACTGCATTATCAATATTCACAGTGTATATGTTACATGTTGAACTCTTCTTTGCTGTATTGTCTTGGACCAGAACTTGTTGGAAACCTCTTGTTTCCTTTTCTCCGCAGCTTCACAATGCAGCCAACGCGAACCAGAAGGAGAAATATGAAGCAGACCTCAAGAAAGAGATTAAAAAGCTACAGGTAAATACAGAGAGACGGCGAAGTCAAGCCAAGTTGATAAGACTGCCCCAAAACAAAATAAATCTGCAGATATATTATTTTGATAATAGCTATATCAGATCAGTTTGAAATGTCTTTCAGTTGTGTGTACAGGTTTAGAGCAGCAGGGCCGCCTTGTGTTGTTCACTTTGAGGACTGCAGTCGAAGCTCTGTGGTCAGCAGACAACGGCCCGGCTTTTTGAACAAGAAACTGTGTCACAGACTCTCCCATGAGTCCTCAAGTTGTCTCTAGACAAACCAAGAAGTGCACATGGGCTCTGATAGTGAGTCTGTAAACCTGAAATACAAGAAACAAAAGTTTAGAATAAACTTACACCTGGTATTTACGTAAAATCTGTATCTGGATATTTATTTTAGACTGACTAAACTTTACATATTGCATTAGGACTGGAACTAATGATTCTTTTCATTATCAATTTAATTTGGCAATTTCTTATTTCTTAGAAAAGGTGATGTCTTGTTCTACAAATCTTGACATTTGAGAATCAGGAGCCTGGGAATGATCGGAATATTTGCTTAAAAGAAATTACTTAAATGATGAATCAGTTGTCAAAACAGACGCAGATTAATTTCCTGTTGACTAATCAATTAATTGTTTTCAGCTCTAGATTGCATTCACACCTATCTGAGAGTCACAGTGTGAGCGAGACCACCTCCAGTCTGGCCGACCTGATGGCAGTTTGATTGCAAAGCGCTCTGTGTGAATTTACACCTGCGTTTTTCATCATCCAGCCAAGATGTCCAGATACAGATTACTTGTTAAAACTAGGTGTAAATTGGGTCTCATTTCTAGCCAATCAGCATTCAGGAAGGGAGATAGAGACGGCCAGAGTTGTTGAGGTCTCATGTGTTTTCATTTTGGGCCCTGAAATTGGATGAAAGGACAGTGATTGTTTGCTGATCTGAAATTGTTTAACCTGCCCACACATAGAGAGGTGTGTGTGTGTGTGTGTGTGTGTGTGTGTGTGTGTGTGTGTGTGTGTGTGTGTGTGTGTGTGTGTGTGTGTGTGTGTGTGTGTGTGTGTGTGTGTGTGTGTGTGTGTGTGTGTGTGTGTATTAAATATCATCATGGTCAGCCACAGGCAGTGTTTAGTGCTTCATCTCGGTGTTACCATGAGGACCAAACTCCAAGCCAAGCCTTTTTTGCTGCATGTAGACACCAAGTTCACCGTCCATGACTGTTGAAGACGAGTCTCTGCACGTATTCACTGATGTATCTGTATCTCTCTCTCTCTCTCTCTCTCCCAATCTCTCTCTCCCTCCCCCGCTCTGTTTCTCTCCCTCTTCTTCTTCTTCTTCTTCTTCTTCTGGTCCCCCAGCGTCTTCGAGACCAGATCAAGACGTGGGTGGCATCCAACGAGATCAAAGACAAAAGGCAGCTAGTAGAGAACCGCAAACTCATAGAAACGGTGAGTAGGAACCGAACAGAGGAGAGGTAGGACGCATCACGTTCATTATAACACTCCCTGTGGGACCCATGTTTACTCTGGAGGATTGTGTTGGTTCTGAACTCTGGGAAGTCCTGAAAAGTCTAAAAAATGTATTTGTTAAAAACAATAAATGGCTGAATTCTATCATATGAATTACATAGTTCTGTCATTGACACATAGATTACCAGTTTACCAGCATTTATTGGAATTTCAGGAATGAACAAGTTTTAGTGATTTACTCACTGATAACACTCAAAGTACTGGAGTTTTATTTGTGTTGATGTTCGTCAGTCATGTTTCTGTTTTTGTGTAATATAACACAAACAAAAAATCCAAAGTTGAGACCTTAGAAACAGCAAAAATTATATTTGCAGTATAAAGTCATTGTGGTTTTTAGCTGAACAATTGCACTTTTCACCTGTTCTGTACAGAGTAGGAAAGACAAATATCAGCAGATATTGTTAGTTATTATTTATTTTGGAAAGAAATGTAGACAAAGACAATGAATGAAGACAAACACAGAGACATAACTTAAAACAGCAACACAACTTTTTAAAGATATAAACAAAGTTTGTTGTGAGAAAGATAAAAATTCAGCTTCATCATTTAAATATCAAATACAAACTTGATGGAGGAAGTCACTGCAGTCAACTTGCATTCAATCAGTCAAAAGTTCTCACAGCTTAAAGAAATATTAAAATGTCCGTAGAAACTAACCGAACCAGTCCTACAACATAATCCACTCACCAGTATGCTGCAAATAGTCGTGTTTCCCCAACATGTTTATATGTGCAGCTTCCAGGTCACGCTGTTGTCCCCATCAAAGCTCAGAAGCATTTACCATTTAAACAATCTGTAATGCTTTTATGTAAATAAAAGTCCACTCTATCATCTCTCTAAAATTCAAATAGAGCAATAATGATGCAACCCTTATTAGACTTATTAAAGCTTTTGTATTTTTGTTCTAAACACTCACTCATGTAGGTTAAAGTGATGCGTTTGAGGCAGTAGCTGCTCTGGTTTGTTTAGAATAAACAAAAGAAGAAGAAAAGAGAGGTTAGCATGAGCAGTGATAGCCACCATGGCTAAACAGTGAAAGACAAGATCGCCATCTACAGAAACTCCAACTTCACCAACAAATAATCCAGTTAAAGTAGTGAAAGGGCAAAATAATTTCTCAGATAAATTAAAAGCACTGCACCCGGGAGGCGCTCATTACGGCCTTCTTCATAGAGAGCTGGGAAACATGGGAGCCGGTCCGATATCTAACACCTGTTCTTCAGCGTAGCTAACCCGCCTCAGAGCCACATGAGCCTTTGATGAGGGTTATTGAGAGGGACTGAATGTGAGCCACCTGCCTGCACAATGAGGGACGAGAGCAACTCGCCAGCTCCCTCTGATCTCGAGGACTTGGTTTTTATCCCAAAAGCTGCTCTTCAAGACTTCCTGTGGTTTTGTTGGTTGACCTGAAATTGTACGTTCAGTCAGAGTCCTGCAGGAAGCATCTTGTCTTGACCAAAAAAAAAAAAAAAGGAACTTCACAATCTACTGGATGTTTACTCAGAGATCCGGGATGAGTCAGTCTTGTAAAATCAGTTTTACAGTTTAGAGCCTCGTCCTCTGGGTCTTTAAGGCCTCGGTCATGTCTGAACACCCGTTAGGTGTTAAATTCGCTGCTGTGGGTTTTCTAGAGGCAGGAAGAGGCTGTAACAACCTTCAGTAACAAAACTGTATGTGGTCTTATCCTATTTCCGGTCTGCTGAGTGGGCTTTAATGGCTCCTCTAGTGCAAAGCTTCCAGTTATGATTGCTGAGTCCTTCTATTTTACAGCTCCATCACTGTTAAGATTATTTAAGAACTCAATGGATTGGAGTTTTTTCTGCTCGTAGAAAATAAAAGCACTTAAAGCGATTTTGATTTTGTTGTAACGTGATCCACATGTATCAGTTTTTTAATACATATTTGTTTGTCTTGGTTTGTATCTGCTTGCAGCAAATGGAGCGGTTCAAAATAGTGGAAAGAGAGACGAAGACGAAAGCGTACTCAAAAGAAGGGTTGGGTCTGGCCCAAAAGGTGGACCCGGCCCAGAAAGAGAAGGAGGAGGTCGGCACGTGGCTAACGGTGAGCGAGGAGTCCCGATGCAGCATTTTGAACCAACTGATGGAAGAAAATAAGAGCATGTTCTGTGGTTTCCAAATCCTTAACTGTGACTGTAACTTTTATGTTAAGACTTTGTGCAAAGGTTGAGGATTTTAATCATCAGCCCCAGATTCAAACCTCCTCTTGTTTTGCAAGTCATTGGACGCAGAATAAAACAGAATAACAGACTCTAAACGTTAACACGCTTAGTATTGTCTTCAAATGACCTGAATGTAGGTCATCTTGGAAGAACTGTGATTCGGGTACAGCCCCTGATCGGTCCTTCATGTCCTCAAACATAATTAGAGTGCGGAGGACAGAGAGGACTTCTTTTTAACAGAACCTGGAAGTGAAAGTGAGATAAAAGTGGAACCAAAACTAAAGTTAAGACAAAGCACCGTCTCAGCTTTCACAAACTGAAAACCTCATTAACCAGCAGCCACTTCCATTAATACATCGCACTGGTGGTTTGTCTTATATGCTTATATTTAGGTGATATCTTGACACGAAACATATTCTGATGGGAGAGTTGTATCGTTATGTAGTTTGAACGTGGCCTTGCATTAAGTGATGAACTTTATTAACTTGTTTAAAAGCTCCAGCAGAGTGAAATGAATAGTGAGCGCCTCTACATCCAAAGCCTTATCAGCCACATTCGTATTGATAACCTGACTGGTTATGTTTCATTGGTAATATTGAGTAGCAACCGTTTTTATAATTGATTAATAATATATGCCAAACATTCTCTGGTTCCACTTTCTCAAATGTGACAATTTGCTGCTTTTTCTGACATTTTATAGACTAAACATCGAATCGATTCACCAAAAAACATAAATAGTTGCTATTTGCATTTCTAATTACTTATTTAAAGGTTTAGTAATATTACAGGCTGCATTAAGGTCACGTGGTGTGAGTGAATTTAACATACGAACCCTTCTCATACCCTGACTAGTGATGGTTTCTTATAAATTTAATATGTAAAAAGTGATATTAACGGTGTATGTGTGTCTGCCGTATATATGAAGTGTACTTTTATTCTTCTCTTTCCTCCAGAATACGATAGACACGTTGAACATGCAGGTGGACCAGTTTGAGAGCGAAGTGGAGTCTCTTTCAGTCCAGACGAGAAAAAAGAAAGGAGACAAGGAGGTCAGTCTGTTCTCATCCCTGATCCATTCACTCCTTCTGCTCTTCTCTTTGTCTGGTTCCTCCTTCTCTGTTTATAGCTGACACAGATCGGTGGGTCAGTCGGCCTCACAGCCGTCCTCCCTCCTCTCTGGTGGAGAGGTCAGATAGCGTGTCCTCCATTTATCTTCTCTGTCTGCCTGATGAGGATAACCTTGCCGACCGCTTCTTTCACTTTCTCTCTCACTCGCTTTCACTTTAAAGTCCTCTCCAGAGGCCTCATTTATAAAAAAAACCTCTTTGACTTTATCCTTGACGACCGGGCAGTCATTTCAAAGAGAACCAGCAGGTCCTGTGTGCGCCGTTCATACCTGCAATGTCAGGGAAAATGACTCTTTTGTTATGTCATAGAATATTTGCATTTTTTTTTGTGTTAAGATAATTTTCTCAGTAATTGTTCTAATGAGACCCAGAGGGGCGTATTATTTTTTCTGTTGCTCATGCAGTTAGCTTAGCTGGCCAAAAGCGTAGGGCCGCGTTTCTCTGCGGGGATCTTCTAAGAAATGTAGCGCTGAAGTGCTGATATCAATGACGAGTTTCTGGTCTCCGGTTTCACACAGGCTCCAAAATGACCAACCTTCATTTCTCTTTGGAGGATAATTCATCACAAGGGTCACCTGCTGCACTGGCTACTAGTTTCCTGAGGCTGTTTTTTTTAGTCTTGCCACCAAAACTAAACTGCATTTGTTGCCTGTGGAGGATGAAACCTGCAGTAGGGAAGATAAGCGTGAACATATTTGCATGCAGGGATGAAAAGAAGAGGGTTTCTGGATAGCTACCACTCCTCCTGTGTAGCTGCTGTGCTGTGCATCACACAAACTCTACTCACTATATGGTGCACTATATTTACACCCCTCCAACTTGAGTTTGTACATTTATTCACTACGTAGTGCCCTCAAATGTTCACTGGAACAAATTGCATGTTCACTACTTCCTGTTGTACAACTCGAACAGTGAAGATGCAAAATGATGATGATGATTGAGTGTCTGAAATCTGAATTCACTGTTCGCTATAGATGAAACTATTGAATGTGTATTATTATTATTATTATTATTATTACAGAGGGAATAATGAAAGGTGATTCAGACACAGCCTTAATGTTTTATAGTTGTTGAAAACTGGTTTCCCTTTCAGAGTTTCTGATTTGATAAATGCAGCAGTGACTCCTAATGCGCATGTCAGTATTACATGCATACCTACAGTATGATTTGTGCATATTGGGACACTTTTCAGGGACAATACCACTCTTCACAGAGAGGAAGTGTCCATATTTATAAACGTGTCTTCCCTGAACAGATTTTTGATAAGAGACTTAACTTATTGTTATTTTGTGATCCGTTTTTTTCCTATTTTATACCTTTAAGAATTAACAAGGGTGAGCAGATGACTTCCTTTTGGTCTACTCCAATATACAGGGTCATACCAATGGTTTAACCATCTGAATATACTCTATACGACAGACCTGATGCAGGGAAGTGTTATTATCATAAAACAACACTTTCTGACACCCATATCATTTTTTTAGATTTTAGATGAGTTTCAAAGGTGTTTGACCGACTGTAGAAAAAAACTGTTTTGCACATCAAGATATTTTATAAATGAGGTTGTCAGGGGAGGCTTTTTTTCTGCATTTCAAAGGAGTTGCTGAACTCCTGCTGCCCTGAGAGGTGTTTTAGCTGACATAGTGTTAATGTGTTTCCCTTACTTGGTTGTACACAGTTAGAGTCAGTGGATGAACAGCTCCTTCACTCACTCTGGATGAAAAAGCTTTTAAATGTGATCATAAGTCCTGAACCAGAGAGAAATAAATCTCTACAGCTCAAGTTTGTTCGCTAGAAGCTTTTTTTGGTTTTGGCCCACAGTACCAGGTGTTTAATAAAACACTTAAACGCCATTTTATTTTATATGCCATGCCAGCATGAGAGATTTAATTCAGCTCCATACTTTCCTCAGTAGTTAATTTTGGACACACTGTCACATTAAGAGTTCAGATTTAGCCTTTGGAGCGTGTGTGCACTCAGCACAGAAACTTCCTCATGTTCCTGACATGTGCTGGCGCAGCATTAATATGTATTGTGATAAAAGGCATTAATATGTTCCACTCTGCTGCCTCCACTAATGCAGCTGAGCAACATACATCTAAAGTGTTCCTGCCTGTGTTTTAACAGCTATAGTGTTTTTATAAACGCATCAGTTCAGCCAGTGATCCTCAGAGTTACACGTGTGCTTCGTTTCTGGTTTGAAGGTTTTATCTAAAAGACACATCCACATATGCTTATTTTTGTCCAAATTTCCCCTGGAACACCTTTTGGACCTGACATAAACAAAAAAAAACAAAATATATGACATTTAAGTGCTTGAGGACATGTATGAATTAACTGTGGAGAAGAAGAAGAATTAAATATTGAAATCTGAAGTGGTGCTGATTATGCGCTATATGATGCATAAAGCCATAAAGTGCACATGTGGCAGCTCTTATGTGTTTCCTCTCTTCTGTATGTTTAACTTTAAACTTTTAACATGCCTTTTCCTTCATTTCGTAAACTTCATTTTGTTTTTCTTTTAAAATGTTTTTCCTTGATATTTCAATGAATCATTTATTTAGATTTTAGTTTTTCACATTGGAATAAGGTGGCGTACATCCCCAGCATGTCAAATTATTATTTCCTGAGTAGAAAGGCATCTGAATCCACATATAGACCAACGAGAGACATTCTCCGCTGAGAAGCTGATGGCTTTCTTTAATCCACTCTTTCAACCAAACTGAGAAACATGTGCGAAGAAATAAAAATTCACTGCAGCTGTAACTGCTACTTGCATGTACTGCATGTACGAACCAAGAGGCTGCTTGATATCATTCTCTGAAAAACAGTAAGGCAGCAGTTTTAAACTTAAGATGAGAGCTCGATCCCCTCGTCGATTCCTCCTGGCCTGACCCCATTTGTGTTGTGAAGAAGCAGGACCGGATTGAGGAGCTGAAGAAGTTCATTGAGAAGCATCGACACCACATCCGGATGCTGGAGACCATTCTGAGGATGCTGGACAACGACTCAGTGCAGGTGGACGCCGTCAGGAAGATCAAGGTTCGCTCACGTCTTCACAAACAAAGTCAATGAAGAATTCAAAGCCTTTTCCGTTTCTGTGAAGGGTTAAAATGAAATCTTTTTCTTGTTGCACAGCTTTTATGTTTTAGTTTATGTGATTTGTAAATTAGATCACTTAGAGGTTTGTTTTGCGCTTCTGAAAAGATAAATTATAATATTTCTATTGACAGATTTACTGAGCCACATTTCTTTCCAAAATGCCATGTCGCATTTAAATGTGTTGTATAGATTGTCATTCTCTTTCTCTGTCATTTGTTCTTTCTTTATAAAGGATGATGTGGAGTATTATCTCGACTCGTCGCAGGATCCAGACTTTGAGGAGAACGAGTTTCTATACGATGACCTGGACCTGGAAGACCTCCGTAAGTAGAGAAAGCGCTGGGGTGAATTCAGTCTCAATTCACTGTGTTTGTGTGTCTGCACAAAACAAAATGGAAATATAAAATGTGTAAATTTTGAGCTAAGTGCTAACAAGTTTAGCCACAAGAAAAGAAACGTGTATAAACAACAGATGTGCAGGTGGAGCCAAAAAGCCAAGCAGAGGTTTGTCAAGTTGAGGAGAAAACATCACAGTTAACGACAAACAGTGCTATCCATCCCATGAAAACCTGCAATACTGTTACAAAATAAAACTTCAACTTAAAATAAAAACTTAACAGCTGGTAATAAAAAATGTCTTAACACATTTAAAAACAAGAAAAGAAAAGTTAAAAAAAGCTTCAGAAAGAGTATCGTTAAACCTGCAACACAGGACGCTGCATGTTGGCAGCTCCTGGTGGACACTGAATCAAGCGCAGAACTCCAGCTTTACACGTAGAAACATGATGTTTTGTTCGAGGTTTCTATGCACCTAAACATGGATTTAACTGGGTCCTGGTCCTGACTTAAAGAGAATCAATCCCTCCACACTACTAGTTAATACTATAAAGCTCCTGAAGTGACTGTTTACCATCATTGAACTCTGCTCCCTCTGTGTCTCTGCTCCCTCCAGCTCAGACGCTGGTCGCCACCTCCCCACCAGGACACTCGCACTTGGAGGACGAGATCTTCCAGCACTCCAGCAGCACACCCACCTCCACCACCTCATCTTCGCCCATTCCCCCCTCGCCCGCCACTTGCACTACGGTAAAAAAAAAAAAAGTGTTAGGGTGCATTTAGATTCAGTGACAATAAAAAAAGGTTAGATTTGGAGTCGCAACATTTTTCATGCAGTTACAATAAGTTGAAACAGTAATTTGGACCCTTCTGGTTGCCGAGGCTAATGTAGTAAGGCTTAGCGGAAAATCCTTAAAATATTACAAATTAATAAAGAGGCAACCCTTTCTGACAGGTTATTATCTCTTGATTGATGAAAATATTGATGATTCCTGAAAATTAAGCCTGTTGTTGCATTCACTTCGAGTCAAGTCAGGTCAATATCTAAAATATAAATGAGAAAAGATAATTGCCTATGTGTCTGCTATTGTGGTGCCCTGCCATCTCCTCGTATTGTTCCGCTCTATTGTCATTATATCATCTGTTCTTCTATCCACCCACATACAGTATGTAGTGAGAGCAGTTATTAGAGGTCTGAGGTGTCTGAATAGAAGGCGTGGAATTGTTAAATGCTGCTGCCATGAAGTTAAACTGAAGCATGAAAGGAAACGTAAAGGATGGGATGTTAAGCCGCAATGGTTCATGGGAAATGTGATTGTTTGACTTTTAATTATCCAAGGAAAGTTTCTGGAAATGATTTAACTTTTGAAGAACTGAGAGCTCGTCGGCACAACAAAGTTAGGGTTGAGTCCGGGAACTGGCTTCTTTTGGTTTTTGTTCTTTCTCGTTTTGTCTTGTGCTGCAGCTTTTAAGCATGATGACCATTAACTTGCCGTTTCTCTGAGGCCTAACGTTGTTCTGCGTTTGTGTTTCTCAGGAGAACTCGGAAGATGACAAGAAGAGGGGACGTTCAACAGACAGCGAAGTTAGTCAGGTGAGTCTAAACACACTGAGAGATCATTTCAACATCATGTCATGAACACAGAAAGCTTCAGGAAGTTCTGCACCTCATCGTGACGACGGCTTAATAAGACAAAACAATGAATTTATTGATTAGATGAGATTAGATAAGTCAAGCAACAAGTCTGGTAATTGTTTTATTAGTTATGAAAAACAATCGTTTGCTTCTAAATTGAGAATTTGTTGCTTTTTTCAGTTTTACATTAATATGAATAGATTATTTTTATGTTTTGGATTATTGATGAGACCTAATAAGCAATTTGAAGCTATCAGCTATTTCTGATGTTTTGGAGAACAATTAGTAATTTAACTTGAACTTAGATTACTTAGTTAGTTAGTTAGATTTTATATTTGCATGTCCAGGTCACATCTTGACATGTTTGTTTAGGTTTTCTTCTTTTTTGTTTTGTGAAGTTTCATAAAGAATAAAATCTAATTAAAAGTCATTAATTAGAGTTAGAAACAGGTTTTCAGTTGTTACGTAACAACATGACCTAACAAGCATCTGTCTTCCTACTCCTTCTCCAGTCACCTGTGAAGAACGGCAACCCCTCTTCCTCATTATCGTCTTCCTCCTCATCCTCTTCATCTTCCTCTTCCTCCTCCTCATCTTCTTCCTCCGTCTCGGGACTGACCTCATCCTCACTGGTCTCTATGGCGACCATCACTGGGGGAGGAAGCAGCGGCTCCGGGGGCAACAGTCTTCACGGCAGCTCGGGGGGTCTCCTCTCCAACACCTCCGCTGGCAGCTACAGCAACGCCACCCAGCAGCAGCCGCACCCGTCGGCACAGCAGCAACAGGCCAAAAACTTAGTGAGCTCCTCCTCCTCGGCTCCTATCTCCATCCCCAGCACCTCCACCAACAGCCACCTGGCCTCCTCTGCTCCCTCTCCCCCCAACGCCAACATGCAGGGGCTCTTCACTTCAAACACCCAGCCCCAGGTTCTGTCGGGGCCCCCGCCAACCTCCAACAGTCTTGGCCTCAGTTTGGGCCTCTCTCTGGGGAAAGGCGGCATGTCCGGCTCCATCACCACCAGCCCGATGTCCGGGGGCCTGGGCCTGTCAGGGATGCCGGCATCCCTGAGCACCATGGCGAGCCTCCTGTCCAGCTCCACTCCGGCACCCTATGCTCAGGCAGCCGCCTCAGGCGCGATCGGCTCTGGTCTACCGGGCTCTCTGGGCGGCGTCAGCACCACCACGTCCAACAGCGCACTGGGCTCCATCGGCAGTGGAAGCATCACAGTCGGCGGGCCGACGTCCTCAACGGGAGGTCTCCTGGGCTCAGTGCAGGTGGTGACCAGCATCGGCTCTGGGATTCTGGGTTTGGGTTCTGGTCAGTCGGGGGTGCAGGTGTCTTCCCTGGTGTCACTTAGCCCAGTAGGAGGTTCAGCGCCGGGCAGCGGAGTAGGAGTCATCGGGAGCAACGTAGGCAGCTCGGGATCAGCAGGGAGCGGAGTGATGGGAGGAAACTCGTCGCTCTCCATCAGGCCGCCAAGTCAACCGAAGCAGAATGGTAGCTCTAGTGAGTATCTGATGTCTTCGGCAACAACGCTGCGGTCTTCTCCAGCATCTCTAGACCTTTTGTGGAAGCCTATCACGGCTGAAAAAGCATCGAATATGTCCTTTTTTAAGTTTACATTTCACGCAGAACACTGCTGTGAACATTGTGGCCACAAATTGTGATCAGCAAGTGACTAACAAAGCAATAACACCTTTAAGTGCAGGTGCTATCAGCATGCTGTAACTGTAGCACCACCACTTTATATGTATCTGATGATTTAGCAGTGATCGCAGTATCCATTCAAACCAAGTTAAAAAAGAAAAAAACGTCTGTCACACAACATTGATGCTTGGCTATCTTGGTAAAAAGCACCAAGTTTAATTTCTGTGAGTAACTGAACAGTAGTTTCTTTACAGCATCATTTCATAAAGTTCATTATTTAGAAAGTGAAACTACATAAATCCAATTAACTGGGAAAGTTGCAGGTGTTCGAAATGTGTGAACGCGTCTAAATTACAAATGCTTTATTATAGTTGAAAGGCACATTACTAAACACACAACACATATTTCATAGCCTTTAACTATATTATTATATTATATTACTATATATATTTTGGGGTAATTATGCCAATTTTCAGTTTCACAGCAAAATGTGGATTTCTGAATTGTTCTGACCCGTCTTCTGTTTTACAACTCATTTGCATTTTCTTCAATTTTCTTTTTTTGTGTTGCAGGTTACAGCGCTGTGGTAGCAGACAGCACAACAGACTCCGCCCTCAACAGTGCCAGCCAATCACAAAGCAGCCAACCATTGTCTTTGACCTCCACAGCCAATCAGCCGTGAGTATGATGGAGCTCGTTACCACTCATCTAGAATTATGGGAACATCATTCACATCAAATCAGTAGGATAAAATACTTTATATATAGATAGATAGATAGATAGATAGATAGATAGATAGATAGATAGATAGATATGTGCTTAGAAAGTTTACCTTTTCCCCCTTTCTTGGGTTTTATTTGGGTCTCTGTTGCCCCCATATGTCATCCTTTCTCTTATTCTCTTCTTCCCTCCCCAGTAAGGACACTGGTCCCAGTTTACTGGGCTCTTTGAGTTTGTCGTCCAGCTCTCCATCGCCGGCGTTCTACAGCGAGGCCAAAACGGTGAGTGGCGGGAGCCTGCTGAACGGGCCACTGTCCTACTCACAGTCCTCCGACGTCATCAAGGTGAGAATATGATGACACACTCAAGAACACACACACAGTCCCCATTTACACCTGGTGTGAACATCTGTATCTGGATAATGACATCTGGGCCTTTACATTTACACCTGGTATTAAAAGACGTTCTCGTTATCTCTGTTGCGCCCAGCGTTGTGATTGGATCATATTCTGTCTGTAATATCAGAAGCTCTCTCTGTTGTTCAAATGTTAAACTTACAGGTGTGACTGTGGATGAACCACGTTCAGTTTTTCAGTATTTCAGCTTCCAGCTATTTGTTTTTGCTGTGTCTTTTAAAACGTCTGCCGGGGACCTTAATCTCGTAATGCTCAGCAATCAGTAAGAAAAACCGTGTAGACCACTTAACAAAAACCTCACGCAAAATGGTCCAGTTGCACCAAACAAAACAACAAATCAACATTGAGTCATAAACCCCCGCTAGATTAAGACTAGAGCAATGACCTACCAAACTCAACCCTAGTCTGGGGGGGGGATTTACACACTGAATCACAGTGGGTCTTATTGCAACTGGTACATCAGGGACCCTCCAAGAGCCCCTGCATGTGTTCCCTTTGTTCACCGCCACACTAAAGTTAACACCACGGATTCCCTATCAGAACCTGTGGGAATAAGACTCAAAACATGGTGTTTTATTTTTTCCATGTTTTTAATTTGAGACATTTTACGTAGACACGATGGGACGTTTCTCTTTGTGAAGATTCAATTTCCTAAATCTCCACAGACTATTCATTTGCAGACAAACACACTCATAACTGTTTTTGCTTCCTCTATGATTAAATTAATTGTGCCAACAGTAAAATCCAAGTGGGGATTATTATGGTCTCATTCTGACTGTTTATTAGTAGCAAAATATTTCAGACACTGCGAACAGATTTTGACAAAACTGAAGAGAATAATGAAAGAAAACCGCAATGAAGTGATTCCCCCGGAGCAGACAGAACATCATGTGTTTGTTCTACAGCTTCAGTCACCTTGAGTTGAACTCTCTGAGGAAACATCAGAGATCACATGTTTAATTCCTCATTTCACAGTGATGAAACGGCATTAATGCGCTCTAAAATCTGCAGCGCTGGGTAGAACAATCATTGCAGTTTTTCTCGATCAGTTGCCAGCCTCTACTGAATTTTCCAGGCGTGTTTTTGTAATAAATTACAACTGTCTGAACGTATTTTTGGTGGCTATGGAAAGTATTCAGACCCCTCACTTATCCTGTTATAGGATTAATTTAAAATTGATTACACTGACAATAACCCATGACTGTGAACTGTGAGTCCTTAAATACACAATTTGCCACCAGTGAACTCTAATCTACAGATATCTGTTAATCAATGTTGTGTTTTTTCATTATTAGGTTATTAGGTGAAGAATTACCTTGCAAAACAGTACTATAGTAAACAACTATTCAGATATACTACATGTCCAAAAGTATGTGGACACCTTAACATTACGCCCATGTGTGAATGTTGACCGTCTCATTTTAAAACCATGAGACTGTAACAGCCTCCTCTCTTCTGCGAAAGCTTTTTACTGCAATAAGGTCCAGCTCACAGTTCATCCCAAAGGAGTTGGATGGGGTTGAGGTCACGGCTTTGAGCAGACCAGTCAAGTTCTTGCACACCAAACTGGGAAAACTAGTTTGGATCATTGTGAGGAGATCACTGGACTGGACTGGAGATCTCCTTCTTGTCTTTCGGGTCTGAACTCGCTCCTCAGCTGCCTGATGTTACGTCAAAAGCATCTTTGAAGGGGGGGGGATAGCAGTACACTAACAAAAGTGAAGTGATCTCCATGACAACATTATCAGTGGTGCAGGAACTCGATTTCCTACGATAACTGTGCGCACACGTCCGGTAGATTCTGTTTTCCCATGAGTCTCCTTGTCTGTCCACATCAGCCCCAGGAGCCTCTGAGCAGCCTGAAGTCCATGGCCGAGCGAGCAGCACTCAGCTCAGGGATGGAGGGAGACGTGCCCTCCCTGCACCTTACCCCAGGTAACACACACACTAACACACACACACTCCTATGTACCTTAATAAAAGGAGATAGAGGGTTGCCACAGAGCAGAAATAGAAAAGCTGTAGTTTAATGGAACAAAATGTCATCTCACCTCCCACTCTCAGCCTCCTCTGAACAAAAACTGCTGATGATATTATCAGCCCTGACTCAACTTCTCTCTCTTTGTCTCTCTGACTTCAAATCCTGAACCCCCTCCCCCCTTCACATCCTCTCTCACTCCCCTACATCCTCCGCTTCCTTCACCATCACCCCCCCACACACACACACACTCACACTCACACTCTTAACTTTAATTCTCTGCCTCTCTTCAGACATCTTCCCCAGCAGCACTACGGCCCCCTCGGGCCCCCCGACAGCACCTCAGCCCTCGCTGTCAGAGGTCAGCATCCCCCCCTCGTTGGGGGTCTGCCCGCTGGGTCCGGTTCCCGTGTCCAAAGACCAGCTCTACCAACAGGCCATGGAGGAGGCGGCGTGGATGCACATGCCCCACCCGTCTGACTCCGAGAGGATCAGGTGCAGTGAACGTTTTCCATTTTTCCACGGTAACAAACCTTCATGCTGGTCGGTGGAAGAAGTACTGAGATCGAGAAAAGTAGAAATACCGTGATGCATTCAACGTTTTACTTCAGGAAAAGTACAAAAGAATTATCGGCAAAGTGTCAAAAGTAGAAGTACTTTTTAATCCACTACACTTTCTTTGCAGTCGTATAAAGTGACATGAAATGGAAATACTGAAAAAACTTAAGCGTTTGATTGTTGAGCTTTTATAAAACAAAGATTTCGGATTCGGCAGCTTTTCTTTGTTAAATCTGAAAAAGCCACAGAACCAATCAGCTGCAGCGCAAAGTTATTTAATACAAAGAGTAATGTGGCATTTTAGTAGGGGACATGATGAAAATCACATCACTGTATTTAGTACTTTCAAATACTGCAGTAGCATCCCTACACACACACACACACACACACACACACACACACACACACACACACACACCAGGCACAATTAGAGAACAGATTCTTCTGGTTCTGTATCTACAGCGCTGTCAGCCCACACAGGTACAATTGACATTTAAATCCAAACACTCAAACCCTCTTGTACCACAGTACCTGTTGTGTTTTACAGTCAGAGGAGAGTGACACACACATACACACACACACACACACATTTCTTCCTCTGTGTTTAAAACCAAATTGAGGGAAATAAACACAACAGAAAAGTCTTTGTTTCTTAAGAACTATAATTAATTTCCAGCACACACACACACTCACTGTTCGCCACATGCAGTCATTTCCACCCTGTTTGATTTGAAGTAATCATATTAGTAATAAAGTGTAATCAGTCTCAAGCTGTCTGCCTGTTAGTGGGACATGACTGTTATTTTTGGTGCGCACTGACCTGCCTAACAGCCTCATGGAAACAGAAAGGACAAACTGGGTTTGTCACTGATCTAAAAATACATGGTTTGGATGGAAAAGTGCATCTGGGCAGTGAGTGGGCAGATTTTCCTACTTTTCCTACCATCAGGGAGGTGAATCTGTCAATTGGTCTGACTAATGGAATTAGTTAATTGGTCCACAAAGTGGTTCATCAAAAACCTCTTTGTGCGTCTCGATGCAGACCAGCACCGACTGTACACGAGTGTGTGGCTTTGGATTAGCTAATTATTCTGTTTTAGAGGCAGTGTGTTGATGCTGGTCGTCTATGTGGACGTCCAGGATTCACATTTTAACATCATAAAACTGTAAGGTCACTACCAGTGATGAGGAGTTCTGAAATACAGCCTCTCTGCGTTATCGTGCCGTCCACTGTAATAAACATTTTCCACACATTAACAGTGATTATATATTTATTGATATTAGAACAAGGTCTCGCCATCAAGATCTTTTAATTTTCATGTTGCAGGTTTTACTCTGTGGTTCCAGAGGGAGCTGCGTTAAGTGATGAACGGGATTAACTTTTTATTTCGATATCATCGATTGACGATGCACATATTAAAACATCAGGCTGAAAGTCACTGATTAGGCCTATTAATTTACATCCTTATTAACACAGTAAATGATTGTTGGCCCTAACCTGAACCAGTCGTTTGATTGGTGAATCATCTGCTTCTTTTTTCACATCTATTCTCGTTTTCCTTCCTTCCTCCAGTTAGGTCCCACTAACTCTCCCTCTTTGTCAATATTACAGGCAGTACCTGATGAGGAACCCGTGCCCCACCCTGCCTTTCCACCACCAGATGCCACCGCCCCACTCCGACACTGTAGAGTTTTACCAGAGGCTTTCCACAGAAACCCTCTTCTTCATCTTTTACTACCTGGAGGTAGGCTGTGTGACTAAATCATGATCTCAAAACACACGTTCCTTTGCTCTGTAGGTAACTGGCCAAATGTAGATCATATTATCTATCTAGATTATCGATGTTAGCTTTGAGGGAAAGAGAGAGAGACCAGCTTCAGCATTACATGGATTTGATTAAATCCCTGCTTTGGGACTTTGAAAGGTATTCTGGGACCTTCAAAAGAAGGAACTGCAAAGATGAAATGTATTATTGATTATTACATTACATGCAAAGGAGGATCGAGAATCTCTTTAAGTCTGCACCAGAACCAAAACTGTATTTTCTGTGTTCCTACTAATTAAGTTCTTCCTTTATCTCCTCCTCCTCGTCTCCTCTCTGCAGGGCACTAAGGCCCAGTATCTGGCAGCCAAAGCCCTGAAGAAGCAGTCATGGAGGTTCCACACTAAGTACATGATGTGGTTTCAGAGGCACGAAGAACCCAAGACCATTACTGATGAGTTTGAGCAGGTCAGCTTCACATCTTTAACCTCTTGTGGAGAACGTTTGTTCATTGACGGCCACCACCAGATTTTTTTTTAAACATATTTTAGCCTTTTTCCATCCATTTCTGTGCAGTATGAAAATCTCATAACAGGCTCTCAACGCGTACTTGAGTTGTGTGTCATTGTGTGTGTGTGCGTGCCGCAGAGAATATGTTGTTATTGTTTTGGGTAATTTAGTGCAGAAACAAATTCTACTTTAATCATTTTCAATTCACTGTGATGGATAACACAACTCAAGGGCGTTTAAAGAGTGTGCTGATTTTTATACCTTACAGTTATGAATGGAAACCAATGGCTGCCTCAAATAGCAGATAAAATTAGAGCGGCTGATCCATTAAGCCTTTTGAAACTGATTTTTGTGTTCTTGTGGTAGTGGATCAACTGAAGTCTTGCGATCGACTGTGAATATCCAGATTGTTTCCCTGCCTTTTTGCGCAAAGCATGCTGGGAGTGGCATTCAACGTACATAAACCTCTTCCCAGTGCAGGTTTGATTGGCAGGCAGTCAGGTCACCCTCTTACTGCCTTTAAATGTTTTTTGCGTTTAATTTTTATTTTTCAGGGAACGTATATTTACTTTGACTATGAGAAATGGGGCCAGCGGAAGAAGGAAGGCTTCACGTTTGAGTACCGGTACTTAGAAGACCGAGACCTCCAGTGACCTGCAGCCAGAAAGACGGACGGACGGACGGACAGCTGAGGAAGTGAGAGAGGGACCGACGGATGGAGAACAAACAAATGAAGAAGGGTGGTCCATCTGCTGACATTCCTGGATCTGATCTCAGCTCGCTGGGGGGAAGGAGATGTTGGGCTGGAGGGGGGGGCTCATCATCCTCACCCTGGCAGTGATTACTCCTCACACTCTGTCACCCCTCCTCCTCCTCCTCCTCTTCCTCCTCCTCTTCCTCTCCACCCCTCCATCATCAGGCCTTTTATTTCCAACTTTTCCTGAACTGGAAGTCTCTTTAAAACAACAAGACTTTGGTTTGTTTTGGCAGATAAGACACAAACATCACACCTAATATTCCGACTGTCATGTGCTTCTCCCCTCTGTGTTCTCCTGTTATGTTGGCTTTAAAACCTTCTTCTTATATTAGCCCCTTAAGAACCAAAGATAGTCGGTTAATCATACAGTACAGGCTCTGCCCCTCTTTCTGAACGGACTAAGGAAAAGCTAAAGATGTAGCAAGCTTAGAAGCCTCACCACACTCTGAATCTGTGTTGCGTCAGTGTTACAACAGTGCGGAGCAGCAGCAGGACAGGAATCAGGTGGAAAATGTAACTTTGGTTTTGTAAATCCAGCGAGAAGGAAGGAGATGTGAACTGACTCAAGATCAGCCAGGAGCTCAGCGACCTGAAACCTGGAGCCTACCGTAACCAGAACCTATAAGTTCTAGGTTCTACTTCACTGTGTTTCACAAACCGGAACGTTTTAGATTTACACTCAGTTGCCAGTTTATTAGGTACACCTAGCTAAAACTAATGCAGTCTAATACAACAGTCAATACATAAAGATGTCATAAAGATGAATCAACACCTCTCTAACCATCATGACAGGAGGATTGAATGCAGGACTGTTGTATTAGACTGCATTATCTTCATCTAGGTGAACCTAATAAACTGGCAACTGAGTGTACGACATTGAAAAGGCGACACAGCTTTGAAAACGTCATCATTTTAATGCATCTAATCCTTTTTTCAGTAGTGGACCAGGCGATGGAAAATGTGGTGCTTATATTAACTTTCTTTTGCGTTAACATTTGGTGAGTTTTGAAAGTCTGTGTCATTAAATTAATCAAAGCCCCCCCCCCCCCCCGTAGTAGGAGGTCAAGACCAGCTCCAGACCAGCTCCCACACCACTGACCAGCTCTCCAGAGCCGGGACAGTCAGTTTTCTTCAACATACTTACTTACTTGTTACTTGGTGGTAAAAATAGTTGAGACACGTTCTTCCGAATCCAAATATTTCTCGGACTTCCTGCAGCCTGAACACGTGTCCTCCATTATTAATTGTGGTGTTCGCCGTGTTGCGAACCAGTTGTTGAGAGGATTTAGTACCACCTCCTGAGCAGTGCTGACATTTATGTTTGGTTCAAAGTTGCGGGTCGTTAAGTTCCTTTTGTGGAAAAAGGCCAAAGTTTTTATTAAAAGTTTCACTTCTAAACAAATCGTCCACAAACTGAATGAGGTTTTGTGCGAGACTCAGGTCAAAAAACATGATCAACCTTCGCTTTGACAAGTAGTAAGACTCACCTGCCAGGAAACCGTAGCTAGGTACTGTTGTTGTCCTGCCCTGCTGCTGCGCTTCATCGCCTCAACACTGGACCAGTAAACCTGCCTCAGGTGTGCGGTGGCTCTGCCTTGATCTAACCTGACTGCCGTAGACGTAACACCAACACGACTGTTACACCGGGGTGGAGAATAAACACAACCACCGGCCAAATGTGGCCAAATGTGGGTAAATGTTGGTCGTAGGTGGCACCACTGGCCTCTCTTGCACTTAACTGTCTTTCAGAGGTCCTGTTGCTGTATTCTTGTGAAGTGGTAAAAAGTGGTTTGTTCATTTTGTGAATCCACCAGTCGTTGTGGTCTAAAAATATCCTGCCCTGCCTACTCCCATCTAGCCACGGTGGAGGAGTGTGACAACACAGCCAGCGAGGTGTTGGTAGTAACTGTCTTTTACCTGGTGGGCAGTGTTACATCACAGTGTGGTGAGGAAAGGGATCATGCTCGGGAAGATCAGAATATATTTCAGGATTGAAGTTAAAAAGCTCAGTGGTTCACCAATTAAAGTGTCAGTTCACCCAAATTACATAAAAAAACCAACATGTTCCTCATCTTTCTCTTGTGTCTAGTCATACATATTGTTTTGGTTTTATTTGCCCAATATTTTTTGAGGTATCCCCAAACACTATCTACCAGCAAGACAGCCAGCAACAATGTTTGTAGTTGGGGCTGAAAAAGTCTAAACAGGCTGTCGAAATTCAGCCCGATTCTTAAAGCAGTTAGGGGCAACTGATTCAGGGACTTAATCTGTACAGTGTCTGCCTGGAGGAGGGCTGCTCTCGTGTTAGCTTTCTTTGCATAGCCTGTGTGACATTTTGGGAAGTGTGAGGAAGACGAGAAGATTGATACCGCTCTTATATCTGCATATCTGCTGTTCGGTCTTAGCTTAGCTTAGCTTAGCATTAAGAGTGGAAACGGGGAAACAGCTAGCCTGGGTAACAAAATTAGCTTCACAAATGAACACGTTATGTGTCGTTTGTTTGATTCGTACAGAAACTAAATTGTAAAAACGACTTGAGGTTCTACGGGGGGGGTTATGTGCTCGACTATTGAGAGCAGTCACTTCCTGGTTGCTGGTTGCTTGGTAACCTCACAGTGACTGCTCCCGGCCAAAAAACGGTCCCACACACAACTTCCTGTAAAACCACGGCTGTAGCTTCATTTTTACCTCAGACATGAAAGTGGTCACAATCCTCTCTCCTAAAAAACGAACTATTCCTTTACACTCGGCTAATCAGTCAAAAATAAATCTCCTGCTTGTCGGGATGCTGCAGACACGCCTCAGCTAGCTACTGAAAATCTGCATGACTAGATCCCACCAGAAGAAAGTGAGAAAATGTGGTTTTGGTGAACTGATAGTTTAAAGCTCCAGCAGTGAGCGTTGTGAGCATCGTGGGTGTTGGATGCTACCAGCAGCTGGATGGACAGTTTGCTAGTCTCCCACCAGCCTTCCTCTCCCTCTCTCTCCCTCCCTCCTCCTCCTCTTCTCTCTGTGCTGAAGAGCACAAACTGAGCAACACCAGCACTGCTGCCCACATCTCCTCTGTCCTCCAGCTCTCTGCTCCATGTTTACACACTGAAGGGTTCGAGCGAGCCGCCTGGGCCCACATAAACACACACTCTGCCCAGTTCTTACTACCAACAAGTCACGGTTTTAGCTTTTCCCACAGCCTGCATCCTGAACTCTGCTGCCAACACACAGCAGCTTCTCTTTTTCCTCCTTTTGTTAGTTTTTATAACCAAAATTTGATTTTCTGTTTCCCTCTCTCAGCCGGCCAGCCCCTCCCCCCCCCTCCCCTTCTCTTCACGCCAGGTAGATATTTCCTTTATTTCTCAGGAAGTATTTGATAGATCATTTAATGAGGAAATGTATCCGCCAGCAGCTCCCGTCACCACAGCACAACAACAGCTAAATAATCTTCCCTGACAGATTAGTCCCAGTTGTCAGTCATTCGGGAATGTCACGAGCGCTTCTCCCTCTTTACCTGCCTGTGGCCCTTTCCATTTCACAAAAGGCTTTTTTAAAAATACAAATATTGTCCTCCAATGTTTGGAGCAGCGCCGGGCCAAGAGACCATCTTTATATTTTGTATTTGTTGGATTAATTGTAGTAGATTGTATATTATTTTTCAGAGATGGGGAAAGCATTTTAAAACCCAGAGGAGTTTAAAGATCAGTAGCTTCTCAACAGGAGTGTGGGGTGTTTTTATAGCCAAACAGACAGACGGACAGACGGACTGACGGACGGACAGACAACTCTACACTTATTCACTTGACTTGACAGTCCTGCTTTTAACCTTTTTTGTTTACTTTGTTTTTTTGACAAGAGGAAGGGATGAGAGGTCAATCCGAGAGCCGAAATGTGAATCTCTCTCTGCCCCTTGACAAAAGTGTTGTATAGACTCTCATTCTTCAAACCTCTCCTTTGTTTTTTTGTTTATTTGTTGTTGTTGTTGTTGTTGTTGTTGTTGTTGTCGTCAGACAGCATGGAATAATGACACTTGCAAAGTGGCGCTGAAAAAGTAAATAATGACATAACCATGAATAAAGGATTGTAAAATATTAATAAAAGAATTACTTTTCAGAAAACTACTCGTGTGGTGGTTTGTGATGCAAACGGTTTTGTAGTTTTCAAATTAACAGGATACACATACACAAGTGTGATGACGACTCCCTAGATTACATAAAGGCTAAATAATTAAGTGATTTATATGTATCATAACGGTGGTATCGGCGATACTAATGACTCGTTACCAATAATAACATCTATAAAATGGGTGTTTTGTGCTGCACAGAAATTAAAATAAACTTAAAATAACTCTGACTAAAGTTCTTCAAGACATCACGTTGAAAATCTTCATTTAGAAATGATATTGCTGTATCGACAGTCCTAATCTGGAGTAAACCGTGGTAATAAACATAAACTCGACTCATCAGATCAGATGGAGCCGAGGTCCTGCTGCCGTTGTGGGACTCGACACTCTGCAGCGGCCCATTACTGCTGCACCTGCGACTGCACTGGTGAACGGCACGTGGGGGTCGTGGGGGGGGGGCTGCATTATGTGGGACTGTATGGAACAATAAAGCTTTAATGAAGCTTTAGTGGGAGAGGGTCGGTACGTACCGCTTGTCAGGTTCTCAGGGAAACCCATTAGCAGGAGCCGCGTTCGGTTCAAGGTTGATGTCAAGATCCTTTTATTCACGTAGTCTCCATCTTTGTTGCTCATTGGCTCATTTCTGCACCTGGAGGTTTCCTGTCAGCAGAGGTGGAAAGTGACAAAGTACATTTTGATGGATCTAGTTAGTAGTTCTTTTACAGAGAAAACTTCTACATTAAAACATGATAATTTCATAAAATATTTACCTTCCCAACACTGAACAAAGTGATTATAATCAGCTCCAACATGAAAATGCTTCTTACACAGAATGTTACCGTTAGTAACGTAACACTCCTTAAACATACTGACTACTTTTACTGTTGATGTTCAAGCACACGTTTCTGATACATTAATCTATAGTTTCCTTGAAGCAGAGGTGGAAGAAGTACTCAGATCTTTTACTGAAGTAAAAGTAGAAATACCACAGTGGAGAAATACTCTGTTACAGGTAAAATCCTCACATTTGAGAACCTGGAAGATTTTTTGGCATTTTTGAATTCAAAATGGACTCAAATTATTCATCAGTTAATAAAATAGTGGCCGATTAATTTTCTGTCAATCGACTAATTGATTAATCTACTAATAGTTTCAGCTGTAGGCCTGACCACACTGCAAAGACTGGCTAACTGGAGCCAACCGAAAGTGTTCAGGAGTTCCTGAATAAATAATGACGGTCACACTTTACTTTAACCTTCCAATTTAGCACTTACAGGCAGCGTATTAACATTTAATGAAGGGTTTAAACTCACTATATAGTGCAAATATTATTATTAAATGTTTATATACTGATAAAGATGAAGAAAAAGCAGCATCTCCACCGTCCTGAAGAACATGTTAGAAACGTTCACTCATTACAGACGCGGCAGCTTCCTCTGGCGTCCGCTGAGCGGCTCCTCCACAGCTACCAGGGCTGAACTGCGTTGCTAAAGGGCACCTTGGTGGTATATGTGGCCCCCCTTCAGCCACACACACACACACACTTGCTGCCCCCACCCCTCCCCTCACCTCTGGGTCTCCAGCGCCCCACTTATTTACACTCTTGCTGCTTTCATGTGCGTGTGCCTGAGCGGCGCTTGTTTACTCCTCTCCCAGTTTTACCTCGTGTAAACCGTACAGAGACATATGGAGATGTGCCGCCATATGGCCCTGTTTTGCTGTTTTGCTGTTTGGCAGCGTGACGGCTGCAGAGACTCTCGCTCTCTTTCTCTTTCTTGGATGACTGGCTGCATGTACGCCACATCATAACATGACTTAACCCAGGTCACCGCCTGCAGATGTTTTTCTCTTCTTTTTCTTTCTTTTTTTTGGAGGGGGGATTATAAGGAGTGTTGGCACAAGTTAAGGCTCAAGTGTGGAGGCTTTTTTGAAGCATGTGTGTATGTGTGTAAATGTGTGAATGGGTCCAAGTGATGGTGAGGGTGTAAGAACACTACATACAGTAAGTGCACTGCTGTTTCATTTTGCAAGTATGTGTTTGCGTGACTGAGCCAATGTATATATTATAATATTTATCTACTAAGGTAAAGCAATACTTGTAGTTCCTGGTATGGGTCAATGTCCAAAAACACTTGATCCTACATTTCCCATAATGCAACCAATAACGTTTATATTGGACCGTCCCTGCCTGGTCCAAACTGGTCCAGTCTGTAACGCAGTTTTCTTTCAAATATTTTGCCGTCTTCAAGCCTAAGCAGACATCATGAGCGTTATTCTTCACTCACAGACGGTTTCACAGGTTGAGTAGTGCTTCTCCTGATGAGTGAACTGATTTTAACGTGTGAGATGGGTGGAAAGCCCACATTTTCAAGACGTACAGAGGATAACTTGTTTTGAATCCGACCGACGACCACTTTGGTCAAGACTGAAATATCTCAACAACTGTGTTAACTGATTCTGGTCTGGCATCATGACATGAAACAGCGGTTTCTTGGTTGAAAAAACGATTTTCCAATGAGCGCCACGGGGGAACTGATGATTAGCCAATCAGCACGCCGGGCGGGACGAACGCTGCTGCCAATCTGTGCGGCAGAATCAAGGAGTTCACTTAATGGCCTCTCTTTACTCTTGAATTTGATATGACCCCTTTGATAACATCTTTATCTGATATACACGGCATGTCTTCTTAATGTCGCCCGACATCGTAGTTTGTTTTTACTTAAAACACTGTCAAAACCAGTATGTCGGCATGGCTACGCATCAGTGTGGACTCCAGGCGTTCAGGTCTCTTGTGAGTGGTTAGGGAAATTTGAATCCCCCTCCCCCCACAGAAATCGGTCAGAGTGAAGAGGGAAACAAGCTGACAATTCTGTCTGATATCAGGCAACTCACATCACGTATGTTGTGTTGAACGAGCTCACCAAAGCCGTTTGCTGTCACTTTTTGTTGCAATGGCTGCAAAGTCAGAGACAAGTCAGTGTTGATGTGTTTCGAAAAGCAGCCGCAGCAGCTCGTTTTGTAAGAGTTTCAACAGTCTGGTGGATAAAACAGTTTTTTCTTCGAAGTGATTTCACTTCACTTCTATTTAAGTTTATTTGCTGCTCTTGAGGGAAATGTATCCTCTGAAACCAACAGCATGAAAACAAAGCAGCATTTTGGTTTCACACAAGTTGACATTCTGGAGATACGGGGTTTTCACTGGGCAGTGTGTGTGTGTGTGTGTGTGTGTGTGTGTGTGTGTGTGTGTGTGTGTGTGTGTGTGTGTGTGCCTCCATGTGTTTGCTCATGTGTATGAGTGACGCACTCTCTGCTGGCCAGAGGACACTTTGACTCATCCCTGTCTGTTGACTGTACAGAGGTCTGGCAGGTCCACCACTGAGAGCAGCGCTGCGCCGACTGCAGCGTCAAACACCCCCCGCCCCCCCCCCCCCCCCCTTACCAACCCCCCACCCTCCCTCCTGCCCCGGAGGAAGTGATGTAAAGGCTGAACATAATGAGAAAAAGGGGAGAAAACAAGAGGAACAGAAACAAAGACCTCATTTTCGTCCTCTTCCTCTTGACGTCTGATAAAACACAAAGCACAACGTGCTGTCTGTACGTGAAGAAGAACATTTGCTCCAACACTCATATCAACATCAGGTGATCGCTGCTTAAACAACTTGTGTTGTCTCAAATATGAGAGCTGAAAATGTCCAAAGGACTCCTCTCCTTTTTCCGGACGCTGCTGAGCGTGCGTACCTCACAGCGTGCTAGCGTTCAAGCGCCATCTTTGCTTTGACCTACATTCTACCGTCTTGACGCTCATCCGTTCATACATGTTCCTATAGAGATGAGCGTTGGAGGTGGTGGTGCTGGAGCAGACACCGGAAAATGCCCTGAGAAAGTTTCCCAGCCCGGCTATCACCCCCTGAACTGCCGGAGGCTCTGCACAGCTGCTCACTGCCAAAAGGTCCCGCGGCAGCCTCTCTGAGAGGCTTTAAAGATTCTTAATGCAGTTTGAGCTTCATGAGACAGAATAATCAAGTAGAGGCGGAGATGTGATGGAAGTATACGAAGCGACACAGGTGGAGAGTCAGTCTGCACCTCAGACCGTGGAGGCTCCACTGTGTTATTCCGGTCTCTGGCCTCTGATTGGAGGGTGACATGAAAACAGCCTGCAGGGGAAACTAAAC
Organism: Enoplosus armatus; assembly: GCF_043641665.1. Classification (NCBI taxonomy): domain Eukaryota; kingdom Metazoa; phylum Chordata; class Actinopteri; order Centrarchiformes; family Enoplosidae; genus Enoplosus; species Enoplosus armatus. The sequence continues at coordinate 19,608,115 of NC_092195.1, forward strand.
TATGACTCAATCAGAGAACATCACATCAGAGCAGGACAGCAGAGGAGAGCAACAAGCTGCTCCACAATCAACAGTCTTCTGACGCTCCGATACGGCCGAGCGCGACTCATTTATGGCCTTGATTGATTCTGTGACCAACAGGAACCTCTACACCAGCGTGTGGTTTGTGCTGGTTTCAGTCGGTCTGGTCAGTACATCGACTTCATGTACTGTCATGAGACAGCAACGGCCTCTGCAGCTTGAACTCTGTCCAACATCGGAGATACATCGAGCTTGTTTCCAAAATAAAGACATCCACCATATAAAAAACGGACTCCGGCTCTGACAAAACAAAACAAAACGTTGAGGAACATCATGTTGACGTTATGAGTCATCTGAAGACCTTGGCTGTTTTGTTTTGATTGTTTTGTGTTTTTTAAATATAATATCTACTGTATGTTGGATATATATTCTAGTAATTTCAGAATGAACTCTTGAAGGTTTCCCTTAGTTAAGTTGTTTAAAAAAAAACATCAAATTGGTGTTGGCTGGTTTATAAACAAGGGTGTCTGAACTTTCCTTTCCCAATATTTTTATTAATTTGCCCATCTGTATTTGACTACTATGGGTATGTTTCTGAAAACGTCATTATATCTTTCAAGTTGACCCCCCTGCACCTGCAGGACGATGCTTGACCACATGTTTGTGATGCAAACTGTTCATTATACTGTTTATTTGCTGTTACTTGAAATGTTGCTGTTTAACTGAGTTATCAAACGTTGGCTTGTTCAAATCGAGCTAACTTTAGCTTTGTTTACGTCAGACAACAACGTCCAGGTTTGCAGCGATGTGTTGTAGTCTTCAGCCCCCACCGACGCTGACTCAAGTGATCAATCACTCGAGGACATTTATCAGATTTTGTGCAGCTCCCTCTGAAGCCACAAAAGACTTCAAACAACTTGGTTTTCTGTGTCTGAAGGTAACAAATGAACTCACTGTATCTTCAATGCATAAAACCTGCAGGACTCCTTCACAGCTTTGTAAAGGTTGTTTCTTTAATCTGTGAACAAACAGTAATGGAAAAATGTCAATATGTGGTTTTAAATTACATTCTGTAACTATTTCTGACGATCAGCACTCGGGGGGGGGGGCAGTGACCTCCTACAACAACAATAAGGCAAATAGACGAGACGCTGCGCAAAAGAATTGTTTTTACATTTTTGTTTGTCTACGAATCAAACAAACAAGAAACAAAGTGTTAAGTAATGAGCTTTAGAGGTGGTTTTTAACTCTGGACAGAGCCAGGCTAGCTTTTTACCCTTACTTTCTGTCTTTATGCTAAGCTAAGCTAATCGCCTCTTGGCTTTAGCTTCATACTTACAGACGTACAGACATAAGAGTGATATCGATCTTCTCATCTAACTTATGAAAGAAAGTGAATAAGTGTGTTTCCCATAATGTCAAACTATTCTGTCTAGAGATATAGTCTGGATTTGACATGAAATGCATCACGATGTTATAAATCTGCTAAAACCTGTAAAAAAAAAAAGAGGCTAGTCTAGTCTTAAACTAGACATTTGGTGAATGAAACGCCTTTAAAAAATATATAATTTCAAGTTTTTGTGTGTCTGCGTCATCATTCAAGCTTATCTTGCAGACGACGTCGCTCTTTCTCCAACACTCACCAGCAGCAGCCATATTGAGTGCAGAAGCCCTCTGAGGGATTTTACTGATTTCCTGTCCAGAGGAGAGAGTGGGGGAGTCGGTGGGGGTTGAGAGAGGCCAGAGAAAACAAATCAGGTGTCCACTAACGCCGTGTTGTCGGCTGCATGAGACCTGAGAATCTGACCTTCCTTCGTCTAATCAGAACAGTGGAGTTCCTCCTCATCCTCTGCTGACGGCCGGACTGAATCCCCAAGGGGATCATTAAAGGTTCATTTCTTCCAGAAGTACCTCACATCACGCTGCCCCCTCTGAATCATATCGGCTCGGCCATATCTTCCTCCTCCACATGCTCTAATTTTGCTCTTGAAAAAAAAAAATCTCTCTCTCTGTTGGGCTTTTTTTTTTCTGTCTCTCTTTTCCAGCTCACAGAAACATCTTTTTCAGCCTCAATTCTTTCCTGATGGTGATCTATAAACTGAAGCTCAACCTATAGTCGTGTTTTCTATAACAGACGGCTGCGCCTCGCACTAACTGCAACTCAGTACTGAATCGTTTGTTCCTGATTACCTGAAAACGGAGGATTTTCTGGTGATAAGAGCTGCAGGTTTGAGCTCCTCCTTCCTCTGCTCTGCTGAAAACTTAGGTCAAGACAAGCTGCTCTGTATACTATATACCATCCAATGGTCACACGAAGGAACACAGAACATCACCTCTTTGGGATCAATGATGTTTCTTATAAAACACAAAAGGCTGCTGTTGTTTGTTTATGACCAGAACTTCCATCATCTCTCCCGAATCTTTCAGGATGTTTTCCGTTTTTTACTGGAAACTCCTTTTTTAATATATATAACCTTTATATATATATATATATATATATATATATATATATATATATATAATTATCTGGTAATCTCATTGAGATCATGATCTCTTTTGCAAGAGAGACCTGAGTAAGAAAGAAAAACACACACAACAAAAGGACAAATACATGCAACAAACATAACCTTTTACACAAAGGACAACAATTAGCAACCTTACAGGTTGTTGATCAACTCTATGAAAAAGGTTTCTGTCTACAATACATACGCACGGTGACTGCAGCATTGTTAGGGTTAAGGAAAGACTGTGGTGACGTTACCATGTTCCAACATTAACTGCTGGATTGTGACGGGACGTGAACTGGATGTAAACCACTGCAGAATGTTGTTAGGAAACTGGGATATAATGGAAATAAGACATTTTGGAGCTCTGTGTGATGTCTACCTTTCTATAATGTCAAATAATCTAATATCTCAAAAATACTGTATTTAAATACTGTAGTTCCGTGTGTTATATGACTACATCCTCCAAAATGCTGCCATCTGTAAGCAAACGTATTTTCTGCTTAATAACTTGAATAAACATCTCTAATCCATTATGACAATAGAACAGGTGATTTTTATAAAACTCTCTTCTAAGCATCTTGTGTTTCCTGTAATCTGAGCCCCTTTTTTTTTTTTTTTTTTTACCATTTAGGGTGAACTAATGGATTAATGAATCAACTCTAAGTGTTAATTTCTCTCCGACAGCTGTATTGTCTTATTCGCTCTGGAAGCAAACTGACACAAAGACTCCCAAATGTTTTGGGATCAGCTGACCGTAAAAGATTTGAAATCCTTTTTAAGTTGAAGGTTTCTGTGGTTTTCTGACGGCTTTGTTTCGATACAATCAACTGAAGAAAATAGATTCCTTTTTAAAGAACGTGGCCAGTGAATGCCTCGTCATTAATTGTTAATAAATGCCATGAATGATTAATGCTGACCATTGAAACCAAATCTGTCGAGATGGTTTTTAAATCAAAATCCATTTATGTGAGGACTGAAGCTGAACACACACACACACACACACACACTGACCCCCCCCCCCACATGTTTAATTCAGTGTGCTGCACGGAATTGATTTCCAGCATCGATTGTAAGTTTAGTGAAGGTATTGATTTATTGATCCTTGAAGCTTTTGTCATGAAGGTTCACTGCAGGCACGCTAAACCTAAACCACTGTAATCCTGTTCTAATACACCTGCAGGGACCTTCAGTGTGTCTTCACAGTGAAATGACTGATGTGTTCTGCTATACTCCTAATCTGCCTTGTATTTTGGCAGTGAGCTGTGATACGTGTATAATATTGTGAGATATATATTAAAGGATTGCCAGAGTTGTCTTCAGTGAGGGAACAGCTGGCAAACGGTTGGGTAGATGAGTGCCAACTCCTCTGGCTATTTCTGCAGAGACCAACATGTAGCTTCTCCATCTGCGGTTCCTCCACAGTGTTTCTGCTGAACTCAGGTCAGCGCCGCTCTTCACTTCCACTGAAACCTACAGACTTGGAATAAAATATTCATCTGCATGAAAATGGACGATAACTTGAAGGCGGCTGGCAAGAGTCTAACAGCAGATCTGAGGACTTTATCTAGTAAGCGAAGCAGTGGAGATTTAACCTGTGCAGCGTGAGGTCGCCCACTTTTCAGGCTGACACATACTGAAGTTTGTTCATCAGTATGTTTTCATAAGGTTCATAATATACTTTATTTATCTTATTATTTTCCTGCCAAAAATCACAAGTATTCAGGGTGAAACCCTCTAAAACAGAGAGCATGGGACACAAAAACTGCCCACCGTGACGACATTTTCTGGGCAGGTTAACAGGCACATAGCAGCGACCACTGAGGACACTGAGGTCATGTCCTCTGTGTTTTGGGGGATGTGGAGGTTTGTGCAGCTTGCTACTATATATAACTTAAATAATGTGTGGAAATAGTCTGCCAAGATAATAATTACTGACTTCATCAATTGATATTAACAAATTTAGACCTTTCCTCTTTTTTGGTCCAAAGAAAATGGGTGCCACATTGAAGTAATGATGTTGCTGGTTGCAGCTAAAACATGAGACACTTAAAAAATAATACACTGACAGTTTAAGTCTACTGCATGTACTATAGTACTTATGACCGCAGTATTCCTAAAAGTCATTGTTATTAATAGAAACTCTGGGACACGTTTTGCCTTTAAATAAAGAATTAATTTCAATATACATTAATATGATTTGGCCCTGTGTAAATAAAATTTAATTGAAATTGAAGTGAATCCAATTTCGTGTTCGCCAGAGAGGAACCTCTGAGGAACCTGTTATAAAGTAAGAGGACAACATCATAGAGGATCAATACTGACGGATACAATACAAAAGAAGCAGAATCAAAGTATTGAAGAATACATGATGATTGGTACGTTAAATATAATTTATTTTGTTATCCTTGTGGTAATTAGAACTTCAAAATCAACACTAATCCATTCCGATATTAATGGTTAAACCACAAAACATGAAACAACAGAAAGAGAGAAATAATTCTTCTTGATTTAACAGGAAATGTGTAATACAAATCAGAACACATATTAATCAAAGGGTGAGGCTTTGTAAGGGACATCCCATTCACTCCAAACCTTTTAAACCCAGCTACCATGTGCAATCAAATCACAGCACTGAGGAGGCTGAAACACTGACAGGCGTTGACATGAAGCACTCTGCTTTATTTACTGCCTGCTGACCTGTGAGGACTGTTATTTGATCCGTTATTTTCCACTGACATGCCTGTGTGCATGTTACAAAACCCACTGGCCTGCTGCTGCTAAACTGTGAGCACTGCATGCATTTTTTTTTGTCCTGGATTTTATATCTCTCATGCTATAAATTTATGCTCATGTCATTTGGTGGTTTTACTTTTGGTTAACTTGCTGTTCGATAGATAAAAAGTTGTAATGTTGCTTTTGCAGGGTCAAGACGGTGCTGCCCGTTGCTTTTGCGTCAGGACTACCTATTCATTGCCGAAGAATGTAAGCCAGGGCTTGAGGCAGAGCGGCGTAGAGATTTGCATATTATATTTTCTCTCTTGTTGTTTAAGTCAGCAGTGAGTGATGGAGGCAAAAGGCCTGAGCTACAGAGGCCGGGCCAAGAACAGGGAACAAGCCTCTGCTAATTTCCTGGCAAAAAATCATAATTAACACGTTAGATGTACAGGCTGCGGTTGTCAAGGTAACTGATGACACCGCATTATCACTTGGCGCTTCTGCATCCTCCATCCTCCCTCCTTCCTCCCATTCATCAAGCAGCCATTGAACAGCTCCAAGCAGGGAGGAAGGGGAGGGCAACCCCACCTCAACGCATATTAAACTCCTATTTATTCACAGAAGAGAGTTCACACGCCTTTATTAGTCTAGTATTAATCTTGTAAAGTCGATTACCATAATACATGAGATACATTAGAATGGGGAGTGGTGCGCCTGGGAAATCAAAAACGATTGCACAAACCACACTTTTATGGCTGCGTACTTTGTTCTCTTTTAAAGGGGCAGTTCACCCAAATTATAGAAAAAACACATTTTCACACTTACCACTACTGCATGCAGATAGTGGTGGACTGCAATATATTAGAGGTGAATAGAATTCTGTTCGTGGTGCTCACAGTATTAAACAATTACATTTAGAAATTTTACCATTTAATCCACAGAACCCACTTTTCATGGGGACTATTTCTTTAGTAGAAAGTAGTTCCACTGATATCTGGTCTTATCCAGAGTAACCAGGACATTATTATTATTATCATTATTATTTCTGGAAAGACATGTTGCTGCTAAATGTTTTAAATGTCTTTTTTTCAATGTTGTGAGCACCACAGACAACATTTAATTCACCTCCATTGAAATGAAGTGGAAGATATCCTAACACCTGGACAAATGAAACCAAAACTATCTGCATGACTATGACAGGGTGAACAGACCCTTTAAGTTTAAGTTTAATGGATTTGTTTTGGTATTAGTCATCCACCACCTAACCAGCATTTATATCTCCTGTATTGTTGTGCCTCACAGTGAATATGAACTATTCCCCCCGAATATTCGCTTACTACAATATAATGTTAAATTTGCATACCAAGAAGCAAACTGTCGAGATTATCTGTAATCACAACCTCTCTTGTTACGCTGCTGCTAACAAAATCCTCATTATAGAGTTGCTAGCAAGTAATCAGCTGTTTGTAATGTTAACATTACCTTCAGTTGAAGAGGACAAACTTTTTTTGACGGTAGGATAATTTTTTGGGGGAAAAAGTCTCATAAAGGCTGCGATAAACATAAAAAAGATTAAAAAAAAAAAAAAAGATGATCCAAAGCAAACAAAATCAAGATAGCTAGCTAGCTAACGTTACACAACAAAAAATTTGGCCTAGTGTAAAGAAAGCAAATAGAGTTTGGTGTTGTGATTTAAAATGCGTAAAAAACACATAACAAAAAACATATATGTTCAGTCAACTATAGAAAATCATGATTCTGCTGATCAATATAGCTCCTTAGCTATAAGGATGACTAATCACTGTTGGTCCGCGCATTGATATTTAGCTACATTAACGGTCGGCGCATTAATATTTACAGTAACTGTAAGCAGTCACAGGTGCGCGTGTATCGGGAATTTACCAACGGTTTCGAACGCGGCTCAGCCAATCAGAGCTGGCGATTAGAACTACCCGCTCCGGGATTGGTTGGTCATTTCCAGTACTTGAGGAATGCAAACGTGGGCAAGTGCCATATTGTCCAATCAGTGACTTGGCCACGGAGCACGGCGGACCTCCGTGAGAGCAGTTTCTGTCAGAGAGACCGAGGGAGCGACGTCGGCGTCGTATGTGGAGCCGTCGAGCATCACCGGAGAGCGCTCACTCATTCACCGCAACGACAGAACTGAAATAACGTGACTGTACACTCGGTGGGTTTTTTTTTAAACGCGTCCTCTCACTGATTTTATACGCTTTCATTGTGCTCTCTTTTTGTACTGGAGGGGGGCAGCGAGCGAGGCTTCACTGCGGCTAATCAGTTTCCTCTTCCAGACCCGGGAATTACAATGAAACATGTAGGTGACACATTTTCTTTAACAATCCCGGAGTCACAATAGGATCCAAGCGAAGACGGCAGGTAAAAACAACAACAACAACAACAACAACAACACACACGTCTGTCTGTCTTTCTCTCTCTTGTTGAACTGACGTAGAAGAATTGTGAATTGTTAAGTGGCTTATCAGGATTTTATCCGTGCGTAACTTCAAAGCTACTCACATTTGGTTGAGAGTAAAAAGGTCTGTGGGTGTCAGTTGACATCATGACACCCTCAGTCGACCCGGAGCTTTTTTTTATTCTTCTACCTGAGACACACTGTGAACTTAAAGGTGTGAATGATGCCGCTTTTTCAATGCTAGGGCGCATGTGTGGCACTGCAATGTTTGCGCTTTATTGTTGAGCCTCCATTGATTTATTGAAAGGGGGAGGAGAGGAGGAGGAGGGGGGGCTGTTATCTCCACCGCATTTTAGTTCAATTCATACGAGGCACTGTTTTCTTCTCTGTTTCTTCAAAGGGGGAAAATGGTGACGGGTGCCGCGTCTATAGGATCAGCATCCTCTCTGTGGAGCCCCTGCGTAAAAGAAAAGCAGGTATTTTGCTGCCTTCATTTTGTCGGTGTTGTGTTGCTGCAGTGTGTTAGACAGGCGAACAGGTTTTCATCATGAGGCTGTTGTCTCATCTGCTGCCATACATACATACAATACAGTAACGCCTCGGCATAATGCAACAAAACCCTCCCATTTTGTGTCTCACTGTGATGCCCTGAATGCAGCAGCAGCATCACCCATACATGGACTCACCTAGCAATTGTGTGTTTTTGAATGCATGTGTGTGTGTGTGTGTGTGTGTGTGTGTGTGTGTGTGTGCTACATTAGAGTCATGAAGGAAAAGACAGATCACACACATGCACAAACACTCGCACACTGACACACACATGAGTGCCATGACTAGCTCCAACCTGAGCATAATTGCCTCATGAATGCTAATGCATCATGCTAATGCAGAAACACTGCAAACTAACTGCTCCCCTCTGCACTGCTGCCTCATGGGCTCACAGGTGCTGGCTGGCCTTACCTAACTTACTGTGTGTGTATTAGTGTGTGTGTGCATGTGTGTGTGTGTGTGTGTAGGTGTCTGTGTAGGTGCGTGTTTGTGGATGATATCACCTTGCATATGGTTGCAGGGCCATGTGTGGTTGAGGATGTGTTTTAACCAGGATTTTTAGAGCTGCACACCTACACCTGCCTCACCGAGTAACTGAAGTGAGGGTACATTAGAGAAGTGCTTCCCATCCTCCATAATTGACACACTTAAAGCGTCCTGTTTGGCCACATAAAAATTCTGGTGTGATACTTCACTTGCAGCAAAGTGACTAATTGAAACTTAAAATCCAAATCCAGCCTGAAACACTGTAAATCTTTAAGAGTTTGTTTTGTGAAAGCAGGTTTTAGTGATCGCAGTAGGACTGAAATGAATGATTATTTTCGACTGATTGTTTAGTTAGTAAAATGGCCGTCGCAATTTGCCAGAGCCAGGTGACGTCTTCAAATTGAACAGTCTGAAACCAAAAGAGATTCAATGTATCATCATATAAAAGAGAGAGACGCTGAAATGATTAATTGATAATCAAAATAACTGGCTATTGTCTTTCGATCTGAAATGGTGAATCACAATTTCGCAGAGCCCAATGTAAAGTCTGGAAATTGCTCGTTGTGTATAGGGTATATGCATAATGAGATAAGACAGAATATAGATGCAAGTAATGATCATTTTCATTATTGATCGATCCAGCAATGGTGTTTTAGATTAATAGTTTAGTCTTTAATATGTCAGAAAATTATGAAAAATGGTTACCACAATTTCTCAGTCTTTGAAAAGATTGTATATTTACAGTGATTATAAAACAGAGAAAAGCATTTGAGAGGCTGAAGCTAATTAATACTTAATGATAAATGACTTCAAATTGTCAGGATTTATTATATATAAACGTAAGATTTCTATGTCAGTTTCTCAAAGCAGCTCTTCCACACCTACATTTAACATTAACATGAGGGTAAACATCCTTTGCGGAAGCAGAGGAGAGCGCACTCTGCACATCCGCAGCAGCCTCGATGGACCAGACTGCAGTGCCGCCACAGGACATGCTGTGTTTAAGTGAGGGGCATAGCTGCGATTATAGATGCGTATACCCCTACAGCTGAATGATCACACTTTCAAGCTGTTTGTATGCCTATGTACGCCTACCTTTGAGTGAAATCAACAAGTTCACGCCCACTCTCTGGGGGCTGTTGAAAGGCATTCTGGGAGACGCAGGGAATCACTGACTGAAGTGGAAGCAGACGAGAAAGTGGGTACACCAAGTTGATGACAAAAGCATTGCACATCACAGATGGATGATATAACAGTGTCAGAGTATCAGAGGGGGGCTGTTCCTTAAAATTTCAGCAAAGCACTTCTGCGTTTATTTTGGGTGGTATTTATCTCGGAGTTTAGCGTCTTAAAAGGCAGTGTAGTCGATGATTTAGTTACCGTCCCTTGTAGCCTGATGGGGATTTTAGCTCACTTGTGGTAGCCGGGCCCGCTGTGCTCATTCCCGATGTGGTGGAGGAGGTGGATCGTCTGCAGCTTCACCATCCATCATGGTTGTTTTATGAGTCAGCTGTGATTAATCTGATAACTTGTGGTCAGGCTTTCAGTGTCCCCCAGAGAACGAGCTGGAAATGGGCTGCGTACGTAGACAAACGGCCTTGACTGCACCCCCGGATGTTGGGGGATTTCACCAGCGGCTTGTGGAGAGTCTCAGGTGTTGACGTCATCACCGGGGACGTGGGTACAAATGGCTGTAATGACTGTATTCTCAGCACACAACAACCTTCAGGAACAAACACTATTGTATTTGTCCTGTACAGTGACTCCTCTTCCTGGAGCTCCTCCGCCGTGATGTGTCTGGTTACAGGTGTGGTGATTCAACACCTGTGTGTCTGTTAGATCTAAAAACTGCAGCACACTCGTGCCAAAACCTGGCGAATGACGCGACAGAGCACCATTAGTTATTAAGTCAAAAGTAAGGGCCTTTTTAAAATGTTAAATGTCTAATTCTAGAATGACCTATTTGTCGTCTAGCAGACGTTTTAATTAAAAGTTTCAGTTTGAATGGTGACATGTGGCTGACCTTGTTGGGCTCAGTGCTGGCTGTTCCCACGTCAGCTGGGAATGTAGACAGTTATTCTGGAGCAGACTGGAAGCTTTTTAGAGTCAATCACATGCCCTACGCAAAGACAAAGTAGAACACTTTGGGGGTTTTCACTGGTTCAGTTTAAGTGACTTTCTGGTTTTGTTTGTGTATTTTTGGATGGCCTCACTACTGAATGGAAAAAAACAAACTTTTATATGCAAATCTCTCACAGCTGCCGGATATGTGGACTAATATAGTTTTAATCTGGCACATTGCTCTTGTGCCATCGGCTCCTATAATTTATAAACTGTCGAGTAAGCTGGTAGTGGTTTGACAGTACACCGAGATTATGAATCTCCTATTGACCGAAATGTACTCGTATTGCAATTTTCAATAAATACATTGAGTCTCTATAATCACCTTATAATTATTATAATTAAGAATGGCAACAACAACTACAGATGTCACAATCAAGTTTTTTGGCCTCGATTCAAGTCCTTTTAATATTGAGTATCTGCTGATTCTGATGCTTATATATATACGACATAAGCTTAAATTATTGATATGATATTATTGAAAGATAAACTGGGAGAACGTGAATAAAATTGACGTGAAGCTGTCAGCTTGAAAGAAGACTTTAACCAGACAACAGAGAAGTTTTGTTCTGGCCTGCCATCAAGTTACTCATGGAGTTAATAAACTGATCTGATGTGACCTGCTGCCGCTGCCATTTGTCATTTTAAGCGGTGAAAGCGACGGTCAGCGACGGATAAAAACGAGAAGCTGCTACCTGAAGGTTTTGTGCTCTTTGCTAACAGGAAATAAGGAGGAGCGGTAACAGATTTGTTATAAGGAGGAGCGGTAACAGATTTGTTAGCATCTGAGCTTAGTGAATTTGTGAATTTTGCCAACCTCAGTTTCTGAACTCAAATTATTTTTCACATTCACACACTCTAGTTTTCACTCACATGTGAAGTGAAATGCTGCTCTGTGGAGGAGAGCAGCGCTGCAACACTAAGCAGGCTGAGGTCGACAAAACACAGCAGAGTTCAGTAAAGAAAGGACTGTCCATTAAAATATGTCAGCTCACACACAGATCTGATCGTCTCAGGACATCTCTGACTACAGCCAACGACATCTGATAAGGTTGAGATGAAACGCTGGATTTTTGTTGACATTGATGTTGTTCTATAAAATGACAGTAATAGAGGATTTTAGTCATCAAATTAAAATTTCTTTAGGTCCATCTTAAATTTCTCCATGATATTTAGTGGGCAGCAACTTAGCGACGTCTTTGTTAACTTTGTTGTTATCAGAATCAGAATCAGAAATACTTTATTGATCCGCGGGAGGAAATTGTACAGTACCGTAACTTGCATGTAAAAGCATTTAGCGACAATGAGTGACATTTTACAGCCACTGAAAAAAAGCCATAGTGTTCACTCCCATGTTAGTACAAGTACAGCTTGTAGTAATTAGTTATTTAGTCCAAATAGTTTTGATCATAGTGCTCGCCTTACACAGTGCAACCCCTCAATTATATTCATGTAATGACTTTATCTGGTATCTTCCCACAACTTTTTTGTCTCTTTTTTTCCTGGGAAGACACTTGGCAGCAGTGATTGTTGTTACAAAGATTGTTTGTTGACTTGTTTTTGTCGATTCTGCTTGCCAGTGTCAGTGTCTCAGCAAAGCAGAGCGGCCACTGTTCAAACTGAAATTATTTACCAAGCGGTTAGTCACGGCTCTCAGGCCTGGAGTTGTGTACGACTGGCGCCATGAGAGCTGAAAATGCTCCTCGCTGGACCGACACCTTCCAGTTGGCTGTTAGGGAGGTGCAGCTCTGTGAGGCCTGTTTTTTCTCAGTCATGTTAACCACCTTCAGCTAGGGGTGCAACGGTACACAGAATTCACGGTTCGGTATGTAACACAGCGGGGGTCACGGTTCAGAACGTTTTCGGTACAGCAGGGCAAACTAAAAAATTATATTTTTATTTATTTAAAAAAATGTAAACAGGGGCTCATTGGCCTTAATTCTTACTGTAACAGTTAAAGCACTCACATACTGGCATATTGTCAATAAGAAAAAAGGAAGGCACATTGTTGCTGGGCTCAAGCACTTCCTTCCAGTCTGGATCCTCCAGCTCTGGTCTCTCATTTGTCATTTGAAGGCAGCGACACTACATGAGCTTTGCTAATCTGGCTAACCAGGCTAACATGACTAGCATGCTATAGCTGATTGCATCAAGTGGTGCGCTGCCAAAACGTTCTGGGTGAAACTCACACTGTGCGAGGCGTTGTCGTCATTTGGAAAGTAACTGTTTGGGTCACATATTGTACTGAACGTCCTGTACCAAAGTTTGGGTCGAATACACGCACCGTTACACCTCCACCCTCAACAGATGGGTCCCACTGCTGCACATACATGACAGCAAAACATTATGTTTAATTTACGCCTTCTGAAGCTGTCACTGAGAAACATTACACCACTGTTTCCATGGAAAGGGGATCATTATCGCTTAGATCAGATCGACTAATTATACAGTTGATAATCTTTTGAAAGAAATATTCAAAGTGGCCTCGCAGGCCGGCAGCGTCGGGACTCACAGAGCAAAGAAACATGTGTGATATCTGTGAGATGTCTCACAATTGTCCTCATTCACAGTGACTGTCACTATCTGCTTCACAGTTACGATGAGAGCATATGGTGTAATAAACTGAGAGTGCATGATGTAATCAATAACAACATTTACATATCACTGTACACGCACACTCATTCACCCGATCAGTATTGATTTAACTTTTTATTGATTATTCCTCATAGTTACTTCATAGAAGACGTCATTTTACAGAATTAGTGTTTTTAGCTTTTTTGCACATTGTGTTTGCCTGTTTGGTTCATTTACTAAATTAAATTTTACTGCAGTGTTGCGTCGTGTTTTGTCACTGGGAGGTGCCAGTTTTCTCCGGTTTGAGGCAGGTTCAAATGTCAGAATTCACATTTTTGGTCCCAGACTCCTAAGACCATATCTTCATCAAGTCCTGTTTGTATTAGTGTCGGTATTTATGAGTATGTTGCTAGTACTCCTGAATGCTGCTGAGAGTTTTATCTGCTACTGTTTTTAATTTCATAAATATACTATGCAGTTAAGCATACTTGTATTTGTCTATGATTTAACTCACTGGCTGCTGGATGCTCAAAATGTCAAGCAACAAGTAATTAGATGACTGAGACTGAGATCCGGTTCTGTTATTTTAATTTAACTGATTTAGTAAGTAACCACAATGAAATATGGACCTGCTATGTCTCTCCCATGTTCTCTCTTTTCTGTCTTTTTCAAACAAAACTCTTATCCCTAGTTTCAACCAGGTAGAAAATTACCAAATGCTTGTTTATGTTTGTTGGGGAAGAAATATCCCATCAGGATGAGGTAGTGTTAACCGGCGAACTGGAAATGTTAAAGGGACATTCCACAGATAAAATAAACCACGATCAGTGCACTCACACTGAGGAGTAATACTTCGAAAACAGCTGTGTGATGTTGTTGTGGCTCTGCAGGAGCTCTGTTAAAACATACAGGCAGAGAGGGTGTAACAAAAGAGCTGCATTATGGGAATCGCTGCAGTACCCCAGTCTGTCGCATGTGTGTGTGTCTAGTGTGTGTGTGTGTGTGTGGGGGGGGGCTCAGTAACTCTGTGTGCAGAGTGGTATCTGTGAGATGCAGTATGTGACGGGCAGAATAATCAATATCAATGTAATTTTAATATTGAAAGTAACACTACTATTAACCATTCAGCTGTGCAAGATGATTCCTGCTGGTGGTAGTTTTTACTGAGCGGATCAAACTTCGGGTTAGTCACACTTTAAATAACTTTAGTCAACAATGCAACAAACCATTTTGCAGGATGATGTAGTGAAAGCAATACAGCTGATTTTGTGGGTCATAAGAATGTAACCTCTTAGTGCAGCTACAGAGGAGAGGCTGTGAAATGGGCTGCCATCAATGTCTTTTTAAAAGAAGTCCATGTTTTCTGCACCTCACACCACCTCAAATACTCAAGGAAGTCTCCTGATGTTCGGTAATGGCTGTTAAAGGGTGTCTGTCTTCAGGAATTGGAGCAGGATGTTATGCAGGGAGATACTTTATAAAAGTAGGCCAGTTGGACCAGAGCACCTCAGAAGCAGTTGTTGTTACTTATCGTCACTGAGAATGAGACAAAGGCTTTGGGGGGGGTGACACTTTAAAGTTCACATCTGTCGCAGGTTGCTGAAGTTGAACTGTTGGAGGTTTTATGATGGAATAGAAAAATCTGAGGAGTTGTGATGTGTTATGTATTCTTACTGACATGATGTAACAACTAAATATTCACTGTTGTCGAGGGCGTGAAGGTCATGAGATTTCTACATCCCTGGTTTGTGCAGTGTTGTTGAAATCTGCTGTTTCTGTCTGCGGGAGAGTCGATCGTGTCATGCCGAAGTTTTCGGATACTTGGAGGAATCACAACCCACAGAGAAGCCTTTGGAAACTGAGTCATGATCATCAGAGCCTTTACTCGGGTGTTCCCAAACTCAAGGACTCTCCAAGTCGATTACTGTTAACTGCATTCAAAGCAGCTTTAAAACGGTCGTATGTCAGCCTACCCCCTGAATTCCTCCTCTATGGGAACCAATTACTTTTTCCTTGATGAAGCAGGAATTTCTATTAATTCCTGTCCTGTCTCGTGAACACGTTGGATTTCTTAATATTCTTTCATAATAGGTCCACAGATCTTGGTTCCAGATTCTCAAATGAGATAATTTGCTGCTTTCCTGTGTCATACTTTATAGTAAATTGAATATTATTTGGTTTTGGACTGTTGGTCAGACAAAACAAGACATTTAATGAAGTCATTTTGGTATCTTGAATATTGCAGTGGGCATTATAATGTTTTATAATCCAAACAAAACTGAAACGATTAGTTTTCTCTGTTTTATTTAATTTTAAATTGAATATCTTTGACTTTTGGACTGTTGGTCAGCCCCACTATTTGCTTTAGCAACAACAGCTGGCCTTCAATTTGCTTTGTAATAAATTTCGTATTGCTCATTCTTACTGTACATTGACAACGTTCAATGTACAACTTCCATTGTAACTCAGGAATATGACAGTGGGTAGTTTTTGTGTTGTTTCTTTATTGTGGGTTTTAATGGCCTTAAATCAGTTTGAACTGAAGTTTATTGTTTAAGTATTCTGGACTACAAAATGAAAAAAAAAATGCACTGAATGAAAAGGGCTGATCTTAATGTGCCTTGTTTGTCTTTGTTAAGATGCAATGTGTTTTGTTAAAGTATGCAGCGACGGTTCAGCCCACCAAACACCAGATTACTCAACTCTGGAGATAAATCGTTATGACATTATGTAGTGTCATTCTGATGAGAGTTAATGGAAGCATGGGCCTCCTATAATACTCCTCACTCCACACTATCATCTGAAAACTAGGCTGCATTAATGGATTTTTATTTTTAAACCAGTTTTATTCCACCACCGCATCACTGTGTCAGGACCAAGGGCAGTGCATTGACCTTTATGGACAGAGTTCACCGCAGTGACGGCTCTGCCAGCTTCGCCCCAGTCCATATTAGAATACAGAGCCATACTGTTGCTGCTGCTACTGCTGCTACATGCCCTTATGCACTGGCACATTTCCCAGCATGCTTCGGGAGGGGGGGGGGTGAATAGAGATGAGAGGCAGGGTTGAGAACGGGGTTAAAGAAGAGAAACAGAGGGTGGGTCGGAGAGAAAACGGTGGGAGATGGAGGAAAAGAGGAATGAGAGTGAGGCGAGTGATAAAGGGAAGATGGAGGGAGGTGGAGGAGGAAGATAGTGAATGAGGAAGAGGAGATAGAGAGTAGATTCATATAAAAACCACCGTGAGACGACAGCCGACCAACGGCGTCAATATGGATGCCAGCCAGCAGGATTGACTGACTCTTTGTGTTATTTTACAGAAAAACACACAGGACACACACAAAAACAAAGGTCTAAGTAGGAACCGCAGGAACAAACGTCTTTTCTTTTCTCCCCTTGGTTTTTATTTTGCTTTCTCTCTTTTCAATGCTGCAGTGCTATTCTGAGAGAGACGCTTCAGCCCCCGCACTGCCAGAGAGGGAGGGAGTGAATGGATGGAGTGAGGAGAGATAGTGGTGGTGGATGTGTTTGGGGGGGGGGGTATGTAGTAGGGCTATATAGTCGAAATCAAGATTTTAATAATCCAATATTGGCACATGTATGCATAATCATGTGTACAATAATCAATGCCGTGGACTCTGTTGCTCTTTTAGGGCTGCACTAACGATCGTTTTCATGATTGATTAACCTGTCAGTTACACTTACTATTAATTGATGAATCGTTTGTTCTATAAAATAATAATGATAATAATGAAAAATGCACTTGTGACCAACAGTCCGAAAGTCCAAATGAATGAAATTTGAAATGACTGAAAACAGGCAGAAGTAAACTGTTGCATTAGAGGAGCTGTTAACAGTGAAAGTTTACAATAATCAGTTATCAGTGTCTGTCTTAATCGACTAATTGTTTCATTAATATACTCTCTATATTTTGTTATTTTTCCAGTTACAATTAGCTTGGGACTATGAAATTGACAACAGAACTACAATGATAACATGATATGATAATTATCACAATACCATTCCACAACTTACATGTTACAAAGAAACCCATGAATTTCAAAATATCACCCACCCTTAATATACTGTAAACATGAAGAGCGACATACAGGCAGATATTTCTAAAAATCATTTCAGTCAAAATTCAAGAAGATTTGAATATTGCAGTCTCTCTGTAACCAGAGGTTATCTGTTCCATATGTACTTTCTCAACTATAAATTGTCAGATTCATTGTAAATGAAGCACAATATGGCAGAGAGTCGACAGACTGGCAACACATCTCTGAATGTTTGAATCACTCAGGGAAGCATTACTCATACATTTAGGTTTTGTAACACGGTGCTTAAAATAACTGCATTTTGAAGTAGATTTTCTGTGGGATTACTGCAGTTTGTATAAATTACTGTAGATCAGATGCAGAGCGTGCTGTTGGTGGAGTGTAGTGTACCGAAAAACGGCCCACAAAGGAAATGAAAGAGTTTCTCAGATCTGCAAAACATGAACCAGGTCCAGGACGATCTCTGAAAACCAAAGATTCTGCTTTTTCTTTGTGAAGTCTTTCGGCATTAGTGCTGAAATGGTTATTCGATTAGTCGATTGAAAGCAAAAATGCCAAATGTTCACTGTTCCAACTTCTTTAATGTGAATAATTACTGGTAATCTTTGTTGTCTGTTGTAGTAAACTGAATGTCTTTGGGTTTTTGACTGTTTGTTTGACAAAACAAGACATTTTAAGATGTCAATAACTGAACAATTAAACAGTTAATCAAGAAAATAGTCTGCAGATTAATCGATAATGAAAATGATTGTTAGTAATTGGAAGTGGCATCCCAAAGTCACAGTTTGACTGTTGATCTGTTAGTACAAGTAGACTGCAAAAAGGTATATTATGAAACATTTGTACATACTGTATACTATGGAAATGGGGCCCATCTATAGTATACCATCTAGTATACCATAGTACTCTGGCAGACACTGTTGGCAGGGAGGCAGAGCAGCAGGCATATGGGCAGCAGCACAAATCCATACATGTGTGGAGTACACATAGCAAGACAAATGGCCAGGCTCAGCAGGAAGACAGGGCCAGCAGCAAGATCGAGTGGGACCTGCAGGGGTTTATGCAGACACAGGCATGTAAGCCAGAGACCATGCAGGCATATATAAGAAGACAGGAAGACAGGGTGGACAGACAGGTTACTGTCGTGTCTGGAAGACATAACAAAGGCCGTAATTCTTTCTCACTGTGTGGGCTTGGCTGCTTTAACAACTCAATTCCCCTTTGGGATCAATAAAGTGTTTTTTCCATCTATCTATCATCTGGAAATTTATGTAAACGAACAGCAAATTCCATGTAAGAAGTGTTTTGTTAGGAGGTGTAAACAGGGCTGGCAGTAGTTTCAGTGTTATTTGCTTATGTTGTATTATATTCATGAACACGTCGTTGCACTTTCTCACAGTAGGTTTGACCCGCATGCAAAAATTCTTAATTTAGAAAAACAAGCAGGAATGTTCTTTGATAAACACAGTCATAATGAAATGAAAATCCCATTACTTTGACTTCCTGGAGGACAGTGTTATCTTTAGTGTTACCACACAGTGTACCAGTGTAAAAACAAAAATAAAGCCAGCCAATAAAACTGTCACAGAGATGTCTGTCAGTCCCTCCTCTGCCCCTCACATCCTGTTTTAACGAGGGAGAACATCAGATTAAGGAAGAAGAATGTTTTGAATATATTCATAAATTCCTCATTTAAAGTATGTGTTTTAGTGTACTGTTCATTTAGAATTTGCAGTTTTATTGGCTTCATTGGCTGTTTCATTTGTGTTAAATTCATTATCAAGTAAAGTTAAGTCTTAAATGAGCTTTTTCTGAAACCGGCAGCTGCTCCATGTTTGAGTGTGTGCCTCTGTATTTGTGTCCACACATTCATCATTTGATTGTCTCTATTTTGTTTTTATTTTTATTGAATTAATGCAGTTATTGCCTCGAAAGCCAGCAGAAGTTCAGCTTGTCAGCGGGGGGTTCTTAATTACGACATCTGAGGAAACGGGTCGGAAAAGCCCCCGGAGGGTTGAGATACACTGATGTGAAGCCAGGCTGTCGGGGCAGCAGAGAGGACCAGGCTATTTAGGTTACTGTGATTCAGGAAATAGTTCCTGTCAACTCCTCAACCCTGGAATCAGAACATCCTGTTCTCCTCCACTTACACTGATCATGTTCCTGTTATGGAAGAGAAAACGCCCTTTCTGTTGTTCACTACTTAATAATCTCTACCTTTTTTATGGTCAGCCTCTGATGTCTTGTTGCATGTTTTGTCTTTGAAACTGCAGCTCTGATGCTTCAGTCAGCTGCAGGTGATGTTGTTGCTCCAGGGACTGATCTCATTTCTGTTTGCTTTGGAGAGAACCAGCTCGACGAAGGATTTGAAATATTAAAGTACTTTTCCTTCGTGGAGGGGAGATAACAGACCAGGAGGGTCTGATCTTTGACATATAACGATGACCTGCGATGACAAGCAACTCTTTCTCTCTTCTCTCTCATGATGGAGGATCTTCCCTGGAAACAAAAACAGTTTCTAAAATTACAATCACTCAAACGTCATTGCTGATGAGATGAAACACCGGCTGTCTGAACTGCTCTCCTTTATCGAGCTTCATAAGCATTTAATGAAATTGATTTTGCCCATGATATGTAAACATGCACATATTTAAAATGCATTCCTGTGAGGCACATGCAGGAAGTGATAGCGACAAAGATGCATTTCCAAAAGGACTCGTACTCATATAGCACATATATATTTATAACAACAGTACCATAGACTTTACTAGACATCACGGGCCAAAGGTCTTTCAGTACATATAGTTTCTGGCATTAAATATATGTACTAAATAAAAAAGAGTAAGAAAACATCAATATTGGGGTTGTGAGATTGTTTCCTGACAGCAGTGTTATGTAGGGCCCCTCCCATTCCTGGCGCTGCAGGCCTCATTCTGTAAACAGAACACACACACACACACACACACACACGCACACATCTGTGGTCTCCCTTTCCTCTGTCCTTCTGTCAGATGAGTCCATATGGCAGCTGTCATGTCGCCTGCTCTCTTTTTATCAAAGTCAGATCACGGCTGCTCCCATCTCCTCTGTCAGCTGATGTTTTATATATATATATGAGTGTGTGTGTGTGTGTGTGTGTGTGTGTGTGTGTGTGTGTGTTGTAGGAACTAGTATACGTGCTGTACATCCGTCAGTAAAGCAGAATTTCAGGTTTAATCAAGCATTAAGGAAGCTGTGCTGAAAGCTGCTCAAGGCATGAGTATTATATAAAATTACCCCCAACCTCCCAGCCTAAATCACGTCCTGCACAAATTTCCTTTGTGCTCAAATTAAATTCAGTTGTGTGTGTGTGTGTGTGTGTGTGTGTGTGTGCTCGACACAGGATGTGACCCAGCTAAATGTCTGAAGCAACATTAAAACGTTGTCCTCGTTCACCTGTGTGGTTTTCTGTGGAGTTGAACATCGCAGAGCAGCTGCGGTGGTGAGCGTGAATGAGCCGTGTGCAGTTCACTGACATCACATTACCGGATTTCTGGGTGTTGGAGTCAAACGTTTTTAAATACTCGTCTCTTGCTGCCATTTTGAGGTACAAACCAGAATTTAAAAACAGCAGAGTTGGTTTCTGATTCAGTATTGCAGCTTTAAATATGTCTCGATGTTCCTGTCACTCACCTCAGTAAACTGCTGTAAATTAGATAAACTGTGAATTGCTGTTGTTGTTTTGTTGCTATAATTTAGATTTTTCATTACAGATAAAAATCTAGTGTGACATTTTTCTTTCACATACAGGGGTGATGCTTTAAAGTCATAAATAACCTTTTTACTGTAGTCATTCATGCTTTGAACATAAATAGGTAGAACAATTTGTTGCTATTGATTGGAAAACACGAAAGGCTGCGACTCCATCTTACAGCCTCGTATCGAAGTCTGTGATCCTATAGTAGTTTAGCTCAGGTTGAACAACAACAAAAAATATACTGAAAAACTACAAATAGTTATAGTTATGTAGATATGTGAAACATGTCCAGCAGACTAAATGCATCCTTACGAACGCTCTGCATGTTGTGTTCCTCTCTTGCAGTGTGGAAAACAAGGTGAACAAGTGGATGTGAACCTGTGAGACAGACAAAGACTTGAAGAATCGGAGGATCTCAACAGGACTGGACTGTCCCTGTACCACATGGAGGTTTTCTGGGGGATTAACTCAGCTGCTTTCAAAGCTGAGGCTCCTCACTAACTATTCCTACTCCTTTTTCCACTATTTTTACTTTCTTGTTGTTGCTATTGGGATAGAGGTTACAGACCTCTTCCCTTTCTCGCCGTTCTAAGCAAGACCAAAACCAGGTGCCAAACTGACTGTGTCAAGAGAAGAAGCAAAAAATCTACGAAACTAACCACCAAATCATCACAAGAAGAGTTTATTTAGTCATTTAGCTTTGAGAACCTGATTTAGTGACTACAGAACAGCTTTACCCCCCCCCCACCCCCCCACCCATAAACACAGTACACATCCCATTAAAATCCCATTTAATCTCAACACCTTCATCACAGTATATTGAAGCGATATTTTAGAAAGCAGAACAGGACAACCGTAAAACTTGATATCCATTGTCTTCGGTCAGTGTTTGTGTAGTTGCTGCTCTGAATGCTGAAACTGAGAGACTTTTCATACGAGGACGATGATCAGTGCATTATTGATTCAAAGTGCTTTATAAACAGATCCTCCAGCTGATGGTTTGCTTGTAGTTGCGTGTTACAGAAGAGGCGCGTGGTAAGCAGTGATAACTCGCCGCCGCGGCCCGACGCCGTCTGAACGTTTTAAGGCTTCGGCAGGACGGCGGTTGACTGACAGGCAACACAAGCCACGTCTAACCTGATAAATATATTCAACACCGCTGCTGCTGCTGCTGCTGCTGCTGCTGCTATCTCAAAGGCTTGGAGATATACCGTCATCTCAGTCTGCGCTGTGAAACACTGTTGACACTTTGCCTATCTCCTTCTTCCAGTTGCTTATATGAGAGAAGCCTCTCGCTCTTTGTCGTCTTCTGTTTCTTCCATATGTGGCGCTTGATTAGGCCACACTGAACAACCTGAAAGCCCCCTTTATCTGATCCCAGTGACCTCTTCAACTTTTTTGCATTCTTCCTTTTTATTCTACTAAAAACATGCAACTTGAAACCTTTCACTGTATTTACTTTTTTTGTGGAAGGAGATCAAGTTTGTAAAAAAAAAGAAAAGAAAAAAAAAGAACATAACTTAAAGCCATACTGAACACCAGCCATACAAATACCTTTCACATTTACAAAACACCTCACAATGTTTCCTTCAAAGTGATCCTCAAACACATGAGTGCACGCACGCGTTCAGGGAGTCAATGAAGAAACTGCTATTGAGGAGAACCCTAAATTTCATACGTTTGGATGAAACAGCAGCTTTGTAAATTCAGACTTTTCTATCTGCGTCTTTCTAGATCGCTCTCTGTGTTAAATCTGTGTCAAGTGTGGCAGTGAACGTGACCGCGCCGAGTTCCTGTCGTCGTCCCGTGTTCCTCTGTGTTGACGGATGAATCCGGACATTTTCATGTCTGTTCTGTGGGCAGAACCTCGCTGCCCTGCTAGAACCGGGCCCAAGCCCTCCTTCGTTCTCTTCTGTTGGGCCAAGCTAAACTCAGAGCAAAGACACTCACACAAGGGTATCGAACGCACATAGATCCTCTCGTCTTTTTTATCTTTTCTTTCTGTCAGTTCGTCTCCAGTTTCTGGCTGTGAATGCCTTGACATGCTCATTCATTGAACTGCTCTCTGGAAGAAGGACTTTTCTTCGAGAGTTGATGCTGCTTAGTGCTTTCATTTAGCAGAACCTTTATTAGTCCAGCTGTCCACAACTTCTAAATTTCAAGCATATTGACCTTTACTGATTCTCTTCCTCTAAATCGTTTGAAAGGAGGAGCGTGTTTATTGGCAAATTGTGAGCATGATGTAAAAAGAAGACAAATTAAAGTCACAGCTTGTGCCAAATTCAGGCCGACTTCCTCTCAGCTGGTCCACTAAACAAAGCTGAGATCTCGAAAGCTGCCAGCACTGTTGTTTACAGACTCGAGACACATTTGATTTGACTTATAAAACATTATTTTTCCATGTATGATTTTTACACATCAGTTATCCACACAGGACAACAGAAGTGCCAAACTCAACCAAGAATACGTCCGACATCTGTTAAAGCTCATCAAACGTGAAAAAACAAGTTTACATACCGCGCTAAATGTTTACAGACTACATTTTCCATTGCAGAGTCTTACGTGAATCGTAACTTTCGTGCCATAAACGACTCCCAGAAAACTCTTCAGTAGTAGATATAAGACTCTTTTTCTGGAGGGGTCATTACATTAAAAGAGTTTACAGTTTTCTCTCATTTTGTTTACAGAACATGTAAAATAATAACTGCCTGTTTTGAAGATTTTGAATTTTGGCCAGTGGACTGTAAAATGTCGCTTTGTCAAACGACAGACCAAAATTAAATATCCGACACCTGCTGCCATAAAACAAACCACATTATTCTATATTTATAATCAGTTTCATTTGAATTGATTATTTACAGCCATTTCACAGGCAGTTCATACAGGGCCTAAAAACTCTGAAAGACCTCAATGTTTACAAAAGCTGCTTAAGGGAAGGATTTGTATACAGAGAGAAATGTTTACATTTAGGTGAAAGAGTGAAATGCCAAATGCCACATTCATGATACATCGCTTGATCTCTTTGCACCTGTGCAGTGTGTACAAAGCAAGAAGGGATTAGTTCATCGGACTGGAGCTCAAACTTTTCATACAAAAGGTTTTTATAAGTCAAGAAGCCGCCATCTTGGAAGAGGACGCTGATAATTTGCGGCGCATTAGGAGCTGTTAACGTGCATTTTTTTTAACAACAGCTCAAGAACTTTGTGTTAAGACAATGAAACCCAAAATTTCAAGAGGGATGTTTTGCTTGTCCCTTGTCCTCCTGCTTTTCTCCTGCCTCACTGTTTCCACGGTAACCATCACCACGGAGCGACGCGCTGTCGATAGCGATGTCAGGACTCTGACCAGCAGCAGTAGCTCC
Source organism: Enoplosus armatus (assembly GCF_043641665.1). Taxonomy (NCBI): domain Eukaryota; kingdom Metazoa; phylum Chordata; class Actinopteri; order Centrarchiformes; family Enoplosidae; genus Enoplosus; species Enoplosus armatus. The sequence continues at coordinate 19,632,674 of NC_092195.1, forward strand.
GCTGCAGGTGGTAAAAGGAGCACCACCTTGTTCCTCCTCACCGGCTACAAGCCACCACTGCCGCCGCTGCCCGCCGGACCCAAAGTGGCGCCGAAAGCAGCTGAGGTGGAAGACGGAGATGATCCACCAGTTATGGCCGAGCTCCCTCCAAAGCCCCTCCCTCAGACCATGTTGCCAAGGAACATGACGGCCGACGCCCTGAAGCCTCCGCTCGGTGCGGCCCAGGTGGCTCCACCTCCCAGACAGCTGGTGGACGTGGACGTGTGCAGGTACGGCAGAACAAAACTGTTTCCTGTGGTGTTGAGTTGTGTGTTTATTTTGAGTATTAAAAGGCTGATGAAAATCTGATTGAATATATTCTACTCTGTAGAGGATCACTTTGCACTTTTAGGTGCAAGTTTCTTTGCACTTTTAGGTGCAAAGTGACATAAAATCCAGGTGAAAACCAGTTCAAAACTGAAATGTAATGAACTACAATGTTGATCACACTGGATGCCATAAAAGCGAGGCGCAGCATGATTCTTTTTCCTCCTGCAGCTCTGATCTCGATCTCACTGAAGCTTATATTTTGCACTGAGAGGCGTCTTGCTGTTGCTAGGCAACATGTAATCAGCTCTAAATCAGTTGTGTGCTGGCGAGCTACACACCACAACTATCAACAGCAGCGATGGTCAGGCAATCCAAAGCACAGTACAGTAATAACAGATTCAGGACTTACATAAAGCTCCAGATTCCTCTCTCGTGTTCCTCGAAACTTGATGTTTGTTTGAATGTCATTTCTGTCTGTTACTCAGCAGCCAAAGCTATGTAACCTTACCAACCTTTCCTGGGGTTGGTAAGGTCTAACCTCGCACTCTACACTCCTCCAGTTGGAGAAACAGCCGTGGTGATGTAGTGCGATCATCTGCTCAGAGTTGACCTTTTTCATCCTGAGGTGCTCAGATGGCACCACACATCACGATGAGACACATTGGGTGATGAAACACAAGATCGCTGCCTAAGTCTGGTAGCATTTACACTAGTGGCAGCCACACTTAAAATGAATCCTCTCATGGTCCTGTAAAGTGCTTTAGAGCCTTATGGAGGCATATCTGCTACTGTAATGTAGAATTCATCAAGGTCAGATAGTAATGGGCTTGGATCAGAAATGGCCATGAAAAAATGTGCTTTAGCTTTCTGGAAAACTGCCTTTGAAAAGGACTAACATGTTTGTAGACATTGGATCCACTGAAAGAAAGTGTTTGTTTCACCCTGTTAGTCATGATGGGAGGTGCCCAGTAACCCAGGCCTGGTTTCAAAGGCATAGAAGAATCCTAAATGGGACAAGTGGCAGAGATATGAAATTACCAACTTTGCACACAGGGGTTACTACGACGTAATGGGGCAATTTGACAGCACGTTCAACTGCTCCAAGGGCAGCTACATCTACTGCTGCGGTACCTGCCACTACCGGTTCTGCTGCGAGCACCAGAGGAACCGGCTGGACCAGAAGTCCTGCCACAACTACATCACCCCCGTCTGGGCCGACCCACAGGTCCCCGTCACCGTGCCGGTGGGCAACAAGCCCGACCCGGACTTTGAGACTCTCCAGCAGCAGAACAGCAGGTCAGAGTCTGGACTCGTCACTGCTAGCCGCCATTAAAGCCATCTGAGGAAAACATTTTGTCATTACCTTATACGCAGAAACAAACAAGTCACATTGTCAGAATCGGTCAAACTCACTTCCTGATCTTGCTTGATGTTTTGCTTGTACTTTTTCTACCACACACTCTTATTTGCTTCTGTATAGATAGCTAGAACTAAAATGTTCCTCTACTGTTGTGCTGAGGGAGCTAATTTAATCTTCTTCTAAATACAGTACGGCCTATGTGATTGGAGGGGTGATCTCCTTCACACTGGTGGTGGCCGTGGGTGTCAGGATTGCCTTCAGCAAGGTGGCGCGCCGACCCCGCAACAGGGACATCAACATGCCCAGGTGAGACCACGGGACAGGTTTCTGTCGGGTTTCCTGCCTCCAACTGATTTAGACAGAACAGAGAACATAGAAAAGTTGATATCAGACAGGAAGTGACGCTGAGACGAGATGAGAATCTTGGAACCAAGACGATGCCAAGCTGTCCTGGAAACTGTATCTGTCCGTTATGTAATGTCTTTTAGGCTTGCAAACGTAGGTCTCTATTATGCAAATGTCCCATAATGACTCCTTGAATGTGACTTGCAGATAGAGCTGTAATGCTAATGTAATATTTGGTGCCAAGTATACAAGTAGGAGTGGTATGTAATTCAAGTAAGAACCATGTTGGAAATATTACAGAAATCATAGAAACTAAGGTGACTCAGAGGCTTATTCAAACATGTAACATTACCAGCACATTTAGTCTGTCGAGTTCATGTCTGAGAAGGGCTTTGGTTGGCCTTAAAGATGCAAAGTCTGTTTCTACTTCACATTGCCGCAAAGAATAGTTCCAGAACTTGTAAAGAAAAGTCAGCATCTGATTCCAGTCTTTGTGACTTTGGATAAGAACGATGAGCTCGCCTTTGGTTTTGCTGTGATACACTTTAACTTGTCTTAAAACCAGAGCACATGAAGAACATAAGCATCAGAACAGACTGTGGTTTACCCTCAACTACGCAGGTGTGAAGACAAATTATTGAGACAAAGGATATAATATACGAGATTTTGCATATTTCTGTATCAATTATATAGTGAAGTACAGTAACACACATCCATTTTTCTTATTGAAAGTGTGGAATTTCCAGAAGTTTGAGATTCACAAATTGAAGAAATGAAACTGGCAGCTGACTGTAGATCAGTTTGTCTCTGATAAACTGATATGAATACGTGATTAAGAAAAGATGCAAGACAACTTTTCAAATGTCTGGGTTTTGGAGTGAATATTTTGATGTTGATATTCTTCTTCCCCTCGGTATCCTCACCTCTGTCTTTCTGTCTCTGTCTGACCTTTTGTCTGTCTCTTCGTCCTCTCCTTTTCCCCCCGCCCTCATCTCTGCGTCCCCCCTCTGCTGTGTCAGATCACTGGTGGATATCTTACGTCACCAGTCGAGCCCGGTGCAGCCGGGAGAGAGGAACAACACCACGGTGTTGACTTCCACCACCTCGGACGGACGGACATCCAAAGGCCTCTACACCCCCATCCTGCAGAGCAAGGACAACCGCAGTACGTGGCAAGAACTTCATGTTAAAACAGCAGAATTAAAAAAAAAACAAATCATATTAATTACACACATTTGTCGGGGTGAAAACATTAAACAGAGCTGTCATATTCAGGTGAAATGAATGTTTGAACCAAGCCAACTTGTCTCGTCCCCAGTGACACGGAGGGTAATATGTTGCTGCTTTTATTCAAATCTCAGTTCAATCTCAATATCAGTAACGCGTCACACTTCAGGCAGAAGACATTTGTTGTGACTAACTAGTCGCTTGACGCTACTATTTTGTATTCTCTAAATTCAAACACATATGTGATGTATTAACCTTTATATCAAAACATGTGGTGACATTAATATTATTTCTGAACCAGAAAATTCTCTCTAACATCTAGAAAAATACAAAACTGCATGTTCAGCTAATCATGATTTTCACCTAAAAAGTTGTTAATCAGTTAAACACTCAACATGGCACTGTGACTGACCCCCCTTATCTGTACCCTAAACCTTAACACTGCCATTTGTAGTGTTTCTTAAAGTTGTGTTCTGGCTCTAAGTGACAGTATATCTGTGACTACCAGTTAGTTTACTATTTAAGTACTGAAATGCAGTGGAAGTAATCCTTACATTTCATAATGTGTGGGCTGGTTTTGAACTTTTCCTATCTCGGATGGATCTTTTTGACAGTTTTTGTTTTAAATATTTCTGTTACTGTTCGAACAACCTGGCTGAATCAGATGCTTAAAGTTTTGGTACTTCAAATCAAAGACAAAAGTCTCGATTTAATTTTCTGTGTTCTCATTCTTATGCACCTCGAGCTGCCCACTCCCGACAGCTTTGTGTTTCTGATGAGACAAAAATGTTGCTGCCGTCAACAGATTGCAGTTGGAACGATCATATTTCTCTGCTTGCAGAAAGAAAGTTGCGCAGGCATTTGACAAAGCTTTTCCCTCTGAACGGTGAATATCAGAGTGTTGGTGAATGTTTTCTTGTACTGTAACAGTTCGCACAATTACAGTCTAAACACACACATCTCTGTCTTTACTGCTGATCTGTTGCTCTGCCGCTGTCTCTCACCTCTCCCAAAACAAGCTCTCATGTTTCAGTCGCTCCAGGATTTTGCTGAGTTGTTTTGATTCGTGACGTTTAAGGTTTAAACCATAAGAAACTCAACTGCAGGAAAGTGTGGCACTTCAGTACGAATAAAGATTTTTTGTATATAACTCTGATCCTCTTGTCACTTGTCACAGACGCTGGACACTATTCAATACTTGAGGGCTCATAGTAAAAACAAAGTCCATATTTTATCAATATGGATTCAAAAAACACATGAAACCTGACTTTTTGCACATAATTCCTGATTGTGAAAGTGGATAGTAAGTGTCCAGTTGAGGATATTCTGTCTTCTTTTTATAGTGAAATTAACCACAAAATTCAGTACACTGAATATTTAAACTTCTAATCTCTTAGTCTTTCATCTCCTCCCTCTCTGGAGTAACTGAAGACATGAAAAGACACGCTGTATTATGTTAAGAAGCAGTTTGATTGAATTTATTGTGGAATAAAAGAATAAAAAAGCCAATTCCTGGAGGGACTGTCCTCCTCTGTCTCTCTCTTTCTGTCCCTCTCTGTCCCTCTCTCTCTCTCTCTCTCTCTCTCTCTCTCTCTCTCTCTCTTTCTCTCTCTCTCTATTGACACAAATGCTTACTCGACACATGGCTCTGTGTCTCTGGAGTGGTTGTCCATCAGTTTGTCGGCTCTGCTCTCTTTGCAGCTGGGAACTTGCACCACCATTTTAACCAGCAGGGGTCTGCTTCCAGCCCCAAACACTCTGCTACCATCGGTAAGCCTCGTGGTCAGCAGCACAGTCCAGCACAGGCGGCGACGAGCTGCCGGCCAGATTCACCACCGGCCTCACAACCACACTGTCTGTCTGTCTTGTTGTTGGTATGACGGCCTGTTGTCCTGCACTCTTAACACAGCTGTGCTATTGTCAACATGACTTTGTGGCAACACACATATTTGTCGTGTTGAGAGTGACACATCTTCCATAAGAGTGTGAGCTAAAAGTTGTCTGGCCTGCCCTCTGCTTAATGCAAGCCTGTCTGCCCCCCCCACCACCCACTACCACCACAAGCCTGCTTCCAAATGTGCTTCTTCTTCTTCTTCTTCCCTCTGTGTAGCAGTGATGTGCAACTGTGCTTACAGCTGATAACCGGAGGTCTTGGCTTAAGCGAGTTCACTGCACTTACCTGAGTGTGTTTTCCCAGGCTTTGCACCAAGAAAACTAAAAAAGCAATGCTAGCACGAGTGATTTATCTCCCCAAAATGTTGTGGCAGTTATAGTCAGGAAATAAATAAAATGCTCATTATTATAAGTCAAATCATTGTTTGTGAAGGCTAATTTGGTGCATCTAACATGGCTGCCACGGAATACTAGATGAGGTTGCCATGGAGATATGATGGAGATGAAGGGGACAAGCATGATTTTCACTGAACTTTTTCAAGTTGTTGCTTCAGTGCCAGTTATTCCAAGCCATTACACCTACACGTGTCCCTCGGGGGGAATGAATTACACAAGAAGGCAACAGTAAAGAATGAAACCGAGTGAGAGTGCAGATTAAACTGAAAGTGTAGTTTGAAGATTGTTCATTAGTTTATTGGCTTATAATCTGTTATATTTAATAACAAATATCACACTGTTGCTGGAAGTTAGATTTATGTAACTGTTAGAAATAATACAAATATTTTAGAAGCACCACTTTTATTTTGTATTTTTTATATTTTAACCTATTTTATAGTGCTGTTTGTACTGAAGGGTTCGATTTTAATATGAGGCGATGGATACAATGAAATGACAAGGAGGTAGTTGTCTGATCTTTTAAGTTTTCATTGTATGTTCATAATCAGTGCCACTGACGATGCTAGTTCATTCAAGCCAAATCATGCTTGAAAGTTTCAGTTATAAAGGTGTAAAGTTTGAAACCTCTCATCGGTTCTTCGTTCCTTGGCTTTCTTTAGCTTTGTCCTCACTCTTCCTGTGTTAGATAAGGTTAACGGCCTCCTGGGAGGATACAAGAACAGAACACTTCAACTCTCTGAGTCAGATGCTGTGCACATATTGAACAAAGTTCAGTTTTCCATGACACCATTTTATCAAACCTCTCTGTCAGCCATCGTAGGTGTTCCAAAAAAATCAATTACCTTGCACTCTTGGAAATGACCGGGCTAATTCTGTATGATGGCACAAAAACAGCACATTTAGCTCAATATTTGAGGCTTTCTGCTGTTATTTTCTACGGCCCTCCTCATGCTCAGTTCACGCTTTATAAACCACATGATCTCAGAACTAGCATTGCTTTTTCCCACCGTGAGTGTAACGTGCACGGTACAGAAGTCGATGCGGTGTGTGTTCCCTGGGTGACGCTTAACAGAGACATTATTGCCCATTACTGTCAATGGTCAATAGCCAGATATATCCAGCAGTAATCTTAACAAGATCGCAGCCCATAACCATTACCACCCGGAATGGACTCGACATCGATTGTGTCTGTCTCAACGACAGGAAACAACAGCAAATGGCCAATTTTCCGGAGTTGCGTAATCTTTTATTGCTGCTTTATATTTTTGCATTCTCACTTTTTTAAACTTTTTTTTTTTATATCTGCTGCTGACACCCAGCAGTCAATTAAGTTTTCTCCTGTTTTCTTTTCTGATAAATCTGACTTTTTGGATTACTCCAGCAATGGGCAGCATGCGTTTGTCGATTTCAGACCTTTTGGATGTGAGCTCATTGTCCCTGTTTAAATGTACAGAACCTACACATGTCAGGTCGCCGCTGAGTGCGCCTACATGTTGGGTCATTAACAGTGCTGTCTGTTTGCTGTTTGGACAATATGAATGTACTCGTGTACTGTATGATGTAACTGAAATGAGTATACATGTTGCAAAACCGACACCCCTGCCCCTCCCCCATACTGCTAATCTTACATAAGACAAATCATTTTTCTGTGTATTGATCGATGTGCTGCTTTTGCACTTTGCATAAATGTGAATGTGTGTGTATGTAGACCCCCCCGATGCTATCAGTGTATTTCTATGTATTTACATGTGGCTGATATGTTTGTGTTAGATCCTCAGATGAACAGTACAGAGTTGTATTTATAGATGGTCGCCATGGAGCTCGGAGACACTTCCTGTGTTTACTGTTCATTAACCAGCTTGTATCTTCTTCTCTTGTTCTGTTTTCTTCTTCTTCCATTTCCTTCTTTTTTGTCCATTTCTATTTCTTTTTATTTGTTTCCTCTTTCTCCCTATCTTTCCTTCTTTCCCTCCCATCCTCACCTCTTATTTCATGCTGTCTTTGTCTTCCCCATCTCTTTTTCATTCTGCTCTTTCCCTCATTGTCTGTTTCTTGAACTCTTTTCCCCTCTATTTTGTTGGTGTTCCCATTTATTTTCCTCCCTCCCTTCTCTTCCTCATTTGCTTATCCTCCCCCCTTTTCTCTTCTCCTCATTTTCCTCTGCGTCCGTCCATCTCTGTCTCTCCAGAGCGTGGACCCCGTATGAACAACACCTCCCAGCTCTCCTCTGGACCCACCCTGCTCACGGGAAGCGGTAAAGGTCCTGGTGGCGGTGGCGTTGGTGGCAGCAGCATCATCGGCGGGGGCATGAGACACAACAGCAGCCACCCTTCATTCTCCCACTCCTTCCACAACCTGGCCCAGCTGCCGCCGTCCTACGAGTTGGCCATGAAACCTGAGATCACCCGCTACAGCTCCCTGAAGAGGCTGGGTGAGCTGGGGGGGGGGGCAAGGGAAGCAAAGAGGGAAACTTGAGAGAGAGATGGAGGGGAAGAGAGAGAAGGAGTTTGGCTTTCAGGTGTTGCAGCACACTAGCTAGCAGCCATATTGGAAGTGTCGATTTCTTGTGCTACCTTTCCTTTCCTTTAAAGGCGTTCTCCAGAGATTTCATGTAGATACAGTTTTGGAACTCAAGAGACAGATTTCAAGCACCAGAGTCCGAGATATCCTGACTTTTAACCCCGAGTATGGGTCAAGGTCCAAAAACACTGGATCCTACACTCCCCATAATGCAACTTGCTATCTATCATGAGGCCCTGTATTACATTGGCCAAAAGGCAGGGCAACATCGTGCCAAGCGGTTGGACTAACACGAACATTTTGCCTGTACTGATCAATAATACATGCAACAGCCACTTCACCGGATTTTGATATTGATTTTGGTTACCCAAGTCCCTGAGCATGTCTCTAAACTAAACTATGAGCCAGTTATTCTCAAGTAATGTGGCCTGCTCCCACCACACGACTTTCTTTCCAGGTATTTCTCTCTTTGTGGCCTGGTTAGTTCGAATTTCACACTGCCGATTCTCAAGTGAGCCTCCGTTATGGCAGCAGGCAGGCATGGCCGCCAAGAGATTTGTGACTCAGCCGCAAAGCCAAAATAATCATCTCAGTGTAGTCTGAATGTGTAAACTGTTTCTGCTAAACAGTCATAACAGTCAAGTAAACAAACTGAAACAGAAAAGGGGGAAATGAATAGAGGGATTAGAGCAGACTGAGGGAATTAAGAGAGAGAAAAGGATGGAGGGAGATGTGTGAGATGGATGACAAGAGGAAGGGAAGGGCTGGAAATAATGGAAAAGACCAGGAGTGACAGACTGTAGGGTAAAAGGGGTTAAAGGGGTAAAGAAAGGCGTCAATGTAAAAAGAGTAAGTAGACAGAGAGGAAGAAGGGAGGGGAAATTGAAAGAAAGGGTGAAAAAGCAAAGAGTAGAAAGGAAAAGAAAGAAACATGCGAGAGTATAAACGTAGAGAAGGAGGTTTGTTGACCAGAAGAGAAGGATCAGTGCAAGGCAGTGAAAGAGCTGATTGGGCAAATAAAGATACAGCAGGAAGAAAAAAAAGAGGTATTCGGGAAGACAGAGATGCTGAAGGAGAAGAATGAAGGGAGAGGCCGTGACAGAAAGGAAGAAAGGATTGGAGAGAAGGAGAGATGTGGAGATAGGGGGAGGGGCGTTGGCTGCTGGTCTGCAGGGGCCTGGCTGCCTTCGACGGGGAAGAAAAGACGCTGGCAACCTCTCTCTCTCTCCGTCTTTACCTCTCTCGCCCTGCGATTGCTGAAGACTGCAGGGGGAGGGGAGGCGCCTCTGCAGGCTGAGTGATGGGTGGGGGATCATATATGTGTGTGTGTGTGTGTCGTGGCTATACGTGGAAGTGGAAGCAATAATGAGGTGAAAGTCCAGATGAGGCTCTTTATTATTTCAATTCAGTCAAAAGCAAAAAACACTTCAATGGCCGACGCTCAACTCATTACACATGAGACCTTCAGAGGTCATTCCACTTCCCTTCGTCCTCACGTTCATGAAACAGCATCTCTGAAGCATTTATTGCAGCCGTCTCGTAGCTTTTTATGGTTCAGATCATCAAAACTGAGTCGTGGTTTGAGTTTTTGTTGAAATCCCAGACAGAAGCAGATGCTCTTCCCTTCATTCATTTTTTCATTTTCTGTTCAGTCACATTTTTCTCTTTTGTTGTCCCTCTCTCGCCATCTCTGCTTCTTATAATCACACTACCTCAAATGATTGAACAAATTAATTTACAGACAGCTTTTTCTGCACATCTATTAGACAAATAACCAATACTTTAAATGTTTTTATTGGTACACCAAAGTAATATTTTTAAAAAAGCATGATTGGACTGCCCTTTCCTTGATAATTAGAAATCAGTTCTATATTCAAGAAGTCAAGTCAAGAAAACTGCAGTACATCCACAGGATCTTGGCTTGTCATATTGTTTTAGCACTGCACTTCCCAGAATGAATCTACGATTCATGTTGACTGGACGGTAACGTCTTCATCCTGCACTTTCAGTTTGAGAGAAATGCAGGAACCCCCAGGAACCTGCAGGGGCTTGGATTCAACCCTATTTACCCAGTTCTTACTTTTTTCAGTATATTCCAAACCACCAAAAACATGAGAAGGCATCACCTCCTTTGCACCAGATGAGTAGAGCTGCCAGGCACTGGTCTCCTGTAAAAGCCTCCATTAACCAGATACAGGCTGAATCACGGTGTCAGTGACACTGAAAGCAAAGCAGCATTTTACTCCTCTGATTATTAAATGCCTGCTTTTTCAGAAAAACACCCTGAATGTCAGTTTTGGTGGAACGCCCCTTCAAAGGGAAACTAAAATGTTGTCATTGTGACACAAGGAGAGGGACTACAGTCCCTCGCCAGCCATTGTACGAAACCTGGTGCTTTTGATGTAGTTTCCCACACGGCGTTGCAGAAAGGACACTGATAAAGGCTTCTTTGTCTGCGGTCGGCAGCCGCGGAGAAACCTCGAGATAATTTGGCCTTACAGGAGGAGAGTAAACAGAGAGGGAGAGAGGAGGAAGACCAAGAGGAGGGAGAGGACATGAGACAAACAGAGAGGGAAGAGAAAGATAGGCAGGGGAAACCTCCAGAGCAAGAGGAAGAGAGGTGCAAAAAAGGAAAACGAGGAAGAGAAAGAGGGAGGAAATAAAACAAACCAGGAGTGGAAGAGACAAAGGAACAAACAGATGGAGAAGAGAAAGGAGGGGAAGAGGCCTGACAGAGAGAGAAAGGAAGAGGTAGAGAGGTGGCTGGTTAAAGGTCAGGTTTAAATTGGCTCTTGGGGAGCTGCTTCCATGGAAATGCTTTGAAGATTAAAGCGGTCTCAGGCTACAGAGCAGAAAGCACAGAAACACTGTATTTCACTATTAATGAACCTCACTAACTGTTCCATCCACGTCTGAGTCTCCTGGCTTCTTCATCTCTTTCTTTGTGTCTATTTCTTTGTTTTCACGTCGTTTATGTCTACCTATTTCCTTCTTCTCTCATCACTCTGTTTTAAGCGTTCTTACCTTTCTATCTTACCTCTATCTTACTCTTTGGCTTTGTGCTGCTCTTTTGTTCTTTTATCCCTCATGCAACATACAGTGTATCTCTCTTTCATCCCTTGAAATTCATTCTTGCCATTTCCGTCTTTACTTTCTGTCCTCCTCTGACTCGATCACCTACATTTCACCTTTCTGTGAGTTTCTCTACCTCTTTCACCTCATCTTTTTTGTGTTCTTGTGACACATTTTCTTCATCCTCCTTGACATTATCCGTCTCTTTGGTGTCACTTGTCTTTTGCCTCCGTATATCTGTCATCTTTCTTTTGTTTTCATTTCTTTTCATTCTACTTCATTTCTGTGTTTTTCTCTCCTTTCTGCCATTCTTTCATTTTGAGGTTGCTAAACAGTTTCCAGTTTCCTCAAATTAGATGGTTGGCTCATTTTCTAATTTTCACTGTTTTTTTATTATTATATCTTTGGGTTTTGGACTGTTGGTGGGAAATAGGAATCATTTGGAGACACCAGTTTGGACTCTGAAATTTGGAATTATGAATAATCTTTTTCATAGACGTTTAATCAGATGTTCCCTAATGCGTTGCTGGTAGATATTCCTGTGTAAGAAAATGAAATCATGAGCAGCAAGTACTGAATTTATAAGAGACACAACACTTTGGTCTTAGACCTTCGTCAGGCATCAAATTCACAAAGAAAAGCATCTTCATTTGTAGCCCTATTTACATTTTGCACAATTCTCTCTCTTTTGTTGAACCAGAGAAAGAACTTGACGAGTACTCCAGCTACTACAACTCCAAACGTCGCTCCAACAACGCTCCGCCCTCCTTCCACTCCTCGCAGCACCACCTGCCCTGGGGAGGCGAGTACACGCTGGGCTCCAGGGGCACGCTGCCCCTCAATGGCTCCCGGCCCCGCGTCCACATCCCTGCCTCCACCCCGAACCCGTACCCGCTGCCCGGCCAGTCGCAGTACACCAGCTCCAGCTTCGACAGGCCGCCGCGACGCGTCCGCTCCCAGGACCAGCTGCTCGCGCTCGGGGAGGGCACGCTGTCCCGCCTGTCCAAGAACCAGCAACACCAGTACTACAAAGCCATGATGAGCTCCAGCAGGGGCTCCAACTCGCAGACACTCCGCAGGTAAGAGATGAGATGAGAGAGGATGGAGGACAGCAGAGGTGAGGGGGAGGAGATGAGAAGTGACGTGTGATGAGAGGGAAAAGTAGATAAAACAAGCAGATGAAATACTAAAGAGACAGAAGATGAAAGAGATCATCATGATATCAGATGAGACAAAGAGGAAGAACTAAGCGTAAAGGGAATCAGAGTGTAATGTTCAATGAACATCAAGAGCGGAACAGTTTCATTACAATTTAAAGTGTCTGACAAAGTGACGGTACTTATAATAATAACTAATTAATTTAAAACCTTTTACCTCATGACTTTTTAAATGAGTCAAACATGTTAGACACGGAGCTCCACAGAATTATAATAAAATATAATACATACTAAGATATTTAAACCCAGGTTGCCCTGTGGTCGACCTGCTTCTATGAGAATGAACAAAATCAATACAACGTAAAGTTACGTACTGTTACACATCAAATCAACGTGTCATACTTTACATCACTGAAAGAACTCTTTCAATGTGTGAAACAAAATCTTTAACAGCTGTAAACTACAATTTGTTTGAAATTCTTAATTTAGATGACAGAATTTGGTAAAGCAGTAGCATGATTTGCTCATATAATGACGATAACCTTCCATTGAAAACTGATAAACGATAATATTGAATTATCACCCAGACATACAGGCCCAAAATGGGGCATTTTATGAGCACAAGCCTCTGGTTCCAGGTCCCATGAGAGGCTTCTGGTCTCACCTGACCGTCTGGAGGACCAGCTGTTGGCGATGGGTCTGATTGTCGGAGGCGACAGAGGAGCAGGAAGCGGGATGGTGCCCACCATGGGCCGGCTCAGCCACCACCAGAAGGCCCAGTCGCAGCAGAACATCTGCGTCACGCCGTCAATGGACCGCCACCACATGATCAAGATGAACTCCCACCCCACGCCAGGCCACGACCACGACCGCAGCTCTGCCGCCATGTCCGGGATGGGCATGCACGGCGGCTGGGACCCCCACGGTGGAGGCGGAGGCGGAATGGGGCCGGGAGGCCACCACAACGCCCGACGGATGGCTTTCGCCAACAAGAGGCAGAACACCATCGAACAGCTGCACTTCATCCCCGGAGGAGGAGGAGTGCAGGGACTGCGGACTGGGAGTAAGAACGAGGTGACAGTGTGAGAGGACGAGGGAGGCAAAGAGAGAGGAAGATGAAGAGTAGAAAGGTGAAGGCTGAAGTTGTAAAGACGCTGAAGAGGCAGACAGTGGAAAGGGAGGAGGTGAGGCATTTAGTGGGAGAGATGAGCAGGAAAAGGAAAGATAACTGAAAAAGAAATGAGGAAGAGGTTTGATCTCAGCTGGCTGCCTCGCAGGGCTGCACTCTGCCCTGAGAACGAGCAGCAAACAGCCCCCCCCCCTTCGTAAAAAACTAAACGTGGTGGAAGACAACATTAATCTCATAGTGAGTATAGCCAATTGATTTTCTCCTCGTCACTTTGTGTATTGAAAAAGAGAATATTCAGCCATTCTTTGTAAAGGGAAGACAGAAATGTCCACTTAAAAAGAGCAAAAAATATCAAGCGAGTGCAGTTTAAAGGCTGCTGGGTATTCGCTGTGACTTTTATTGAAGGATACCCGCTGAGTCAAATTTGTCGAATTGTCCTTGAGTTTTATTGCACTGTCCTGAATCCTCGAGAGCTCTGGCAGAGATTCATCTGTCTTTGAATCCACTGTGGATGGAAGAGAGCGCGGAGGCAGAGACAGACGGGTTTGCTTGTCTTTGTATTCATGAAACAGTATTTAAAATCAAACAAGTTGCTTTTGTATGAAATTAACCTGATAATAATAATAATAATAATAATAATAGTATTAACATTACTGAGCCCTGTAAGACTTTGTGTATACTTGGTTTAAAACATATTTATCCTTTAGCCAGCCAGACTTAAAGGCTGGACATGTGACCATTTCTTTCTCTAGTTGTGATTGGACTATAATGACAGAAAAACTGCAAAAATAATCTAGCCAAGTACAGTTAGCTGCCGTCATGGCTTAATTTAGTCTAGTTAAAGATGAAGATATAAATCATTTTTGGGGGAAAACAAGACCACGAACTGCCGCTCTAAAGGCCCAGTCACACCAGCATTTAACTGGCAAAATCAAGTCATTTCAATGAAATTGCTGAGGGCAAAATAAAGACATGCATTTTCTTTTAGCATGAAGTGAGTTTGACTAATAGCAAGCTGCCTTTCAGTGCTCACCAGGGAGGGAACAGAGAGGCCAAAACGGAGGACGCTATTGTAGCTTATTAGCTACGTTTTGCACCATCCACTTTTATTTGACCTCCTCTGTCAGAGTATAAACTGCTCCACAAAAGAGAACAACCTTGTTAGCGATTGAGCTAACAAGGTTGCTACCTGTCAGTTATTGAAAAGCTTGCTCGTTCAGAAATCAATAAAACACTTTATTGACTGAAATGACGAACAACCCTGAGTGGAGACGACGGCCCAGTACAGAAAGAATAGGAAGCTCAGGGAGCTATCGTGACCGACTAGCATGTTCCCTGCTTGCTAGCGTGTTAGCAGTTAGCGGTTAGCTGGTTAGCTACAGTAGTCACTGTGCCACCAAGCTTCTAGCTCCACATATTTTGCAAAGACGTGCAGATTAATTTCGCTGTGCCACCTTCTGGAGTGACCGGGCCTTAAAAGTGAAATCCACTTTGCAGTATGACTTTAGCTGAACTTTAAAGCCTTTGTACAGTGAACTCTAGTGGGTGTATATCATCTATGAAACATTGTGCTGTGACCCTTTGCGTAATAATTAGTAAAAAAAAAAAGGAATTAGACCGCTCATAAAGAAGAACCTCATGCAGACTCTGTATGGGTCAAACATTTTAATATGGACCCTGACTGACTGAACCTCCCTCAACCACTGTTTGAAACGTTTCATTGTGAGTTTGTAGAGTCGAGGGTTTCTGTTTGCCACCGATTTGGTATTCAGCAAACCCTCCCGTACTTCTGCGACGCCACACGTTACGTGCAAGTCCAGCTGCTCACCTCATATGAAGGGAAGGGGGGCGGACGGGTTCAAGGCGGGGTGGGGGGGTGGGGGGAACAATGGACACTTCACACCAAGGGCTATACCGAATTATCTTTGTGTGTCTGTGCTCTGTACAGTGTCTGCTTTCATTTTCATTTCTTCTGTCAGTGTTGGGAGGCATGCTCGTGCACATGTTCATTTTTCTTTATTTTGTTTTTTCCTTCTTGTGTAGAGAGAAAATATAAACGTGTAAGGAAATTCGTCAAAGCAAAGGGACTTTTGTGCAACATGTAAAAACACATGAAAACTTATTTGTTGTTGCGGGAGAAAAGGTGGCCATGATGATGTCATATTTTGTACATTTTGTTTTTAGTTTTTCTGGCTGTGAGATGGACCTTCTAGCCTTTGAGGCTGGATTTCCCCTCTATGGGGGTTTAAGGGACTCATGAGGCCTTGTTTGACGCGTTCAGCTTCCCCTCTGAGTGGCATTTCCATGAAGACAGACATGATTGATTACTGAGCGAAGCTTCCTGGCAGCCATTTTTAGTCCTTTACTACGATACATGTGCTCATGTTACTGGTTTATGATCATACGTGTAAAGACTCCCCCTTGATCAGACTATGAACGCTCTTATCATGACTTGTTTTTCTTTCTGTCTTTTACTTAAACATGCATTTATTTTTTTAATCTCTGTGAATTTTAATGTATAATCCTGGATTTTCAATATTCAAACTTTCTAGTGGAATAAAAAAAAAAAAGGGAAAAAAAGGAGAGAAAAACATTTGTGTTCTCGAGAACAAAAAGAGTCGATGCAATCAACGAGAAAAGACGAACCGCATGACGATGTCAGAAGCCAGTGTTGATGATGCCACAGTGCTGACTTACGATGTCACGGCGTGTATGTGTGTCAATGTACATGCGTCTGTTTTAATTTGTGTGCCCTTGTGTGTAACTCTCTCAGTGTCTTCTTCTTCTTCGGGAATGCTGAACCTCATCTTTCGACCAAACTTTCGGTCGCGTCTTTGGCACATGAAGGCGATTTTAAAGGCCCGAGTTGCGGTCGTTATGTGTTCATATCAACTTGTAATGAAATTTAAACGGCCTGTCGTTGTTTAATTAAAAAAATAAAAGGACATTGATCAATCACAGCTTTTTCTTGTCGAGCTACGTTCACCAAAGCGAGGACTTTTCAAACATTTGAAAATGTAAATTACTGAAGGCTTCTATTGTGTCAACTTTTTGGTATTTGAATAAAAGCTGAGCGTGTTATTTATGACGTCACTCGGTTGATGAGTTTGTGTCGCTGCCCTCTGACTTGAATATGTATCTGCAAAAAGGCGATTTGTTTTTCACAAACAACCTGCTCATTTGTGCTCATTTTAACAGAACTTTAAGGGCACAGAAGTCAAACAGCGTTTTTAGAGTTGCAATACATGTGAAGGGGGAAAAAACGAATCGCATTCAAGTGTTTTTTAGCGACAGCAGCTGTTGCTTGAGCGGCTTGTGGAGGAGAATGTATTGTGACTTGCCTTCGGCTGACAGGACTGGAAAGGCTCTGTGGTTTTTACAATGAAAACATCTCATTAACTTTTAGAAGAGAAAGAGGCAAAAAAAAAAGGGGGGGGGGGGGTGTAAATGACACGTGAAATTTCAGTTGTATTTTTAATGTCTCATTCCTCCTCACACCTGCAGAGGTCTGATACAGATGTAATCCATGTTCAGTTAATTGCTCCCCTGATAAAACTGTGTGCCTGTATGTGTGTATGCGTGTTTGTGTGTGTGTGCGGTTGTGTGTGTGTATGAGTGTGTTAACCACTGGGGAGGGAGGGAGGGAGGGAGGGGGGCATGGGCATATTTGTATTCTCAAAGCTACTCTGCATACCTCAAATTGTATGATACATTTATTTATTACATCCCCTTATATGTCTATTTCCAAGAACATCCAAACAAAGGTCTCACAGATGTGCAACCCTTTTGTTATTGGTGATCAATTCTTGCGTTTGTAGAAATCATACCGTTTAATTGATAATAACAATTAAAAAAAAAAATCCCACTAAACCTTGTTTGTGTCTTTTGTGATGAAATTCATTCTTTCTGTTTGTGTTTTGAGTCGTCAGGTTCACTTTTATAACTGTGATGCACATTTTCACAGTTTTGTTTAATCCAAGAAATAATAGCTGGATGAACTGATAATGAAAATAATCCTTGCAGCCATACTCAGTGTAACAGCATGGCTTTCAAGGATGCAGCTAACCATTATTCAAAATGTTTTAGTCTATAAATTGTCCCAAAAAAAAGGTGAAAACTTGCCATCAAAAGTAAAGAAAAAGAAAAAGCTTTTTAAGTTCCAGGGATAAAAAAAATCAAGAAAAGCAGTAAATCCTCACATTTGAGAAACTGGAACTGGTTTTCATTTGATGAAAGACATAAACAGTTAATTGATTATCTAAAAGCGATTAATGGATTAATCGTTTCAGCACTGACAGCTTTACTCTCCTCATTCAGTGTCTGTTCATAGAGCTCTAAGTCATTTAACTTTTCTATTTCATTTAATACTAGTGCTCATACAATATCAGAGTTTCCTTACTGATAACAAACATTTTACTACTTTCATTTGAGAAACATGTTTTTTCAATCAAACCCTTTGTCTTTAATTTAACAAAGTACAACTAATGTAAAAACCTAAAATAAATGTCCAAACACAGGAGGCTGCACGGGGACTTTGCCAGAAATAAAATATGGTTTAAAAGTGTGAACTGTTTTATTCAAATAAGGACATATCTAATCAAAGAATAAGAAAACTAAAGACTTGTAAAGACATGAAGAATCTGACCAGACATTCGACTTTTTTGGGATATTCTGTGCGAGGGACACATCTTACCCAAAGTATCCAACAGATCCTCACTGTGCTGTGAGTGGAAGTAAAGTAACTATTGTGTTTCTCAAATCAGCCCCACCTCCCCTCTGTTTCTACACCCAAGGGAGCAATTTGAGGCTCTACACAAGGGAACAACCCCCCCCCCCCCCAATTAGGACAAATTATTGAATTCATTACAGTCGTTAAATAAAGAAAATGAGTAAATTACAGGAGGGGACAAAGACCTATAGCTGGGCTCAGATTCTCTGCTGTCTCCTCATAACCCCAATGACCCTCTGTGACCCACATGGAGAACTTTAAACTCTGGTTTTAGATATTATTTTATTATTAAATAGATCATTTAGACATTGTACACTTGTGATAAGAGAACAGGAGTGAAAGGCACCAATTAGGCTGAGTAGGCAGGGTACCCAAAGCTGCTTTCCTACACTATTACAAAAGTAAACCAATGAACAAATCAATACTTTCTACTGTTTAATATTCTCACAACAGGGAATTTAAAATATATATATTTTTATAAAATATATGTGCAAAATACATGCATGCAGGAACACACGTGCAGAAGTGCACAAAACCTTGGCATTTTTTTTCTATTACACACACAAACACAGAGCATAACTCACACTCCTTGTAATGTTATGCAGCATGCGCCGTAATGATATCTTTAATTGACTCATTAACATTTCACACACTTAGTGTGAAAACACACAGATACAAACACACACACACACACACACACACACACACGGGGGGGGGGGGGGCTTAATGACACACTGTCAGGATGCACGGTGATATCTTTTTTAATGGAGTGCAAACACGCATGCACGCGCACGCACGCAGCGCACACACGGTTTATTCATTCATGAGCAGCATGCTGGATAGTAACCATATTTTGCAAACGGAGGGGCAGAGGTGGATGTGAGCGGAGCGGCGGCGGTGTGGTCGCGGCCGGACAGACCAACCTGTGCCTGGCTCTACCCGGAACCATTATGCAGACAGGAAACTACCATTTTAACGCTAGCAGCATCGGAGGAGCCGTCGTCTACGGAGGGGGACACCTAAAACTGACAAGGGCGGAAAACAGCCAGCCGTGGAGAAAAGAAGGAAAAACACGACGGAAACAAAACAAAGGCGCCGTTTGGGTGAAGACGAGCAGCGAGCCGCTCGAGCTGTAGGACGGTGGCGTCAGACAATGGACATATCGGGCCAGGCCAGCGGAAATAGTTTTTGTTAGCGAGTGAAAAGCAGCCCTCCCGGGCCGATGGAGAGCCAGGCCTTTCACAGTGTTTTTCCATGGATGAAGAAAAAGGCCCCACTGTCGGGCAGTAGGGACCCCGCTCTCACGGCGCACTCCCCGCTCGATGTTTTCACACTTTTACTCCGGTGTTTCTGAGCCTTTCTGCACCCATCCATCGTATGCTACAAGGTAAAAAACAAAAACAAAAGCCGTTTCCCGCAGTAGTAGCCATGTCGGCTAATTAGCCAGCTGCCGAGCTAAGCGTAGCTAACAGTTCGGCTAAGCTGCTAGCAATGCTAACATTATGCTATCCAACCGGGATACCTCCTTTATGTCAGTTTAGTTGTTACTATCAGTAGTGTAACGCTGTTGCACACATTTTAGCTCAATTTAAAACACTTTGTATCTGTGAGCGGTTGAAATGCGGCACAAAGCATGCGATTTTACAGCCGTTAGTGCAACATTTTGCCAGTTAGTTAACGTTAGCTATTGATTGATGGATGCTAGCAGACGCTGGTGAGTGAGTGGTAACAGTAAGTTGTATCTGTCTGACCTGCTCGGCCATCGGTACTTCTGTTTCAGGCTGTCGACCTGAAGCCACCGGTTGTCGGCGGAGAAAGCAGACAGTGCCGCCCCCCCCCCCCCCCCAAACAGCTGGGGTCCAACAGGGAGCTCCCAAACCTGTGGATCAGCCGGTAAGAGGGAAACAACATGCAATCACACCCCCCCTCCCAAATTTTCAAACTGTCTAACTGTTAACTGTCACTCCCAAGCTGCTTGATATTGTCATTAAAAGTGTGAGCTTTAAGGAGATTTAGCAAACTGAAGCACATGTCAGTTTAAACTCTGCACATCACTGAGCAGTCATTGCAAGAGTTTTGCAAAAACTGATGCAGATTCAGCAGCTCAGACTAACTGACGACACCACTGGCTGTGTGTGTGTATATATATATATATATATATATATATATGTGTTATTTTCAAACAAGATACACAATTTTTCTTGTAATCTGAAAAGGTCGCTGCCAACCTTTTTGTAAGAATTAAAATTATGTTTTTAAATGAATGAGAAATATGTAACTTGGTGTTTAATAATCCAAGAGACTTAACAACAGTTAGCCACTGCTAGTGTGTTGTGTTTAGAAGTCATCAGTGTAAATGTAAACAGTGTGCCACATAATGAAAAAGATGTTAAACCTGCTCATACAGTAGAGTATCCTTAAACTACAGAGCTTCTTATCCTACGTTGAAATGCTGTCAGGGTCACAGGACATTTCTAAAACCACAACATTGAAATAAAGAAAAAGTAAATCGGTTGAAAAGATATATTGTTATTATTATTATTGCTCTATAATCCACTTTGAGCTCCTCTGTGCTCTTGAAAACAGAGTACAGCAGTATGTCATGACATGACAACTTGACAGCTCTGTAATTGTTTTCGTCGTGAGATTTCCGGGACCTGAAAATGGGACTCGAGGGCTGGAATAGAAACCCTGCTGTGCTCAGTGAAGCTATGATTTGACATGTTGTGCGGTTTTTCATACGCTGGTTAAGAGAGAAAGATGTTTAATAAGCTCTGAAACTGATCAGCTTACTGATGCAGACGGTTAAAAAGCTGTACTGTGTTCACTGATACTTGTGCTACAGGTAGCGCAGTGCTTCTGTAATAGCGGCTGAGCGAAAGGTTTAATTTTTCTTCATAAAAAATTAGCTGTCGTCTGGTTCAGAAAACATAATTTAAGGGAGCGCAGTACAGATGGGAGACAAATTATAGCCTGCAGACTCTCAAGACTTTCCAGCAGGGTCCCTCTCGACTTAAGATCCAGGTAGCTTTTAGGTCTTGGATCTTAACTCCAGACTCATGATGGTTTTCTTATCTTTCAGCTAGTTACTTGCATTCACCTGGATGTAACAGGTGTAGACCAGAGAGCTGCCTCATGTCACCCTGCTGTTTGTTTTTATTTATTAAATTACAGCTTCACGACATAGAGGTGTATGTGTGTGTTTAACAGTAGTCAAGTTGTGTTTTAACAGATTTTCTACTGTTTTCTTCTTTTTACTGATTTCAAACCATCCCAGTCAGGCAGACTGGTAGTGGAGCAGAATTTAGATGAATTTGCTTTCATGCCAAGCAGTTGTGCAGGCGATTAACTTCGTCTTGTCTTGCTTTTTGTGGGAGTGTTTTTTGTAAATGTTGATCAAAATGCTTTATTTCTTCTCCGAGATTCAGATTCCCAGAATGGTCTTAAGAAACAGCTTCTATAAGTGGTAAATATGCTTTTAGAAGCCTGAGGGTCTTTCTTCTCAGTGTCACCATTCGTTTGTTTGGCTTTGTGGTTCAACATATATCTCCTTGTAGCATTCAAGACCTTTTTAAGTAACAACACATTTTAGTGTTTTTCAGAAGGAAATTAGCATTAACTTATGGTTATGTGATCTTTTTATTACCGAATATTCCTTAGATATATGATCAGCCTTTGCTGTACGAGTTCCCAGCGTCACTCTGCTAAGCTTCAGACTGTATGCAGATGTGACGGCGCACATGAGGATGTTTGGCTTCTCTGGTTTCTGTCTCAGGGGAAAATTGTTCATGTCGAGCGCCCAGAGGAAGGCCAGAATAAAGAGCCGAATTAACCTCAGTCTTTAAAAAGAGTTTTTAATGCTACTGTTTTGGTTAGGAAGAAAAAGCGGCAGGTTGTTGCCTACAGTGAAAGAGAGAAGCATCATCTCTTATCGCAAAGAAGGCGTCACTGTAATCAGATAAAGATTGGAGTGTTTTTTCCGTTTATCTTTTCAGACAAATCAGTGTTCACACTGAGGAGATGGTGTTGAATCAAAGGATTTTGTTGAAAAAGCCAACGAGTTCTTTTTATTCTAGAAACTCACATGGTGTATTATTACAACAATATTACTCTTCCTTTTTGCTGACCAAGGCCAAGTTTGAAGCAAGAAATAAAAGATTTGTTGGTAAGTCAGATGTTCTGCTGTCTGATTGGGAATCAGGTGTAAAAGCTCTCGGTGTCCAATGCTAAGTTATATCAGACACTAGAAATAACACTAGAAACACCAGTTTCTATATTTCTGTCTATTTCTAAGCCATTTTTATTTACATAGGCTAATATCACAAATCACAATTTGCCTTAAGGATCTTGACAATCTGTACAGCCTCCAACACCCTCTGTCCTTACACCCTCGATCTCAAATGAGGAAAAACTCCCCCCAAAAAACCCTTTTTAACAAGGGAAAAATGGAAGAAACCTCAAGAGGGATCCCCATGTGTGAAATGTTCTCCCTAATTGATTATAAAAACCTCAGAGATTGAGAAACAAAACAGGAACATAATCAGTGAAGTTAATTGAAAATGCAAATCTCTAAATATCAGATTTCATTTTCGACAGAAGGGATTTGCTGAGCTTGAATGTTGATTCTCAGCAGCTCCTGTTTCCCTCTCGCACACAAAGACACTGTGCACCAGACCACCTTTTTTTTTTTATCTGGCATTTAGCTCTGTGTGTGTGTGTGTGTGTGTGTGTGTGTGTGTGTGTGTGTGTGTGTGTGTGTGTGTGTGTGTGTGTGTGTGTGTGTGTGTGTGTGTGTGTGTGTGTGTGTGTGTGTGTGTGTGTGTGTGTTAGAGGCGACAGGCAGCCATGTTATCCAGCAGCAGGAGCTGGACAGGAGTCGTGTGGCATTTTGAGCCACCATTCTCATTTCCTTTCCCTCTCTAGGCTCCGTTAGTCACACTCACCAGTGTAGAAGTGTACTACTTGACTGGTATTTGTGTCTCCACACTATAAAGTAATAGAAAACCAGTATGATAATTCATTGTTTCAGATCAGTGGAAGAAAGTTGCGTTTGAATATCTTCTTTTTGCCTGTAATGTTTATTTTTCTTGATTGCTGTATTTAGTTTAGTCAGATTTGTTCCTAGTGATTACATTTTAAACTAAACAATTATGTGATTAAAACGGTGACAGAGAGACACATTTAAATATCCAAATATTAAAAGACAGTCTGGTTGCACAGCTTACCCATAACGGGAGGCTTTTTTAAAAACGAACTGAGGAAGTTTAGGGCAGCTGCTGGTTCATCAGGTTCACTGGGTTCGAGCTGGCTGATATTAGAAAGCCAGCTGAAGAATAACATTTTAGCAGGTTGAACAAACAATGAAAACCAGAATGCTTTCTAAGATTTCCACGGTTGTACAAAAGTACTTGTGCAACAGCTGCTCGGGCCTCTGAGTTGGTATTCAGTATGAAGAGGGGAGGCAGTGCCGCAATTTCCTCTCATCATGAGTCGGACATTGTCAATGTGCAGCTATTTTTAGCCAAAAACTTGCAGTCTTGTGGTGGCCACGGGGGAGATTTAAAGGTGCATATATGAAGCTTGCCACTGTGTGAATAAAACCTTCAAATTTGCAATAAGCAGTAATACAACATCACCAAAACCTACAGGCCCAGGAACACCTGACAGTCTCAACAGGAAATGATTGTATAGGTTCTCAAAGCAATTAAATTATTAACTCAATAGATGAACCTCCAAACACTTAATGTCAGGTTAGATAATGAGTTCTGCAGCTCAAAACTGCACAAATGTGTTTATTTTAGCTGTATCAAGTTCAGCTGAATTCATTGCTTTTGTTTAAACAGGGCTATTTATTTGGGGGCTTCCTTTTGAGGCACAAGAAAAGGTTGAACTGTGCCCAAAGTGTTTTGTTTATCTGCTCTGTATCAAGTCACTGAATCACTAACTGACTGATTATTGTCTTTTTCTTCTTCTTCTTCTCATTCTTCAGGCCCTCCATGAAGGGACCGAAGGGCAGTGAAGCAAATGGTTCATCCTCGGCTGAAATAACGGACACACTCCACTTCATGGGACTGCTGACCTGATTTTAAAAATGAGCATACGGTTATGGAACACTTTAAAGAAACACTACAGACTCTGTTTTTTAGTATAATTTAGTTAATTGCCTATTTATGACCCTTTTTGTAACATCCCACAGAAGCACTTGAAGGCTTCACTCTTTGAATGGAGAGTAAAAGTATTAGTGATACATTTATGTGAGAGCATCGGCTTCTGGTGGATTATAGCCGCTTGTTGGAAGTTTGCGGTAGAAATCGCAGCAGGACTACCTCTGAAAATCATCACACCTTGTCAGTTTGACAAGGGTTCTCTGCTGTTTCCAGCAGGTACGGACTTAGTGCACGTGGCAGTTGTGGCTTCGTGACACTTTGCCACAGCTGTGTTGGGAGATGTTCCAATTCAGCAAGTACCCCATGGACATTTTGGAGATGCTGAGTGGACACCAGGCCCACCAATTCAAAGGCCTTGGATTAGAACGACAACTGAGCCACCAGCAGCAAGTCCAACTGCAGCATCAGCAGCAGCTCCAGCAGCAGCACCAGCCCTCCGCTGACACCTCGGGAAGCCTCCTGTCTGGCCTCGGCCTCGGGTCCCTCCAGAGTTCTCGGAGTAATGCCTTCGCTGACTCCTCATCATTATTCGCCAAAATGGGCGCCCCTCCCCCACCCATCTCCCATCAGAGCCAGTCGTCATCTTCGTCTCACAGCTCCAGGAAGTCCAGTAAGATGAGCAGCAGTAGCAGCAGTGTGAGTGGGAGCTCCGCGTCGGGATACCCCCAGTTTCTGCGGCCTTTTCACCCGGCCGAGGCTGCGCTGGCCCAGGAGCAGCTCCACTCTGGGATGGGACGTTTTGACTTTGGTGGGAGTAGCAGTGGAGGAAGCGCAGGGGTCATTGGGGGGGTCGTAACACCTGCGCCCCCGCCTCCCCCGCTGCATCCTGGTCTCTCTGTCCCCCAGCCTTCCCCTGGTCCCCCTTCTTCCTCACCCTCTCCCTCCACCTCTGCTTCAACGTCCAACAACCCCTCTGGCAGCACTGCAGTCCCCTTAGTCAGCCAGTCTGATCCCCGCAGCCTCCACCAGCAGTTCAGCTGCATGCTTGCTGCCAACCAGTACTTCCTGTCCGGTGTCCCCACCAACAGCAGCCTGGAGCAGTTCCTCGTCCAGCAAGGCACTCACAACCACTTGGGCTTGGGTCTGGGCCAAGGGGCTGACTCAAACTCGGCCCTGGTCCCTCCCCCTGCCCTCCACTCCTCCCACAGCCACAGCCACACAGCTCCACAGCCTCAGCAGCAACAACAACAGCTGACCCCTCATGCCTTATCTCATCCACACAGCCACACTCACCACCCGCACCCTCTCCACCCGGCCCCCCAGCCTGCCCCACTGGGTGGTTTTGATTTCCAAGGCATTCCAGTCCTTTCCTCTAACCAAATAGCATCACTAATGCAGCAAGAGGCCGGCCTTCCCCTCCCCCTCCCCCTGCACCTGTCCCTCTCTAAAGACGATGCAGCAAAGACAGGAGACAGCTCGTCTTCATCAGCCTCAAGTGGAGGAAGCCGGAGAAAGAAAGCAATGGCGGGCTACCTGCCCCAGAGAAAATCGGACAGTAGTAGTCACAGTCACAGCAGTCACAGCCACAGCAGCAGCAGTGTTAGTAACTGCCATAACAGCAGCTCAAGTGGGCACAGTCAGAGCTCCTCATCAGGCCTCGTGGGAGGAGGATCTGGGATAAGTGGCATCGGAAGCGAGCCACCGCATTCCTCTCTCCTCTCATCGTCCTCACAGCAGTCATCCTCCACTGTCTCCTCTTCGTCTGCCCCTCCTTCCTCTAACTCCACCTCTGTGCTTGTAGCCAACGGTAACCAACAGTTGTCCAAATCCCAAGAAAACCACAGTAATAGTTCATCTGGCCAACCCGAACCAGAACCCCTTTACCACTGTGGTGAATGTGGTAAAACCTTCACCCACCTCTCCAGCCTTCGAAGGCATCTCCGCAGCCACGGCTTGACACCAGAAAGCCAAAGCAGGAAGTCAGATTGTAACTCCCCCAGCCCAGAGAGGATATTCTGCTGTGGCGAGTGTGGGAAGAAATTTAAAAAGAGGGGTCACCTCATCCAACATAGTGTCACCCACTCAGAAAACCGGCCTTTTGTCTGCAACATCTGCCAAAAGTCCTTCAACCGTCGAGAATCACTCACGAGACATGAGAAGATTCACGACGAGAAGCCTTTCCGCTGCCCAGCTTGCGGGCGCTGCTTCCGTGAGAGCACCTCTCTTCTCAACCACGCTGCTTCAGGTGCCTGTGGCAAACCTCCTCGCAGTTCAAAAAACCGGGCCGGCACCGGAGGGAGTGGATCATCCAACCCAAGCAGCAGTAAAATGGGAAGCAGTGGAGACAGGGTAGGAATTTCAAACGATGGGGCAGCAATGGTTAATGACAAGTATGCAACAGATTATTCCAGAAATCGCTACCCGAGCCAGTCGTCCTACAGCAGTGGGGTTGATGACTACAGACGATCACAATCCTCGTCTCTGTACTCTTCGGAGAGTACGCTAGCCAGTGAAATGACCAACCAAACTCTCCGTAAGGCCCCTTTAGCCCCAACTCTTCATCCCCATCCACAGAGCCAGCAACCCCACCACCACCACCACCAACCGCAGCAGCAACAACCGCAGCCACACCTCCCCCTTTCCTCCCTATTGGATGATTCGGAGGACGAGGTCACCAGCAGCGCGATGTCGGCCATTGCCGCCGCAGCCGCAGCCTCTTGCGATATCAACACGGAAAGCCGGGAAGGAGAGAGGAGGGATATCATCGGAGGCCTGCTGGGGGGGTTGGGGTTTGGTAACCTGGGTGGACCTTCATCCACGTCAAGCCTCAACGGTTCCACCATGCCTTTGACCCACCCTAGCCAGCCCCACACAAAGCCCAGGAGACCGAGGAAGCCCAGAGAGAAGAGGGACCCAAGCACCATCGTCAGGAGAAGAAGGAGCCCTGCACCTACAGGGGATGGGTCAGAGAGGCCATACAGCTGTCAGATTTGTCTCAAACGCTTCAGAAGGGCGGAGACCCTGAGGCGCCACAACCGCGTCCACACGGGGGAGAAGCCTCACGCCTGCGATGTATGTGGCAAAATGTTCCGTGAGCCTTTCCACCTCACCAAGCATCTGACCGTGCACTCTGGTCAAAAAAACTACAAATGCAATCTGTGCGGGAAGATGTTTGCCTACGCACAGAGCCTAGTGAGACACGGGAAGCTGCACAGGAAAGGGGAGATCGACAGCCAGGGAAGGAGAATTAAAGGTGCTGCTGCTGCTGCCATCAGTCAAGTCGCCAACTCTGGAAACTCTGACTACTTCTCATCCTGCTCCCAAGGAGAAAAGTCTCCAACATCTGGCACGCCCTCTCAGAGGCTTTATACCTGTACAGTGTGCTGGAAATCATTCCGGCACTATTTCCACCTGACGGCACATCAACAGACTGTCCACGGTGGCGGGGTAGGACTGGAAAAGTCCTTTCGTTGTGAAGTATGCGGTAAAGCCTTTGCCTACTCCAACAGCTTAGTGCGCCACAAGCTATCTCAGCACGGCATCGACCGCAGCGGCCAGCGTGTCAACCAGTCCCAACCCTCCGGATACTCGCCGCTCTTCTATGATTCTGGATCAGGTCCCACCTACGCTGGGTCGTCTCACATGCAGCAAGGGGCCTCCGGGCAGCAGCAGCAGCAGCAGCAGCAGCAACAACAACAACAACAACAACAACAACAGCAGCAGCAACAGCAACAGCAGCAGCAGCAACAACAACAACAACAGCAGCAGCAGCAGCAACAGCAACAACAACAGCAGCTGCAACACCCTTTTCACTACCGCTCAAAAAACTTCCAAAAGCGGCATGGACAGACAAGAAAGCACAGGAAAAAAAAAAGGCGAGTGGTGATCCACAGCATCATGCGAGACGGAAAGCTGGTAGGCGTTCCTCTGAGTAAAGACACCCGCAAGAAGCTGATGGTCCTGAGGAAAAAGAGGGGCAAACTGCAGGCACAGCTCAAACAAAAAAAGCTCCTGGCCCAGCTGAGGATAAAGGGTGGCGTGATGAAAGTGAAGTCGTGGTGCGGAGGTGCCGTCAGAGTCACCGGGCTCACATCCATGGACGTTCCTATCAAACGCTTCCCCTGCCCGATCTGCCCCAGCGCCACATACGCCAAGCAGGGTTCTCTGCTGGTCCACCACGCCATCAGGCACCCACCAAGAAACTCAGGCCGCCACGCCCGTCTGCGGTGCCAGGTGTGTGGGAGACGCACCAGCTCATTACACAAAGCCTTGAAACACAGGGGCCAGCATCTTAAACAAGCTGCATTCCAATGCCGCAAATGCCGACACCGTTTCTGGAACCCTGGGCTTCTGGCCCGACACAGGTTCTCCTGTCGGGGGATAACCAGCGGGAGCGGGAACTGGGGCCTGATGAAGATGAAATCTCCGAAGTCAGATAGTGACCATTCACCAGTCCAACTAACGGCCCCAGTTCTGGTCCAGCCTGAGAGATCAACAGTTCTGACTGAGTACAGTCAGTAAAAAAAAACAAAAAAAAAAAAAACAGTTTTCTAGACTAGATTGTTTTTATGTTTATTTTTTTTAAATAATCCAAGAAACAAGCAAGAGCTAGAAAGTTTTTAACAGAGGAAACAGGAGAGTGGGGAGGGTTTAGTGTAACTACCGTCATGTCCCCAAATCTGTATACAATCCTAACTTACTACAGCAGAGGTGGTTGATAAATTAGCGTGGACTTCAAAAGGCCCAAAATCAGAACCACCCTCAATATCTGTCCCCCCTTCCCCTAAGGTGAAGGGACTCTAGACCATGTGACAATTTTAGTAGCACCTGTTTGAAAAAGGCATTAATCCAGTTTCCTTTCCATCATCTTTTTTTATTTTATTCTAAAATCTTCCCGTTAGCAGTGTTTGCGCATAAACATGGATTGGATGCCTATTGTAGAAGTGAGGTACCTTTTTAGTACCAGTTTATTTTTTCAACTTGTTTTGACATTATTCACAGTTAAACAGTATAGTCCGTGTCTCTTGCTCTATATGTGTTTATTTGTTACCCCAGTGGAGAATCTCTCACTTTTTATATTGAGATGACATCTGCCCTCAAGATGAATCTAAATCCTGAGCTGACTAAGTCTAAGAACCTCATTAAGATGACTTCTACAACAGTAGACGGTCTTATCTGTCACAGAAGGCAATACTAGTTGATGTGCTAAAGTGACTGAAAAGAAAAAAAAGGAGTTGGGACAAAACAGAAAAGTGTTGGTGACCTTGTTTTTAATGTACACTACTTTTGTCATGTTTTTAAAGAGGCGTGGACGGAGAGAAAGCACGACTCAAACTGTTAATGTGTTCAGGATTTGAAAAGGACGACAGAAATAACCGGAGTGTACTGTACAATTCGTATTATATTTTATTATTATATATTGATTATTTGCTGTTTTTTACTCCAAGTATCATTTCTTTTATCATTATTGGTATTGTATGGGTGGGAGGGAACGAGTTGGGGACTATCTTTGTAAAACAGCGGGATGAGTATATGTATCGATGTGATATTTTTTTCCCCTCCCTGTACCCCTTTTACCTGCTCCCTCATTGCCACAGTTATGCCCAATTTTTGTAACAAAAGCGTGTACACATAGTTCATTACTTAGGTCCTGTCCAGACGTGTTTTTTCTTTTTTCTGTAAAACTAAAACATGTAATATTATTACTAAATTACTATCCTTTTCTTTGCCTAAAAGTGAGTTGTTGAAAACCCTCAAATCAAATAAAAAAAAAAACTGAAATGTTACGTCCACTGTTGGTTTAATGTAGAATTTCCCCATGAAGGTTCCCTCTCTAATAGTGAGAAGTAATAGTAATCATGTTTGATCTAATAATATTGAATTTAGGTAATGAGAAACACAGGAAGGCTTTATTCTACGGGTCCTTCATTTCCTATAAAGTTTCCATGGAAGAACTATGTAATTTGGTGCTAAATATATGGAAAATATGATTCCTTGAAAGAAAAGTTCAATTTGAACCCAAGCAAATATTCATCAATTACTTTATTATTGGAACTGAATGACAAACTTCACATTTTTGCAGGTTAGACTAACAAATTTGAATTAATTCATCAGAAGGCTACCAATAAAACGCTGTCTCTGTTTTTTTATCATCATCACCATCGAGTGACGTGGTTCTTTCCAGGAAACGTCTAGGAAATGAAGAAAATATTCAGAAATTACAGCCCCTTAAAATTAAATGTTGTGACAGTAGCACATCATTCTAGCTGGGCCAACTTTAATTTAAAGGAGCAGTTTGTAATAATCATTATGTTCATGAGTGTATAATCACCTGAAACCAAGAATCTGTGTTTTTTTTTGTTAACTTAAAATGAGTCCCTCATTTCTACACTGCCATGTTTCTACAGTCTCTCTGGACAAACCAAACACTGGCTCTAGAGGTCGCATTTTTACGTTAAAGTGGCAGCTTGAATTCGGTGGGCCAACGTAGGTCCTCCCTCTCGCTTGGAAAGGGACGGCCTGAGGGGAGCGGTTACAATCTGCAACCTCACCACTAGATGCCACTAAATCCCACACACGGGCCCTTTAACTTTTCAGGAGGACGGTGGAAGAATGGCGCTCGCTTCTCTCCTCCTAATCTAATCTGAGGATTTATTATAATATTCACAACCATGTGCAGTTTGGGAAAACAGACACATGAGTAGTAGCAGTTGTGTTTGTCATTGCTAATTTGCTCGACAGCTGCTAAAAAGGGGATCTCTGGGGCAGAGGGGGCACACTGGAAGGTCACCTTTGTCTTGAGGCTGACTACAAAGGTTCGGTTCAAACCAAACCACATACAGACATTTTCTATCTTACCTCTAGTGGTATCTGGCCATGCAGACAGCTGTGGGTTTATTTACTCAGACTGTGTGATATCCTCTCCTGCCCACAGCCCAACACTACGAAGGTGAATAGAAATTACTTTACGGAAACAATATCTATTCAGAACAACTCACAGACCTCTCTGTCAACAGTTCTGAACGTTTTTATAGCCAGTCCTCTTCAGCTTTACTGTAAGCTTCTGTTTGTTTAGAGTCGATAACTTAAATGATTAAAATGGCTGAGTCTTTGTATGGGCAAGCTATCAAATAGCAGGTAGTTAAATGGTGTTGTGGTGTAATGGTGATGGCAACTTGGGGAAACTGTTTACGTGGAAAGGACTTATGATCAGTCAGTGGTGGAAGAAGTACTCAGAATAGTAATACCACAGTGCAGAAATACTCTGTTGCAAGTAAAAGTTCTACATTTCTAATTTTACTTCAGTAAAATGATTAGCATCAAAAGTAAAAGTACTCATTTTGCAGAATAATGTATGTTATATTATTGGGCTATGATTGTTAATGTGTATTAACATCACTTTAATGTTACAGCTATGAATTGTGGAACTACATTTAATATATATACATATATATATTACTTTATATACTGCTGGATAGCTTGTGAAGTTCCCACTGGGGATCAATAAAGTCTATTAATTGGTTTTAGTTTGTATTATTAATCTGAATCTGCAAAGTAACTAAAGTTACCAATTAAATGTAATGGAGTACAAAAGTACAATATCTGCCTTTTATAATACAGGTAAAGTATGAGTTGTATTATAAAGTATTGTGCTGTGATCAGTGAGAGGTTTAACATGGTTAGTTAGAAGTGGTTAAAATGATGCTTTTGTTTGAGATCCAGGATCAGATATTCACAACATATTCTAGCATCAGCCTTTTTCTGAGCCATGACCCCGTCAGGATCCAGCACCAACCAGCAACTCTCCTGCTATAAAAAAAAACACTAAACACACAAACTAATCTGAACACAAAACTTTCAGAACGCCGCGAAAACAGCAGTTCAGCCACAACTTCCATCCCCTCAAAGCTTGTTTCAGATAATTAATCCACCGTGTATGTTTTTATCCTCCTACGGGGATGCTGAAGTGGTTTCTCTCTCGGTGACACATGTAGCCAGCCCTCCCCCCCCCCCCCCCCCCCCCCTCAGAGAGCTGAGGCTCCACACACTTTGATGAGAGGAGGTCAGGTGTGGTGCACCTGGAGCCTGCGATCAGGTGAGCTGTGTAAACCTTCCTGAGTACCCAGCTGGCCCCCGGATTGGACCGGGGAGTCTCATATGCACCGACACGTGTCTCCTGAAACAGTGGGGAGAAGACAGTTTTCTAGTTGTTGGTGGTGGATTGTAAGTACATTTACCAAAGTACTGTACTGAAGTACTCATTCAAGGTACTTGTACTTTACACTTCTACTTCTACTCCACTACCTCTCAGAGGGACATATTGTACATTTTCATTCCCTTCCTGTCAAGTGAAAACCACGTATCTCCCAATGTAGTGATTTTGAATATTTCTGATAAACTGATGAAGTGTTTCTTTATAGGTTGAGAAGATTGTCCTACTTCCTAAACTAAATAACATATTTAAAAAAAACCACAACAACCTTAGATTAGCTGCAAAATGCATCGTCACAAAACTGAAAACTGGGCTGTTTTTCTGAGCTCATGAAAGGTTTTTAGGTTCTCACATATAAAGTAGTTAGAATTAGCACATCATTCAACATCTACAGCAGTAAAATTCGACATACACATTAATGCAGCAGTAATGTTAATCCAGAAACATCAGATATAAAGATATAATAGGAAAACACTGACGGGGAGCATTTTACTGCACAATGAGTACTTTTACTTTTGATGCTTAAAGTAAAATTTGGATGCAGGACTTCTATTTGTGGAGTATTTTCACAGTGTGCTATTAGTACTTTTACTCAAGTACAGGATCTGAATACTTCTTCCACCCCCTGCAGAGTGAGTGAGTGAACAGTGTGCCGTCGCTGTGGTGCATTGCTGACAAACGGCCACTAGATGGCGCCATTTAAGTACACTTTAAAACGATGGCTGCCTCCCAAGTCTGGAGGAAAGGAACGAGGGGAAAATAATTTGAATTGGAAACGCCTCATGAAGCTCGAATCACACATTAGTGGAGTCAAGCTGTTGTACCTCACTTTCACTGATGCATGCCAGCGTACACACACACACACACACACACACACACACACACTCCTGCTTGTGTTGTGTGTGTGTGTGTGTGTGTGTGAGACAGATTATTTTGGCCTCTTACTACTAGCACATTCCTGTCATGTATATTTGACAGCACTCTGTCACCAGATAGGACTTGCAGGCTTTTCCAGGTCCTTCCAGGAACTGTTGTTCCCACAGTGCAGCTGCTGCATCTGATTTATGAATCAGTCAAATTAGTATCAACTGGAAACACATGATGCGGCATGTTTATGTCTGATTTACTCCACGTCATTTCAGCTTTCGCTCTGATCTGCACAAAACACAGATGACAGCAAACCATTAACAGAAAACATGACAATTAAATACATATTTACATTACAGAAGAACAGAAATGTAACTGAGATGTTTATTTATTTATTTATTTATTTAACAGGGGCAGTGCATATTAACACACATTGCTGCAAATGAGCTAGATTTAATTTTCTAATTATTAATTTATATTGTGTTTATTTTACATTAGGTTCTGGACAGCTGTTAAAGAGTACTCCTAAGACTATAAAATTTAAAAAAGATTGAAATTGGACATATGCCTGCGGTGTAGAGTTAGAGTAATTAAACTACTGTACAGTACTAATTAGAGGTTAAAACATGCAACACAAAATCATACATTTCACAGCATACAAACTGTTATTAACAATATTAATAATTATGCTATTTTAGCAGGCAAATAAGACACACGGGGGAACAGAACAAATGATACAGACTTAAAATAAACAAAAACTAGTCACACTGGCACAATAAAAGCAAGGCTGCAATGAAAGACATGCAGCATTTATAGTTTAATAAACGCCTTAACATGTTTTAACATGTCAGAGAACAACAGACGAGGACATTCTCAGGTTATTATCCCCTTTTAAATTTTAGACATTCTTTTAATTCCTCGTTTATTTATTACTTTATTATTGTGCACGTCTGGAGTCATTTTATTGTATGTCTTTTAAATGATTAACATTTATTTGAATTTAGTGTTGGATGTAATCTTTCCTGCATCCCACAGAAGAGAAACACTAATCCCCCCCCCCCCCCTTTGTGTTCCCCCCTCCCTTTGTGTTCCCCCCTCCAGCCGGCCTGTCACGCGGCAGTGGCATGGGGAAACCTGTGGGCGGAGACTGTGACCTATTTTTGGCCAATAGGAGGCCGAGAGAGCCTGCGAGTGACCTAGATTCAGCCAATCGCGACGCGGCAGAATCGCCGGTAGGCAACAGTCGGCGCGTGCCGGAGCCATGTGCTTCTCCGGTGTTGAGAGCGCGAGGAGGCAGACAGGGACATTGAGCCGAGGCTCCGCTCCGGTTTCACGGGATTAAACACAAAGTGAACCTCTTTAAATGTGACGATGTAAACACGTCAACGTGTTCAGTGTTTGACACATTTACACGCTTCAGTTTATTGTCCGTGTGAAGCTCAACATGGAGGTTCCTCCCTCCACCTGTGAATGAGTGACATGTTGATACAAAATGGAGGAGATGGTGGCGGCCGTGTGTCCGCTCACATGCGAGCACCTGACGCCGTGTGTTGAGCTCCACACGAGCGGCTGACTCTCGTGTCGTGGGGCGAAAAGAATCACATTTCTGAGATAAGAGAGGAGAGAAACACCCCGACGTCTCCGTGCGGCTCATTTTGAGTGTGTGCTCTCTCTCTCAGTGGTCCCCGCTGTTGTTCTGGCCTCGCTGTTTAAATGACAGCGTGAGAGAAGAAGAAGAAGAAGAAGAGAGGGGCGGGGTGCGTTCACGGTCCATGCAGGAAGGTGTTCGGCCCGGGTGGGCGTGGCTTGGTGCGCAACAGTCCCAGCTGCTCTCAACTATTGGCTGAAGCTGCTGGGAGGTGTTGTATCATATGCAAACACGTGTTGCGTTCACGTACTACGGGATGGATAAGAAATATAGAGCTGTGCAAGCGCTCACTCAAAATATATGTATTGAATCGGGTTGTTTTCCAGTCGAGTATTATTTCACAAGCGGCCTCTCATTGTTTTTTTTAACAAATGATTCAAAGTGTGATTCTGGATTTTGACAGAACAGAAAAGAAGCATTTTTAAGACTAGTAGTAATTTTCTGTTGATCGACTAATTGACTAATCGTTCTTTATACCTTATATATATATATTACATTTTCTTTTCATTTTAAAAACATACATTTTACATAGTTTTTATTATAAATTATTCTATTTTCTATGAGTATTGATTTTGCAGTACTTGTTTTTTTATTTTCTCTTACTATGTTTAATGATATGCACCAAAATACCAAGACAAACTCGGCAATAAACCCGATTCTGATGAAATTAAATTGTGTGAGTCGTATTTTTCCATGTGTAAAGCTCATATTTACCAGCTTTGCCGTGCGCCGTGAACGCAGAACAGTGGATGTACTGGGAAGGGGGCGTCACCGGGGGGCGTGGCCAGTGTATGCAAACGATACACGCCCCCAAGCGCCTTTCCCCGTGAGCGCTGACGTCACAGGAGCGGCCCGTGTTGGTTCCAGCTGACTGGCAGAGAGAGAGAGAGAGAGAGAGAGAGAGTGTGTGTGTGTGTGTGTGTGTGTGTGTGTGTGTGTGTGTGTGTGTGTGTGTGAGAAAGAGAGAGAGAAAGGGAGGGAGAGAGAGGGAGAGAGAGGGAGAGAGAGAGGGAGGAAAATAAGAGCCAGCAGTCCCATCTATCTGACTCTCACACTATTGGATATTATTATTTTTTGGGGGGGGATCTCTTTATTTCCTTCATCTTGTATTTTTCGCTCATCTTTAGTCTCAAGTTTGGTTTATTTTTTTCCATCTTGGAGACTCGACTCTGTTCTGCTGTTTCTAATCCTCCCTCTCCACTCATCGCATGGGACGACAGACATCCGCGTTTTAAATCTGCTTTTCTCTTTTTGCTTTTCATTCTCCCTGCGGACTAAAACCCTCCGGTGTATCAACCAACCGAGCGAGCGACGGGAACCGGACCGGACCCGACCGCGAGCCACCGTTTTATCTCCACAAACTCAAACGGGGACTTCACTCCTGCGCCTCCAGGGTTCAGTTAGTCTTCCTGCGGTGCGTTTATCAGTGCGGAGTTTGTTTGAAAGAGAAACTCGTGAAGGCTCGGCCAGTCTGAGAGGATGAATTAGACCCAGTCGACATGGTGCCATTTTGGAGATAAATCCCCCTCTTTTATTTTCTTTGCACATTCTTCTTCATGGGACGGGCGGAAAAGCGGGACATCAGGTGGAGGTCTTGAGCGCACACACGCGTCACCTGTCCTCGCACCTTTTGACGGCTCGCCTGTCAATTAGCATCCCTAATTGGATTATTTTGATCTCGAATTTACAGTCTGCAGGTTGCTCTTCTCCACCTCCTCCCTCCCGAGCCTCCCCTCACCTAACCCCCTCCTCCTCCATAGAAGTTATGTCAAGGCCTCTCACTCAGCTCCTACCGCCGGATCTCCCTGCCGGGGCCACCAGCCCCCAGTTTGGGGCCAGCAACCCGGCTGGAAGTGGCCTCCAAGGTGGACACCTGACCTCCATGACCAACCTGAAGTCCCTGCTCCAGCTGCCAATCAAGGCCGACCAGAGAGGCACCAAGGACTGCAGCGAGATGAAAGGTGAGAGTGTGCACGTGTGTGTGTGTGTGTGTGTGTGTGTGGGATCCTATAGGCAAGAAACTTCTTAAAGGGGTAGTAAGGAAAATCCAACAAGTCACTGCAGAGGTTTCACAGAGAAATGCTCTTTTAGTGCACTATAGATACACGTTCATGTGCTGCAGGTCTCTGTCAGGAGGTTGTGTGATACGTTATGGTGAATTTTAGTGTAGGAGATTAAAACATTCACATTAAATACAATAAAAATGCACCACAAATGTACCTTAGAGATTAGATTTGAAGCCCCTGCAGAGATATTTTAGTGATATAACATGAAATAGAGCTGAAACTACTAATTAGTCGATGGCAGTAGATGAATCAGGAACTATTTTGGTAATACATAAACAGTTCGATTCTACAAAATATGATATCAAACTGAATATATTTGTGTTTAGGACTGTTGGCTGGATAAAACAAGCTATCTGAATATGTCTGCTAGCCCTCTGGGAAGTTATAGGGGGCATTTTAAATGGTGGATTAATCGATAATCAGAATAATCATTAGTTGCTGCCCTAATGTGAAAAACAAACAATAATAGATATTCATTAGAGAGCCTCTAATACAAGTCTTTGCAGAAATATCACAGTGATTATTCATTGGTGCATGTGTGTGTGTGTGTGCATGTGACTGAGTGGGTAGGTGTGATTGTAAAAGACAGAGGCCCTGCTTACACACACACACACACACACACACACAGACACACACACACACACACACTGTTTTTACTTCAG
Organism: Enoplosus armatus; assembly: GCF_043641665.1. NCBI lineage: Eukaryota > Metazoa > Chordata > Actinopteri > Centrarchiformes > Enoplosidae > Enoplosus > Enoplosus armatus. The sequence continues at coordinate 19,670,373 of NC_092195.1, forward strand.
CCTTCCTCCTTCTGGCCCGTTGGATTTTTTTTATTTTTTATATTAAACGTTTCCTTTTCGCATTTGGTGGTGAAATGAAATGATCAGGAGGAGGAGGAGGAGGAGGAGGGAAGAAGAGGGGTTTAAAAAAAGAAACACAATCTGGAGTGGATGCCATCAAAATACAGCAGCAGCAGTCGTTTGTGTTCTGATTCTCTGGTCTGTTTAAATAAAGGTTAGTGAGTGGGATTGAATTGTTTCCCATCCACCAGCTGCCATGACAAATATTAACCAGGCTGCCTCTCCTTCAGAAGTCAGCTGCTGTCACACTCACATTGCTTTTGTTGGTCTTGTGAGGACCGTGCATTGACTTTGCATTCTCTGGAGGAATGCTATCACTTTTACCACATTTTAAAAACCCTAAAGTAAGTGGGGTTTTTTTGTCACTGTGAGGACTTGCTAAAATGTCCTCCAGAGCACAATGGACTGTCAAGAGTCAGTCCTCACAAGTATTGAGATAATTGAACACACACACACACACAGACAGAGAGGGAGAAAAACAAAGAAATCACACGGTCAAAGAGCTTGCCGCTGGTTGGCGACCCCTGGTGGCCTTTTGGCGTAACTGCATCTCATTTCTCTGGAGTTTTTTTTCGTTCCTTTGCATGAGGAGGAGGAGGAGGAGGAGGAGGAGGAGATGATGGTGAGCTCGGCTGACAGGCTCACCATGGAGTCAGAAAGCCGCTCAGAGGCCCTGGCTAGCCTCATTGTCAGCGCCCATAGAGTTCATATTCTCCTAATGATAGGTGATGCATTCAGGGGAGCAAAAAAAGATGTTGGTGTGTGATGTTTTCGATTTGTCTCTGTGCTTTTCCTCGTCCACGATGCAGAGTCGATGTTTCACTCCTTCGCCCTCCTGCTTTTCCCCTGGCTAGCTTTGTTTGACGCCTTCACAAACACCCACTCTATCTAGCACATCTCTCTCTCTCGTCTTCCTCTCTCTCTCTCTCGTCTTCCTCTCTCTCTCTCTCTCGTCTTCCTCTCTGTCTGTCGTTCTCTCTCACGTCTTTGAGTTTTTTCCTCTCACACTTTGCTGTCTTGCTGTCTTCTCATCCCTCTGCTGATTTACATTTTCCCAGGCTTTGTCTTTATCTTTTTTTTTTTCACAGTGCAGTCTCATCTCTCTGGCTCTTTTCCTCCTATCCATATCCTCCTCCTGCACCTCCTTTCATTCTCTCCCCTTGCTGCTCTTAACAAAGGCCCCCCCCCCCCCCATTTGATTTGAAGCCACCTTTAAGCTGTCATGTTGCTCTCCTTTCTATGCAGCCTGCACGTGTCAAATATTTAAATTTTTGCGCAAGATTGAATGATTTGTGCGGTCGAATTAATAACTTGTGCACACAAATTAGTAATTTATAGTGGAATCGCTTAATCTGTGCTCTTGAATTACTGTCGTCTCAGGTAGGAGGACGTCACAGGTTGTTGTGGTTAACAAGGAGCACCCAGAGTGTCAGCTGTGTTTTGGTATTGAGGCACCTACAACCAGTGAACGAATGCCTTCCTGTTAATGCTGTTGTCACAGTTTTTTAATGCAGTTGTGATGCTACATACCGTAGTTTGGCTGGCTCTCTGTTAGCTTCATGGAGGTTAGGTTTGATGGAGATACATACTGTCATACTTTGGATTTGTGCAATGTTGTGTTATCCTTTAAATATATATGTTTAAGAAATTTAACAATATTGTTGTAACATTTTGGGTTTTTGTAACTTGATAGCTCAAAATATTAATCTAATAGTAATTATTCATTTGTTGACTTCGTTGTTTGCTCTGTAATTACCTTCGCACCCATCCGTCCTCATCATGGTGTCTTTTCTTGTCTACGTACTTTCTTTTGTTTTTATTTATGTATAACTACAAATACGTTTTCATCATTTCATCTGAAAATATTGCAAAAAAAGGTGGAGAGGTGGAGAAGTTGGTGTGTTAATAAAAGCAAAATGGACCGAAGTGCAACGTAAACAGACTTAGCGAGTAAACCAGGACGTACATGAAGCATGTGACTTAAACGTCCACTGAAGCCTCCGTCTGAGGGTCAACTGGCGCTCTTTTAACCACGTCATCTCATTGCGTCCTCTTCTTCTACGATGCTTTAGTGGCACCTGACTGGAGAATTAGCGCCACCAGGTGTTTATCTTGATGGAGCAACTCCTAATATTTGCAAAACAGTGGAGGATTTTCTGGACATTTTAAATTTGCGCTACATTTGAATGGAAACCTGTCTTATACGTCCTTGAGAGGCTCTAACCAGCCAGCAGTTACTGATGCAACCAACCTGTCGGTATATTTTTTTATTAGTTTTAGACATCTGTTAATCCCTCTGTTTTCGTTCTGTCATTTCGTTCTTTCAGTATGTAATCCAGTGAGTTTAGTGATGAACAGACAGAAACAGGCAGACCGATGAAGAAGAAGATGATGAGGATCAGATTATGAGGGACAGGAATATGACGGCCTCGACTCTCTGCTCTACTCCTCCCTCCCTCCCTCCGTCTCTCTCTATCCCTCCTCTGCTGTTTTCACGTTGTAATCTCTTGTGTCTTTACGTTCTTTAATCCCTTTAAATTTAAATTTCCGGCCTTCCCTCCGTCTCTCCTTCTCAGTCCTCTCTGTCATCCCAGCCCAGTTAAATATGCTCTTTTATTACTATTTTATTGGGTTTTATTATTCAGTGTGCCATTTATTCAATATGCATTTTTAGAGGCACAATTCTTTAGAATAATATTATCAAAGGATCAGGGCACAAAACAATCACTCATTAAATTTGTTTCCTGGTTTACTTGCAGGGTTTTCATTAATGTTTTACGGGGATGGCTTATTGATGGCTGATGTCTGTAACTATCTTTCCATCGGACCCCCTCCCTCTCCGGGAGGTCAGAGTGCAGGGTCAGTCAAGTCAACTTTATTTTTAGATGCCTTTTCAATGATTGCAACTAAGTGCTTTGCAGGAAGCAGAGGACAGAAGCACAAACCTCAGCCGGTGTTTATCAGACAACAATGCAGCCTCTTTGTTGATCGTTGTTTGTCTTTTAAAATGAAAGGAGCACACAAATGCCTCACAGACCTGGATTACATTCAAAACAAAGTGATCCAAAAAGCCATCAGATGTCAGAACTAGTCACACTTTTTGAGTTTTTAAAAAATAAACAAATGGGCAGAACAAGGGCAAGAAAAGAGCCAGAGCTTGTGGAACCAAACCTCCTTTTTGTGCCGTGCTCAATTAAAGGCTATGAAGTGTCATGGTGGTCACGTGAAGAGTGGAGTCGTGTTAACTCCGCCCATCATATAAAACAGCACTTATCATAGCAGGAGGTGTGTGTTTGGAGTTTAGTCAGCAAAACATTGTTTACACTTCCAGAGAATGTGGTTGAAGCCTAATTTATTCATTTCACCCGTTATCCTTTTGAACAAGCCAATCACATCTAAAGGATTTGATTTCAATCCCTCCACTCGTCACATTACTGAAGATAAAGAATATTTTAGCGAGTGTAGTTGCATGTGGCAGTTACAGGGAAATGACAAACAGTCGCATAAATACGTCCGCTAACATTAGCTAGCATTAGCCACCATAAGCTACTGGTCATACCAAACCAGACGCTGTATTGAAGTCAGCAAAGGGCTGTTTTATTGCTTATGAATTCAACTTTTAATTTGTAAGAGAACACAAAGTGTCTTCACTCAGAAGTCACATCGTTTCTCTTTAACACACAACGGATGCATCAAACAGACAGAAGTCGTAGTGGAGGGACGATAGTCGGGACGTGCCGATGCTTTTCTGGAGTGTTGACGCACATGAGCGTGTTAATATAAATGTAAAAGGCATGTTGATGTGCATCATACGCCGCCAGCGTGTGTGTTAGGGGATCAGACCTGGGACCATCTGGCCCCCAGACATATCTTTAACCACTTTATCTAAGTATGTAACTGCTGTCTGGGCTGGAATATTTCTACGTTATCAATTTGTCCACAACACTTTCTCCAATGTGGACACAAAGTGTGTCGCAATAAAAGACAAAAGGCATTTGCTTGAAAAGTGCTTCATGTAGAGTTTCATTCAAACACCAATCAATCATTAGCACGTTAGTTTGAGGACAGTTTAATTACAGTAAACAGATGAGACTATCGGCCTCTCTCTTGGCAGAGTCACATTTGAAGTCCGACTGGATATCAGTCGTTATCGGCTCTTATCTTTCATTCTGCCCTTTAACACAAACAGGGAGAGGTTTCGTCACTGTGGTCAGAAAGAACACACCTCCGCCTCTTTGAGCATCAAGATGAAATGATCGAACAGATGTCTCGTTCTCCCGTTTATCCAGACAAAGACAAGCCCCTGGACTCTGATGAAGACTCACAGGGTGTCAATGCCGGAGGGCCCGGTGGGGCTGGGGGAGCCCCTGGGCCCGGAGCGTTGCGGCCCAACTCCCAGTCAGCCTTCCTGGGCCCGCTGCTGTGGGAGAGGACCCTGCCGTGTGACGGGGGCCTGTTCCAGCTGCAGTACATGGACCTGGAGGAGTTCCTGACCGAGAACGGGATGGGGATGCACAGCAATGGACCCAGCTCCACCAGTGCCCAGATCCCTTCCCAGGTAAGACTGCCTCACCAGCCTGCTCAGACACATTATGTTGTGAGCTAACAAACCTGAATTGAAGTTCTTAGCTTCACAAAGTTTTGAAGAAGAGGTTGTATTTAAAAAAAAAAAAAATGTTCCTCTCCTCCCAGAGCTCCCAGTCGGCGGTACCCAACCAGAGCTCCCAGTGCCCTCCCACCTCTCCTCCGCCCTGCTCCTCCTCTTCCTCCTCCATGTCCTCTTCATCCTCCTCTTCCTCGCTGCTGGGACTGGAGACCGTCCAGCCACAACCGCCGCCGCCGCCGCCGCCGCCGCCACCTCAGCAGCAGCAGCAAGGCATGATGGGAGGACCTGAGTGTCTACATGGTGAGTGAAGCTGGGAGGAGATTTGGGGGCGCTATCAGGCGGTTTTATTCCATTTTGACCCATTTAGATGGACAGTTGATCAGATTTTTGACAACTTAATACACTGACCATAAATGATTTACTCTGTCAGTCACTCAAAAGACTCTCAAGCAGAAGGAGGTTGTAAGAGGAAAGGTTTTGACATCTTTAATATCTTAAAATCTTAAATATTTATAGAAATAAAACTTTCTCGTTAGAAATGAGGAAGCTTTTCTTATTGTAGCTCCTGAGAAGTCGACAGCGAGATTAAAATCGACGTCCTCACGTGAGGAGGCAACATTTCTGCACCAGCTAATGCAGTCAGACATATATGAAGCTGGTCATGCAAAGGCCTCGATGTGATCTGGCACTAATGAGGACACGGACCAATGATACATTACATTAACGAACCCAATTCAACCAGTGGACTCCTCCAACAATAACCAGAGTAGGGTCTTCTCTAATTATATCTCTGTGTGATAAATGGCTGACACCCTGTTCTCCGGCCCTCCTCGGCTCTCTCCAACAGCCTGTTTTCATCCGTTATATATTCATAATTTATTGTTTCCTCTCACTGCTGCTTTTGATGTGAACCAGAACTGCCAGAACATCACAAGAGCTTTTCTGTCTGTCTTTCTTTTATTTTTCTCTTTCTCTTGGAGATTTCACAAGTCTGACAACTTCCAATTCTAAGTGAAACCAAAGAGCCCATTCTTTGCAATGCTGACGGTCACGTTTTTTTATCCTGTGAGCCATCGAATGAATCATCACAGCTAATTTCGGGATGATTTATTGATGACAGATTGCCACATGTCTTTGTAGATGTTCAGCGGTTGTGTAGACGTTTGAAGGAAGGACGAGACAATGAGCGATGGAGTGTGTAAAGTGCTGGCGATGTTTGGAGATTGAGAAAGAAACTTTTTGTCACAGTTGTTATTGAACCGACTAAAAGACTGCGTTCAGATTGATTTTACACATGTAAGAGAAGCAGGTACATATAACCGTCTCAGTGGAGATATGAATCACAATCAATCTAGCAGGGAAAGGCTGCAGGATGGATAATGTTACAATCTCTCAATCTGCTGCAGAGCAGACTTTGTTCCCTGACTTCAGCCTTTAAGGCAACAGGTTTACGACGGTAATGGCACCAAGGCTCGAGAGAAGCACTTGATTAAGGAACAAAAGTCATTCCCTTGCTGTTGTTCTGTAACCTGCATATTAAACCTGCAATAACTGCAATTCTTTTTGGCCACTTTTAGGGCAGCGCCACAAGCTGTAAACACAACACTGACATATTATTACCTTATGAAGAGGAGCGTATGTTAGCAAACAGTTCGGAGTCGTGAATGTGGCTCTTTAGCCGCTAAATGCTTCGCTATGTTCACCAGCTAGCTGCTAACTGTGTCTGTCTGTTGTTTGGGGATGGCAGGTCGAGTACACGGGAGTTTTTAGAGCTTTTCCACTGAAAACAGTTTCCAGTTGCTGATGGAAACAGCGTCGATGAGAGCCGAGAGAATGAACCGAAACAATGAGCTGAAAGACGCTAAAAGAGCTGCAGAGTTTACCGACGGCTGCTCGTCCCGCTCCACCTGTTTGACATATTGTTTAGAAAGGGTTCCCTGACTCGGTCTCTTCTTTGGGAACAACTAGGCACAAGACCTGAGACTGTTTTCATCGTGTAGTGATAATCAGCTCCGTACTTCATATCGTCTGTGTTGTACTCATACCCATGCAAAACGTGCATACTTCTAACACAGTACGTAGTATGAAGAGTTGAAGATGAAGATACAGAGAGAGGGATAAGCTGCCCAGAAGGGTCCGATTCTGATTCTGACTGGAACATAGTGTTTGTCTTTTTATTCGGAGTCATAAACAATAAGAGAGGAGATGTTTGACTGTGAAAATGAGCTGCAGAGAAGCTTGAAGAAAAAATGAAAAATCACAAAAAAAAAACCTGTTAGAAAATGAGACACAAAGAGAAGAAAGCAGCAGAGCCTCAGCGAAGGATAGAGCTGCTACAGAGGAGCGAATACCACTGGATATACTGCTTCAAGGCTCGGAGTGTGTGTGTTCATATCTGCCTGAGTGCCTCTGCGAGTGTCTATGAATATACGCCATCAGTGTGTGTTTTTGTGCATGCCTTCACATGCTTGTGTGTGTGTGTGTGTGTGCGTGTGTGTGTGTGTGTGTGTGTGTGTGTGTGCGCGCCGTACGCTGAACTTCGAACATGCATATGAGAGTGTCCTCTTTATTTCGGCATTTGCATGCAACTGTTTGGGCTTTAATGTGAACATGCTCTTGTGTGTGTGCTCTTTATTCTGAATTATAAACACGTGACTGGGTTGAGCATGATGCATCCAGCCAGAAATCCCTGAGGTCTTTGTGGAGCTGAAGTGTTACTACAGAGCTGCAGAGAGAGAGCGAGAATCAACCAGAGAAATAGATGGAAAATGGACTGGTAATAATAATCTGATCCACATGCATGTTTAGTTTGATTTTAATTCATCTCAGAAGGAGGAAAAACACAAAAATATGGATGCAGCTGTGGGTTTTTTTGAGGCTCTTTAATAACATTTTTCACCCATTTTTTGCTTAAAATGCTCTAAATATTTTCATCTGTGAGGATTCAAACTGAGGTATTTAGTTGGAAGTGGACGAAAACGGAAAGTTGTGGATGAACGCTGCTTAGATAAAACAATTACTAAACCAGCTGTGGTCAGGTAACTGCAGGACCTGGACTCAGTACAGGACTCCTCTGAGAATCAGCGGAGCCGAGGAGCAGCACCGAACAAAGGCTTCACTGGCTCTGAAAACCTCCAAACGTTATGAATAAATCATTGAAGTTTTACTTGATGTTAAACTAAAAAATACTCTGATTTTATGCTGGAATAGGTCCAGAATGGTTTAAACCATTTTCCACCTGGATTTTATGTCCCCACACAACACAACACAACACAACACAACACGACACAACACAAGTTGCACGAAAACCACCACAGTCTCCCATAAAGAAGGAAGTCCTCTTGTGGTAACCACAGTCAGTTCAGTTATATATACAGCAGATGCTAGTATTTTAAGAATCTTTTTCATCCATATTTTTGTATTAAAATACTAAAAAAAAAGATCAAAATAGACTAAAATAATGACCACATTTCCAGAACAGAATGTTTTGATAGTTTTAAAATCGGGAACTAAATCAGCATTTGTCCAGTCTGGTGTATGAAGTGTTCATGTTGATATTTAAGTCGGTAAAAGAGAGAATTTGTCAGGTTGAAGCCTGATTCAATCATCTGCGATGTAATTTTCACTAATGATGCTCTTTAACCGAGCAGACGCCCACCGAGCTACAACCAGAGATCAATTATCTGAGTTTCTTTTTTCTCTAAGGAACAGTAGTTCAAATCAAGTGTCAGGTCAATTCACACAGTCAGAAACGTTCCTAATCAAAAACAGACTTTTAAACATCAGATTCCCATGAGCCTGTTCATGCTGGAGGAGGCATGAACCCCTTGACCTGCGCCGTGTTTGTAAGGAAGCATCTGCTGCACAAATCTTTCATGGCTATTACAAAGCGAGTCCTTAATGGTAATCACTTATTAAACTGAAGAACACAAAGAGGTTACTGCAAGTAAAATACACACGAGACATAGAGTTTGATGAATAAAGAAGAAATTCGACTCACTGACGTCAACTTGTGACAGTTTGACATGTGAGAAAGATGAAATAAGGCACCTGAAGAGAAATCCCAAATCTGAATAACCACCCAGATTTAATCAGCTGTTCCTTTGCCTGAGGCTGATCTGTCCACCAAACTTCATGGGAATTTATTCCATTTTTAAATTCTGCTGACAGACCGACACGTGAAGAGACTGACAGTGAAAGCAGAAGTGGTGACGCTTCAGTGGGAAGTACAGATAAAAACAAACAAGCCAATAGTGAAATATGGGATCTGTACGTCTCCACATTTATAGACACATAAACAGGCAAAGTTTACAGACAGTAGAGAAATTGGGAACTGTTTTTAACTGATATTTACATTTGATTTGGTTTTACTTGTTTATACACTACGCTCAGTTTCAGGTCTAGTATTTTCAGTCTTTGCCCTCAAGTTGTCTGTGACTGCAATACCCCAAAATTCCCAGAGGATATATTCTAAAGACTTTGGAGACCCCAGACCTTTTCTCTAGCGCCACCATGAGGTTGTTTTTCATTGAAATAAAAACTATTGTACGGATTGCTTCACGGTCCTCAGAGGATTAATTGTTCTAACTTCCCAAACCTTTCATCCAGCGTCATCATCAGGTCAAACCTCCAATGTGTCCATATTTTGGTTCGTCACCAAATACCTGCAGAACTAATGGCATTCCCATCTGCGTTTTCTGTTTGGTGCTAATTAGCAAATGTTAGCATGCTAACGCACTAAACTTACACGGTGCATGGCTGTAGACTCCTAGTAATTGTGGCGTATGAGCTGCTGTTAACGGTGTAGATTTTTCAAAATAAATCTAAATATATTTGATCTATTGCATTGTGGGAAACATTTCATTTCTATGTACGTACGAAGGTCAGCAGCCCATATCTCTGCAGTCACTTTCTCTTGCAGACAAACAATCCAAGCACAGATTAGTCCGTCCTCGGCTTTACGAACGACGTACATGAGGAGAGTCCCGGTTAAATCCTCCAGGAATCATCAACCAGTGAGACGAGATATACATTAAGAGTTTAATTCCAACATACAGGTATTAAAAGATGAACTCAGTCGAATCTGGCTGTGCATTGTTTAGGAGTTGAGCTGATTAAACAGCAAGAGGACTGATTTTCTGTCTCTTTAAAAAGAGGAGAGAGTGCAGGATAATGCCACGCCGAGGCAGTCAGTGATTTAACATTCAGGGCTGTGATTAATCCTGGCGAGGGAAGGGTTAAACAAGACACTGACTCTGCACTCTGTAACACTGCACAGAGGGAGAGAGAGGCAGAGAGAGGGAGAGAGCAATGCTGGAGGGGGGAGAGCGAGTCAAGAGTGTTCGCTTTGCATGTTTTGAAATCTCTCTCTCTCTCTCTCTCTGTCTCTCTCTCTCTCACACGCTCGGGCCATGTGCGGCCGCCACGTCACGTGCCGCTGCAGAAAGCATCGGAGCGAGAGAGCCAGCATGCAAGAGAGAGCAGGAGAGAGAGGAGGGGAAGGGAGGGGCTGGAGGAGGAAAGAGAGAGAGCGAGGCAGGAGGAAAGTGGAGGGAGATAAAGAGAGAGAGAGAGAGAGAGAGGAAACAGTGAAGATTACAGAGAGAATAAACACCGAGGACGAAGCAGAAAGAGAGAAAAAGCTTTAGGACGGCAGAGTAAACCGTGATTTAGGACGAGAGAATTTTAATTGAGCAGTTACTACAGTACTATTAAGAAAAGACATAGTACTTCTGATTACTGTCTAATAACTGTTCAAATTCACATGTTTACCATAACAGCATGTACGAGACTAACCGGAAACCATTCGGGTCCTGATTGTCCTCCAAACTAAACCACAAAATAAGCCGCTTGGCATCGCCTCTCTTTGCCTCACAATATGAGCGTATTTTGCTCTGATGTCCAAAATTCACATGACCTTTTTTTTCCGCATTAAGGCGTCCATCAGCTTGATACGCCGCTTTCCTTTTCCCCAGCAGGGACGACGTGCAGTAGCTGTTTCTATCATGTTCGCTTCCTGAATTGTCACAACGCAGCTACCGTACTCTGTTTGTATTACGCATCGTGTGTGCGCGCTACGGGATTCTCTGCGCCGCCGCCAACACGTGTTGCACTTTAAGGTCCCAACAGCACTGCATGGGCAAAACGCAGCATCCTCATTCAAGTCTCTCCGGCAAAAAACAAACAAACTAGGTTTGTCCGGTCGCTCTGTTTCTGACTGGCGGTTAGAAGCGAAGATTAGCTGTTATTCGCAGAGTTTGACTCACAGGATGTAGGCTGTTGGGATAAGTCTGCCATTGGCCGACTGTTTCAGTCTGCATTCTCCTCCTCTTCCGCTAGCCGTTACCGTGTCGCTGCATCCTGGGCTTAGCGCCTCCCAAGACGATTGTGATTGGTTTAACAAACAAGCCAGAGCGTCCCCCCCCCCCCCCCATACCAGAATGAATCTGGGTTGAGCCAGACCTTTCTCTAAACCACATCTGCAACCACAAGCGGCCGCCTGTCACGAAAACATGATCATCATGGCGTTTTATAGGCGTTCAAATGCGATTCGTTTTTTGCACAGACCAAAGAGGTCCCCGAGCTTTTGTTGGAAAGTCAAAGAGTTTTCTGATGAGATTGTCTCCCAGCTGCACAGTGCAAACTTCAGCACGGCTAACTCGCAGAGTCTGGTACTATGTGGGGGTCGGGTCACGTCATGTGTCTCACAATCTGATCTGACTATTGGCGATCTAGAAAGAGAGAGAGGGAGGAGGTACTATCTCCACACTGCGCTGACATAACTCAGTGTGTTGACATTAGGAACAAGACTCCTGGGGTGTGTCACCTGAACTGAATTGTTTCTGCTGTGTGTGTGTGTGTGTGTGTGTGTGTGTGTGTGTGTGTGTGTGTGTCCACTGGTGTTCTTGCACACTCATGTGAAGGTGCACGTGCCTGACTGTGTTTTTGTTTGTGTGTGTGTGTGTGTGTGTGTGTGTGTGTGTGCAGAGGCGAGTCCAAGCCTGCCTGGGTGTGTACATGGACGTCCATGTGTGTCTCAGTGTCTCACGGTGTAACCATGAGCTGAAATCACAGCGAGACAAAAACCAGATGTTAAAGATGCTGGAAAGTGAGATAAAAATAATATCAGAGTCTGATTTAAAATGATCGCGTGTACGTACGAAAAAGACTAGAATTAAAACAGCTTGGGGCTTTTTATTCAACACAAAAAGAACGTCAGAAGATACAAGTCACTTTATATCAACTGGAAGAAATACCCAACTCAAAGTGAAGCTCCAACTAAACTCAGTATGAAATAGAAAATATTATAATCATTTTTGTTTAATGTAAAAACATTTGTTCATTCCAGCTTCTCAAATCTGAGAAAATGTTTAATTAATTTTAATTTTATTAAATAGATCAAACAATTAATGAATCAAAACCATAACAGACAGATCAATCAATAATGAAAACAATAGTAGCTGCAGCCCTGAAGGAGTGTATGTAATGTGCGTCGTGGCCAGCTGTTCCTCCATGTTGTTGTTTGTACAGATAATTAAAGGAAAAGCGTAAAGCTGGTCGTTTATCTGCCGAAGGAACGATTCAGTGAGTTTAAGACGGAGAGGAAGAAGCCAAACATGGCAGCCGACAGTCACGGCGGTGAGCAGTGTTTACGTTACAGGGAGGGGAGCCCTCTTTATGTAACACACTTCCTATATCACATTCCACGTCTCGATTGTGTTTTTCTGTTTGCCACAAACAGCTGCTGGCTGAGCTCAAAGTTCAGCCGCATGTCGTCCAATCAGACGACAGAAACAAACAGCACAGGAAATGGAACGCTGCCCCGACTCTTTATTTGATTACTGATGCTTGTACTAATACACGGAGACTACTACTACTACTACTACTGCTACTATTAGTACCTTTATTGTTGTTAGTGCTGCTGCTACTGCTACTAACAGTAAGTACAAAGCAGCAGCAGTAGTAGTATTAACAGTAGGCGTAGTACATTTATTACTGTAAATGCTACTTCTACCACTACTACAACTTTCAGTAATGCTTTTGGTACTGCCACTACTACTGCTGTTAGTACTACAACAAAGACTACAAATACTACTGTTACTGCTGTTAGTACTGCTGCTGAAAGTACTCCTATTACTGGCAGTACCACTAGTACTACTGTACTGCTGTTACTGGTATGACTCTTGCTACTACTGTTAGTACTGTTGATATTACTACTGCTGCCAAGGGTACTACTACCACTACTACTAGTGCTAATACTACTGTTCACTAATGCTACTGCGAGTACTGTTGTTACCATCAGTGCTACTATTAGTACTATGACTATCAGCAGAACTACTAGCACCACTAGGTTACAGCTTCTACAGGTAATACTACTGCTGCTGATACTACTACTACTACTACCACTAGCTACCACTGTACTACTATTATTGCTCCTGATACTGCTGGTACTGTAAGTGCTACTGTTAATTACTACTCTACTACAACTGTACCATAAGACCACAAGGTTATTATTTCTACCATTAGTACTAATACTACTACTTTTAATATACAACTGCTACAGCTGCTGTTACCAATACTGCCATTACTACTGTTAGCGCTGTTAGCGCTGTTAGCACTACTACTACTACTGATTGGTATATGTGAATAATATTTTCACTAATATTCCTCCTCAGACTGTTTTTAGGGATTAAACTCAGCGTGCGAGTCAGTCTGTTTTCCCATAATTCAACATTAAAGTAAGAAGACACCACAATCATGTAACTGCTCTCATTATGTGGCGTTTGATGACTCGTGTTATAGTGCGTCATCTCGTTTGTTCTTCCAGCGTTGTACCTGCTCTGATGTCGAAAGCGAATCTTTTCTTTTTCCTTTTTCGTTCTATTTTTGAAGAAAAATGTGAAAAATAGCTATTTAAAATCTAAACGTGACAGTCGTAACATTAGTTTTACCTCGACGAACATATTTTGTTTGGTAGTTTGCTTTTATTTATACAGTAGAGACAATCAGGACATGTGTAGAGAAAGCAAGGAGGAGGACAGGCAACAAATATGTCAGCCAGAATCAAACATGAGACGTTGGGATTGCACGGCATGTACCTTTGACTACAAGGGTACCAGACAAAACATATTTAATAAGTCATCTTTCTCAAGAAAAGCAAAAGCTTATTAGAACTTTCACAAAATGATATTTAAAGCTAATGGAGTCCGTAATTGCAGTTGAGATGTAGAGAAGTACTTAAATCTAATGAAAACTCACTCAAGATGAAAATAACGGACTTTAAAACCATCGTAAAAAAGTACAAGTAGACAAAAACCTCCTCAATTGCAGTAATCACAACAGGAGTTAATTGTTACCTCCATCCTGGTATAATTAGCATAATTACCGTTGTCCCAGTAATTGCATTGTTTCCCTTTATTAAATAAGAACCTACTGGAACAGGAAATGGCTTAAACAGATTTAAAGGGAAAAGCTCCGTCCTGGAATAAAGATGGAGAGCAGCTGAGGACGACGACAACGATGATGATGATGGCGATGATGATGATGAGTCTGTGAAGTTCAGAGTATCTGAGGAGGCTTTTGTTCTATAATTACGTGTTTCGCCTACCACCACTTGAGTTTTTCGGGTTCCTACATTTCCCAAAATGCCTTTCCGTGACCCCCCCAGAGAGCAGCAGGGAGTTTGTTGCATTCAGCCGTTGGTTTCATGTGTAGGTGGATCAAGTGAAAGTATAGTTGGATCCAGCGAGCGATTAGTCAAGAGAAAGAGTTGCTCACCTGACTCTCAAACCTCAACCTCTCTATTTTCTGCTTCTGTGGGCGTCTCTGCCCACAACGGCTGATTTCTCCCTGCGTGCTTTTGTGAACATCGGAGCAAAATGGCGGCTCAAGAGAGAAGCCGTTTGATCATTTCAACAAAAAGTTTCTGCGAAAGAGGACTGGAAAAGTTTCTCCATGTTTTAAAGTTACAATATATCGCCCAACTTCATCAGTATGCCTCCGCTCGCTCCATCTGAGGATCAACTCTTCACATCCTGAGGCGAATCCTGTGATGGAGATTTTAGATGATGCAGCAGCCTTTTTAAAATGAAGGATTTCAACCAGGATTTCTTGACTTGACAAGAATATGAATAAGAAATGAAGGCTCTAATTCTGAACCGTACAGTCCTTGAATTTCACCAAACGAGACCTTCAAAGACCTTGAAAAGTCTTGAGGATGTCAAAGTTAACGCAGGAACTTTTGCAGTTCTGGTAGAAACACTGGATTTAGTGTGATGCTTTTGTCATGAAGATGAAAAAGTAATTGAGTATTAGATGCTTTAATCCAAAAATGTTGTTATAAACGAGAGAGAGACTGATGGAGAAGCAGAGATTGACAGACAGAGCGACAGGCGGAGAGAGGAAAAACACATAATCTCAGCTCGATTAATGAAGGCAGAGAGAGAAGCCGAGAGTCAGCGGCTGCTTCGTCCAAATGGCTCCTGCTCACAGACAGGAAATGAAGCCAGGCGAAGCTGCGCTTGGCGGCTGTTTACCCGGCAGCAGCGGGAGCCGTGTTCTTGGATCAGTTTCAACTTTTTGCCCAAAATGGTTGTTATTAGGACGGGGCTTTGGGCAGACTTATCCAGGATCAGATCAAGCCGCTGCTTCACGGACAAACAGATGGACCAGAGGACGTATAGACGGATAAAGAGGGGGATGTATGGTGCATTGCATTATGGGAGATTCATGAACGTGTGGATAAACATGTGCACAGTTTGTATGTAGTGTGTACTGTCATTTTAGGATCCTTTCAATAACTTTTTTTTGAACTTTTTCAATCCACAAAACTGCAAATTGTCCAAAATCCAAAGATTCTCCATTTACAATTATTATAGAGAGAAAACTCACTATAATGTATTTGTAAACTCACAGCAAGGACGTGTTTATTACGTCTGTTTTTTAAGTGTTTATTAATCTATAGTGTTTGTAAACAAACTAAACTTCTTCTATGAACACATATTTTCTTATTACAGCTTCTTATTATAAAGCTGCCTCCACTGAAGGAGTTTTAGTTACATATATAAGTATATATATATGTGTGTGTGTGTGTGTGTGTGTACCAATACATCAATTAACGCTTATATCTGCTCACAACTACATTACAGAGTTATGAACTGCATATAAATGCTAAATATGGCGACTTAAAGTCAAGTTTTATCCTTTATATTATTCTTTTTTTCCTGTCTCCTCTTCTTCTTACTCCTCATCTTCATAACTGAAATGGTTTAACATGAAGTTAATAAGTAAACAGTAGCTTTCCCACTGGAGTTTTGTACACTTGTTAAGACAGGATATCTATCTATCTATGTAGGTAAGTTGACCAGTAAGAGCAGCGTCACGTGCACGTTTGGAGCAGTTTATTTGCAGGTTGCAGAGTTCAGTCATTTAGTTAATTTGTTTAGAAGCATTTGAGCGCTGGTGGCACCTGATAACGACGCTCAGATGCCTGGAAGTTGAAGCCTCTTTCAACAGAATCAGGTCTTCTGCCAAAATGTCAACAGGTTGCCAAGACTCTGGCCAATCAACAAGCTACTGTACTCGTGAGTCCATGTGACTTTTGTTTACATGCCCTGGTTTGATTGCAACTGGGAACTGGGAGCCCGAAATAACCAACTATACAAAGAAGTCAACTTTTCCACTCTGACTTGGACCAAAGAAAACCAACCATGAAGGATAATAAGAGCAGAGCAGGGTGATGCATTCAGGTCTCACTGGAAGTTATGTAAATCCAAGGTCTAAGCTGGAGGAAAAACATCCAGATATACCTCATAGTGGTGGATACAAGTAGGAAATGTGGATATATATTTTATATCTAGTTTGGCTTATCAAGTCAGAAGGAGAGTGTGGGCGAATGTCTGTTTCCTTTGCTCAATATGAGGTGCAATGAGGAGTCAAGCTTTTATGATTGGATGTAAACACAGTCGTAGGAAGATTTTATCTCAGAGTTCGACGTGAGTTTGAACTAAAAAAACCCCCAAAACATTCACAAAGTTTATATACCCAGAATCCCCCACTCTTGTACAAGCGCTGCACGCTCAGTGTGCAGTCAAGTGTTTTCAGCTGGACTTCAGGGGGAGCACGGGGGTATCTCTGCCGTCTACTTCCCCTCAGACGTCCCACCCCCCTGCCTGCCATGGAGCGTCAGTCTGATTTCTCTGAGCCTGTAGAGGATTCGGTTGTGGTATTGCGGTTGACGCGCATAATAAAATGACTGACAGCTCACAGCGGCAGTCAAGTAGCAAATCAGTGCCAGTCGTGCTGCTCTGACTGACATTTCCAGGTTTACAAAACACGCTGGATGCACAAAGTCAGCTGAGGACATTTTTGTGTTTTTATGATTTGACACTCGGTCTTCTTAATACAGTAAAACAAAATTAAGATATTAATGCTGACTCTATATAATTTCTTCTCTCTCTCTTCTCTGCTGGTAAAAATAACATCAACATCAACGTGTCTCTTCTGTTTAATTTGCTCAAGTATCTGAAATCTTTCTACTACAGTTTCGATATTGGTCACCAGCTCTGCAGTTATTTATAATGTGTGGCTCAGAGCCTAGAGCCCCCCCCCCCCAAAAAAAAAGCATCTCACAAACACTGCCACAGTAGAGTTCAGACTGGTACTGGATGATTGCTCAGCTAACACTCGTATTCCAGAGAGGAAATGTGGAAAAACCAAGTTGTTTTTTTTCTCTCTCCAGGTATCAGAAATGGAAAAACTGAATTGTCTGATAACCAGCTGGTGTAGAGATACGACTGAAAATAGACTCCCTATTCTCGGTTCTAAAAAGAAAGGAAAAGAAAAGCAGAATAGCTTCAGGGTAAAAGCATTAAGGAGGAGTTTTACATTCGCTGCCACACAGTTTACTAGCAGCATCCAAGCTGAACTGATTTAGCTTCAAGTCACATTGATATTTCTTACTTCCTGGTGTTGTTATGTTTTATTTAATTCCATAACATTGATTTTTAACGCTATTATTGTTCTTTGGCCACACATGTGAAATGTCATGTCAGTAAAGCCAGCTGGAGTCAGAAAAACAGCTCTAACATTATCTGTTGTCGTGCAATAGAGCATTATTTAATATAAACTGACACGAGAGATCTGATTTCTGATCAGATTTATTTAATTTCCACGTTGTGGTTCAGATGTGGTCTATAGTCAGTGATACAAGCTGATTTTCTCACATGAAGCACCACAAAGGGTTAAACAAAAACCTGATCTTTCCTGCTGTTGTAAATCCAGCATGATGTGAACCGGCTGCCCTGCAGAGTCCCTGGCTCCATACTGCCACCTGGTGGTGAGTCAGCGTCACTGCTGCTGCTGCAGGAAGCAGCAGAGTGAGGACGCTTGTTTGTTTGGAGAGATCGAAGTGAGAATGTGAAGAGTTACACTCGTCATTAAACGTGCAAGAAACAAGAAAAGAGAGGTGGTTGGACTCACTGGAAAAACAAACGCTCACGTTCCCCCTCCAAACACATTTTTAATTACATTTGAACTCATTGAGCGCCGTCTTCGGGGTAATCCTCTTCATGGTCGACTCATCTCACTGGGCCTCATTCTTGGCTCGCTGCTCTCTGCATGAAGCTTGAGAGCTTCAGAGTGAGCAGCACATGTGACTCTGCAGCCAGGAGGCACCATCAATACCCTCACACTGTCTCACCTGTGCAGGACGGGGGACACCAAGACAAGTGAAGATGTCTGTCGTGGTGTTGTTTTAGAATCGATCTTAAATCAGGTCCTTTTCATGCCCTAAAATAATGAAAAGAAATACTATTTTTACTACTACTAATGTACAAAATAATAATAACCTCTACTGTATTTAACCATCAGTTTCAATCTGCTTTACATAAAAGGTCTTTCTTTATTAAAAGTATCAATGAACAAGATAATAATAATACAATTATTTATAATATCTCACACCTGTCTACGCCCTCCCATGTCCCAAAGTGTTTATTGGCGTGACGGTGGGCTGCGGAATTTTTCATCATATAAAAATACTTTAAAATACTATAAAAAAACAAGAACAGGAGTACATTGATTCTTCTTGTCATCTGGCAACTTAAAAGTGAAATTTAGAAATGTATTGGTCAGTTTAAGTCTAATTACTAGACAGAAGTCAATCCATCGGCTGAAATCAATAAATAAATATTTGATATTTTCTTAAAATGAAAGCTGCTTCTGGAGGGATTTCATGGAAAATGTGGGAGAAACAAAAGTACAGTTATTGAACAAAGCTGCCATTGGTGGTCCAACAAAATGACACCATTTTCATCACGGTAATGTCCAAAGCTCAAGTTGGACGTGATCAGTCGTCGGGGGATTGTCTCATCATCATCTGACATGTGACCGCCCCTCAGTGAAGGCAGATGGGCTCTAATCTGCACATCAAACTAAAACTAGATGATGATTGGACAGCTAACAGAGTCATTAAGCCAGTCCTGCTGATTCTGTGTTTCTGTGTTATCTGAACTATACGTCTCTTTTCTTGTATGTATTGTTATTGATAAGACAAATTGCCAATATTAAGCAAGTAGTCTGCATAGAATAATCAGCAGACCAAGGAGATCGTTTCAAGTTTAAACCGGATTCACTCCGCAGCCGAGCTTGACCTCTGACCTTCCACTGACCTTCTGCCTGTTGACAATCAACAGCAGCTTTGCAGTGGTGTCATAAATCCCGGCCTCTACATCTGTCACCGTGGTGACTGTGAGCACAGATAGAACTTAAAGCCCCTTTCTGAAGGCTTTGAAAATGTTGGACTTTGGCAGCCCCTAGTGGTCGTATCTAAAAAGACACTGTTGCAAACATCTCGTACGAGTTCAAGTTCCCATGAACTTGTATATGTACAAGTATAATGTACTTAGTATTCAATGCAGCAAAATGTCCCCTTTGACTGTTATACTATCATGTATTATATCATTAGATTATTATTACTCATGCATTAATGTAAAAGCAGGATTTTACTGTTTAAATGTAGTTTAATTTGAGCTAAATGTTTAAACACCGGATAAGATTCATTTGGGGAAAAGCTTAAATTAGTTGTGCATTTTTAATTGCCTCCATCACAGAAACAGTTTGGTACAACGGACTGAGTCATCCTCTCTTTCTTCAGGTGGTCAGGCGGTGCCTCAGGACCCGTCACCCTCTTCTACTTGCCCTCCGGGACCTCCAGCGGTCGCCAACGGCAGCAGTGACATTATGGTGAACTTTGACCCCGACCCGGCGGACCTGGCACTGTCCAGCGTGCCGGGCCAGGAGGCGTTTGACCCGCGGCGGCACCGCTTCTCCGACGAGGAGCTGAAACCCCAGCCGATGATCAAGAAGGCCCGCAAGATGCTGGTCCCCAACGAGCAGAAGGTACTACATCTCCCACAGTTGAAATGTTCTTACAGCACTGGCAGAAAATAAGGTTTTTTGGGACTCGGTTTAAGACAGAAATTAACTGATAAGATGTTTTTTTCTGTGATAAATGCAAATAAACCCATCAGCCACAGCTAAAGTGAGATAAAAGTCAAACCTCGCATGATCATCTCTGAAAAATTGAAAATTACAATTAGATGAAATTAAAACTGGGCATTTAAATGTCAAACTGGAAAAAACTGAAGGAACACGACGCCCACTAGGATCGATGCCTCCTGACGAGAGTCCTAAATATTTTGTACTCGGCTCGTTGCACAACAGGAGAAGCTCTGATCAATGTCTCATGCATTCATAGTTCAGTGCAGAGCAGCTGCAGCTCCCGAGGCGTTTGTAATTTATGGAGAGATGACGGCGCTCGCCATGCCGCGTTCAGCCGGAGCCGGTTTTATAAATCATTTGTACGCAGGTTTAAAAAATGACCTCTGACCAAAGAGATAAAGATAAGCTTGGATTCTTCTGCAGCTCCTCATAAAGGAGATTTAACATCCAGCTCTTTGTTTGAGACCAACCCCCCCCCCCCCCACTGAAATGTCAGAAAGATCGTCCAGGATCACAACAAAACATGAACAAATGAGTGTTTAAAAACTAATCTCAAAGTGCTGATAATCCCAGGACAATGATTTTATTGATGAGTTTAATTGTGGAGCGATGTTAACTTTGCCAGATGTAAACAGATGCTGAGGAAACGCAGTGAGGCCTGCAGTGACTCCACTGGCACAAACATTTCAGATAGAGATCTCTGCGAGGTTTTACTTTCAATTTGGACTTTAAGTTTAACAAAACAATCTCGGTTGTTTCCAATCTTCCTCTCATGAGACCCTCATCGGCCAACAAATTTCTTTCATGTCCCAAGAAACAATGTTGTAGACTTTTGTGAGGCTGCCGGGTATTTATTAATTCAGCTGAGCAGCTCAGCAGGGCAGATTCACGTGCTAGTTATTGAATGTAATCGAGTTTAGCAAGTATCCCTATTAAACTAATGGGACTGTAGGTCTTTTGGATACATTGCAGGCAATTTGATTGTCTCTTAATGTGTCTATTAGGCGTCTGTTAACATTGCTGAAGGCCAATATGTACTTGAAGCAGTAAAACACGAGTAGGTGTTCCAATATAAGAGAATGACGGATGAGGAGGAGTTCGTTATTGTCGAGGTGAGAAGTGTATTATTGCTCTTATACCATGGCCGCCTACAACAGGCAAAAAGAGGAAGAGCACGAAGAAGAACAAGTGTTGACTGCAGTTTACTCCTCCAATAGGAATTCACAGCAGTTAGCATCAAAACATCCATGGTGTTTGTGTCAACATTCCCATGTCGGAATAACGGGAGGCTTTCCCGTTCATGCCCGTGTTAGGTTAGCTTTACAAAACCTGTATTCTTTTAATGTAGGCTCCCATAGTTTGCGACAAGAACTCTGTTTGAGGTGTTTTGTTTTTAAAAACATGCAAACCAATCAGACACTATTCAGCAGTTTCCTCCTTCTTTTGTTGCTTTCCTGCCATTATCACATAACTGACCCATCTCATCCCATTCTTCTTCTGTCTCTCCTCCCCCCACCTTCCTCCTCACACACCCCAACATACCACACCGCCGCCGATGACAGGATGACAAGTACTGGAGCCGACGCGTCAAGAACAACGAGGCGGCGAAGCGCTCGCGGGACGCCCGGCGGCTGAAGGAGAACCAGATCTCGGTGCGCGCCGCCTTCCTGGAGCGGGAGAACTCCGCCCTTCGCCAGGAGGTGGCCGACATGAGGAAAGAGCTGGGCCGCTGCAGGAACATCATCAACAAGTACGAGAGTCGACACGGAGACTTGTGAGGCGGAGGAGGAAGAAGATGGCGACGAAGGAGGAAGGGGCGGGAGGGGAGGAGGAAATGAGAAAAGGGTACAAGGCAACCCAACAACAGCAGCACTTTAGTTGAAGTGGCGAGGGGGAAGGCCGGCGTAGATCTGCAGTAAGTGCTGCGCGACACCGGGCGCGAACACGAAAAGTGTGTTTTAGAGCGCGCGCTGTGCTTCAGGATGGCACGACAGGAAAGCACAGCGACGCCATTTTTTTCCCAGTTTGACTCTCTTTGTACATGCTGCTTCGTTGAATCCACACAACGTACTGTATCACCTTGTGTCACCTCGGCAGCTTACGTCACCCTCGGTGCTGTGCTCACGGCCGGTGTCGCGCGGCGTTTTTTGCAGGTAGTGCGTTGCGGCCGCTGCTCCGGCCAGTTCAAACAGGGTGTTGAATTCACATTATGCCAGTGAAATCTCACTTTTTAAGCTCAAGGCACGGATACAAGCCAGGGGAGGTCAGATGTGTAATTTTTTTCTATAAATAGGTAAAACAAAAACATGTATATTTTTGAACTGGGCCGGAAGGCAAGACTAGTCCAGCAAAGAGGAGGTGGAGGAGGAGGAGGAGGAGGAGGAGGAGGAGGAGGAAGAGGAAGAGGCGCAGGGTTTTCGTCCATAACGCAAAGAGATTTTGACATAGGATCATTGTATATTTTTCTATTAGCAGAGATAGTCAGGAGGAGGATTTTGGAGATAATCTTTTGTATATTTTATATATGGGGCGGGGAGGGGCTGTTAGCTGGACAGTCACGGGGCCACACGAAGCGCTTTCCCTCCCAGCTGTTTATCGCTAAACAACAAATAATCTATTTTCGATTTCACGGAGCTGGTTGGTCGGAGACGGAGGCGTAACAGAGAATGTATCACGGTTGAATCAGGTATTTCACACACGGTGCGAGGCGAGGAGAGGTATCTTAGTAACGATTGTTTTCGGCGCTGGGGGGGGCGTTAGCAGGAAGACGGTGAAACAAAAATTGTATAGTTTTAAGAGATTTTTGTGTTCGTTTTTTTCCTTTGTGGGCTCGTTCAAGCATTTGATTTGTTATCTTCTATTTGATTCCGTGTCTGATTTTGAAATAATGGCAGGGCTTTTATTTTTGAAGGTGAGGGAGAAAAAGAGAGAGGAAAACAGGAAGTCATTAGCCATCAGAACAGCTTGATGTGAGCAGATGTTTGAAAATAAACAAGGGGGGGGGGGAGAATTTCGCTGGCAGGTTTGCATTTAGTTTGCGTCTTGCTCTCACACACACTCTCAAGACACACAGTTTGTTAACAATAACACATGGTTGCAGTCTTTCTCTCTCTATTTACTCCTCGATTTGTCCAGGAAGTGCAAAAATGAAATACTAACTGGTTTAGGGTTGATTTGCCCAGATTGAACAGTGACTGAAACCTTCAGCATGCAGACACAACGCGGACACACACACACACACACACACACACACACACGGTCCTCACCCAGGTTTTAACCCTTATTGTTGTTGTTGATGTTGTTATGGACTTCTATGGTGCTGATCTGATCTGATCCCTTCTCCTGACACACACAAACACATTGACAAAAATCCTACGGACACACATGCAAACATACATAAAAACACTTCCACCATCTCAAACACAGTCCTGAACTGCCTATACCCTTTCTTTGTCTTTTATTCCTTCTTTTTAGTTTATTTTTCTTTCTTTTGTTGCATATTGTATCGATGAATCGTATATAGATTTACACACAAACACTTGTCTATACCTCTCCTTCAAACTTTACCCAATGAGAAACGAGAAATGCACCCTATTGCTACTGTACCATACAACTGTACTATTGAATATTAAACTATTCTCTCACTAGATATATATGTATATGATATATGCTTGAATTATGTGATTATAGTTGTAATATACATAATTGAATATATTACAGAGAAACCCATCTGAATCATTTTGTCAGTTTTTTCTCAGGTGTTTTTGTCTGAGGTATTAAATACACGTATTAAAAAAACAAAAAAAAGTCTTTGATTCGATGACAGATTTTATGGTTTGCTTTGTTTAGTTGTTTTTTTTTTTGGAGGGGGGGATTATATTTAATTTTTCTTGTTGCAAAGCATTTCAGAGCTGTTATGATTCTGTTACACCCCCGTTTATTACTAACTCGCCATGGGACAGAAAACTTTCTCCTCAGACCAACTGACCGTTTGCTAAGCCCCGCCCCGGTGTCCAAAAACACTCCTTTATTCACTAATTCACTACTCCATCATAGACACTCAACAGTTTACACGATAGTGAGAAGTAAATTGATATTTTGGATGTGTGTGAATCATCGTCATTTTGCACGTCTGTGAAATGCTATAAAAAATTAGCTTTTACTGGCGGAAATGACTGCTGTCACTAGCAGACTATGTTAGCTGTAGCTAGCTAACT
This sequence comes from Enoplosus armatus, assembly GCF_043641665.1. Taxonomy (NCBI): domain Eukaryota; kingdom Metazoa; phylum Chordata; class Actinopteri; order Centrarchiformes; family Enoplosidae; genus Enoplosus; species Enoplosus armatus. The sequence goes on from NC_092195.1 coordinate 19,694,754, forward strand.
ATCTAACTCAATCTCCAGCTGAGTTTTCATTGTTTCTGGCCGACTCGTGTGAAAAAGGGTCTTAAATATGCATTTGATGGCTACATACATGATATCATGCAAACACTGTAATGCTGTGTAATGATGCAGAAAAGACTGAGGCAAATGACAACTGTCGCTGGGAGATTTCATCAACTGTGGCTAGCTAGCTAATTAAGCTAACGTTATCCTGGGAAACTGCCGTCTCTGGCTGACTTTTTAATGTTTCCGGCCGAGTCGTTTTAAAACGAGACCTCTGTAAAAAAAGGGGTCATACATATGCGCTTGACGGCTACGTACAAGATATCACGCTAAAAGACTGAGGCTAAAGCTACATCTCCCAGGCAAAAAGTCAGCATGCTCACCAGTTGATCCCTGCAGAAGACATGGAGCAGTATTGTTCTTGTATTACAGCTGTATTTTCAAACGGGTTTCATCTTTTCATGAGAAAAAAAGGCTTTGAGAAGTTTGGCAAAGCTCATATCGTGTAAACTCAAGAGAAGGACAGAGCTGCTAGTGTTAGCATAAACTCTGATATAGCGGTTAGCAGCATCTGGGACTGGTGTTTCTATGGCTTCTACGCAGTGGATGTGTCAACACCTCCTCAGTATGCTGAGAAATCCAAAGCTTGTTACGGCCGCTAAGCTGTTATTTGACAGTCGCTGCTTTGGGGTGGGGTTTAGTGAACGGTTCATTATGGCTGCCACGTCTTTATTCAGAGATGGCGGCTAAACATCTTTTATAAAAGAATCTAAAGTTATTATTCTTACCTGCTATACAGCCATAGTAGTTCGTATTATAATTATTGTTGTTGTTGATATAAATTTATTTTCTGCCGTTTCATGCGACAGCTTGCTTTCTTCAGGGGAAGCTGTGATTTGATTCTCACGTAAATCCCGGTTTGATTCCCCAGAACAACTTTCACATGATTTCCCACCAGCCTGTTTGCTGTCGCCAACAATCCACAGAGACTTAACCCCAGGTGTATTATGGGAGCTGTAGTTCTATCCTTGATATAAATATTTTATCCTTTTTCTTGTCTTTTTCCCTTTTTTGGGGAATATGTTTAAACCTGATACACAGACAAACTTTTGAATTTAAATCCCTGGAAGAAAAGTCTCAGAGCTTCTTACGCTTCTATCTGTTGATGGAAGAAGAAAGCCATGTGTTTTTTTTTTTTCTTTTTGATATCTGGGATTTTTGGACTACTTCACAGATGTTTCAGAAACTTTTTGACAGTGCTATTTTTCTATGTAACTGTGTTGGTGAGCGTGTTACAACTTTTTCTGGCGGGCGTTTGAGGCCCACTCTTCACTTGACGGCAGTGACAGTTTGCTGTTGTACGATAAAACAGCATTGCGGGTAATAATGACAACAATAATAATGATGATAACAATAATGTACACAGCCTTGTTATTTCTCCTTCAGTTTTGTGGATTCTCAACTAATTTCTCCATATTGTGACTGACTGTTATGAACTACAAGTCCCATGAGCGCAACACTATCCCGACTCCTCACCAGTATTGTGTGCTGTCCACAGGGATGATGGCATATGTGGTCTGACTTTTTTCCCATCCAAACACAAATAAAGGCTTATCCTTACTCACAGACAGCTTTTCTTTCTGGTGTCTTGCTGTGTGATCTGAAAGTGTGTACAAACCAGACGGCAACCTCAACACGGTTGAGGCTAATGTGGGAAGCCCCATCATATGCACTTCTCTTAATGGCCACCGGAGGCTGACTCTAAAGAAAAAAAGGACTACATTGAAGTCCTTGAGAAACCCTTCCAACAGTACAGAAAGGTGCCAAAAAACTCAAATAATACAAATAAAAATGATAAACTCTAGAATTTAGATTCTCAATTGTTAATGTCATTTCTTCTAATGTGTCTTTTGATGGTTTAAGACATGTATTCCTCCATAAGGAAGATATTAATACTCATAGAAAAGGATTGTAAAAGGCTGGTTCTTCCACGAAAAGACCAAAACCAACAATGACTTGATCCCACTAACAAGTGCTGCCTGTGTATCTTCTTCCTCTGTGCCACAGAGCTCCATTGTTGTTGTCCAAAGAATATTAAAAACACATCAACGAGCCACACTGTTGCACTGGGTGACATTTAGACAATCAGTCATTTTTTGACTCAGTCCCACATTCACAGTCCTGCTGCCTGAAATACTCACCAGAGCATCAAATGTGTAACAAGACACCACTGAAAATAGTCCCCAGCAAATACACTCTTTCCTCGTGCTCGAGTAACGTTACTGTGTCCGGCTGTTTTAAGAAGTTACTGAACTCTTTACTGTTTTTAAAGATTTACGTCTTGGGCTTGGGGCTGAGAGGACACACTGTTTGCTTTGGTCTTTGCTTATCCTTTCAGGGCAGCAGCTGGATATGAGCATCAACCCAGACTTCTTTTTATTCTGCTCTGCTTTCTAAGAATATGAAGCCAGGTGTCAATAATCCATCTCTTTCTGAACTTCTGTGTTTTGGCTCAGTATCTCAGCCCATCACAGTCAGCCGCCGTGGTTGCTGCTTGCTTGTCCCTCCTCAGCTCAGCTCCACCCAGGCTGCTCACTGTTGCCAAAAACTGGATTTTCTGGCTCCCAGCAGCTAGTAATACAGAGGAGGGTGGTAAATCCAAATCCCTCAGAAATCAGGTGACATCAGACGCTACATATAATGTTTTTCTGCACCCTGAAATGTCACGCTCATTTCCACTGGTAAATAAAACCCTAACCCCCCCCCCTCAGTGCAAGGTAAGATGGCCTCACTATGATCATTTCTCTGGTGTTTTCATTGTGCCCCCTTCTGCCTGCATGTGTGAGAGATCGAATAATAAAATAAATCTTCTACACAGAAAGTGCAACAGCAGACCATTGGGAGGCACTCGGACCCTTCTGACAGCTTCTCTGTTCAAGACATCAGATCCACAGTGACAGAATGTGTGTGTGTGTACGTCTCATTATTTCCATGTGCATGTACAGTGTGTGTGTGTGTGTTGAACACGTGTGTCTGCATGGATGCATGTCCTAATGTGTGTGTTTCCATGGCTACTGCTATGAATTGTAGGTCCCCTGGACAGATTAGACAGTGAAGCCCCTCAATTTCAGTTATGTAACACACCCCAGCCCGGTCTGTGCGCCCCTGTGTGTGTGTGTGTGTGTGTGTGTGGGAGTGGATCGCCTCACCACCTGTATCTGGTGGGTTGTTTCAGCTGTTCGTTGATGTTTGCGTCACCAGCTCCCCCTTCGCATGCCGCAAACCATCTGCCCAAGCTGGTGCCGACACTCCGAGCCAAAGCGTGCTACGTCGACCCGCTCTGTGCCACACTGTGCCGAGCCGTGCCAGGTGGTGCCGGGAACTGTGACCCTGCTGCTGAATTTATTTACAGTTGGACCGGGGGAGTCCCGCAGAGAACAAGGCTCTGAAATCCATTTCATAACACGATGCTACGTCTTTGACACAAATCACCAGGAAACACACGTATATATTCAGGTGTGGTACGTTAAAGCTTTCATTTTATAGACTAATGGAGAGGGTCAAAATACAGGTGGCTGGATGCAGAGGATATGAGCAACATAACATCAATAATCTGGTAGGAAATGAGTGGAAATGGGGCGGTTATACACCGCAGGGCGGAAAAAGGGTGTGCAGGTGGATGTGTGAGGGCCTCTGGTGGACAGGTAGAGAATGTGAGGTCAGCAAAGACTTGTTTCAGTGATAATTTCATTTCACAATCAATAAATACAGCGTGTGTTCAAGTTGTCATGACGACTGCCGTAGAAAGGCAGAAAGGAGAGAAGAAATCCACCCAAAGAGAAACCCCTGTGAAGGAATGAGATAAGGATCCAGAGTCAGCGTGGAACCACACTGGAGACACGTGGAACATTCAAGTGAGTGTGTGCATGTCGTTCAGACCCAGAGGAGAACTGGGTGAAAGGTGACTTCAGTGTTCCACCTCGAGTCTCAATGGGAACCAGATGGTCGACCTCACACACACACACACACACACACACACACACACGGAGGCATTTCACCTTTGAATGCCTTTCTTCCATTTTGTCTCGTTAGTTCATTAAGTGTGGGTCATTTGTATTAAGAACCACCGTAACTCCATTACATACTTTACAAGTTCATTAGATTAATCCTGATAAATTTAGGGAGAACCGAACACAAAAGGGGCACAAACAAAAAAGATTTCAGTGTAAATTTGGACAATAAAAATCAGATAAAGTCGCTAATAAACTGAAGTCTGTTCATTATTTCGAGGATTGTAGCTGAGACTCAACAAACACACACTTGTCCCCTCCTGCCTGCCTCCTTTACACTCTGCTGTCATCCCTTTAGTCTCCTTGGTTTCCATGACAACCACACAGGCAACACGTGTGTGTGTGTGTGTGTGTGTGTGTGTGTGTGTGTGTTCCAGCGTCCCTCCAATTCTAAGAAATGTTTTCCCCCCTGATTTCCACTCACTTTACCTCCGTAGAAAAGTCTCATCATCAGCGTAGATGTACATTGAAATCCTGCAGAGGAAACTGCAGCGCCTCCTGGTGGTTGGCTGTAAAACACAAAAGTCTGAATAAAGATGAACTTAAAACATCATTGTGGAGAAATTCAGTACATGAATATGAACCAGTATGAAGAATCATATTTTAACGATGGGGCAGCTCTTTCGTTTGAATGTTTGAAATCTCAACTCGTTTAGAAGATCATCACTAACATCTTCCACCAAAGCTAATATACCAACAATTCAACTGAAATTAAAGGCAGACTCACTCTCAGGAGCAGTTTGTGCAGTTAAGCAGCAGTTTATGTAATCTCCTCATTGTAAATAAAATGGATTAAAGCCCATCCAACACTGTTAGTGTTAATCCTTCGCTAATTGATTTTGCTCTTTATTTACCAGCTAAAAACTGCGTTTTACCCTGTTTTTCTCTTACTGACTCAATGATTTCAGTTGAGTTACAATAGTTTACAGAGAAACATTATAAGATCATTTGCTCCATTAGTCTTCAGACTGTTTTTGGTCTCCACCAACTGAGAAAATATCTAAATGCTCCACTATGTTCACCAGCTAGCCGCTAACTTTATGATGAACTAATTTATCAGAGCTTTTTCACTGACAGCTGCCCGACATCTTCACATTACACATTTGATCCGTTTGTTGATATAAAAATATTTATTAGTGTTAATCCAGTGTAACTTTGACTTTCCACAGGCTCTCCCTGCTTATTCCTTATTATTAGTTATGAATATTTAGTTTCTGATGATAATTCTTCCCTTCTACCAAACACTACAGGGAGGACTGTTGACGGACATTAAATAATGATTTTGTCAAAGTAAACATTTTATTCCCACAAGATGTGTTGAGTTCTAACTAAACAACACACATTTTAATTTACAGAGAAGGAGGCTTGTGTTGAATTGTGTTTTGTGTGGTTCATAGTGGCAGAAAGGAAACAAGTCCAAATCAAACATTGTTGTTTTCTTCTGGTTTAGTCAAGGCGACAAACCCAGACGAGACACTTTAAAGGTGCATTCAAGGCCATCTTTTAATCTCCCCAAAACGGTTAAGGCCTTATTTTATTTTCCTCAAACACACACACACTCACTTAGTAATGCTGCTGTTTCAGGCCACTTCAACCTCCGGCAAACATGTGTGTGTTTTCCTGTCTAACACAGGCAGCAAAGGGAAAAACTCCTGAATCATTAATGGGTATTATCAAAAATACCGTCGTCATTTGGTTGACCTTATTTTGTGTGTGTGTCAGTGTGTGTGTGTGAGCAGGCAGCAGGTCAGATCGGGGGTTTAACTGTCACATCTGCTGCCGTGTTGCTCTCCGTCTCGCTGTGAGGACGTCACTTTAAATGTCTCTCTGAGGCTCCGTTTGCCCTCAAAAACCTTCAGCAGCAGCTCCACCTGATCCCAACCAGCTGTCAATCACAAACCGCCTCCTCCGGCCCTGTGAGGTCCACAGACAGGCAGGTGTGTGTGTGCGTGTGTGTTCACAAACAAAACAAACAGTGTTTGTGTTCACTCCCTACAAAAAGAAAAGAAAGAGACAGTAAGAGAATATAAAAACACTCAAACCTTGAACTAACCTCCACGTCTGCCCGGGTTTTATTTATTTATCTTTATGAAAATAAAACTCTGTCAGCATGAACCCCATTTATTAAAGCAATTTATTACAACTTGAGTCTCAGTCAGGTAGATTTAGACATGATACGATCTGCAACACTTGAATTGTGCAGTTGAGTTTTGGGATTTAAAGGCAGCGATCCAAAACGTCCTTTTTCTGAGGTCAAGAATGAACTTTTAAGGCTCATTTTCTGGATAAAATGTGTTTGTGTAAGTTGCTGTGGAGGCTGTTTGTTTATTATTATTTATTCATCACACAGACTGATTCTGATGAATCATGGTGTGAGGAGCTTATTCTGAATGAAGCGGTTGGTTCAGGCTGAGCACTGAAGTCGCGCTTCTATTGGCTCATTGGCGTCAGCTGGTTCATGCACATACGCACTTCACGTTGATTGGCTCATTCACGGGTTGTGCGGCTCGTAACGTCCAATCATATTCATGCAGGTGCGCAGCGCGGACATTACAAGCTGACGGAGGTTATCAGCTGACCTGACTCAGTCTGTGTGGAGGCGGAAACAGTCGCGGTGATCAGCTGGTTGTCGAACAGCCGTCGGTCCGGATGTCAGGACACAAGCCGGTTTCTGCAGTCGGACCGGGCCGGTTCCCTCTCTGAGCTAAGTATCTGCAGGTGGTGGGGCACGCTGCGGAGCGGTGCATGCTGGGAGCTGTTTTGGCTGCTGGCTGCACAGTTTGCTGTTATTGCTGCTGGATGTAATTTCATAGCCAATCAATTCAATTCAAAGGGCTTTATTGGCATGAAAGTGTCTAACAATAACAACATCAACATAACATTAAGATTGATAGTTATATACATACACATCTACCAATCAGGTGTCCTGCTTGCCTTGTTGTCTCCTGAATGGGCTGAATTGGTTTTGAGCGGGTGGGGGTTGTTGTGGCGGGGGTTAGATACATTTTGGTTGTAGAATACGGTATGTCGTATTGTTGACTTTAACAAAGATGTAACTTCATGTGTTTATTATGAGATTAGCTCTCCCAGCAGCATCTTTGTTGCTGCTCTGATTCACTGAGAGCTCTCGCCGCCAAATCTAATGTATAACATTTCAATTCCTCCACTCAAGCGACCAGGCAGAGCCGCAGAGTCTGCAGAGCGTCTCTAACCACAGTAAACAGCTTTTCTGTTTCCAGATTCAGCTGTCCACATAGTTTCGTGTACTTTTGGTCCTGGGCTGGTTTTTTTATGGTCTGGGCCACGTCCCTTTAGTTCCTGTGGACAGAAGTCATAATGCTACGACGCTGCCAGCCTGCACAAAACCATGAAGAAATGGTTTCCCCACTTTGGTGTGGAAGAACTTGACAGGCCTGCACAGAGCCCCGACCTCAACCCCCCCCCCCCCCCCCATCATCCAACACCTTTGGGATGAGTTGAAATTGAATCGCCGTATTTATGTTTGTGTTATTTAATAGTGAAGAAATGTGTTATTGTCTCATGAAAGAAAAAAAAGAATCACTGCAGTTGAAAGAGGAAATATAAATATCATATAAAAGTTCTTTCACAATTCTTAAAAACACAGATAGTGAATCTCATCAGTTAACACACACACACACACACACACACACTCCAGAGCTGTCAGGTGGAGGGAGGTGTGTGTGTGTGTGTGTGATGATGAGGCGGGCAGTGAAATGTCAGCGGCAGCATACTGATGAGAGAATCAGGCGGTCTGATCTAATTGTCTCCAGGCTGCTGCTGTCGGGGTTCTGTGGGGTCTCTATTAGACAGAAATGCATTGTGGGACCTCGATCCCGGCGATGTCATTGCGACGTTTTCACGGCAATACAGTATCTTACTGATGAAAGTCGCCATGCGCGTCAGTTAGAAGCTGGGTAACATAATGTGTGTGTGTGTGATTGTGCTTCATGTAGCTGTGTTGCGTATTACTGCTGTTACATAAAATATATATAACTATAATCTATTATAAGTCCCCTTCTCCCCTTTTTATTTGTTCATGATCATGTTTTAAGATGGTTTGGTTTGTGAGAAGGTGTTTACAGGACGTCACTACAGTGTTCCCGTGAGACAACCCTGTATTTCACTGCAGTTCCAGTGCAAATTGGTGTTCAGCCAATATTCTTCAGTGTCACTACGTGTAGTTTGAGCTTTCATGTGTAAGTTCGTGAATTATCCATAACTGCTCTTTTCAAAAATGAGGACTTTTAATTGAACTCATTTTGCCTCATCAGGACAGTCTGTATTCAAATACAATGCATTACAAGGACCTACAAGTTCAGAGATGTGTGCAGGTGTTTATTAACAGATCACAGTGACCTGGTTCTGCATTTAAACATATACAGTAACTAGCTCTGAGGAAACAATGAGAAACTGGGTTAACGTTAATATGAAACTGGTAGAAACAGAATCAAACTAACAAATACACACAAACGAACACATTTAATGAAATGCAGAAATCATGCAGCAGGTTCAAGTAGGAGTTCATGTATATAATCGTGGTTAATTGCAACTTGGGTTCCTTTTTTGTATTCTTTTCCATTATTTCTCTGTTTTGAAAACACTGTAAAAACAATGGCTGAGTTCTGGGAACTCAGCAACATCGATATAATGAAACACAAGTGGTCAGAAACAGTTCGTCCAGATTTTTAAAACTGAAAGTGAGAATCGAGAAGGACGAGAACAGATAAGTTTGCGAAATCACAGGTTTGATTTTCTTAATGCGGACGATATTCAGCTGTGGAATATATCTAAGTGCTTTATTTTGTTTCTTTTATTAGTTATAGAGCAACTGTTCAACCTGAATAAAGTTAGAAATCTAATATTGTTGAACTTCATTTACAACAGGCACTTTGGGTTTGTTTAAAAGCCGTCTCATTGCCTGACGGCTCGTGTCTCGGTCTGGGACAATCAACAACATTTTGGTACTAGTTAGCAAAATCTGCTATATCAGTTGTGTCATTGTGCTGTTAATGTTCTTGTGTTTTAAGCTGCAGCCCGCTCTATTTAGCAGCGTGATGAGATGACAGCTGCCTGCGGTGTACTTGCTGGTCGGATCGGAGGTCGTCGGGAGACGCCACAAACCGCTTGTATTCTTAAAGCACTTAAAGAGTAACGTCCGCCCCGAGCAGCAGCTAGAAGAAGTCTTAGTTAAACCTACTTCCACCCAGGAATAATGAATTATAAAAGTTAGCAAGCTGTTTACTGCACAAGCTTTTCATACTGAACAATTATTGAGTATAAAACATGTCTTTGTGTCTTTTACAACACGGTATTTTTAATATCTAACGTGACTTACAGACTGTTGAATGTGCAAAGTTACTTTAAATCACCATCTGCAGCACCACAGACATCCACCGTTAAGAAGCTGCAGCTGCACTTTCTCTTAAGTGCTGCTTTGGGAAACTTTTGTAGAAAATGCTCTTACCTTCTGAGAGGGAAATGTGGCCCTGGAGTTTACAATGTTATCATAACGACAGCTAAAACTACCAAGTTTAATATTTGATAAAAAAAATAAGATCCAAGGTTTAATAAGCTGAAATAATTTTTAAGATTAATTGTGGACACATTGTAGCTCAGACCTTAATGAACGAACTGACATTTCCTGGTGTCTCTTGAGGCTCTGGACGCACGAGAGTTAACAGAAAGGGGAAATGTGATTAATGAGGAGATGTACGGGGGAAGGCGGCAGCGGGGGGGCTGAAACAGCAGGGTATCAGTGCAGATGTGCAGAGCAGACAGATGTGCTGACAGAGCAGCCTGAAGGACACTCACATGTTCGTGTTTAATTGCCTTTTTAGCTACATTCATGCTATTGACCGTTAGCTCACACCACAGGCCTTCATGCTCAGTTCTGATTGGCTGATTGTAGTTATCTGACCCTTTTGACATTTCTCCAGTTTATACTGACAACGGTGTCCAAAAGGCACAAATCTAAGAGCGCTGATACATTTTCTTGTAACTACATGTTTTCATGTTCACGATGAAGCGCTGGTTGTTCGTTACATGTCTGCCAGATGCTCTTAAATGCATTTAAAGTAACTCCTGCGGCTGGTCGCTGCTATAGTAACTCCCTCGAGTGTCACCGTTTATGTTTACATTTTCCAAAACCGGAAGTTTTCCAGGAAGATGATCCGGTGTGCGTCAGGTAAAAGTAGATATTTGTAGTTTTGGTATAGTGACTACATGTGAGGAACACAGATAATTATAAGGTTTGAAGTCTGACTGTAAATACAGTAACATTCATATTGCAGCTCTGCAGCCCAAAGAAACATGTGGTGGCTGTTTCAATAGAAAATCATTTTGTAGAATGAAACTCAATGAGATGACAAAGTGTGTGAATGAAAGAACGTGCCCTCTGTGTCCTAATGACAGGCTGCTTTAAGCCTCCTCAAATAAAGAATAGTGTCTTTCTGCACGCTGACAATTAGCTCCAAATATAATGAAAAGCAACAGGTGACATTCAACCAATCACAGCTGGAGATCCTGTAAAATAAATGCTAAAACACTACGTTTAATTCCTGATAACTTTGATCAACTTTTGAGCCTTTTATACTTTTTTAGTCCGTGCCAGTGATGAGGGGAAACCAGAACCAGAACAGATCAAAAAAGTCAAATATTACACTTTGTTAAAAAGGACAGAGATCGGTGCAGGACAAACTAGAGTTATCTAAAGTTTATCTTTCACGAAACCAGTTGTGGGTTGTAATTAGTTTTGTTTGCAAGTAGAGCGCAAAATAACTCTGTAGTTTATTTCATTTTAAAGAATTTAGCTTGAGAGTTGTTTGTGAAAGGTGCTTGGTAGTTCAGTGTTTTTAAATAAAACAGGCTGCATATCGTTACTGTTTCTGCACAGCAGTGAGAGCAGGTCAACATGTGGAGCTGTGTGAAGGACAGATGTGGTCTCGTTCAGAGCTGAGCTTTGTGCTCTGCACCTCCACAGACTGGCTCATGTTGGGGTTACATTATTCACATTAATCACTATGTTGTTTTACAAATGAAGAACTCTTGCACATGATTCATACCTCCAAATGCTGCACGTGCGTGTTGTGCAGAGATCTGATCCCCTGAGCTGAGCTGCAGCACAGGTTACCGTGGTGATTTAACCTGGGTCAAAAGTCAGCCAGCCTGCAAAAGAGAGAGAAAATCTGGGGTTAAGTTGAAAGTTACCTTGCTCTCCTTTTAGCCTCGCTTTGTGAAAGGCCACGTCGAGCTTCGGGTTATCGGTTTAAAAACACGATAAAACTGTGTGTGGCTGTGTTGTGGTGATAAAATCATTCATGTCAAGGCTTTAAATATTGGAAAAACAGGCTCAGGAGGCGTCATCGACAGCAAAGTGACAGAAAAATCCACCACAGCTCATTAGGGCTTCAGCCGGGTGGGACACATATACAGGGAATCAAACTCCCCCATACATGCTGTCTGGTACATTTGACAGTCCCTATACCGTCCCTCCATGTGACCACAGATAAATCAATTGTCCCTCTCTCTCCTGCTCTCTAACTTTTGCCCCTGAGCCTTTTATAACAACGCTGACTCGCTTTGACGCTTGTGTGTCGCTGCGACTGTGGGAGGCCTCGCTCTGCTCGATTTATCCTCATTAGGTGACCTGCTGAAATATAGCGGCTGAAAAAATTCCAAATATACAGTGAATATTGCCAATATCGGTTTATTATACGGAGGAAAATGGGTAAATCAAGCGCAGCTAAGTACATGTGTGCAAATAGAGAGAGAGAGATTTTCAATTAGCCTCAGTTTTCTCTATTAGAGTGCATTAAATTAAGGCTAATTTAAGCTATATACAGTGTAATTAAATGTAATATAACAGCGTGTGGGTGCTGTGGAAATCCACCCTAACACAGCAGGTTGCACTTTTCAAACATTGCTGAAGGTGTTGAGCATGCAAATCACTAACGGACAGTCCATTAAAGCCACTAGAACTACAGTACATCATATGTGGTAATATTTAATAATATATTTAATATCATTTAAACTTGACCTCATTGATTTGATTTCTTTTTGGCGACTTGGGGGCAGTGCAACGAGCTAGTGCCGTAATATCACTATTTTTCAAGTCGATATGGTGAGCATGACATCAAATAGACACGTAGCAACGTTAGCATGCATTTAGAGTTGAGTTGTGTCTTCTTTTAGCTCTGTTTTTGGTCTCCACCAGCTCTTGAGAAAATTATTTGAGTCTCTAAATGCTCCACTAATTTCACCGGCGTGACGCTTACTTTGTCCGTCTACCGTATCGACCTTATCAGAGCTTTATTTCGGTGAAAATCAGCTGTCTGGTGTAACTGGAAACAATACAGGTGAGAGCGGTGAGACTGAACCAGAACAGTGAAGTTGCGAGCTCAAAAATCAAAAGAATGAGCTGAAAAACTCTAAAACAGAGTTGGGTGATAATTCTCTGTTCATTCATTAGCATTGCTGTAATTGTGTCTCTTTATTTGTGTCCCTGGACAAAAGTTATTCACCCTTTAAAAAGGGTTTTGGGTTCATGTGTGACCCAAAATTACTACGTTGAAAACTACAACAAGAGGTGGACACAGACAAACGTTGGTCCTGTTAATGTTAGCAACATTATCTGAAAACAAACTTACATTTGTCAGCAGTGCATCTTTTAATGTCCTGTCAATATCAGCACAGGGGGGTGGGGGGTGGGGGGGGGCAGTGCTATCTGATAGTCTTCCACTGTATATGATCGATACATGTTCAAAAGATGGTTCAATGTGTGGAAGACTCTCCCTCCCAAAGGCTATAAACTCTGATATTATGATAAATGAACGCTTCCTGCAGCGCTGGAGGATTTAACACACATCAATATTGTTCTATTTACCACATCTGTAGATTCTCTGAGCTGACCAATTTTGGAGCACAGCTCCCTGGGAAACAATTTAACACAGAGTGGATTATCCCAGTAAAGTAAAGTGAAGGTAAATGGGGCTAGTGGGATCGCTCTGAGCGGAGAGGGAGGACGCATTCCCTCAAGTTAGATTCTAATTGGTCCGCGGGGAGCAGCCGCGGGAGCTTCACGTGCAAAGAGAGACCTTTAAACAAGCTTGAGGAAACACAGGAGCTTCTAACATTTAAAACACTGGAAGAGGCTTCCTCTCTGCAGTGAGGGCAGATTGGCAACCACTGAAACAATTAAAAACGGTCAAGGCCCTGAGGTGGTTCCTGTGTGAAAAGAAAATTAGTTGCCAACTATTTTGATAATCGATAAATCCTTTCAGTCATTTTTCAAGCGTAAATGTAAAACGTTTGCTGGTTCCAGCTTCTTAAATGTGAGGATTTGCTGCTTTTCTTTGTCGTGTCCGACAGTAAATGAAGAGTCTTTGAGTTTTGGGCTCTGGGGAAAAAGTGATTTACAGACTAAACAATTAATGGAAAAGTTTGCAAACTCGAGCTCCACCACAGACTGAAAGTATTTATTTCATACAGCATTTGATAGATTTTCAATTTAAATTGGTAACTTAGGAGTAAGGCGGTGACGTGAAGTGTGAAGAGGCTCAGTGATCCGGCGTTACACTGAGTGTTCCTCCTCTAATGACTCTGTGAATGAATGTTAATGACTTTCTGGGAAAAGCTTTTTGAAGAAGCTGTTGCCTCCTACTAACACAAGGGCTCTCACACAAGAGCACACACACACACACACACACACACACACACACACACACACACACACACAGATAAGTACTATATGGAATATATGCATATATAGTATGTATGTACTAACACTTTTACATATTAACTTAATATTTACTTCTTTGTTCATACATGCATATGGATGCTTGCATGTAAATGTACATACATACACACACGTGCCCCCCTCCAGCACACACACACACACACACAGTTTGGTACGCCCCATTTGCCGTCTCATT